>NC_056733.1:1883001913-1883611913 GCF_019279795.1 Protopterus annectens | reverse complement strand
CTGAAGAAATGGACTGGAATGTTGCATCCCTCAAGAGGCAGAGTGAGCTGAATGCATGGAAACTGCTTCTAAAGTTAACAAGCTTAAAAACAAATGACATTTATTTTCTGATTGCATGACCTTTATTTTCTGAAACAATAGCTTTATCCTGTAAGTAAAGGGTTTATTTAGGACTTTAAGCTTTACATCACATGTAAGTATACATTTATGCTTTAAAATAAAGCATTTTACATGATAGGAAATATAAATATTTAGTTGTGCTATATTTTTAGTGAAAGGCTTACTATATTTCATTTAAACTAAACTTATAAATGCATTCCTAAATGTTAAAGAAATATTTCCTGCATGGAAATGTCATTAAATTATAATTAATAGACTTGGTAACTTTAAGCCTATGTAAGTTAATAATTTTGTTTGTTTTAATTTTACTCAGCATGAGCATTGCTAACTTAAATGAATGTCATATCTAAGTAATGCCCTGATTAGAAATGTTAAAGTGCTAGTGACTGTGTTTTCTTTGTTCTTTTAGGTTCATAGGTTCATAGGTGTGTACTAGGCTAATGGGCCTGGAGCCTTTACAAGCCTAGCCCATAGAAGTGCCCTGTCATCATGCCGCCCAACGTTAGTTCCCAGTGCCTCTATCAAGTAGACCCCATGCAGTGATCCATGGGGTGAACTTTCTATTTACCATCCACTCCTCAAGATTTCTCTTGAAGAGGGCCAGTGAGGTGCTCTGCTTGACATGTATGTGAAGTCTATTCCAGAGCATGGGCAGTCTCTGGGTTATGAACTTGTTCCTCCAGCATGTTCTGTTGATTATGGTAATGAGGTTGAGGTCTCTGGAGCATGTGGTATGGAGCGAGTGGGATTTCTTTAGATGTAGGATTTCTAACAAAGCTGGGTTAGACATGGCTTTGAAAGTCAAGCAGGGATCGCCTCTTATTAGATGATATGAGACAGAGAATAGCTAGAGTTTTTTGAGTCTGTCTGTATAGGACATTTGTTTAAAGCCTAGGATCCTCTTTGTGAGGTACTTTTGTGGCCTTTCCAGCTATTGCACGTGTCTAGTGAGGTACATGCCAAATAGGGTATTATACTTGATGATTGGCCTAAAGAGGGAAGAGTAGAGAGAGATGATGACCTCTTTCTTCCTGGATGCAAAACCATTGGTAATGAGATGTGCCACATAGAAGGACTTTCTGACCACAGTGGCTATGTGGTGGTCAAAGGAGAGTTTGCTGTTAACCTGTGTCCCCAGATTTCTTATAATGCCTTTAGTGTTCAGTGGGCTCCCATCAATGTGGTATTAGTGGGAGCTGAGTTTTTCCTAATGGGAATGACAATGCATTTTTTTGGCATTAAGCTTAAGGCCATGGTTTTGACACCAGTCATGGATCTCAGTGAGGCCTTTCTGTAGGATGTCTACATCACTTGGGGAGTTAATAATGGCTCCCATCTGGAAGTCATCTGTGAACTTGGTCAGCCAGAGTCCCTCCATGTTGGCCTGGACTTCTGAGAAGTAGATGCCAAACAGGAGAGGACCCAGGACCAATCCCTGTGGAACTCCACTTGTGATTGGTCAGCAATCTGACTTGGAGTCCACTACTTTTACACTGTGAGTTCTGTCTGTGAGCCAATGTGCAACCCACCTAGTGATATAGGGGTTGATGCCTAGTTTGGTGAGTTTATCAATAATTCCGGAGTGGGGAATGGTATCATAGGCCTTAGCCAGATTGAGGTAGGCTGTATGAACTGCCTTGCTCTCATCGACAGCTCTGGTGACTGACTCAAAGAAGCCAGCCAGTTTGAGCACCTTTCACAAAACCAAGTTGTGTGGGATCTAGAGTTTGGAGATTCCCTATATCCTTGTTAATTTGGTCAATGATGATGTTGCTCCATAGCCTTACATATCAGACTTGTCAGGCTAATGGTGTGATAATTCCCAGGGTCTGTAGTCACTCCCCCTTTATGGAGAGGGATGACTGTAGCAGTCTGCCATTTGGTAGGGACAAAGCCTGAGGTGAGGCTGTGATTGAACAGGGCACACAGATATGGTGTCAGTTCATTTTGTAGTTCATGTAGAACACATCCAGGGATATTTTTGGGTCCCATGGAAGCTGTATTCTTGGCCATGGATAACGCAGCTTTAACTTGTGCTGCAGTAATGCTGGGTACCTGGCTCTCCTCTGGTATTGTGGTTGGTCTTTTTGGAGGAAGGGGTAAAGTTGGCACTGAATCTGTCAGCCAGTATGTTGGCAATATCTGTTGGCTCAGTATATGAGGTACCATTGTGCAGTAACTCATTGCAAACCTGGGTGTTGCTGTAGAGATTCTTGATATAACTATAGAAGGTTTTGTGGTTGTTTTTAGTGCCTGCCACAATTCTGCCTTCATAGCTGGCTTTAGAGGTTTTGATGAGAGATCTCAACTTTTTGTTGAGCCTAATAAGGGAGTTTTTACAGTTTTGGGACTTCACCTTTTTCTGCAACAGTTTCTTCCTTCTGTTGTAGAGTTTATTAATAGCAGGTGACCACCAAATTGGCTTGCTTTTTTTGGAGGAGAGTGTCTTGGTTAAGTTTGTTATGGCTAGTTCCATACATTTATGTACATGTTCGTACAGTGCAATTGGTGTATGATTCGGCAGTCATACATCTATTTTCCATTGATGAGGGTGCCGTGAAGTTAGCCACCTCTATTTTTAGGAGCCCAAAGTCAGCTTTGGAGAAGTTTTTCATGGTGGTTACCTTTCGGGGTGTGTGTGGGTGAGATGTGGATTTCCGTGGTGATTAGTTTGTGGTCGGATCTAACCAGGGAGGAATTGACTATTGCTGTAGAGCAATGGTTGCCCATGTTAGTAATAACCAGGTCAAGGATGTTGCTTCCTCTAGTCAGGGTAAGAATGAGCTGGTCCAGGGCATTGGAACTGATGAATTCCAGATAGTGTTGTATTTGTGCATGAGCAGTTTTCCCAGTTGATGGAGTGGTAGTTGAAGTCACCTAGTATTAGAGTGTTGGGCTGGACCCTAATAGTTTTCAGCATGCTTAGGAACATGGAGTGAAAGTCTTGGGACATGGTTGGGGACCTATAGCAGGCTAAAACCTGAATCGCTGTCTTTCCCAATGTTAGTTGCACCTGAAGTATCTCAGATGCGTTATGCTGGGCTAGTAGTCTGGAGGTGTGCATATCCTTTATGAATATGGTGACACCACCACCTCTGGAGCTTTGGTCCATGTTCTGGTTGTTTTGAAACACATTCCTTTTATAGGTTGTTTGTGAAGCAATTAGTACTTAAAATAAGCTTGAGATCAAAAGAACAATTTAGTTGTGTGAAACTGCTTGATTCTTGCATGGTTTACTTCCTGCCTGCTTCTTGAGCTGTTTTGATGAACATCTTGGTCCTAGAAGAGTTCAAAGTTCATCACTGATGTTGTTGAAGCAGGAAGTGCCTGAATTGCAGCTGTGATGATGATGAAAAAAGATCTGAACTTCTTTTCAAGTGTATATGCGAGAAATCTGCTCAAAATAACATTTATTTTTAAAAATATTTACTTAGAACTGAAGAATTGGAAACACAAAAGTTGTAGTAATGTTTTACATTGTGCTGCCTCTGATATATAACTTGCTTGCATTTTACTGAATGTTAATAACTTGTGCTGCAGTGTTATTCACCTCAACTCTATATATTAATGGGAAAGAGTAACATTTGATGTTTGTTACTGATTAGAATAGTTTAGAGGAATTACAAAGAATGAGAAACTTACAGAAGAGATTAGCAGCTGCTGTATGTTATGAGTTGTCATTTCCACATGATGTAATTAAATACTGATGTCAGGATATGAAACTCATACCAGAACAACAGTACATAATTGCTAAAGACACACATCTAAATTAGACAGGCACAAATCCTTTTATATATAGTCAAGATTGTATATAATACTAGGATTAATAAGAAGAGTAAATACCTTATGAATAATATGCAAATACACAAGGAAAGAAACATCTTTTATTCAATACTAATAAAAGAGTAATATCAGCAAATTAAGAAATATATACACATGCTGCAATTTCTAATACAGAGCTGATGATTAAATAGCTCTTTGATGGGAGATTTTAAAATGCAAGTTATATAAAATAAGATAGAATATCAGTGGGCAAATAGGACAGAAAAAATATATTTGAACAGCAAACTGCTTATAAGTAAGACATATATTACATATACCTGCATATGACAGAAAAGTAAATATATAAGATCTCTTATAATTTTCACAGAAAATGACAAAAAAATATTCAAAAAATATCCTGAAACTGAATTCTGGAATATGGCTGCATGAATTGTGAAGCTTTTTGCTTATTGCATGTCATAGGATTAACTAAGATTACCTGAAATAACTCATTTCATAAGTCAGAGCTGAGATTTTGGTGCTTTATTGGAATTAGTTATTTCATTTTGATAGAAAGTAGAGCAGATTTTTCAAGTTGTTTGAACATGGAAGAGAAGAATGTGGTTTGAAATGAGCATTATGTGACTTAAATACAATATAGGCTGCAAATGTTCTTTTGACTGTTGAACAGCAAGATATTCCCTTTAACCTTAATACTGTATATGTTTTTATGATTTAATTTAATGAGCTAAAGGATTTTTAAATATTTTGATATTTATCATATTAAAGTGTTATACAAATTTAAAATATAGAAACTTGTACTTTTAAATTAAGGGCTTTTGTTAGAGTTATCAAATATGTATATATCTTTTAGCATAATAAATGCATATATGCATTGTTTTCCTATTGTATAATTGCTTAGTAAGCTTAGCTTACCTGTCACCTCTAAGTTTATAGATAAATGTATCCTTTCATGTTCCACTCTGTTCTGCTTGTATATTTAAAGATTTAGGTATAATAGTGTTAAATGTGCAAATAATTTAGAAATGTTTAATAGATAATTATACTACTCTTTCATAAATACATATGTGCTACATTATTTGCCAGATTATTTATTATTTGTGATTACCGAAAATGGCTTTTTAAACTTTTATGTAATAATAGGGGGACTTGCGGATGTGCAGCATATCTATTAGGGCAGGGTCAGAGACAGCCCTGTAGAACAGGCACATGTTGCCTCTCAGTAGCCTGTATGATACAGAATACAGTGACAGGGCTTTCTGTCTATCCATGTGAATCGTGGCTTGGAGACCCTGTATTTTCTTGGTGAGAAACCTCTGTGGTCTCTCCAGCTGCTGCAGATGTCTAGTGATGTACATGCAGAAGGAAGCATTGCATTCTATTAATGGTCTTAAGAGGGTTGAGTACAGTGGAGTTACAACATCCTTAGATCTGGATGTGATGCCCTTACATATGAGATGCGCAACACAGAAGGCTTTCCTTACAACTGTGGAAACATGGTGGTTGAAGTTCAGATTGCTATCTACATGTGTTCCCAGATCTCATACCACTGGATTTGAACTTGGAGAGGGTGCTGTCAATATTGTAATTATCAGGGAATTCTGCTTTGCCAAAGAGGATAATAATGCTCTTTTTGCATTTAGTTTTAGAATGTGGATTTGTCTGTTTAGCCCTTCCTGTAATATATTAGCATCTTGAGGGGACTCATTATTTCCACCAATTTGCAATCATCAGCAAACTTGGTAAGCCAAAGCCCATCTACATTACCCTGGACTTCCAAGAAATAGATTCCAAACAGTAAAGGACCCAGCACAGATCCATGTGTTATGTCACTAGTGATGGGTCTATTGATAGGGGTGGGGTCACCAGCTCTGACAGTATGTGTTCTGTCAGTGAGCCAATTGGCTACCCATCTAGTGACATAAGGGTTAATCCCCAGCTGGTAGAGTTTGTCAGTGATACCTGCATAGGAGATTGTGTCAAAAGCCTTGGCTAGGTCACGATAGGCAGTATGCACTTTCTTACCTTCATCCAGGACTTTGTTGACTTTTTCAAAGAAGTCTACTAAGTTTAATAGGCATGATCTTCCCTTAACAAAGCCAAACTGAGTTGGGTCTAGAGTTTGAAGGTCACATATATCCTTGTTGATAAGGTCCATTATGATTCTTTCCATGGCCTTGCAGATGGTGCTGGTTAGACTTATGATTCTGTATTTCCCAGGGTCAATTGATGACCCCCCCCCCTTTGTGCAAGGGGATTACTGTTGCTGTTAGCCACTCTGCTGGAACAAAGCCAGTTCTCAGACTATGGGTAAAGAAAATATCAAGTGGGGCTGCTATGTCCTGTTTTAGATTGCTTAATAAGCAACCTGAGATGTTATTTGGTCCCATTGAGGCCATGGTTTTGGCCTTAGAGAGTGCAGATATTACCTAATTTCTAGAGATGCTAGGCAGAGGACTGGAGTCAGGTATGCTTTGGGGTATGGCTGGTGGGGAAAGGGGGTGAAGTTTGCATCAAATCTGTAAGCTAGCAGGTTGGCAATTTCCTCTGGTATAGTATTAGTGGTACTATCTGCTGCCAGTTTGAAACAAATCTGGTCATTGCTTTTAAGATTTTGGACATAGTTAAAGAATGTCTTATGATTATCCTTAGCTAGGGTTTGGCTTCATAATTGGCTTTAGAGGACTTTGCAAAATTTCTGATTTGCTTATTCAAGTCGGGGAGGGAATTCTTCTTCTGCTGAGTCAGTTCCCTCGTGTTGTTAGACATCAATTTCTTCCTTTTGTTATATAACCTGTTTATACATGAGGTCCACCAGGGTGGCTTATTTTTTTCAGAAGGACCTGGTTTTAATCCGGTCAGGTACAGCCAAGTATATACAGTTGCTTAAGTGTTTATACAGGGCATTTGTGTACATCTCTGTATAGGAGTCATTGTCTGTGATTGTGGGGGGTATAAAACTTTTATGCCTTTCCTTAGTAGGCTGTAGTTTACTTCGGAAAAGGTTCTTAGTTTTTTTGTTCCTGTGGTGGTGACAGGTTCAATAATTACTTCAAATGAGACTGATTTATGGTCCAACCTTACAAGGGAGGGCATCACACATTTGGGAGTGCAGTGACCCCCATGTTAGTGAGTACTATGTTTAGTATCCCTTGTGGAGATGCAGACTATTTGTTCCAGAGCATTCATATTGACAAGGTCCAGGGACCTCTTGGTGAGCATGTTCATGCTCATGTATATCACCCAGTCGATGGAAGGATAGTTGAAATCTCCCATGACTGTGGTGTTGGGTTGTATCGCGAATGACTCCAGTAAGTTCAGGTAGACAGTATCCCTTTCTCAGTTCATGGTGGGGGACGTATAGCTTGCAATGATGTGGTAGAGTATTTTGCCTATAGTTTATTGGACATGGATTAGTTTAAGAGAGTCATAAGGTTTGAACAGTCTCGAGGTGTACTTGGTTTTAAAAAAGATGGATACATCTCCACCTTTGGTTGTTTCATGCTCATTTTGAGGTCTCAATGTGTGGAAGACATTGTAGCTTTGCACTGCTTGGGTGGTCTCCCCGGCCTTGAAAGATTTCTCAGTGACTGCACAGATATCATTATCTTCCAAGGTGATGAATGCTTTCAGGGAGTGCTGTTTAAGTATAGACTCTTAGATTAAGTAGCAGAACCTTAAGTTCCAGAAAAATTTATTGGAATATTAAAAAAATGTATAGAGATTCCAACCCATATATTAAAACTGGATCTTACATCTTTCAAGGATTCACTTTAAACAAAGGTAAAAGCAAAGGTGTCCCTTGTCACCTCTACTATTTCCATTAGTTATTTAACCTCTAGCTAATAGTATAAGAAGGAATGGTAAAATTCATATTTTTGCAAATAATAAGGATTATCAGTCTACAATACAGCTTTTTGCAGATGATATTTTACTAACTATAAGATATTTAAACTACTCAATTGAAGAAATAGAAGATGAAATTAGAATTTTTCAAGAAGTACTGCTGCTGAAATTTAATAATAATAAAACTGAAACTTTAGTGTTAAATAAATTTCAAGATAGTAAGTTTAAAGTTAAATGCAAATATAACTGGGAAGGACAAGAATTAAAATACTTAGGAATACAAATTTATCAAGATGTGAGTAAGATTATTAATCATAATTTTGAAAAAAAAATATTTGAAGAAGTGCTACTCCTTATTAAAAATGGAATTAATTTTTTTTTACTTTTGAAGATAAGTGCTTATTAAAATGATTATATTACCCAAGAATATATATATATATATATATATATATATATATATATATATATATATATATATCTATATATACACGCACAATCAATACACACACACACACACACACATATATATATATATATATATATATGTGTGTGTGTGTGTGTGTGTAAAAAAAAAAAAAAAAAAATATATATATATATATATATATACACACACACACACACACACACACACACACACACACACACACTCATACATTATATTGCATTCAATAGCTTTAATACTTGACAAAAAATACTTTTTTCAAGAAAATGGAAAAAAGTTAATTTCATTATTATGGTACCAAAAAAGCTGAGAATTGCTTATAGAATGTGTATTAAACTGGGGGTCTATGATAATATTAGCTTCCCTGACAAATAATCTTATCCCATTGCTACAAATTTTAACTCTGTTATACCCTGGTTAGACTGAACTTGTACTAGTCAATGGAAAACCATTCAGGAACATAGGTTCATAGGTTCATAGGTTCATACTAGGCTATCTGCCCGAGGGCATTTACAAGCCTAGCCCATCGTTTTGTGGCTTACGCCACCCCTTAGTATGGGGAACTATACCCATTATTTTGCTGTGCCTCTGTCGAGCAGTGACACTGAGGTAATCCCTGGGGTATATCTGCGATCTCCCATCCATTGGTCAAGATTTCTCTTGAACAAGGCCAGCGAGGTGCTCTGCCTCACATGTACCGGGATTTTGTTCCACAGCATAGGGAGTCTTTGGGTGATGAATCTATCCCTCCAGCACGTCCTATTAATAGCCGTGTCAAGGTTTAAGTCTCCCGCCCTTGTGGCTCTGATGGATCTAGATTTTTGAGGTGAAGCATATTCATCAAATCTGGGTTTGACATGGCCTTGTATGTTAGGCAAAGGTCACCTCTGAGCAAGCGGTGGCGACTGAATAGAGCTGGAGTTCTTTCAGTCGGGCAGCATAGGATAGATTCTGGAGGCCCTTTATCCTTTTGGTGAGGAACTTTTGTGGCCTCTCCAGCTGCTGCAAGTGTCGGGTCAGATACATTCCGAATGGGGCATTGTACTCAATCATTGGTCTGATGAGTGATGAGTAAAGGGAGACTATAACCTCCCTTGATCTAGATGAGAATCCCTTCATGATAAGGTGGGCAATGTAGAAGGTCTTCCTAACTACTTTAGCTACATGGGTGTCGAATGACAGACTACTATCAACCTGGGTCCCCAGGTCCCTGATAACTTCTTCTGTGCTCAGTGGATTGCCACCTATTTGGTAGCTAGGGTAACCTTGTTTTTCCCGAAGGGTATTACTATGCATTTTTGGCATTTAACTTTAGGCCGTGGCTCTGGCACCAGTTATCCGTTTCTGTGAGACCCTTCTGAAGGATATCTGTGTCAGATGTGTTTTCTACTATGGCCCAGTTTGCAGTCATCTGCAAACTTTGTCAGCCATAACCCTCCTGTGTTTGCTTGTACTTGGAAAAGTAGATGCCAAACAAGAGTGGGCCCAGGACTGAGCCCTGTGGGACACCACTTGTGACAGGCTTTGAGTCTGACATGGCGCCAGCAACTCTGACCCTGTGGGTTCTGTCACTCAGCCAGTTTGCAACCCATCTTGTGATGTATGGGTTAACATTTAAGCTGATGAGTTTTTCAATGATACCCGAGTGGGGTATTGTATCGAAGGCCTTAGCCAGATCGAGGTAGGCTGTATGGACTGCCTTTCCCTCATCAATGGCTTTGGTGACTGTTTGAAAAAGTCAACCAAGTTTAAAAGGCATGATCTGCCTTTGACAAAGCCAAACTGGGTTGGATCCAAAGTCTGCAAATTCCCTATGTCTTTATTTATGAGGTCCATTATGATCCTCTCCATGGCTTTGCAGATAAGGCTTGTCAAGCTAATGGGCGGTAATTTCCAGGGTCGGTGGAGGCACCGCCTTTGTGAAGTGGGACCACAGTTGCAGTGCGCCACTCTCTGGGTACGTATCCAGAGGTAAGACTTTGATTAAACAGCTGTCCTAGCTGTGGGTTTAATTCATCATTGAGTTCGTGGAGCACACAGCCGGGGACACCATCAGGTCCCATGGATGCTGTGTTTTTGCTTTGGAGAGAGCAGTTCTCACTTGGGCGCTGGAGATGTTTGGGGACTGCAATCGTTTGGTATAGATATCTCTCCTTTTGGGGGGGAGAAGTTTGCACTGAACCTGTCAGCCAGTATGTTGGCAATGTCTGTAGGATCAGTAATCTTCACATCATTTTGAACTAGTTCTGAGCATATCTGGGAGTTTCCTCCTAGGTTTCTAACATAGCTAAAGAAGGCCTTATGATTGTCTTTTGAGTCTTTAGCTATTTTTCTCTCGAAATTTGCTTTGGATGATTTTATGAGAGCTCTTAGTCTTTTACTTATAGTGATCAAGGGTGTCTTACCTTTTAAGGATTTTGCTCTATCTTGTAGTAGCTTCCTCCTTTTGTTGTAGAGTTTGTTTATGGCTGGGGTCCACCAGACTGGACGCTTGCCTTTGGTACAAAGAGTCTTTGTTTTGCTTGGGATTGCCTTATCCATGCAGTCCTGCAGGTGCTGGTAGAAGGCATTTGTAAGTGATTCAGCGGCTTGAGTACTGTTTTCCGCCAGCTCGGGGCCTTAAAGGAGACCACACTAGTCTTTAGAAGTGTGAAGTCGGCTTTGAGAAGTTCTTTACTGTGGTCTTTTTATTTCAGGTGGGGTGGGATGAGGACCTCCAGCGAGATTAGTTTGTGATCTGATCTCACCAGTGAGGGGTATACTTCCGGTGTTGAACATTGTGCTCCCATGTTCGTGATGATGAGATCAAGTATGTTATCTCCTCTTGTGGGAATGGTGACTAGTTGTTCCATGGCATTTGAGTTTATGAATTCCAGGAACTTTTGGGCTAGGGTGTTTGGGCTTGAGTAGTGTTCCCAGTCTATATTTGGGTAATTGAAGTCACCTAGTATGATGGTGTTTGGTGATACATTTATCTACTCTAGTGTTTTCAGGAAGGCCATGTGAGGTTCCTGAGTTTGTGAGGGTGGCCTGTAACATGCTACAATTTGCAGAGCAGTCTTGCCTACGGTTAATTGCACCTGGATGGTCTCCGATGCATCATGCGTTGCCACCAGTCTTGAGGTGTGGGTGTCCTTGATGAATATGGATACCCCCCCTCCTTTCTTGGTATTTTCCTGATTTTGCGGGCGGAACGCATGATATGAGGTAAAACCTGATAGCGCTGGGGTGCTCTCAGGAGCCTTGAACCAGGTTTCTGTCACAGCACAGACATCGATGTTCTCCATACTGAGAAGGGCCTCGAGTTGTGGCATTTTGAGATTTAGACTTCTGGCATTGAGCAGCATTACCCTTAGTTTTTTTCCTTTTTGTGTTCTAGGGTGGTAGGTTTAGAATTTGAGCCTTGCCTAAAAAAGGCACTATGGGGGTGGCAAGAGCCTTTGCCAATATCCGGAATCCCAGGGGTGACAGGTGCAAGCTGTCCCTTGTGAAGCAGCGTGGCTTGTCCAGCATGTCATCCCAGGCAGACAGATACTGGATCCCCTTTGAATGACACCAGTGTTTATGCCAATTGTTAAAGCTGATCATCTTATCTCTGTATTGTGGCATCATTCTTGGTGAAGGTAGGATACTGCTCAAGGTCAGGGTCATACCTGCCTGGGCTACATAATCAGAGAGCTCCTCAATGTCTCTTTTCATGTAGTCCAAGGAGGTACGTCTCAGGTCGTTTACACCAGCGTGGACAATGACTGAGTCATATTTGTACCTGCTGTTGAGAGACCTGAGTGCTTGCGTTATGTGGCGGATTCTAGCGCCCGACAGACAGCTTACTGTGACCCTCTCCTTACTCAGTCTGGTGAGCGGGACGTCAGTGTGTCTGACTATGGAGTCACCAATGACTAGTGTGTCTGGCATTGTGTTTGGCCTTAAGGGCTGTGACTGTTTGACACTCTGACTGTGAGGTCTATGTGTTGCAGGTGTTGTGTTCTGAGGTGGTGGTTGTTTGGGTGTCTGCTTTGGTGGCCTCTGCTGTTTTGATAGATTTTTGATCAGAGCCTCCGAGTATGTCTTTGTGTGTTTATGTGTATGATTTGAGGTTGTAATGGTACTATGCGAGACTGGGTCTATAGTGTGTGTGGTAACCTTCTTCTCCTGACTGGTCTTGCCAGTCCTATGTTGAGAGAGCTCAGCCTCCAGTTTGGCCGTATAGTTGCATCTCTCGCATGTATTTGTGTTTTGTGGGAGGAGGAGAGGGTTGTCTGTGTACATGAGGCAATTGTAACATTGCCTCAATATTCCCAGGTTCACCAGCTGAGCAGGAGAGGACACTAGCAACTGATCCCTCGATCCCTCGATCCCAATTCATTTACATTTATTAAATATGATAAATCAGAAGTATGCAACAAACCTTTCATCTGGTTAATAAAACATATCTCAGAAAGGAATTCATTTAAATCTTTAGATTCAGGATATATTACATCAATTTGAAGAACAGTTAAGAAATATATATTTAAAACTCCTTTAATTAAAAATGGACATTTTTGTGCTTTCCCATCTCACACACCTCGAGATTTCTGGAAATTCAGAACAAAGTTAAAAGGAATTTACTAAAAACTAATGAGTTAGTATTATGGTCTGATTGCTTTGATAAAAGGGAAAGCTAAGTCACAAGAATGTTTAATGAAAGATTTTAAGTAGGATGAATCTGTTAATCAGCTAATATTAAATATTAAATGAAGTTGTAGGTAAGATGAGTGAAGAGGACCAGAACATTATTCCCCCATTATATGAGTATAAATTCTGGAACTTTTTAGATAGTGGATTAAGTGGCTCAATTGATGATAAGAATAACACTATGTTACTTAAGTCAGTTAGTCAAACATTTATATTAGAACATTTTTATATGGAAATATATACACAGAATGCTTGTTATCCCTTATAAAATTTCTAAGTTTAGTAAAACAAATTCTTCAGTTTGCTGGGGATGCAGTAAAGATTTAAAAGCCGAATGGGCACATATGTTTATGGATTGTGAAAAATTAAATGCTTATTGGTGAGAGATAAATATTTTTACAGGGTTATGGTCTGATAATTGTTCTTTAACTAGATCAACAATACTAATGAATGTTCCATTTCCTTTATCTGTAAAAAGCCAAATAACAAAAAATATTTTAGAGTATCCTGGCAGTAGCTAGAAAAAATATTACAAAAAAATTGGAAATCAAACTCAGTTCCTACTTTCAAATAATTTTAAATTTAACAGTAATGCTATGTAAAACTGAAAAAAAGTTATTAGAATAAGGTCTGTAAATCATACCAAGACTTTTACTTGTTGGGATAGCCCTGAAATGTTACTATAGAAATACCAAGATTCTTAATTTAATTGTATTAGATTACTCTGATGATTCAATGTATTTCTACCATTGAGTAACAGTATGTGATATTGAATTTCTTCCTTTCTGTGTATATATTGCATACGATGTATGTTATAATAATAAAAAATTCCTTTAAAAGATTTTAGGAAAAATAATGCAGTCACC
The DNA here is from genome assembly GCF_019279795.1 of Protopterus annectens. Classification (NCBI taxonomy): domain Eukaryota; kingdom Metazoa; phylum Chordata; order Ceratodontiformes; family Protopteridae; genus Protopterus; species Protopterus annectens. Next base: position 1,883,598,182 of record NC_056733.1, on the reverse strand, counting down.
TTACTGAGAAACTTGAAGGGGCCATAAAGCATATATGGCCCGAAATAAAACAATGTCTAATGACAATCCATAACATGGCAGGAAGTGAGGGCTAAGAAAAGTCCAGATTTTACCACTCAGTAGAAATTACTATTCTCCAGATATTGCAAATCTTCTTAAAAAATGTTGCTGAGGTACACAGTACAACATGACTAACCTTTTTAGACTTTACTTCTTTTTTAACAAAAGCCTTTACACATTTAAAAAAGGAAAGTGCTTCACTAAACCGATGAATGAAGGGTATAATATTTTCTACGAAGCAGAAAGTATACCTAATCAACATCACTTGTGACCTCGTGCTTTTCATAATAATTTTAAACTTTAGAGTTTGCTTTACAGAACCCATGAACAAGAGACCAAAGAACCTCTGGGATAAACCTAGCTTATTCAACTCACCCAGTCACCTACTCTTTTGCACTTTTGAAACAACGTGTGAAAAATAAATTAGAAATACTTTAAACAAACGAACCAAAGAAAATTTTACAATATAACCAAAACCATGCAAATAGCTCTAATTAACATGTGTGGAGAGCATAACATTAGTGTGATTAGGGTTGATAAAGGGGGCTTTATTATAGTGTGAACAACATATGTAAAATAGATTTTTTAACCTCTAGAGGGAAGTGGTTTTTGTAGTGTGACAACTTCTTTACAAGTGGAGAAAACCAATGAACAGTTTAAAGACTTTATTCTGTATACTAGGAAGACCAAAAAAGATGATAAGCTATAAGATATATAGATAGATAGATAGATAGATACATACATACATACATACATACATACAGTAAATAGAGACATTCACAATATGATTTTTTAATTATGCAATGTTTCCACTTTTTCACTCAAACTCAAAATATATAGATTGCATATTTTTATTTTGTTCAATTGTAAATCAGGGAAACCTACTGGACATGTGTACCTTCTCAGAGAAGACCTACGGTCACGATTTGGTTAAATGACTTGCTTAGAGTCACACAGAAGAGAGATGGTAGGAATCAAACTCTGTAATCCAGTTTGCAAATAATTTGATCATAGTATTAATATTAATATTAGTAAAATATCCACATAGGAAATGAGTTTGCGGTGGTGGTGCTGCGGTAGCGTTGTTGCCTCACAGTTAGACGTTGCCCGTTCGATTTTCAGTTAGAGCGTCTTCTGTGTGGCGACATGCGTGAATGGGCGTTCCTTCGTTGAAGGTTGTGCGTTAGGCCCGGCAAGCCAGCACATAAAACTCTACTGCCAATCATTAGCGGACCGGAGTTCCACTGTGGTGACCCCTAACCGGGAAAAGCCGAAAGACACAAACACAAACAATCCACATAGGAAATGAGTACCTTTCTGGTGTTTTTAGTGAGTTTTGTTAAAAGAACTTATCTTTTTCTCTGCAGAAAGACTGGAATACACACACACTTGCACACACACACACACACACACACACACACACACACACACACACACACACACACACACACACACACACACACACACACACACACACACACACACACACACACACACACACACACACACACACACACACACACACACACGTATCATCATTGGCAGTCCTCTTTATCTCATTATTCTGTGTGAGGTTGGGATACCATGTAAACTGTGACCATATTTCTCAGTTCAGTGCTGCTCTCCTACCTTCTTCCATGTCACAGATGTTCTCTCATGCAATCCATCCATTTCCTTGCAGGATGTCCTTGTTTTACTTGCCTTCTTTGTGTGCCTTCCAAAGCTTCTTCACAAAATTGTGCTTTTCTTTCATGCACATGTGCCCAAGCCACTGTAATCTGTTCTCTTTAACTTTCTCTGCAGTTGGCCTTACTTAGACTTCTGCTCTAATGTCCTCATTTCTTTGACACTCTCACAGTGTGCAACCTACCACCCATCTTTGGCACTTCATCTCCCTCACCTCTAGCATTTCTTTGACACTCTCACAGTGTGCATCCTACCACCCATCTCTGGCACTTCATCTCCCTCACCTCTAGCTTCATCAATGCCCAGGTTTCTGTACTATACAGTAGTACTGTTCACAGCTCTGTTTTGTACACCTTGCTTTTCAGCTTTATTGGCATTCTTCTGTCATGCACTATCCCTGATACCTGTGCCTGTAGGCTGCAGCCCCACTGATTCTAGCTGTGACCTCCTTATTCAAACTTCTACTCTCCTCTACCACCCCTCCCAGATATTTGAATCTGTTTGTCATGCTAATATTTTTCATTCTATCTCAATTTTCACCTTCTTCCAATTTTTCCTGCCATGACAACTGTCTTGTCTGTACTCAGCTCCCATGTGCCTTCAGTTGTATATTCCATCCCCACTATCATTTCTTGAACTTCTTGTTCACGTTCTGTGTGTAATGCCACATCATCTGCATAAAGCTGCTTTGTTAATCTGTCCCCTCTGGCCTGTTTGTTAATGCAGTCCATCACCAGTATGAACAGCAGTGAACTCAGAGATTAACCCTGATGCATACCCTCTCCAACTGGGAACCCCTCTGTGAATCCGAACTCTATTCATACTTGTGTCATTGGGTCTTTGCACATACCCACACTAATTCTGACAGTGCTTCTGGAACTTTGGACCACCATCACAGGACTGTTGAAATCAGCTTTCTTGGGACCTTGTTGTATCCTTTTTCCAAAATTAGGAATACCAAGTTGGACTCATCATCTCTATCTTCTTCTTAACTATCTGTCTCACTGCAAGCACTAGATCAGTTGTGCTGTATCCTGATCTGAATCCGAACTACTCACCTCCCATCTTACTTTCTTCTGCTGTGTGTATTCATTTACCAGTCACTGTCTCTAATGCTTTCCTGCAGTGTGACAGGAGTTTGATACCTCTATGCTGCCCACAGTTGTTAATGGCTCTTTTGTTCTTGTACACTGGCACTCAAATGCTTATTCTCCAGTCATCTGAGATACGCGTTTCTCTCCATACTGCTATGAGCATCTTCTGGAGCCATTTCTCTGCAACATTCTCAACATCATGGTCATTCATATCTGACGTGACCTCATATAAGCCTGCTGCTTTCTCGGACTTAATTTTCCTTAGTGTAGTTCTTCTTCCTTCTAAGGTGACCTCTTTGAATTGTGGCTGTGTCTGCAGCAGTGCCATCTCATTACCATTTTCTTTGGACAGAAGCTGCTGGAAGTACTCCTACTAACTGCCTTTGATGTCCTGTGGACTGGTGAGCAGGTTGCTGCTGGTATTCCTTATGAAGGGTATGAGATGACTATCTTCTTTATATTTCTGTCTTTGCCTTACATCCTGATTAGAGTTTCTTTACACAATTTGCTGAGTCACTTTCCAGAAGCTGGTAGACTGCCACTGATGCTTTGTTCTTTGCTATTGTGACTGCTCTCATAGCCTCTATGTTAGCCAACCAATATTCTTTCTTAGCCCCCTTTTTCTATCTCCTCTTGCATTCCTTTTTTTACTAACTTTCCAGACTTATGCTTTCAGCCACCGGCTTTTCTTATGTACCATATTTCCATAGCTGGCTTTGTGAAATATCTGATGTATAGTTGTTACACATGCTGTTTTGAGATGCTGCCATTCTTATTCAACTCCGCCTATTTACTCTTCTTCCTGAGGTGCCAGATATGGGAGTATTTCCCCCGAGCGCTTGTGCTTTTTCTCCAGTCAGTTTCTAGATCTTCAGCCTAGTCTCTATTGATGGTAGAGCCTACTCTGATCACTGATTGCAGAAGATTGTAGCCAGGAGTTGTTTTTGCTGTGAGTCAAGTGTCTTTGCAATCTCTGACTGTGCCCCAGTGCCCTTTCCGTACTAGGAGGAAGTCTACCTGAGTTGCATGTTGACCACTCTTGTATGTGATCTTGTGACTCTCTCTCTCTTGCTGAGCCAAGTGTTGGCCACCATCAAGCCATTTTCCAGACAGACGTCTAGAATAGCCTCTCCTTCTTTATTTCTGTTGCCCCACTCATGTGGACCTAAGCAGTCCTCATATCCTGTTCTCTCTGCCCCTGTATGAGCACTCAGGTCCCCTCATTATCAACACCAATTCATGTTGTCCTGCTTTATCTAGTAGGTCCTGCATCTCCTGCCTGAATGCACTCTTTTCCTTATTATTACAACTCTGCTGTGAGGCATAGGCAGAAATCATGAATACTGTCCTATCTTTAAACTGGTGTCTAACTGTTATGAGTCTGTCACTGATGCTACCCTTCACTGTCTTCTCCAGACTTTCCCTTACCATAATTCCCATACCATTTGTAATCTGTCCTCCCTGAGTAGTAGATTATTTATTCCAAGTAAATGGCTTTGCTGCACTGCCATTCCATCTTGCTTGATGCATACATAGAATGTGCAACCTCCTCCTTACCATTATGTCATCCATTTCCAAGCTGCAGCCTGTCACTGAACCTATATTGAGTGTAGCAATCCTTACTTCATTTTGGCAGGTTGATTGGTTTTACATCCAGTTTCTCTTAACCGAGCTATCCCATGTGACCCAGGCTAAGCAGTTGGACATGAGCCTGCCAGCTAGTAACTTATTGTCGCAAGACTGCTGGTCTTCATGGCAGGAACACACTGACCAATAGGAGCACATGCAATCCTTCCATTAACATGGGTCCCTGGCATATGTCAGATCCTTAACCTGCTTATTACTGGGAAACACCCATGCTCATTTTTGGCAACAATAGCCAATGTTACCAGATCACCTAGATTCAGTTTCTACACTGTGGAGCGGCCATCGCCAACATGGCATGCAGTCTGTGATCCCTAACAAAGTGTGTAGTCCATGAAGCCTAACACAGTATTGGCACACAGTCTGTGCTCTCTAACATGACGTGCAGTCTGTGATCCCTAACATTGTGTGCAGTCTGTGATCCCTAACATGGAATGCAGTCTGCGATCCATATAGGTGATGCTTACAGAGGTTGGTCCATGGAACTCTTACCACTACTGGCACCACCTAGAATCTGTGCTAAAGCTCACAGCTCCATTCAATTTTTGGGTGAGTTTGAGGTGGAAATATCCAGCATGTTTTTGGGAGGTGTGAGAAACCCCTACACAGGCAGCGACAGAACATACAAACTCCTCACAGACAGAAGTCAGGATTGAGCCTTGTACCTTATGCATAGAAGGCAAAGATCTTAACCATTATGCGAACTGTGCTTTTACACACACACACACACACACACACACACACACACACACACACACACACACACACACACACACACACACACACACACACACAAAGCTAGCTGAATATATATTTTTTTATGCATCAAAAAATAAATACTGCTACTTGATCATTTTCATGGTCCAACTGATTCCCCTATTTTTTTTTAGGAAAAGAAGCTTTCAGTACTTTAGTGTACCAATCAGACAAACATAAACAGCACCAGTATCAAAAATTTATAGTATGGGAAGGGGAAACATTGTAAAAATGTGAAAAAGGACTCAATGTTACTCACACTGGCTGCTGGCAGTGGCAAGGTGTTGGGCAGGTCTGCTTGTTTTCTCCATAATGTATGCATTCAGATAAGGAATATAGACTGGGATGAGATGAGATGGGTTTGCACAACTGCAAACTGAACAAACTAAATTTATCAGCAGTGTCACATCAGCAAGTTTATACCGTGGAAAGGACGACTACGGAGGAACATAATTATTTTGCATTTTGTAGTATTTGCTAAGAGTAACTTCAAATAAGATAAGCTGTAATCTTTCGATGGATCAAAAGAAATGCAGATGAAAGGTGTTAGCATTTCTTAGAACTTATATGTGCAAACTGCAAATTTATGATGCTTATGTGAGAATTGGGGAATATGTAATAGAAATAAGACATCTGAAACAGTTAAAGTGTGTACAATATAGCATATGTAAGAGAGCAAAAAGTAGGTTAAAACATTTTGGCACAGATAAAACTTTCAGCAGGAGAGATACAGACTACAGAAGAGGGAAATCTTATTGACTACCTGACTGGAATAGGTTTTGCAGGTATACCTCTTAATGTCAAATGCACTTCAGTTTCAGTGTGAAAACAGTGACCCATTTAATGCTGAAAATAGTGGCATAAAATGTTATCACTGTACTTTTCTCCCTTCATTTCTTCCTTGCACACATAAGGAACATTTTTCAAATTACCCATGGCTAGCACAAAAATGGATATTTTCACATTTAAACTACTCTAATCTCAAAGACAGCAATTTGTTTTACTCACTGTAAAATATTACCACCGCTATATGATGAAAGTCCTAGACTGCAATATTTTATCGCTGTGACTTATCTAGTTTGTCATAACAAATTACAGTGATTATACCTGCATAAGCAACCATACAGAACAAATTATCTAATTATGAAAATGAGTTCAGGTGGTCCAGTAGGAGGTGACTGGCTGTCTTGAGTAACGTACTTTTCGTTCTGTGATTAAATATTGGGTAAGCATGGTTAAAATCATTAGTGGCGTAACACACTTACTAGTTGTCTAGGGAATTAAAAGAAGATCTAAGTAAGAAAAAGAGCTTCTTTTTTATTTAAACACTGCCTTTCAACTTCAGTAAGTCTTAAGAGTTACCTCAAATAACTTTTTCTATGTTAAAAATACTTAACAGCTATTAGGAACATGCAAAGAACTGATATTGCAGTATCCATTCAGAAACTTTTGCTTCTTAGTTACAAGTAATAACTTAACATAGCCTATTTACTTTACCATACATCTCTGCATGGCCGTTTTAGGTGTCTGCATTTAACATCAATGAGCATTGGGCTTTTTAATGTCATTTATGACTTATAGGCATGTGAGCTGTGCCATTAAGACCTTTTCTCAAATACAGTAAATAATAAATAGACACTGGCAGAAAAAAAAATGACACAATAATAGTATCAGATGAGTTGAACAAACTAGAAAATATATATTCTTTGTTCACTAGCATTCAATGCGTTGGGCTTTGTGCCTTCAGTGTATTTATTTGGTCTTTTGGGTTCAGGATTTCTTAGTTTGATTGTTGAAGTGTTCCTTCCTGGAGATTCATTTTAAAGGCTTTGCAGCAGTCCAAATTTGTATCCATATTTATAAAAATGCTGCAAGCACTTCATTTAGCTAGTAAATGAACACTATGATTGCTGGAGCAGAGTTCCTTTTGTGGGCTATGTAGGGTTGGAACATTACTGATAAGAAGGGAATTGAGGCTGTATATATAGTTCCTATGTGAGATATAAGAGACGGATTGCAGTCTTATCCTAATAAAAGCTCTGATCTTGCCTGAACTTGGAGCCCTCTTGCTTTTACTGCTCCAGCATTGCTCACAGTGCATGAGAGGGGACAAACTAATAAATGTATACATGTCAGGGATTGTTTGCAATGGAGTAACATTGTTTGGTGGCAAACTGAAGATATTATGGGTAGGCCACAGTCAAGCTGCACAATAAGATTGCATTTTCCATTGACATTCTAGGTTCATGCTGTGATACTAGTATTTACCTCTCATAGTTAAAATATTTGTAGTTTCAAGCACAGAATATACAGTGACCATTGTCAGAGACAGATTAAAAAGTGTCAATTCCAGTGTACCCTTAAATTATTTTAATTCCATCTGTAGCATTTGTATATACTTATACCAAATGAACAGTTTTCTCTCAGATGTTTTTATAGGTGACATAATAAACATTAACAGCTGATGCTGTTCTTCAGAAATCCTTTTTAAACTGATCATTCTAAACAGCAGTTATTGAATTGTATTGTTCACTAGGTTTGAGAAAAGGACTTATAAACCGCTTAGAAAAAAATACTGGTGTTGCCTGGATAAAGCTTGTTCTAGCACTGATTAAAAATATGGACTGTTATCTCATTGTCTCTGCCCTGTTTTCTTAAAAGAGTAATGCATTGTATAGGCATGGATGTAATTGTTTTTTTTGACCAGATTTCTTTATCATGTGCAGAAAACAACATAAATAACATCAGTAATTAATTCAGATTGTCTCAGTATTTCATGCACGAATTGGGCACCATCAGTGAAAACAGTGTTACCTCTGAGTTGCCAAGGATGTATTAATGCAGAGACACAAGCATATTTGTATTCTGGTTTGCATTTATTTACACACACGTTTCCTTTTGCAATGACACCTTTTACATACTTGCACTTGTCCTTCTGTGCTTATATTTGCTCATGGTCAGAAGGTGTTTGACTCAAGAAGACGCAGGGTGGAAATTAAAAACATAGATTTACAGGTAAAACCTATTTATTTATATACCTGGCTGTCCAGCTAAGCAGAGACAGCTTTCACTGGAGGATTGAGAACGTTGATTTCCAAGTGTACAAAGTTAACAAACCTATATATATATATATATATATATATATATATATATATATATATATAACTGTAAGTAAAAATGCACTGAACACAATAATGCTTTTAGCTAAGTTTGAGTTATTGTTTAAATTGCTAAGCACTTACAGTTTATACAATTTAAATTTAGTAAAAGTCTTAAAAGCTGTATTACACAACTGTAGTCAGTTACCTTTAAGGAGAAAGTGACTAGCAAACAGTGTCAGTGGATAATACCTGTAATAGAGGGATGCAGTTGTTGACAGGACTGGAGGTGAATAACCAATGAGAACTGTGGAATGGAATTTATATATTTAGGCTAATGGTGTTTGTTGGAGGAGGCACTCATGATTTGGGTAGAGTGTGAGGTATGACATGAATAAGCTGGGAAAGGATAACTGAGTGATTGACGGGACTGAGGTGTATTGAAGGTCATAACTGGGAGGGTGATTAGTTTAATATGAGCATAGAACATGGTTGGAATTCTAAGGAGAAAAAGATGGTAGATGCTTGAGCAATTGCATGTTGTTAGGGTTAGGAATCAGGAACTGCTGATAACAGATAATATGGAGGACATTTGTTAAGTAGACTGGGCTGTGAAGCCCTGTATATATGACGTAGGATTGTTGGATTGTTATTTATCTTTATGAAAGTTAAAGTAAGTAACTGGTATTTAGTAGGTGCAATACTGATACTCCCTTTTGGAGACTTGATGCTTGTTTAAGTTGCTCGAAAAAAGTTATAATAGAAGCTTTTTCACATAAATGAATAAAAAAGTTTATTGGGCAGCTGCAATAGAACCTGGCTGAAGATGTCATTACCATGTGCATTATTTGCAATGGCTTGTTGCAGAATATGTGTGTTTCATGGTCTCAAGGACTATGTAGGAGTACAAAGGATAAGTGTTGGCTGGAGAGGCACCAATTGCTAATGTGATATATTTTGTGCACAAATGGAAATTGTGTATATTTCAATTCAGTTTTACACTTAAACCAGGCAGGCTTCATCATTGCTTGACCGTGTAGTAATTGTGTTATAGACTAGATAGTTACTGCTGTGTTATAACATATTTTTAGGTTACTTAAAAGATGAAGGGGAGAGGTTCTACCAAGGGATTCAGACAAATATCTTATGGAACAATAACATGTTTACTACTGTCTGACTGATAGACCTGTTAATTCTCTGTAGGGTTTGATTACAATTTTGTGCACTTTCAATATAATTGACATTTAATTTTTGAGTCTATTCCCCTTATTCTTCCTTTCATTCTTAAGTTATTGTAAGGAAGTTCTAACTCTTGCTAACAATTTATCCATTCCAATGATACACAATGTGTGGGAACAGAACCAGGCCTGCCTGTCACTTCTGTTATGGCACACTCTTCTGAGACTTTTCCATTAAGTAAAACATCAAACACAGGCTTATGATAGTATTTTTATTCAAGTTAGAAAAATATCCACAAAAAACTTTGCTTTCCAGGACCGGAAACAAATAGCTCCATTCCAGTAAATCACTTTCCTGATATTAAACAAAACAACTCTCACCTTATCCCCACATCTTTCATAAGCTCCCCATGATTGTCATTAGAGTTTTCTAATCATGAGTAATGTGCCATCCCTTATCAAATCCTTTTTAACCTTGTTGGGTAAGAATCCTTCAGAACATTATCAAAGAGGTTTTGTAAGATACTTTTGTTAAAAAATGCTTAATTTACTTATAATAGTTGTACAGATACAAACAAATGTGGCAGCCAAGAACAATACAGCTTGCTGGAGAGAAGCTGCATAGTTTAAATTACTCAGAGAAGTGAACAACTTAAACATTACAAAAAAACAGTCTATATACTTTCTTAAGCTTTTAACAATAGTGTGTCTCCATGCAGTAAACATCTAAGACTGTGTAATTAGGGGCATTTCTGTTTGACTGAGGAGGTCTTGATGTCACTGTGATGCCCTCATTAAAGTATTTACTGCATCCAGTTCTGCAGGCTCTTCATAAATGGGAAAGTACAATGTCAGCTTTCAAAAGCACCTTTAAGTCTTATCCAATGATGAGTGAGAGTGAAAAATGTACTTCTGTAGGTATCATGCTTTGGTTTCTGAGGCTTTGCAACCTGAGTGGGAGATAAAAAGCCAAGGTGTCCATGAACAGGATCTGAAAATACGTGAATGGCATAAATGATTAAAGTAGGAGTGGTGCTCTTCAAGGTCATTGGAGTAAGAATTGTAAATGGGATTTATCCCAAATCTACTATAATATGGCACCTAAACTTTACAAGATGGCACCTCCCCAAGTGATTATACCAGCCACTGGGACTGGGGTCATCCCTTTTAAAATTGGTGCAAGTATAAATGAAGTAGTAAAATAATCTGTTTGGAAAATTCACAGAAAGTATCCCAAAGCTGTTAACCTGTAAATCACTGAAACAGTAGAATAAAAGAAATCAGTAATGGTTTCTGACCCTCACCAATTCACACAGAAACAGAGATGCACAAACCAACATATGAAAACATTAGGATGCATCAATTGCTTGTGGTAGGGGAAGGTAACAGTTACATGCTTTAGGCTGCACATATCAAAGTGCATTAGTAAATGAAGGCATTCATGATAACAGGCTTACAGCATCACATAACAAAAACTACAATAGAAATGCTTGTGAAGAAGGCTTTCATGCATCTCACATGCTAATTTAATTCCCCAGACACATTTAGCACCATAGAAGCAAATCTCATTTGTACAAATTCTGCATCTCATTAACAGATACATACTTGAAAATATTGACATAAACCATTAATAAGACTAAGTAAACCAAATGTTTATGTATGTATGTATATATATATATATATATATATATATATATATATATATATATATATAAATGGAACAATTAAATAATGCTAAATGATGAATAATACAGCAAAGCAATCATTTAAATACAAACCTCAAACATTGCAAGACACAATGCCCAGATACTGAAGAACATGCTTGATATACTTGACTTGAAAATATTTTTGTTCTTACATGCTACTTTAGAATGGAATATGAGAGTGAATTAATACAGTGTGACACACCTGAATGAACTATGACATGGAATCATCTCCCAATGAAACTGCCATAGCTCATTTCTGTGGAATCCTTTAGAATGAACTGAAGTGTTAATATATACAGGCATTTGGTACCTTATAGTGGGGAGCAAGGTCAGTGTTTCTGGTGACTTAGGCACATAGAAGCAACATTTGTTATACCCCTGGCCTCTTCCATGCTCTGTTCAGACATGACTTCTTCCCTCCATAAAACTACACATCTCCAATCGTAGTTTTATGTTAGTGCTTTCATTATGATCAAATAAATGGAACTTCCATTTGTCTTAACTGCACTTAGAAATGGGGCAGTGGCAGGGATCAACATTTTTATTACAGCAACATGACTTAATGACCTTGTCATTGAAAGCGGGCATTAATATTTATCTAAATGTATTGCTTTCAGCACTGGACATCTGTCATAAAGTGACATTTATTGAATTGCATTAGGCAGACTAAGTACAAGTGAAGTGTCACTTAGTGAGTTGTAATGCAATGCCATATTTCTTCTTGTTCTTCTGTCCACCAGCATATATGACTTTATATCCCCATATGAATTAAGTACTGCACTCCAAGAATGATCCATGACTACTTGTCTTGTGAACTCCATGAACCATTTGTATACATATAAAACAATTGAATTTCATTTAGCTTTAGTGACTGATGCTAATGTGAAACCTGGAATATTATCTGGTACACTTTGGCAAGTACGTGCCCTTCTTATTTGTCTAAAATCACAAGATCAACAGCAAAACATTAAACAAAAGGTCTCCTTAATGATCAAAATTCATATTACTTCATTTACTTGATGTAATTTGCCAGGAAAACTATTGTAATTGTCTGGCTATGCTCTCCTAGTCACAGCCGAATGGCTGTCAGAATTATTTTAACTTGGAAGAAGGGCTGATACAATTTCTTTAATTTACAACAAAATTTAGCATTTCAAAACTGGAAAAAAAGATTCCATTACTAATGTTATAATTGCTGTGTGGCATTCTAGTGGTAGTACATTTTGGCATTTTGAACCTTAATAGGGACATTGTTCTATTACTTGTATTTAACAAAAAAAAAAATCCTTGAATAACCATGGAGCTGTCATAGATTGAACTTTTGACCTTTCTGAAGCACAAATTCTTGATTGCTGTTGTGCAACAAATCGACAGTCCTGGTGTACAACTAACACAAACCCCTAGCTGTCCTGTCTAATTAATGCAAGCCCACATTCCTAGAGTCTGCAACCCACAGGCCATTTAGATGTTGGTTGTGTTTTAAGGAAACACATTTAAACCTGAGGTCTGCACCTACTGTCTAGGGCTGCTACCAACCCCAAGTTCCTGACTTATTGGGCTAGCTTATTGCAAAGCCACTGATATAATTATTAAGTTTAAGGCACCACTTTATATCCAAGGGTCAACTCTAAAATGTTTGCAGACTATCTGATTTAGTATGCAAGTGTTTTCTGTCAACTTTGAGAGGAATTAGCAGGTTATTGCAAGCCATTGTTAACCCACTAAACATAGAGAAACCTGTTAGCCATCCTATCATTCACACCTAATATAATGTTATGTATTGTACAATATTCTGCATTATTCTTGGTCTTTACATATGCAACTTGTCTTGAGTGCAGTCATCAAATTCAGCCACTAATTAACTGTCAGAGAATGTGTGTTTAGTTTGCCTGTCTGAGTTTTGTTGTTTTTTGGCTATTTTTCAGTTTTTTTAAGTGGAAGTCAATCCCCAAACACCAGTTGCAGCTGGAGGCATCTATGTCCCTTAAATGCATGTAATTAGCTAAATGTTTACTAAATGTCAAGGCAGGTGAGGTATCTGACTATGAAAGCACTGTTGGTGGATCTGGTACGTATAGTTTCAGAAGCTTGAGTGTAAACCCTGACACTCTGAAAAATAAACTGTTAACACAAATATTAAAAAAGTGAATTGTAAAATTCTCTGTTGTACTGTTTAAACATTTTTGTACGTTTTTCCCTACATGGATCCCACAACATGGGAACTCTATGCCCTATACCCCTGCCACTTATATGTACTAACTCTGAAGTCACTCTAATTCTGAGAACAAAGAATATTCTGGGATACTACAATCCTTGATATAGTATGGAGCATTTTCATTTGTAGTTACAGTTCTGCATTTCCAAAGATCACATTTACAGGCCCCATATTTACAACAAACGAATTACTTAGATGGATCATATGAAAATAAGATTTGGCATAGTGGTTTAATTAGCCATCACATTCCTACTGGTTACTTGAGTGCTAAAAAGATTAGCTAGATATTAAGCATTTGGTTTAAGGAAGCAGATTTAAACAGAAGTATAGCTAACTATTCTTATGTCTGGTGCTGTCTACTGATCTTTGACCCTTTTAAGTTGAGGAGCCAAAAAAAAAAGAAACAAGAAACAAGAAGCAGAAATTCTCTCACTGACTTGGAGAGCAAAAAAAAACATTGATTTAAATGAACTTTGATTATAGGGATGTCATTCTTGTACGTACAAGACTGCAGTGACAGACACAACAACCTACCTCCAAAAAGTGATAATACTGATATGTCATCACCAAATGTAATCTACAACTCCCTATATCCTAAATTTACAGATGTAAACAAAACTTATTGCCAACTCTTACTTAAATTACTTGGATAAATAAAGGATACTGTCAACTGCCAAGGATTTAAAGGATGGTTTGATGGATGGGGTGCAATTCTAATCATTCAGCACTACTTTTGAAACCTAAAGCTTGAAACAATGAGTTAAGAAACTATATTTAGAACTATACTATGTACCTTAGCTAAATTAAGCCTGGCGTATTATTTAAATGTATAGTATCTACTACAATTTGTTGTATTTTTAGTTCTTTATTAATATGGAGTTGTCACTGCAGAACTCCTGTGAATCTGGGACCTTCCCAGTTAACAAATGTAAATAAATAAAACAAACAAAAAATAACTTGCAAATGGTGTTGGGTAAGCATTAAGATAAGTCAACCATCTATGATCAAATACTTGGTCATTAAGCTCTAAATTATTATGAAGAGCAAAAGTTGCTCAGAGATTCTTAGCAAGGAATGAACTTGTTACATACCATGTTGCCAAGTCATGTAGTTCCAGTTAACATAATAAACAAAAACACAGGAGTATGGTAATGACCACAATATTGCTGTCAAGAAGGGGAAAACAAGGCAAAGTAAATCTGCTTTCATGTATAAGTAGGATGCTAGTAACAGTTCCTACACTATAGATTCCAGGAAGACTACTCCATTTTCAAAAGTTAACTCCCCTGATGCCTAGAAACCAGCTATATAAAAATTCCATGGTAAAGAGGCAGTCTCACAGGTTGAAGGCTGTACAGCAAATTCCATAAGTGGACAACGATTTTTCAAACATGAATAGGAACAATGAGGAAGACCTACACAGGGATATAAAGCATTACTCCACAACTGAGTTGATTTCAGTAAGATGGGCAGCTACTGAATTCTATTTTCTAGGAAAGCCAGCGGCATTAAAGTCCTGAGTCATTATGTGACTACATCAATACATCTAAACACAAAGTGAGTGGATGAGGCATTGCACATAATAAGAAACTTGGCCAACCATATTTAGGAACCGACATAACACTTAGAAGAGCAAACCAGTGAGCAGTTTATCAAAATGTTAACCTAAATATATGAGCATTGCCTTTATTACTGATCTACATACTCGGGTTTGCCACAGAAGACCATCAGAAGTAACTAAAAAGGTAACAGATTTTCTTCTGACTTTCACTCGCTTGATCTTGTGACCTAGATTCAGATGTGCTGAAGCATGCGGGCTTGAGTTTGTTTGGACTTTTGTTGCTCACTTTCTGTATAATGGGATTTATATACACCTCAGTATGAACATTCAGACAGTGAATGGACATGTGAGAGTTAGTGGACTGATAACAATGTGTGTTGGCTACATGAATAGAAGAAGATGAGCACGACTGGGAAAAATATTACGGGGGGGGGGGAGTAAGATGAAGGGATTATATCCATGGATAATTTGAATCTGTCAGGAGCAGACTGGGAAATTACAAGTTCCTAGTTAGAAAGGGCATTGGAACTGACTGAGGTCTTGGACCAAGAGAGGATCTGCCAACTCATAGGGGGGGGGGGGTGTACCAGGAAATATATAATTGTGTGCATATAGGCCTAACCATCATGAAGAGGTTTAGGGATGTCCAGAGGAAGACACTCTTAGCAAACAGTGATCATACTACTGTATTCTTTAGAGTTGGTGGAAGTGAAGCTTTTAGGAGGATGAATCATGCTTAGCTTGAGAGAGGATCAAATAAGAGTGCTAGAGTCAAACTGATAGAGTAAACTGGCTATGAAGATAGCTCATGGATGAAATTCTAAGGAACATGAATAAGGGATGGAAAAAGAGGCAGAAAGAAAAAAAAACAAACAAGTCAAAATAAGTATATCAAAATGTGAAGGTAGTGTGAAGAAGGTATAGCATAGTGAGACAGAAGGGAGGAGGTAGGGAGTAAAAGGAAACACAAACAATGAGGAACTAAGAACATCAATAATGGTTTAGAAGATAGCAAAGGTACAAGGCAAAAGGGAGTCATCCGAATGGGTCAAGAATGAGGAATAAAAGCTTTCTTAGGTATATAGCCAGGGCTGAAATTGTGAGAGTTAGCAAAGAAATGAGGAGACGAGGTAAAAATTAAACTTACTGAAAGAATACTTTGCCTCAGTCTTCATGGCAGATAGGGATGAGAGGGAGATCATTACTAATTCAGACAAGGGAGAGCAGTGGGTCTTCACCATGGTAAAGTGAGAAGAGGTGAAGAAGAGGCAGAGAAGAAACCCTAATTGTGAACAAAACATAGAGACTAGATAGGCTACCTTCCATAGCCTTCATAAATCTGACCAATATACAGGCTGATCCTCTGATGCAGATCCTCAAAAAGTCTGCCGAGCAGTGCAGATATGACTGGGGGCAGGAATATGGTAAGAGAAGTACTCCTGTGCAAGATGGTAGCAGGAAAAGTGTGGAATATCTGGGAGACTAAAGACCTGTCAGCCCAACGGAAATGACAATCAAAGTCACTGATAAAATCCTGAGCAAATATCTCTTTGCTTTTCTAGAGGACAGCAATCTCAGACAACAACCAACATATGCTTAATCTGACTTAGTATTATGACTTGGTGACAGTGGAATGTACTAGTTAATTACCAGTAAATATGGTACATCTCGACTTTACCAAGGGCTTTGACTTAATCCTGCATATAGTATGTGGCTGCTGAGAAAACTGCAGGGACTGGAGGTAGGAATGAAACTTTACAACTTTGTGGTTAAATAGTAGAGCAAAGAAAGTTGTGTTGAGTGGGATGATACAAAGAACAAAGTAAGTGACAAGTGGAGTACCACAGGGACCATTCCTGGACTTAGAACTTGAGGTATGCTTTTTGGGGTATATCTTTGGGGAAAAGAGAACAGGATCAACACTTTTTTTGTGATTATACAAATACTGGTGCAACAACTGGAGAAGGGGAGAAGAGTTAAACAAGGATTTGGCAGTCTGAAGTAGTGAGCAGAACAATGATACTTAAGGTTCAGTTCACACAAATCAAATACTGCATTTGGGCCTTAACAGTTCTGCACGGTGAAGAGCAAGTAATAGTAGGAGAACATAAAATGGATCTCGAACAGTTTACTAATCACATTTGGACTGCACCATCTGATGCAGAGTGAAAAGGCAGCAGCAAACAGAATGCTGGGATGTATCCATGTGAGACCATGCTTCAGAAGCATTGGCATAATGTGCCTGGTCTTCTGGACCTTTGCTATGCCACATTCTGAATCCTGTGTCCAACTCTGGAGACCATTCAAGAAAAGGAACATTAGGCTTCTAGATGGTGTCTAGCAGAAAGCTGAAGGAAAGGTTTAAGATGGAGGGGAGAAATATTTCTAAACACTGCAAGAGCTGGAGCTCTTCTCACTTAGTACAAAGGAAGAACTGGGCAAGGCATGACATGGTTGACAAAATCATGTCAGAGCGATGCAAAGGGCTCATCAGAAAAGTAATAGCAGAGGTGAAAGGCCTGACATGCGCACACACACACACACACACACACACACACACACACACACACACACACGCACGCACACACACACACAAAAAAGTCCCTCAACCTCTATACAGCACTGTCTTAGGTGTGCATGCATTTTGTTTTCATACACCCCCCCAAACCTGACTATTTCTTAGCTCTGGTGAACTACACTATATCTATGTCCCTACCACACAATCCTCTCATAAAAGTGTTTAACACTTTGCTAGCACCTGTTTCTGCAAAATGCAAGCCATAATTTTTCTGTCTATCTGTAGATTTGTATAGCATTGTGTGGCATTTTACATAACTTGTACTAATGTCAGGATTGAAAAACATCAATTACATTATGGGAGGTGCAGTGGTGAAGAGGTTAGCATTGTCGGCTCACAGCAAGAGGTTGTCCGGTTTGATTCTTGGCTAGGTTGCCTTCTATGTGGAGTCTGCATGTCCTCCCTGCATTCACATGGATTTGTTCCAGTTTCCTAGCACATTCCAAAGACATGCATCTAGAGCTTTTCTTCCTAGGCCTGTGCTGAAAATGGGCTCTGTCCTAGTGAGACTTTCCCATTAAATAAATAAATAAATGTCCACCAGCTCCGTCACAATGGAGCTCTGGCTATGGACAAAAATTACGTACCTTTCAGGTATTGAAGGATCTTACTGAATGAGAGAGAAATGAGGCCATGTCTGCTCATCTGTATCTGAAGGTGAGAGATGGCAGACATTTGCTATGGAATAGAATCATACTGTTGTTGTCCACTTGTAAGGTGGGAGGGGGACTATGTAGGCTACCACTTGGTGCATAAGATTAAGGCTATGACCTGCTAATGAGCTGCTTCCTATGGTCCAGAGTTTGACTGCCCAGCCTCCATTTACTCAACTGTTTAATTCTAAGCAAATCACTTAACCAGACAGTGCTCCCAGGATGAGTTTGAAAAAGGGCTATGAAATTTAGTGATCTAGCCTGGATAACAAATACAAATAAAACCATATCACCTGCAAAAGGGGGAACTTCCCCTTGTGCTGCTCATTGTATGCCCAAGCTCTGATGCACGATTTGGCACATGAGAAAACCTCAGATAGTTACAGTATGATGGACCAGCTTGACCAATTCATGCCTTTTGAACAGGGGTGATACAAACTCCTGTTAGGCTTACAGGCTCAACCCTAGAACAAGATATATCCAGTGACAGGTCTCAGTAATGTAGAAACCTAGGAAGAAAAGATACAGTGAAAGCATAAAGGGATCTTACATCAACAGGAGCTGAGAGGAAAAAAGTGGACAAAAAAATGAATTCTTTGATTTTTTTTTTTATTTCAGATCTTGTGCTATTAAACGGGTAAAGGGCCTTACCTAAGCAATGCCCAGAGGAAAACACAATCATACATCAACAATTTCATTATTCAGTCTTTGTGCTGCTTTGTTAACATAATATACAGCCCCCCAAACACACACTCTGTTCCTTCTGTCATAGTTGTGTCTTACACAAGATATCAGCAGAGGGGTAATTTACATAATTTGCATATATTTTTATTAATAAGATTAGCACAGGAATGGATACAGAAAAGGAGGCAGGACTGATCTGTAGATATCGGGACTGCAATTCAGCCAGCAATTGTGCACAATGAGCAGCCACACACAGGATGTGTGCAATTCAAAGGCACAGTGAGTACAAAAGGGGATGCCAGTTCATGGTGTTTCTCATAATATGTGCTAATGGTGGTAAAATAACATGGTAATGAGCAATATCATTACAATTATGGGCTCCATATATATAAACGAGGGAAAGCAATATGGCTGAGGACTTCAGAAATGTATAAAGTTCACTTCGTGAAGTGCTACCATTAGTCACTTCAAATGGTATAACATCTTGGTGTTACAACAGCTATATTAGGGGCACCTGTAGCTTTAACAAATTTTTATATGTAACAGGCTGTAATTGCTAGTGCCTGTAGCAGTAATGGTGGTGCTTGTCATTGCCCTAGGAGGTGCAGTATTATTCGTCCATGTTTAAACTTTCATGGTCTTCATGAAACTGCCATAATTATCTGGTACTGTGTGGATAGAGAACACAGCAAAGGAGCTGGTAGATATGTATCAGTCTCTTCTGCAGACTTATTGGATTCATGGACTAGCTATACTAGTGGCTACTATTTATTTTATTTTTTTTTTTATCCAAAGTTAGCTGAGTTGGTCTCACCAGGCTAGTAGCCTCTTTTCAGGGGATATCCAAGGCAGTCCTTGTACTACTGAGGAAATTTGGCCAGAGTATTAGGGGACTTCCCCTACTCTTTTTGATTGATGCTGTGGGATCTTTTCTATCCACCGGAGCTACCATCAACTCAGGGAGTGGCTTCTAGAATAATACTTACATGGACCTTTCAGTGATCCACAGGGGACATAGTGAGGGAAATCTCAGCCATCTATCTCAAATGAACTCCACCTGTTCCTCGATGTCATGTAATAGCATGTGGGACACCATATGTGGTTTCCTCATACCCCAGAAAAGACAACCAAGACAATGCAAGATTTTTATGGAATAGCCATTTTCCTGAGGTACTGGGTGCCATAATATGCACTCACACTGAAATAAAGGCCCCACATGGTGAGCTAGGAAAGAGGTATGCAAACTGTAAAGGATACTACTCCAGTAACTCCTAGGTTGTCTGTGATGCACTAGGTGTTATTAGCAATGTGACTGCAGGCCACACAGGCAGCTACCATGACTTCCTAACATGTCAGATATGTGACTTGTATCAATGGTTTCTGAGGGTTATCTTTCCCCAGGGGCATCTTATCAGTAATGTGATATTTGCTCCACCGATGTGCTTGATAAAACCTATCAGAAATCCAAATACTAAGGTGGTCAATGGATACAACCATGCCCTGTCATCACTGAGCCTGTGTTGGTGCTGTTAAAGATACGCCTCCACTGCCTTGAGGTATCTTGTGGTGCCCTGCAGTATGACCCTGACACATGTGCTAAGATATTCTTAGTATGTGCAGCATTGCACAACATTATATTGAGGAAGCAGTTGCAGTAGGGAGGGTGTATGCAGGAGTCTGAACAAGATGAGCAGTCAGTGGAGGCCAAGCAGGAGGGGATGATCATGTGAGATAAAGTCTGACAATGTGTGACTTGGCACTGGCCAAGATGTAGCAACTGGCACAGAGCTTTGGCTCATAGTAATGTATATATGCACTTCAATCATACCTCTCAACCATACTAAATTCCTTATTTTTTACCAGTTTTGAGATCCAAATAATGGGGTGCCATGAGTTCCCGAGAAGGCCCCTTAATTCCCGAATTTACCAACTTTTTTATAAAAAATTTTCGGCTTTTTTTTTTGGCTGACATCATCACGTGCAGAGGTGTGCGCGATGATGTCAGCTTCGTGAGCAGCCTGCCAGCCTGTCAGAATTTGGCTGAGAGGGTGAGTGTGTTTGTTTATGTTTATGTCAGCACATGCTCATTGTGTGTTGCGGGAATCACATCTTGCATGCTGCAACAGCTCTTCCCTTCCCAGAGAGAATGAAGAGAGAGGGACACACACTCACACGATGAGTCAAAGTAAGGCACTTATGTAGAACAATTTGCTCAAGAAAACATTTCATTATATTTTAAGTCATCTGCTGTGTACATATTTGTAATGATGAAGGTCAAATAAATGTTACACAATATGCAGGAGTCAGGACAGATCATTCAAGGTTTTCTATGAAAATGAGTGACGTACTAGAATGTGCAGCGGAAGCAATAACTTGAAAAAGATGAAAGAATGTGTTTAGTATTCTCTAGAAGTGAAGCCTACAGGGAAGAAAATGTGGGACTAAAAGTATAGAATTAAAGAAAAGACAGGATGGTGGTCAAACATTTATGTTTTTATGATGTTATTTTGGATATGATTGTCAAATTTTTT
Source organism: Protopterus annectens (assembly GCF_019279795.1). NCBI lineage: Eukaryota > Metazoa > Chordata > Ceratodontiformes > Protopteridae > Protopterus > Protopterus annectens. The sequence continues at coordinate 1,883,576,738 of NC_056733.1, read as the reverse complement.
AAGTCCTTGTCTCAGCATATTCCCTGACTTATTAGTTATGGCTAAAGGTTTCGATGTTGATTTAAGTGGGCATGGGGAATAAAGAGCATTACTTTTGATTTGTTGGCATTTAGTGTGAATATGACGTTAGCCATGCCCGCAGAGACTGCAGAGAGTAAAATGTATTGTAGAACTTGCTTTGGGCTCTAAGACTTGATGACGCCGAGAAGAGAAGTGCAAAGTCATTAGTGTAACTGGCACAGAATGGAATTGTATAAAGCATTTGTATCATGTACAAATATTCTGAAAAGCAAAGGCACAAGAAATGAACATTCAGATCATACATGGGTTAAAGAGAGAAGATTTACTAATACATTATTGCATTTTATTGTTGTTTCAGTTTGGCAAACTAGTCAAACTTCTGTGAGTGAACCATACCTCTCAACTATACAGATTTTCGCAGAATATCCTGATTTTTGCCTCATATTTTTGATCTGTTCCTCATGGGATGAGCTGAGGATTGAAGCTACTGAATGATGAGGTACATTTGAGTCGCAGACTTTACATCCTTTAGAAAAATGCATGTTAATAAAAATCCTGTTACTCTAGCAAATTTCTATTTATAAGAGCAGTATTTAAAATGTATCCCTATTTTTGGGCCTTTCTCCCCCCATTCTGTCAGGCTTTGTGCAGATTTTTTGTGCTAAGAGGTTGAGAAGTATGGGGTGAGCTTTTAACTGTGGAACATTTTGGAGTTGGATAGAAAAGTCAGGAGCTTTGAGAAATATGGAAACAAGCCAGTGGTAGCTCCTATTTTTGTTGGCTTCTTTACAAGAAAAGACTGTAACTGTAAACTGATATATTTTCCCATGGTAAGACCTGAATACATCTTTGCATTTGCTAAGAATGTTATAACTGGCAACATAGCTAAGTACTTATGAGTCAGTGGCTTTATTTAGTAATTTTACAACAGGTGGTAAAACAGCAATTGCTGGGCAGTTGAAGAGGGCAGATGTAATATGACTTCTTTCCACAGCAGAGTGACAGCATGTTTGTGACAAGCTAGGTAGATTTTTTGGGCCATCTACTTTGTTTTATTCATACTGTATCATTTTTTCTTGTGTACGTGTTGACCATCAAGCCTCCCCTACAAGAAAAGAGCCTGTTTGTTCCCCTTTCCTGGGCATCTGTAGTATGGAGGCAATAACCATCCTGATGGACCATTGCCAGGCTTTGTGCTCTCACTAGCATCCTCAGCAAAGAAAACATTACAGATGTGTGGAAAGTATTTGACTTGTATCTCCCATAATGGAGGGCTATCATATTTATGACTTGATGAACTCAGATGGTGTAGCTTGAATGGGATGAAGGGAGACACCCACTCTGGACACAAGATGTTAGGGGTGTAGTCTTCATTACCAACATTTCATTTCTGAACGCTGATAATGCATTTGCAGAAGCATTTTAGCACTCGTCTGATTGAGATCATGCTTATAATGCATTTGGACTTTATTTTTTTGGACCTCAACTTATAGTCTTGGGTCTGCCAGACTGGGGAATGACCCTGGGTGCCAGAAGGACCAGCTACACCTCTAATCTGGGGATACACCCTAAGACTGGCCCTTTACTTTACCATCCCTTTTTGAGGGGTTGTGGTATTAAATGATCCCAATCTACTACCTCACCCCCAAGATTTGCATACCCATCCTCTCACACCAGCTGCAGCAGACACATGAGCTGCTGTTGAACCTATGTTACCTTTGTCATAGTCAGGGCTTTATCCCTGTATGCCATCAAAGCTGGCTGGCTACATTCTGAAGTAAGGTTATCATCACATGCTGGATGGCTGCATGCATTTAATCAGTTAAGTCTCTAGATGCAGTGATAAATATCTAAAGAAGGACAATGATGCACATTTTTTATCAGTAAGTGCTGCATCAAATGCTATGTGCAAGAATCACAATACAGAATAAATTCAGCTTTGCATGTAAAAAGAGTGTAAACATTCTAGAAGGTGGATAGAGATGAATAGATTAGGTATAATGGAGTTTATCATGGCAAGAGATGTACAATGTAAGGAAAGGTGAAGGTTACATAAGGCATACAAAAACAAGGACTTATCTTTGGTGGAAGGAAATAGGAGAGAGGTGGTAGGAAAGGGATAACTAATTGTTATTTGCATAAACCAAGTTGGTCATTATTTCCTGTTATTTGGTTATAACATTTAGCATTCATGGCAAATACGTCCAGCTAGGTGACTATACAGCATTGAATCTGATAGCACAAGTGGTGGTATTTTAAGTGAAATGGTAAAGGTTTTGTCTGCAGGAAATATACTGTTGCTTAACTAAGCAAGTGTTTTCTCTTTATTACTGAAACTGTAGAGATAAATAATATGCAAACATATAATACTGCCAGAGGAAGAAGTCCTTTTTATTTTTTATGTTTTGTTTTTGAGCTGAAGTCAAAACATAAAAATAATATAGAATTGTATTTTAGTTTTTTACAAGTTCAAAGTTTTATAGAAGTTCAGATGTTAATAATATAAATAAAACAGTTTTGTTCTGGTTTATATTTTGTGTTATTTAATGATGTTGGTGTGAACGACCTGAGACGTACCTCCCTGGACTACATGAAAAGAGACATGGAAGAGCTCTCCAATCTTGTAGCCCAGGCAGGTATGACCCTAGGCCTGAGTAGCATTCTGCCATCACCCAGAATGATGCCGCAGTACAAGGACAAAATGATTGACTTCAACAATTGGCTAAGCTTCTGGTGCCATTCTAAAGGGATCCAGTATCTGTCTGCCTGGGATGACATGGTCGACAGACCATGATGCTTTGCCAGAGATGGCCTGCACCTGTCACCCCTGGGATTCTGGATACTGGCTAAGGTTCTTGCCACCCTTATAGTGCCTTATTTAGGCAAGGTTCAAATGACAAATTCACCACCGTAACAGGAACAGGCAAGCAAAAACTGAGGGTGATGCTACTCAATGCTAGAAGTCTAAATCTCAAAATGCACTCACTCGAGGCACTTCTTAAAATAGAGAACACTGATATCTGTGCAGTGACTGAGACCTGGTTCAAGGCTCCAGAGAGCACCCCTGCACTACCAGGCTATAACTCATACCACACTTTTCGGCCATGTAACCTGGACCGGAACACCAAAGGCGGAGGTGTGTCCATATTCATTAAGGATATCCACACCTCCAGGCTAGTTGCTCAGCATAATGCAGCCGAGGTTATCCAAGTGCAACTAACTCTGGGCAAAACTGTAATCCAAATTGTAGCTTGCTGCAGATCACCCACCATGCCCCAGGATTCCCACTCCTCTTTTCTTGATGTACTGGAAAATATTAGGGTTCAACCAAACACCATAATAATGGGCGATTTCAACTACCCCACCATTAACTGGGAAAACTACTCATGTACCAACTCCTTCGCTCAACGCTTTCTGGAATTCAAAAACTCCAATGCCCTGGATCAACCTATCCACACCCCCACCAGGGGCAACAATATTCTAGATCTAGTCATTACCAACATGAGTGACCGGTGTTCCACACCTGAAGTCAATGCCTCATTGGTCCGATCCGACCATAAGCTAATTACCCTAGATATCCACATCCTGCCCCCACCCCCCCATTAAGGAAACCATGGTAAAAAATGTCTCCAAAGCCAACTTCATGCTTCTTAAGACAGAAGTGGTGAACTTCATGACACCCATGCAGATGGACAATACAGTTACGACTACTGAATCCTACACAATTGCACTTTATAAGCACTTACGTGAGTGCATGGATCGTGCTATTCCAAACAGAACCAAGATGCTATCCTCCAAAAAAAGGAAGCCAATCCGGTAGTCCCCTGCCATAAACAAACTGTACAACAGAAGGAAGAAACTGTTGCAAAAGAGTAAAATCCCACGAGTGGAGGAGCTCCCTGGTCAGCCTCAGTAAGAAGCTGCGATCCCTGATAAAATCCTCCAAAGCTAGTTAGGAAAACAAAATTGCCACTGATTCTAAAGACAACCACAAAGCATTCTATAGCTATGTCAAGAATCTCAATGGCAACACTCAGATCTCTGCGAGTTACAGCACAATGGCACTAAATATACAGACCCAACTGATATTGCCAACATCCTGGCAGATAGGTTCAGTGCTAACTTTAACCCCCTCTCACCCCATAAAGAGCCCATCTCTATACTGGAAGAATGCAAAGTTCCTGTAATCACGGCTGCACAGGTAAAAAACACACTCTCCAAAGCCAAGCACACAGCATCCATGGGACCAGTCAACATCCCAGGCTGTGTTCTACATGAACTACAGAATGAACTGGCACCCCACCTAGGTACCATGTTCAGTCATAGCCTCACCTCAGGCTTTGTGCCTGCTGAATGGCGCACAGCAACGGTTATCCCACTCCACAAGGGGGGAGCCACCATGGACCCATTAGCCTGATGAGCCTGGTCTGCAAGGCCATGGAACGTATCATCATGGAACTTAGAAACAAAGACATTGGTAATCTCCAAACTCTGGACCCCACCCAGTTCGGGTTTGTAAAAGGCAGATAATGTCTCCTAAACCTGATAGACTTCTTTGAAGCAGTCACCAAAGCCGTAGACAAGGGTAAGGTGGTCACACAGCCTATCTCGATCTTGCCAAGGCTTTCTACACTATCCTCCACTCTGGAATTATAGATAAACTCACTAAACTAGGTATAAATCCCTATGTCACAAGATGGGTTGCCAACTGACTTACTGACAGAACCCACACTATGAATGTAGCAGACTCCAAATCCGACTTCAGACCAGTGACAAGTGGAGTACCACAGGGTTCAGTCCTGGGTCCTCTCATGTTTGGTATATACTTCTCTGAAGTACAGGCTAACACAGAAGGTCTTTGGCTAACGAAGTTCGCAGATGACTGCAAACTAGGAGCCATAATTGAAACTCCTAACAATGTGGACATTCTACAAAAGGGCCTCACTAAGACAGATGCCTGGTGTCAAAGCCATGGCCTCAAGCTCAATGCCAAAAAGTGCATTGTCATCCCCTTTGGTAAAAACTCTGTACCCATGAACTGCAACATAGGCGGTAGTATACTTAACACCGAAAGTGTGATAAGAGACCTTGGGACACAGGTGGACAGTAGTCTCTCCTTTGATAGTCACATCGCCACAGTAGTCAGGAAATCCTTCTACGTGGCACACCTCATCACAAAAGGTTTCTCATCCAGAAAAAAGAGGTCATTGTTCCTCTCTACTCATCACTCATTAGACCCATTATAGAGTACAATGCCCCTTTTGGTATGTACCTCACAAGACATCTACAACAACTGGAAAGGCCGCAGAAATACCTCACAAAGAGGATTACCGGCCTTAAACAGATGCCCTATGCAGACCGTCTCAAAAAACTCCAGCTTTACTCTTTCGCATATCACCTACTCAGAGGTGATCTCTGCCTAACATACAAAGCTATGTCACACCCAGAGCTGTTGGACATGCTCCACTTAAAGAAATCCCAATCCCTCCGAGCTACATGCTCTAGGGACCTAAACCTTGTCACCACAATAAACAGAACATGCCGGAGGGATAGATTCCTGTCCCAGAGACTTCCCATACTCTGGAATAAACTACCTATCTATATCAAACAAAGCTCCTCATTAGCACTCTTCAAGAAAAATCTTGATGATTGGATGGGAAATAGGAAATTCACCCCAGGGATCACCTCTGTGGCTCTGCTCGACAGTGGCACAGGAAAATAGTTTTCTTGGGTGGCAAAAGCCAGGGTACCTTTTTGGCTGGGCTTGTATAGACCCCAGGGCCGATAGCCTAGTACCTACCTATGAACCTATGAACCTATGAAGAAGGCTGAAGTGCAGCCACAATGAATTTTATTTTTATAAAAGAGAATTGTATTTTAGTTTTGCACAAGTTCAAATATTAATATAAATAAAACACTATTATTCTTCAGCTTATTTTGTGTTTTAAGATCCTGTTTTGGTTGTCTGCTCTTCAGTTTGCTTTTAAAAGTTGATATCCCACAATTCCATTGGAGTGGGCGGGGTTACATAATTATGCACGTAAATTATATGTTAATCAGTGTACAGATTTGTACCTCTTTTTCATGGGCCTTTGTCCAGATTTTTGATGTTTCCATGTTGAGAGATATGATTTCAATAAAAGTGATGCATGCACACCTACAAGCAGACTGTACTTATCCATGTATTGTCCGACTTCACTGAGTATCAGACACAAGCAACTCAATAAAGTACAAAGGGAAGGACAGAGGTGTCATCATTTGCACTGGTGTAGCTGGGAACATGAGTATGAGAAGTCTTTCACAGGGAACTGAATAAGTGCTTTTATAACTGAAAATAACTTTTTGCAATGTGAGCCTGATGAGGAAGTGATATAGATTATTATAAAATACTCTGTGAAGAGCCATTGTCAATGTGTGTGTGTGTGTGTGTGTGTGTGTGTGTGTGTGTGTGTGTGCACATGTGTGTGTGTCCGCTTGTGTGTGTGTGCGCATGTGTATGCCTGTGTGTTTATCTAGTTACTACAGTGGACTGTGTGTGGGTATGCTGGAACACTGCCTCAGCAGATGTTGCAGCCTTGGGTCTAGGTCTTACGGACAGGTGCAGTACAATCCTGGAAGACAGACAGCTATTTTATCCATGACCCTGTCTATGGGAGCTGCCTCTCCCCAGACTTTCATAGGAAGTAAGTAGGCTTTGGCTAGACACAGGTGTGTTGTATGACCATTAGAAATGCCCTTTATCAGACATGGCACTGGCAGAAGCACCACACCCTTGCAGATGTCCTGTCTTGTCTATAATCATCTCTGCACTAGATATGTGGAAGTGATGGCACTGGGTGTCCATGACATAAGACTCCCATTACCAGAATGACCATCAGCAGCAAAGTCAGAGGTAGACCAACTATGTTGCATGCCTGCCATGCATTCCATGAAGGAGATAGTGCCTGAGTTGTATCAGCAGGCAAAGGAACATGTCCAGAATGTCACACATGTGGAAGGTGCACTCCTGCACATCATCAGACATATCTTGCAATGCATGTACCATCTCTGCAAAAACTGTGGTGTTGCTAGCCCGCACATCTCTGATGAACCTGCAGATATGGTGGGTCACAGACAGTGAGACAGAATGCACTAACCCACATGATCACCCCATGCCCTTTGGAGTTTGCAGTAGATAATAAGGGATGTGTATTTGGGGGAGGCACATTTCCTGACTTGGTCTGCCAACAATAACCTGACAATTAGTGAAATGCAGGGTATGTTGTATTGTTTTCACAGGCATAGAGGCCATGTCCACTGCCTGGCTAGGGATGCAGTTTGCACACTCCCTGTATCCATCACTGACAGTGTGTTCCCTGACCATGTCAGCTATTCACTGCCATTACAGTCAGAGCCATACTCTTCTCCAGCATGAAACAGTGGATTATCCATGGTGATGAAGCCAGATTGTAAGTCACTTGTGAAGACAGCAAAGTAGAATACCTAAGCTAAGTATCACCCATCAGCTGTAATTTACTACCAGTGATGAAATAATAGGCACATTGAATAGTGTCAGTCCTAAGAGATATAGCCTTAGGTTGTACAGGTGCCCATGTAGCTTGCAGTCCTGAAAACAAAATCAGTAACATATACTTTATTATATTACACAGGTCTGATGTATGCTCTTTCTAATGTAGTACTGAAAAACACCTGGGGGCATCCCTAATTGAAACTTTTGGTGTATACTGCAGCTCAGCATTGAGGTCTGACACATTACCATGGGAAAATGAGGAGCTTGATCCCCATGCAGAGTACCAAGAAATGTCTCCATCTTGGTCAGTGTTGGTTCTGCTATTGGGCCACCTTCCATCACTCTACCATTTGTGCAATGTGGCAACATGCTTTTGTCAGTGGCTCTGCATCTCACATGCTCATAGTTTTATTCCTGGCCACTGACAGCATTAATGTCTCCAACATCCTGCTATGCACAGTCTTGGTAAGCCTAGTCAGCATTTTTCTGGTTAAACATCCATTGGCCTGGGGACAGAAGGCCTGCAACAAGATCTCAGTCTCTGCGTTGGAGAACTTGCATTTTTGTGTCTTTCCTTTGCTAGGCATGAGGCTGTGTGGATTAAAAATGCACAGTGTGAGTACAACAGTAAGTACTGGTTCTCATGTGACGACATCTGCAGTACACTACTCAGGCTGTGTTGCTGTTATGTCAAAATCTAAGCTTATAGGCAGGCAGACTGGTATACATGACTATATGGCATTGCCACAAGTATTGACCCCCCCCTATACTAGCTAACAACCCCCTGCACCACCAAGTACTCTGACCAATAGACAGGTACATCCATTCAGTGCACTAGCTATAACTTACTTGTAGACAAACTGAACCTATCAATTCACAGTCAGTGAAATCAATAGCTGTACATTGCCTTACAGGATGCACCATAGTCTGACCTGCAGCATATGTTCTGTAATGCTACTGTGCCTATGTGTTTCCTTTTACTTCCCAGGAAAAAAAAAAAAACAGGCAGAAATGCAAGACTAGAAAGCAGAGCATATTTTGCTAAGATTTTCTAAGTGAACTTTTAGTTATGTTTTTCCCACTTGTGCAGTCAGCAAATACAGGTAAGCTATACAGTCCTCTTATGACAACTCAGACACCAGTCCAGAAACATACACAAACTCCAGTGACACACAAGTAAATGCAGATGTGCACAGTCACATAGTTTCAGTGTGACACCATTAAATGTCTGAATAACACATTCTCTGCAAGGACTGTTCTGTAGTTACCTAACTTTTTTCCCATAGTAATGCAGCAGTGTAAGTTACAATGTGTAACAAGCTTAAAAATAACTATTTCCAAATACACATTTGAACAAGGAACACTTTTGAGAGGCAGTGCAGCAAAAGCAATGCTGTTAGTAACAGTTTACAACCACCTCAAGTAAGCAGGAATGCAGCTTTCCTTCTTCAATTATCACTTGCTCACAGGTGTTGTGAGTTGCAATATTGACGGACTACATATTCTTCCATAGTGCTCTGAGGCTCTATTCAGTTGCTGGGATTTATATTATGCAGATTATGTCTCTGAGTGTGATAATTACACAACAGATGCCTCATGTTTGTGAATCGCTTGAATTACGTGTTGCATCTGGAGACAGAGTTTCATATGGAGTGTGATATGGTGTTGTGAACCTGCGTGAGTTACTGGGGTGTACATTGAGCACACATGGGTGGGTCAGTATCATAAATATTATTGTTATCTTTCATACTGTACAACTGCAGCCAATGGAAGGGTTAAAGAGCAATGGTGCAGAAAATATTCAACAGCATGCTAACGCAACCCACATTTCTGCCATGTCTCACATGTTGCTACTATACCTAAACCATCATAATATTGGTGCAGGTCATATCGCATCTTGTCACTGATCCCTGTGTTGCAAGAAAATTGCCGACACATTCTCTCGTATGAGACCTGAAGTATGGCCATAATTTCAAATGGCATGTTATTGGCATGGCACCCTAGTGGTGCTGTAAGCAATCAAACATATTCTTGTCCTTTTTCCATAGGGTCCACTGGAAGTGTTTGCCTCAGAGCTCATATAATGGTCCCCAGTATAAAATTCCTGGTACTGTATCTACAGGGGTGTTACTGATTCCACAAGCTTATCTCACTGTTTTGAGCAGTGCAAGCACCACAACAGTGACCTGCAGAGGTACTGCTCAGCCCTCCACAGCCAACGGGAACAAGAAATCTGAGATATAAGTATTATCTGCAGTTGTATAAGAATTACTTTTACTATCTTATCTTTGGGGAATGCACATTAATTATTTGTTACTTGTATACACAGGTGGATGATGTACTGTCTTTACAGGTGCAGGAGTTAAGAGCACTAGTCAATTGAGATATTGCCAGTTAATGTATAATACCACAGTTCATTTTATGACTTTACCCATATGCCAGGGCTATATTAGATTATACACACTAAATGTCACTGTGGGACATACACCATTGTAATGATATATGGTTAGAGCACTTCATAGGCATAGTAGATGGACCACACAGCTTGTCATAGGCAGTACAGGTTCATAGGTACTTACCAGGCTATTGATCCATGAGGATCTTTAGAAACCTTGTCATAGCTTCCCACGAATAACCTAGAGTTGAGAAGAACATTCACATTTTGCCCCTATCCATGAGGGACAACAATGCAAAAATGAGGGGTGAATTTGTGGTTTAGCCTTTTATTTTTCTAGATCATACTTAAATAGTATAAGAGAAGCACTTTGTTTTATGTGGAGAGGAAGTTGATTCCAAAGAAGTGGTATCCTCTGTGATACATCTCTATCTCTCCAACATTTTCTGTTCATGTTACAAAAGAGATTTAGATCCCTTGAGTGGGTTTTTATGCTCCCAGTGGACATGGGAATATGCAGTTGGTCTAACAGAATAGGGTCTGTTGAGACTCTAGGAATTAGAGATCATCCTCAGTAGCTTCTATGATACTAAGAAGAGAGACAATGCTTTAAGATGGTCTGCATAGTTTTTTTATGATTTAGGCTCTTCATTTTCTTAGTAAGAAAATGTTTTTGCATTTGAGTTGTCTCAAATGTTTGGAAAAGTACAATCTGAAGGGAGCATTTTACTCAAAGATCAGCCTGTTTAGTGAGGAATACAATGGAATGATCACATTCCAGTTCCTGGACACCATATCATTAGTAATAAGCTGTGGAATGAAAAATCACTTTCTTACAGTAGTGGATATGTGATGAGTGAAAGAAAGTTCATTGTTTACATCAGTTCCTAACTACTGAATTGATTTTCAGGGAGTGTTTTGAATGTGATAGTTAGAAAGGATGTCTTGCTTGTCGAATAATATTATTCATTTCTTTGCATTCAGTTTTAGTCCATAGTTTTGACATCAACTATCGGTTTAGGAAAGGTCTTCTTGGAGGATCTCTGTGTCCTCTGTGAAGTTTATAATTATACCAAGTTTACTTGTAAACCCTTAACAGTAGCTTTGACCTCCAAAAATTAAATGCTAAAGAGAAGTGACACAGGGAGTGAATCCATGCTAGTGGCAGGTCTTTGGGATGAGGTAAGGCAGCCCACTCTAATTTCCTGGTTTCTGTTTGTAAGCCAGTTTCTTATCTAATGAGTTACATAGATATTAACATTTAGTTGGGATAGTTTATCTATGATACCTGAGTGTGAAATGGTATCAAATACATTTGTATGGTGTAGATATGCAGTGTCGATTTATGTGCCCTAATCCATTGTTTCAGTAACCTTCTTAAAGAAGACAATCAGGTTAAGTAGGCATAAGATGCACTTAATAAATCTGAACTGGCTTGAATCAAGAGTTTGTAGTGTGCCTACACTCTTATTTATTAATTCTATGATGATACTTTCCATAGCCATACAGTTGAGGCTGGTCTGACTTATAGGTCTATCATTTCCAGGGTTGGTTCATGCCCTGTTTTGTGCAAGGAGATTATAGTTGCAATCTTCCATTCTTCTAGCACAAAGTCTATTTGTAGGCTGCCATTAAATGCCCTCTGTAAGGTGTCTGACGGATCCTGATTCAGGCTAGCCAGTAAGCAGCCCAGTATGTTCTTCAGCCCCATAGAATCAGTGTCCTTGACCTTGGATAGTACTCTAGGACTTCTTCATGTGAGATTTTGGGGTGTAGATGTGGGTATGAGATCTGGGAATGTAGGAGGGGAGAGGGGGTGAAGTTAGAGCTAAATTTATCCACTGGTAGACTGACTATGTCATCTGGGTCAAAGCATGTGATATCATATACTATCAGCTCTGCATAGTGCTGGGCATTGTTCATTGGATCATAGGATGTTTGCTAGGCTATTGGCTCTAAGGATATTATAAGCCTAGCCAAGAATTTTGCCCATGTTTACACAAGTCAGCACTCAAAGCCCCTGTCCAGCAGGGACACAGGTGGAATCTCAGGGGTGTATTTTCTGTTTTCCATCCAGTTATCCAGGTTCCACTTAAAAAGGGATAATGAGGTACTTTGCTTGACTCGGAGAGGGAGTCTATTTCACAGATAGGGAGTCTCTGGGACACAAATCTGCCCTGCCAACAAGTTCTAGTGATATCACAGAACAGGTTAAGGTCACACGTATGGGTTACTTGAGTGAAGCTTGACTTGCGGATATGCAGCAGTCCCATCAAGGCGGGGTCTGAGATTGCTTTGTATGCCAGACAGAGGTCACCTCTGAGGAGTCTGTATGAAACTGAGTAGAGGGACATGGCTTTTAGCCTATCTGTGTAGGGTAGATGTTTGAGGCCCTGGATTCTCCTGGTGAGGAACCCCTGTGATCTCTCCAACTGCTGCATGTGCTTTGTGAGGTACATGCCAAGGGTGCGTTGTACTCAATAATTGGCCTTATAAGGGATGAATACAGGGATGTTATGACCTCTTTGTCCCTGGGTGAGATACCCTTACCTATGAGGTAGGCCACATAGAAAGCTTTCCATACAACAGAAGCAACATGGTGGTCAAAAGTCAGGTTGCTATCAACCTGGGTACCCAAATCCCTCACTACTGATTGCATACTTAGGACATTGTTATTAATGTGATAATACGTGGGGAGATCACTATCCCCAAAGGAGATGATGATGCATTTTTTGGCGTTCAACTTGAGGTCATATTTCTGGCACCAGTCATTTGTTTGGGTGACACCCTCTTGGAAGATGTCCATATCACTTGTGGAATTGATGACCATTCCCAGCTTGCAGTCATTTGCAAACTTGGTCAGCCATAGCCCACTGATTTTGGCCTGCTCCTCAGAGAAGTGTATCCTGAATAACAGAGGCCCCAGGACCGATTTCTGGGGTATGCCACTTGTTACAGGTCTACTGCTTGAGGTGACTTTTCCTATTTTGATTAGGTGGGTTCTATCAGGGAGCCAGTTTGCTACCCATCTGATAGCAAACTGGCTCCCTGATAGAACCCACCTGTTACCTTGTTTCTAAGGTTTCTAATACAGGTAAAGAAGACTTTGCGGTTGTTCTTTACTGGGGGGGGGGGGGGTGGCAATGTTTACCTCATATCTGGCTTTGGTTGATTTGATCAACATATGGAGTTCCCTGTTAAGTTTAGCAAGTGCTTTTTTGTATCCTGAGAGTTACATTTATTTTTAAGCGTAATGAGTTTTTTTCTTTAGTTATAGAACCTGTTTATATTTGGGTTCCACCACTGGGGTTTATTTTTGAATTTGGAATTGTACTTAATTTAATGGATCACAGATGCATCTAAAGAGCAATTCACATGTGCATAGAGTTTGGCATTAAATGATTCTGCATAAGCAATGGGGAATCAAGTTGGAAGGGGCTGTTGAAATTAGCCAGGTCATCACTCAATTTCAGTAGATTAGCCTTGACATAATCTCTGAATATGAAGGTATTGGAGGTGTTAGTGGCTCAGTGGGTAGTACACATGCTGGTGAATGAGAAGGCTGTAGGTTCAATTCCTACAGTCTACATTTGCATTAATTTTTTCCAATACTGTCACTGCAGTTCAGCATAAGGGGAGTATTTCACTCCTGAGTGCACCTGCATCATCCTTCAGATGAGATGTTAAAACAAGGTCCCATATGTGAAATCTGCCGGTAACTCATGTGAATGGAAAATATGCCATAACACTTATTGAAAAAAGAGTAGGGTTAATTCCCTAGTGCCTTAGCCTCAAAAGTCCCCTAGTCGGTATGAATATTATAATGGATTTCCCTAAAAAGCACACACTGGCCCAGTTGGACTAACTCAGTTAACAAAGAGTACAAAATAACATTACACACACACACACACACACACACACACACACACACACACACACACACACACACACACACACACACACATGCACGCACGCACGCACGCACACACACACACACACACACACACACGCACGCTCATCTCCATGTTTCCACAGTACTTACTTGTAGTCATGATATGAGCCACAATAACAGTGAATGGCTGAACACTATCAAAAAACATTATTCATTTTAATGGTGGAGTGTTTGCCATAATGGCTAAGGTCTTCACCTCATAGACAGAAAGTACAGGATTTGATTCTGATCTCCAGCTATTGGCTATGCTAAAAACGGCCCTTCAGGGCAGTTAGCCTGGCATTTACCTATAAAACTATGATTCTAGCTTTAGTCTTTATAAAAAAAATGACTAATTTGTCATCCAATTTAACAAAGGAGAGAGCTACAATTGGTAGGGAGCAGAGCTGTCCCAGGTGAGAATCAAATCCAAGATTTTATCATCCCTGGGTTGTGGTGCAGAATAATTGGTTCTGAGAGTTTGTAATGATAAAGTCCAGAAGTCTCTGGGCATATATTTTAGGGGAGGGGGTAGCCGAAGTTGCCTAGGAGAATGGTGTTTGGCTTAATGCACAGGGACTCCATACTAGTTATATAGGAGTTATAGGCTGAGAGGGGAGACAGAGGGGCAGTCCTATAGTTAGCCATGATGTGATAAGGGGTCTTGTTAACAATAATTTGGACAAGATGGGGTTCCAACTTGTTATCTTGTCTAAGTGATCTGGACTTCAGGTAAAGTGTTTTTTTTTTATAAATATGGTGTCTGCCTTTTGCTAGTGTGGCAGGCATGAGAATGTTGTAGGTGTTGCAACGCTGCACTGATAGGGTGCTCTCAATTTAACCAGATTTCCATATCAGTGAAAATATAAATGTTTTGGAGTGTTTATAGGGAGTCAAATGTTTTGTTAAGTCTCCTAGCATTGAGCAGCAATGCATATATGTTATCCTGATTCCGTTTTGTTATTTTGGAAGCTTTTGAGGGCTGATGTTACCTAAAAAGGCACTATATGACTGAGCAAAGTTTTAGCCAGTATACAAAAGCCTTTTGAGGATTATGCAAGCCATTTCTGACAAAGCATTTAAGACTATCTACTATCTCCTCTAGGGCTCATCGGACACCCTTTGAATGACAGCAGAAGCTAAGCCAGTTGTTGAAGTCAATATTTTTTTTATATTGTGGCATCATTCTTGGTGATGACAAAATGTTGTTAAAGCCAGCACACTCTGGCTAGGCTTATACATCCCTTAGGCAGATAGCATAGTACCTACCTATAAACCTATACACCCCTGGGATCACTTCTTTGGCTCTGCTTGACAGAGGATCAGTTAATTAATCAATGGGGTGGCGAAAGCCGACACACTCTGGCTAGGCTTCTAAATGCCCTCAGGCAGATAGCCTAGTACCTACCTATGAACCTATGAACCTATAAAGGCTAGGTTTGTACTTGCCATGGATACATATTCTGAGAACTCTATCATATCTCCCTTTATGGAGTTAAGGGTAGTATGTCTTGAGTCATTTATACCCACATGTACTATGGTTGTGCCAAATGTGTACTTGTGATTCAAGAAATTGAGTGCTTGCATGAAGTGTCAGATTCTATAACTTGATAGGCAACTGACTGCGACCATCTCCTTGCACAGTCTGGTGAGTGCTGCGTCAGTGTGTCTCACTATGGAATCACCTATGACTAGGATATTAGATTGTGTGGAGGTTTTCATTATGAGCTTTTGAACTGAGACACTCTGACTCTTTGCTTTATGTTTCAAGGATTTTCCTTCAGTTGGTTGACTAACATCTATGTTGACATACTGAAGTAAACCACTCTACATCAAAAAACTGAAGCTTCCATTACCTAGTAAGCATCCACTGAGGAAGAACCTAAGTGCATGCAACTTTAAACCATTGTTTTTTTTTTTTTGCAGGAGGGCAAGCCCTCCTGCTCCCCCCATGTGTGGGGCTGCTCCCTACAATCTCTGCTAACTATATGTACTAATTCTGAGATCTCACAGTCCCCAGAGAAAAGGAATATTTCCCTACCCAGGGATTGTCAGTCTAGCACACTTGTCCGCTATCTGTATATTCGACCAAATGTGGTTGATTAAACAGATGTCGACCAAACTCCCTGTCACCCAAACCAACGGAAGCCATTTCAAGGTGGGTGCTGCTTGTGTTGTGTGTTTGTGAGGTTGATGAGGGTACATTTTAGCACATTTAGCAGGCCTTTGTGGTTTAGATAGATTACTTGTAATAGCCTTAGCATATATAGGTCTATGTGTTTGGTCTGATGTGTATGTGATAGGTTTAGTGTGGTGTTATGTGGAACTGACAACCTGCTTGTTATTTTTTTGTGTCTTCATATGAAAGTTTTGCCTCCAATAGCATTACATAACTGCATCCCTCACACACTGTATCAGTCTGTTTAAGTAGTAGGTGGTTATTTGTAAATATGAGCCAATTGCTGCATCGTCTCAGGATGCCCATTTCAACCAGGCTGGCTTTAGAAATGGTTGAAAAGTGCAAATCCATGGTTCCAGGTGCTCAGCAATATGGGCTGAAGGGGAGCAGCATCTATGAGGTTAGGAGTTGATTACTGTAGGTGCTATCTGTCTTGGAGTGAATATAGTGCTGGTCTCAACACAGCTGCATGCAGCTAGGAATTAGTGATCCTTAGCTCCATCTGTCACCATAAGCAAAAGAGCATTAGTACTACTCTCCCCAGTGTTTCATCTGCTCAGTATTGTAAGGTAGCACATAGCAGCATATCATTTGGGTGACGGGTCATATTAGTCAACTGCACTTCTCACCTGGGTTTTTCAAAGTTATTGTTGGTGTAGTTGTCCATGTATAATTTCATTTATATGTTTAATTAATACCACATTTCATGCTATGTCTCTTTGTTTCTCCCCTCCTTCTTGTCACTGTCCTTTCTTTTTATATATGTGTTGCTGTGATTGCTATGTTATTTCTCTCCTTTAACTTTGTTTTTCTATAAAGCAATGGCTATGGCAGTGCCAGTGGCCATACCACACCCTTTAGGTATCACTAGCTCCCACAGAAACATGCCACTCATAATGCCATTACTTGTGCCAGCTAGGGCTGCATTCTCAGTGCCCTAGCTGTGGTGGGCTCCACTCACTCACTCACTCTCTCACTCACTCACTCACTCACTCACTCACTCACTCACTCACTCACTCACTCACTCACTCACTCACTCACTCACTCACTCACTCACAGTGCTGCTGTTCTTGTCAGTGGCTCTAGAAGGCAGGGTGCCTCATTTGTCACCCAAAGGCAGCTGGTAGAAGTAGTGGTGGAGGTGGTGGACTCACATATTAAAGACCACATTGGCTACCTGGAATGGCTCCTTTTGCAGCTTGCAGAGTTGAGCCCCAGCCCAACATTTACACTGGTGATCAAGGCTCTACTAGAGAGTCAGGGAGCACAAGGTGGTATTTGACTTCCCAGTGGAGATGACATGGCTTGGGAGACATGCCCACCCTATTCCCTATCCCAATGTTTATCTGCTTTTTGTGTTTTTGCTCTCCAATATTTGTTGTCCAGCCATACCCATTACCATTATATTCCCTTTCTTTATTTTCTGTCTGTTATACCACTGTCCATTCCCTCCCTCATTGTGCAGCACTTCCTTTTGTCATTCTTGTTTGTTGTACATCTGTGTGTCTTCCCTGTTACCTATCCTCACCCTCTTATATCAGGTGTGATTTTTATTCCAGATTTCTTTAAGCTCTTTAAAAGGGGAATGCATGCTTTCCTTTTTTAAACTACCTATTGTTATGGTGATACAGACAAAGCTGTTGTTAAAGCTAAGTCTTTGTCCTGGCTGGAGATAAATCTAACTATTATAGATCTTGGATCTTGGATTGGAAGGTTTCTTACTTGAAAGTATTGTAGATTAAGATATGTGTGCCTCTCTATGCCAAAAGGCAGGGCTTCAGGAAGGTTTAATATTTTTGGAATCCAAGAAATTAAAAAATTCTCCATGTTGTCTCCTTCTTGCTTCTCAGGAACACCATAGATCCGGATGTTGTTTCTTTTCTCCCTATCTTCTAAATCATCCATTTTTTTACAAGAATTTAGTATTCTGTTTAAGAATAAATTTAATGTTTCTTATTGCTTCTGTCAGTCTGCCATCAATGTCATTAAATTAATCTTCAATAGCAGAGATTTGAATTTTTTGCTGTTTGACAACTTCATTAATTGATTCAATCTGTTTTTTACAGTCATCTTTAATTACATCTACTTTGGAATCAAGTTTAGCCATTTTCAAGAACAAGTTCTGAATATTACTAAAACTAGACTGTAGTTCCGTCTTCATAGAGGTTTCTTGAGATGCTGCTTCAGAGTGACTGATTTTTCTTGTAGATAATATAATCTGTATTTTTGACAGGAAAATATTTACATATATATATATATATATATATATATATATATATATATATATATTTTTTTTTTTTTTTCACCAAATGGTTTTCTTTGCTGTAGTTTAGTGTTTTTGAATATTATTTGATGTATTTGACATTTAAATCTTGTCAAGTTTGTTTAAGAGAAGCAGAGAAAAATCTTCTGCTGCTATTTGCTTGCCATCCTGGCCACGCCCCCTATCCTCACCCTCTTCTCATACCTTCATGTTTCCTTACATCCTTTCCTTCCTTTTCTTCTTTGAAAAGAGAAAATGGACACCTGTCTCATAAAAAAAAAAAAAAAAAAAAAAAAAAAAAGAAATGTTATATTTCCTTTTCCTCTCCCGTTATCAGGAGTGGCCTTAGGTCAACTGGTGCCCTAGGCAAAAGAGCTTCACGGCGCCCCCCCCCACCACACCATCTGGTGCCCCCATCCTGGCTACCTACATCAAATAAATACTGAAAAAAGTGCCCCTGCTAGACCAGCGCCCTAGGCGGCCGCCTAGTTGGCCTATGCCTAACGCCGGCTATGCCCGTTATCCATCCATCCATCCATCCATCCATCCATCCATCCATCCATCCATCCAGCCAGCCACAACTTTATTCTTTATCTGTTTCCCATGTGTGATTTCCTCTACATGCATTACATTTTTCCTAGTGTCCTATACTCCCATTTCCATCCATTCATCTGGTCAAAAACAGATTTAAAGTGTGTATGCAGCTGGCACTTTAAGGCTGCTAGCTATTTTTATTGCCTTGCTGCTTATTTGTGCTTGTAAACACACTGAGGTGCAGATGCATGCTGTATTTGTGCTGCTTGCAGTGCATAGCCATTACTATGGCCTTCTCTTCCTGTCCACAAGTCCTGCTTTGCTTGCAGGCAGAATTACTAACTAGCTGCTTTTTAAGCTTGGAGTTTTCAAATCGTTAATCAGTAATTAACTCTGAGCTGCATCAAGCCCAGAAGATAAAGAGGGGCTATCTCACTAACATCACAGTGAGCATATTTCTGAATCTCAAGGTGCATCTCTGGGTGACAGCCACACATATTTTAAATAGGTACAGTTACAAAGCGCCTTCCACTGTATGTAACTTGTATATGTTTGTCACTTATCCACTTTTAAACGTAAAAAAATGCATACAATTTCTTAAATATTTTTTTATAAACTGATTCAGATATGTATTCTGTTGGAAATGATAAAACTTTCCATGGTTATCTAAAAAAAGTAGGCACATTTTTATTCATCATATAATATAAGTTGTATTTCAATTTCACCGCAATATAATCATACAATACTTCTACTGCTTAAATTTCATAAGATTTAGCAAGTAACAGTTGTGATATCCAGTGGAGCATATGAATAAATATATAGTCGACCTTGTCCCATTGGTCTTGGTAAATAATAACGCATTCCCTTTCATAGCTTGTATATCCACATCCTGATGACCATATTTATCCACCTTCTTTTTCTTGCATTAAGGATGATTGGAAATGACAGGTTATGTCAAGTTCTTGTCAAACAGGCTGTAATACAGATCCTTCATCTATTTCTACAACTGATCTTCATACGCTTCTTTTAGATGGTTTAATTTTCTTCAAACTTTCTGCATATAATATATTAATGCTTGTACTTTTTGAATGGCTAAAGTTGATTTTCCTCTAATAGGGAAGTGTAATCCAGTCTGATTAATAGTGAGAAGGCTATTTAATTCTACCTACCCTCCATGTATTCTTAATTATAACATGAATAAAAAAGTTTACAGCTAAAAGCTTTTCACAGATTGATGCCTGGAAAGTGTCATCCAACTAGAAAAATAAGAAATGAAAGTCTTTAATGCTACAACCTTTTTGCTTTTCTTTCTTCATTGTGTATTTTAAGGATCTTTAATTTTAAGGACATTCGGTACTAAGTACGTATTCTCCACAACTCAGAATTAAAAGTCATCATAGAAAGCACCTACAGGTTGTCCAGGTAAATGCACTGTGATTTTATTTGTTTAGAACTCAGTGTTCTGATTCAGAAAGGCTTTCCTCAAGGGGGAAGCCTTAGCACAGCTGTTCCCCCACAAAATAAGCCTTTTCAGTTCATTGACCATCCCACTGCTGAGATTTCCCACTAGCATCTAACTCAGCTTGGAGGGTGAACTCATTGGCAGAACTGCATGCTAAATGTGGCAATCTGGTGGAGTAGCTAATGTTAATTAGGCATATGCTCTCCATCAGAAATGCCAATGGCTCCCACTTTACACCACTGAGCCCAATTTCAACTGCTGGAGGAAAAAGTGAATGTCAAAAGACTGTGGTCACCCATTCACTCTTTTGCAAGCAGACATGTTGCAGGTAATTTCAGTGAAGACATTAGGGTGTTTTCTTTTTCCGTGTGTAGATGTGTGGACATGTGTGTGCATGTCTCTAAGGGCATGATTGAAGCTGCATGAAATATGTACATATCTGTGTGTGTGTGTGTGTGTGTGTGTGTGTGTGTGTGTGTGTGTGTGTGTGTGTGTGTGTGTGTGTGTGTGTGTGTGTGTGGGCATGTGTATGTGTGTGTCTGTGTGTGTGTGTGTGTGTGTGTGTGTGTGTGTGTGTGTGTCTATGTCTGTGAAAGTATGGGGTTGCCCCTGCCAATGCAGTGCCTTAGTCACTCGGGGCAAAGCCAACAAAGTTAGGTCATAGGGAAAATGTTTTCCTATATATGCTTATTTTATTCTCATATGAGCATTTCTTTTTGTGTCTGGATGTAGAGCAACTAAATTGTCTTCAGAATACAATCTTCACTTCTGATTTATTAAAGATATGGTTGAAGATTCATGTACTCCTTATTGGTGGAATTAGTCTCTTGCTTTATATTTATGACCAGTATAAGATTCAAGGTAGAGAATTTCAGTTCAGAAAGGCATCCTGCCCCTACTTTTTGTTAGCACTGCTACACCGTGGTGATGCTGTGCATTTGTAACCATAAGCTGTGAAGCATTATGTGATTCTTAACAAATACTATTGTTTGTGCAGTACCTGGCACAATGCACTTAAAACATTTTTTCAGTGAACGTTTTTATTTGAACCCCTGCAAACACACACAAAAAAGTTTCATACCTTTATATATATATATATATATATATATATATGGATCTACCTGACTACATCGAAACACCAAAAGAGCGAAAACGACTTCACCGACACCACATAATCGACAGTTCACAAACACGACATCTCATACACTCGACACATCATAACAACAAACAAAACAAATCCCCTATCCAAAACCCACACACACAACACAAGCACACCAAAATCCTTACAAACCAACACTAACCCATACATACACAACTATCTACAACCCTAACCCAAACCCTTACCCTAAGGTCCGTCACTATCGCACACTCACCTAACCCGCGCCCTAACCCTAACTCACTTAACCCGCCCCTAACCCAAAAACTATCACTACTGCACCCTTACCTAACCCACACCCTAACCCTAACTCACTTATCCCACCCCTATCCCTACACACCGCCAACATCGCACACTTACCTTACTCACACCCTTACCTAACCCGCGCCCTAACCCTAACTCACTTATCCCACCCCTATCCCTACACACCGTCAACATCGCACACTTACCTTACTCACACCCTAACGTCCGTCACTACCGCATACTTACACATCCTTTCACCATCTCAGTGTTCTCAGCGTCGGTGTCTTCCTCCGTCGGTCTTCTGCCTTGTCGATCTTCTGGCATCGGTGAAGTCGTTTTCGCTCTTCTGCAGTTTCGACATAGTCAGGTAGATCTATATATATATATATATATATATATATATATATATATATATATATATATATATATGTCCATCCTCAACCCCTTTTCCCATTTCTGCAAATGGGGTTGGAATGTCACTTCAACAGTGACAATCATGGGTGGCTAGACCTGCTGTGACAGTTTATCTGTACCACACACTTGCACCTAGGGCCAATTTAGAGTGTCCAGTCTACCTGTTGCATGTCTTTGGAATATGGGAGGAAACCACAGCACCCAGAGGAAACCCATGAGAACACAGGGAGGACATTGCAGACTCCATACCCCAGCTGAGAATCATATACTGTAGATATATATATATATATATATATATATATATATATATATATATATATATATGTTCTGATATAGCAACAGCAATTTATTTAGCATTGAAATGAAACTTACTCACAAGATCAAAGAAAAACAAATTGAAAGTGAGCATTGCAAAAAGTATCACAGGTTTCTCTTTTGATCAATAATACACCAAGCACACAAAAACAAATGTCACTAAATCATGATTTAAGGGGTGGTTTTAAACCCTACCCTCCCTAAAGTCAATACACTGGCATCATGTCACCTTATATTCACATACCCATGACCAGAAGGGAAACACCATTGCAAAACACAAATTGATGTTGTATGATCCACTTTTTTCTGCACTCAATAAAGAATGCTTTTTGATAGTTTGTGGCAATGAAAATAGCTGTTAATAAGCTGTGCATTTGATGGATTGCTTCAAAACCATACGCATAAGTAGATAGAAATATGGGTCTATATTAGTTTGCTGAAAGATATTTTCAGCGAACACCTCTTTTGTCGCCACCTAACCGTAAAAAATCACTTCTGTGATTCACAGTATTTTCCTAGGGCAATGAAACAATTGTCCCACAACACAATGGAACTCATAAAGCACTAAATCAAACCCACCCAAGTGGGGCGCTTCACCCCCTCCATAGCCCCCAGTGTAGGTGGCTGCGCTGCCTCCAACTCCCCCAACTATATATATATATATATATATATATATATTTACCAACTCCGAGATCACACTACAGTGGGGAATTGGGCAACGTTGTGTAGTTGGCCAACTACTTTATTGCCAGTCGCAGAAGTGACTTTCGATGGTTAGGTGTAGATGAAGAGGTGTTCACTGAAAATATATTTTGGCGAACTACTATAGACCCAAATATATATATATATTCAACCAAAATGCCCTAGCACTCTAAAGTCAACAAATTATAGGTTATTCCACAATGGTTAGTCGTCATACCCACAACAGACCTAGGGTGCTCAGCAGCTTTTTCAATGTTGTAAAAAAGATCATTCGTATACATAAATACCAGTCAGCATTAAGCCAATCAATTATTCCCATTAATTATACAATTATATACACTTTTTAAAATTTAAAGCAATATGTCCTCTATTAAATTCCCAAATATAGATAGCAAACATTATATTTAGAAATTATATACATAAATATGCATCAAAATGAATCATTTAAAGCTGGATTGATTAAAGCACCTAACTTTATAATTCATTTTCTTTACAAATGATTTAAGTTTTGATGCTCATTTGATTTTGTATACCTCCTCAATACCAAAATTACACTCACTGAAGAAAAATAAGCTGATGGATATTGTATGGAATTCTTAAAAGACTACATTCAAGCTTCCACTGCTGGCCACTTAAATGAGTGGCAGGTCTTAATTTCCATGATAGAGATGTTTGACCAACATAAAAACTACCACAATGTCAAACAACTAAATCCATAAAGTAGAACATGTAATGAAACCCTTAATTTCAAAAACTTGTGATGTATTTACTGAAGTGAGAAAAAGTCTTCAAAATATGTGAACAATACAGTTATCAGGGGAAACACGGCCCCACAACTCTTTACATGTAGATACATGTTTCTGCTCTTGTTTACACCAAGAAAAAGCCTGTGCTAAAGTCTTACCATTTTTATATGTAAAACTACACATCTCTCAATTTCCCCTCAAAACTTCAATGTTTTGTATCATTTATTGTACTAAAGGTACATTCAACCCTTAAGTTAATACAAACCTAGTTCCTACATCTTCTTGAATTTTATCTTTTTTATATTGAAAGGTATGCTCTCTAGAAACATTTCCTACTTTTTTTTTTTACATATTGGGTCTTATGTATATCATAGCCCCTTAGTACAATGTTTAAAACCAGTTTACTAAACTGTATTTCATAAATCAAATTATCACTGCATATTCTCTTTAATCTTAAAAAACTGTGACTTTAGAATATTGTCTTTAACATGTTTCTGATTGCAGCTATTAACTCGCAATAAAGAATTTCTATCATATGTTTTTTGATATAGAGATATTACTAAAGTTTCATCCATCGATTCTTTTATGGCAACATCCATAAAATTAAAACCTCATTCAGGTTACACTAGAACAAGACAAGGGAGTCCATAAAATGATGTCATACAGACTATCTGCTACAAGAAGTGGCATGCAGGCACTACCTGTTCCATCTGTGATTATTAACAACAACCCAACCAACACCACTCAGTTAGGCAGCAGTTGTTTATTATATCCCAAACCCCTACAGCCTAATTATAGACTGTCTATCCTTTCTAGACCGGAGAACAGTTGATCTTCCCCAGGTTTCTTCAGCATCCTGGTAGTGATCAGGGCCCTTATGCATGCCTCTCAGCTGTACCTCATTACAAGGAACGTACCTCATTTGACGTCTTAAAAAGTTCACATTCCTCAAAGCTCCACATTGAAAAGGTCTGTCACACATTCAATGTTAGGAATTTTTTAACTGATATCCATGGTTAATAGAAATTAATCATTTGGATTCATTAAAAGATCTTTTTGACAAGTAATACCAGCACATTTTAACCACCCTATGACCTTCCTAGTTGAAGCTGTTAGTCACCCATTTATGTGTTCCACATTTTGCCCATTTGTTCCAGATTCTGAGTGCCAGTGTTTCTCATTTTAGAGATGGAAGGTTGAGAGCTATGGTCCTCAATTTCTTCTACATGCCTCTGCAGTGATTAAAGTCTTGTGAACCTTTCATACAGCATGGCAGTGATTAGTAAGCTACAGCACTCTGCAGAAACTATCAGTAACCAGGTTCCTCTCCATCTGTACCTCTTCGTCTAACCTGCCAATTCTAAGAGCTCAGTCCCAGCACACACATACATGCTGGCAGTGTTTTCTTACTGCAAAATTGATCCAGATTCCATGCTGCTTGTAAAATACAGTTGATCTCTTTTTTTTCTCTAGTTATCACAAGGATTTCAAGGGACTTATTGTACTAAATTAGCCTAGAACTTTCTATATGCTTATTGTACCTCCATATTGCTCTATTTCCTGCTCTAGTCTTTATCCGCATGACATACACTCATTCTTTAAGCTGTAGTGTTAAAGGTATGATGCCTAAGTTCAGGTGTCATAACTTTTCATGTTTTTTAGGTTCTGACCTCAAAATTCAAAAGTTTTCATGAAAGTTATACTGTGAATGAGTCTACATGTTGTTTTGGGTATCTGCTGTACCCTGAATCCCTTGTTGTTTGTTCTGACAGCACCCATGCTTGTAAGTTAACAGTGATATTGGCCTCGGTTACAAGTATTATTTGTACTGCAAATTGTTTCTCAGGAGCCCCTGCTTTACCTGCTTCTTACATGCTCCCTGACATATCATTTTTGAAGCACTCCAATTATCCATCTGTATAGCTGAGGGGCTTCTTATGCTGAAATTGGCATGGGTTACTAGTCATTTTAACCAGATTTTTTCAGCAACCACAGATGCTATGTCAAGTTTGCACATGCCGACTCAAAAATCTCAAGCTAAAATGTTATACTTTATTAAAAGTGGAACAGAATTACGTTAATACTTATTTGAAAGTGACACCTCTGCTATATTTAAGTAATGCCATTCAGCTGTAGGGAAGTTTCTGGAACCGAATGTACTGGCACTACTATAGCATGCCCAGACATGGCAATGATGAGAATAAGAAAAACACAACTCTTTCCTACAGCTTTTCCCACTGCAGATCAATTAGAAGATATGCTTAATAAGAGTATGTGATTAAAAACAAAGCCGTAATCTGCTAAGGCAGCAGAATGGCATAGTGGGTAGCATTGTTGCCTTACAGTGACAGGTTCTCAAGTTTAGTTCCTACTGTGATGCCTTCTGTGCAGTGTTCGCATGCCTTACCTGTGATTCCATGTGTTTTCTCTCGGGTGGTCAGATTTTCTACTATATTCCATAGATGCATGGTAGATAGATTTTTGATTTCTAAGCTATCTCTAAGTGTGTGCATGTGTGTGTGAGTGCATGTTTGTGTGTGCATGTGTGTGTGAGTGTGTGTTTGCGTGTGTGAGATACAGAAGAAAGGCCTGCAGTCACCCCTTGACTCATAAACACTGTGGATGGTAGTGTTTTCTCATGGGGTCACAATAGGAGTCAGCTGTGATGTGTAAGCATTGATTGATGGATGAACAGTCTTCTGGGCTGGAGTTCATATGGCTAGTCCTTCACTGCAGTAGGTGTGTCATTGATGTTTTGAGTCCATACCAAATAGTTTAGGATTGTTGGGATCTTTCTCTTCCTTCTGTCTGATTCCGAACCATGGAAGAGCAAAAAAAAAAAAAAACTTTTACGGGGAGACACAGCAGAATCTGTAGTTGAGCAGCTGTCTGGTGACACTAGACACAGTAATCAAGTACAGCTATAAGAAAGTTCACAGAATATTATTAATTTGTAAAACCAAAGATCAAATTTCAATCCCTATCTTAATCATATGTAATAATAGATACTATCTTATATTTAAGCCTTTAAGTGGTGAGATTCAGACATAATTGGTACTCAAAAAATTGGTTATGCCTCACCATCCAAGCAGGTATGTTACTGTGCTCTGCCACTGAAGTGATATGGAGTAACAATGCAAATGAAGATGGGTATGGAAAACTGATTCTGTATGACCACACATGCAGCAGATGGTGTGAACTGCTACATTTGTAGTGCAGTTTATTTAAGTGCTCACCACTCCATTCTCTACAACACACAGGCCAACTGTGCCTATGCACAGCACCAGATGCTCGTTGCATCAGAATAATGAAATGTAAATGAATTTGCATCTGCAGGGGTACAGAATGAGGCATGCTAATATGCCCCCCCTTTTGGGTGGTACCAGATCATATACCCCAGTAAAGTATAAATGGCAGTATGATCCACAGCATAGATGTTAATGATGTACACTGTTTAATACACAGGTGTGTTCATATTTGCAGAAAATCAAATTCCTGATCAGACAAAAAAAGCAAAGACACAGGCAGGCACACTGTTTTATCCTCTTGTAAGTATATTCCATTTGTTTGATAGCAGAAGAAGACAAAAGAAAAAGTGTAGTCTTTCCTTAAGTGTAGTTAACATTTTACATTACAGCATTCCTTTCATCTTCCTCACAACTTTTTCATTTGTTCCCTGCACTCTGAAATACCACCATGGATTTCTGTCTTCCGTCCATTCTGATACTTAGTTCTCTGAGTCTACAACCCTCTTCATGAAGGAGTGCTTTTGCAGCTCCAGGGAATAGATAACACACAATCAATTGCCTGTGCCGTCTCCGCCCGTTTGTTCTTTCCATTAACAAAAGAAAAAGAAAATAGTCAGATTTCCCTGGCATAACTTTGTGCATTCATAATTTGCCACAGTCCTTTTCTCTGTCTCTGTCTTCCGTGATCTCAAGGGAGAACAGCTTTATCTTCCTTAGTCTCTGTTCATATCCTTTCCACTCCATTACATGCACCCTTCTGGTGACTTTCCTGTGTGCTGCTTCAAACAGTCAAATATCCCTCTCCTTGTATGGCCTCCAAAACTGTATATAGTAACCAAGCTTTGTCTGATCAGGGTCCTGCACAGTGGAAGCATTACTTCTTTGCTTCTGGAGTCTCCTCCTAAAAATATGCCCCAGTGTCCTATAGTCTGTTACCATTCTCTTCTCCCTCTGCTCTTGGTGGACCAGGCAGTTGTGATCAACACCCTTAGAACCTTTTCCTGCTCTGGTGAAACTGGCTGCACTTCTCCTAGCTGATGTTTCACACTAAGGTTGCTGTGGTCCAGATGTAGTTTTTTTCATTTTTCTGAATTAAACCTGAACTGCTACCTTTGGGTTTACATAACCCAGCCTTCCATATCCTTTCTGAGGTTGTAGTCCTGCCTCTTCTACTGTTGTCCCTACGTTTATGTCATTTGCAAAGATGGTTCCTCTGACCTCTTTTCCCTCAGATATTTCTGAATGAACACACTGAAGAACACCAGATACATGGCCTGCCCTTGCAGTATTCAACTAGTCACTTTCTTGATTTCTAGCATTGTCTCTATCAGTGTAGTCTACTGTCTTGTCTCGTTTCTTATTCTTGATCCTGTACTCAACCCTTCAGTTTTTCAAGCAGCTTCCTATGTCAGCCTCAGTCAATGACCTTGCTGGAGTCCAGATCAATCACACATGCTGGTACTCCCATGTCTAGTGTCCTATTACTTAGTCTGAAATTTTGAATAAGTTTGTCTCACAGCTTCTTCTGTTCATGAGCTGTTGTTAGTTCTCATCCTGGAGATAGTTGTCCTTCAAGAAGACAGCCAGCCTTTCCCTCAGGGTATTACTCATGACTATTACTGCCACTGCTGTTACACTAACAATCTTATGGTCTCCTAGATTTTTCCTGTCTCCCCTGATGAGGATACTGTTTTGACTTTCTCTACCCCGATTTATCATCACACTCCCTGATATTCCACAACAGCTCTTGCACTCCCCTCACTCTGAACTACATAGTGATATGATCACTGTTAGCTATAAGCACCTTCACCTGGATATCACTAACTCCAACCACACTGGTTAGGATCACATCCAAAATTCTGTCTTTTTTGGTACTGTACCACACCATCAGGCTGAACTTTTGAAAGTTCAAGACTTCAGTTAACTCTCAATCCCTTTCAAGCTTGAAATCTCCTGTTTGCTCCTGAATGATTATGATTTCTCATAGCTGTAATCCTCTTCCTTCTACCCCACTCATTTATTCTTTACTACAGTCTGTCACCTCCTCCCCTAATGTGTCTGAGAGCTACTATATTGTATCAATCCACTAATATTCTTTTCTTTCCTCTATCTTATCTTCCAGGGTACTTGTCCTAGGTTCTGATCTTGCCCCTTAATTACTTCCTTCCCTCTCTCTCTCTCTCTCTCTCATTTGTGAATTATCTAAACTGAGAAACCTTGAGGCCCACCTCATATCATTGGTCTGTGGTTAAGTCCTGCATCTTGAGGGCAGCTAGTATTTGATGTGTAACAAATGTAGATGGGGAGGTGGGCTAACAGAATGACAGTTTGCTGTCAGAATCAATCAGTCTTGGTACACCACTTGACAGAACGGCTTTATCGATGTCAGCACTGGCAATGTCAGTTTAGGATGTTTCATGAATCTTTTGTGACAGGCCAACTTTTCAGTACTGTGATATAGCTTTTGATGTCACAGCTTAAACTTTAAAACATACCCCTCCTCCGGTGGACTATCAGCAAGACACAATATGCTGCTTCTCAGTCCAACATGCCGTGATGTGTAGCATTCATGAGGATGTTATCCAGTGCTGCCAATAGCTCCATGAGAACACAGAGTCGAGCAACACTGTTGATTGGTCTTATGATATCTATGCTGGCATTAACTGCTTCTTTCTCTATCCCTGTGAGGGGGATTGGCAGAGCAAGGTTCAGGCTGACTGCACTGGGTGGCCAGGAAGGAGGAATTTCACACTGTACATAGCCTTCAGCTGGGACTAAAAGTGCATGACACTCTGCCATCCTTCATTGTAGCTGACAGTGATACATATCCTCCATTAGCAGGCCACCTTACTGGCAGATTCCATCTGGGTCACCGTCCTACAGTTACACAGCCTGTCTGGGAACCCAAAGTTCCAGTCTAACAAGCCAGAAATTAACCCCAGGTTACTGACATATACTGTACCCCTCACTCCGTTGCAAGAAGAAATTTTTCTTGACACAGATAACCCATCACTTTATGTACAACTTCTACACCCTCTATTATATGTTCCTCTGCACTGAGTCTGTGGGTTGACAGACATGTGTTATTATGTCCTTAGCCATCTGTGCACATGATGATGACTGTGATCCCTCTGGTCTTCTTCTTGTGTGTTTTTTAAGTGTGATTGTGTCTTTAATATGTTTTAATTGGGAAGTAACTTTGGCAGTTAATTTATTCTTATTTTAACAAGGATTGTGACTGTTGCTTTTATCTGAAGAAGTTTCATGTTACATTAAAGGAACAAAAGTGCTTATCTTATTTAACAAAGTGGCGTTGATCGTGGTTCTTCATTCCAACTTCAATAGTCTGTTTGTTTTTAGAGTTTACTTAAGTTATGTTGCATCTTTGTGTTTCAATTTTGCATTGGTTTGACAGGTTGTTGTTTTGGAATTGCAAGGACACTTCCTCACTGCAGTGATGGATATGGGAGGAACGGGGTCCCCGCAATTGTTTTTTAACAATGATAATGTCAGTTTGACTCACTTGATTTATTATTAACACAAGTATCAGTAAAAATGGACTGGGTAATGCGAGAAGGTCCACAGGAGAATAACAGTCAACATGATAAAAGTTCTCAAAACATTGAGAAAAATTGGTACAGTCCCACTTATTCAGATGTCGTGATGAAAAGAACTGCAAGAGGTGAACAGCAAACAACGGCAGTAGGAGTAGAGCAACACTTACTGAGAAATCACCTATTGGAAAGTGATGATTTTGAAACACGGCTCAACAAGGAAGTGAGCTTTAGGAATGACATCATGGACTCAACTTTCTTGAGTAACAACAACACTAACAAGAACCTTAAATAAAAGCTTTTTGGACTTGAGAAGTTATGTAAATATGTAGGGGTCTGCAAATGGATAATGCTTTTTTGAGTGACTGCATTAAAATTCAGAAAGTCTGAAGGGATTTAGAATTTTCAAATTTCCCAGCATCGTGTAGAATGGGTCAGTACTCCACCATAAGTTACTGAACTTATTTGACCATACAGGAATGGATTTTATGTGACTTTTCATTAAGAGACAGCCAGCGGATCATAGCCACATTAAAGGAAGACATTTTTTCTTTACAAGAAGAAATAACAGAAGATTTACTATTCTTTTACTATGAGGATCATACAGAGGAATTTTTAATAGACTAGAACAACATGCAAATGAAGTAAAGAAAAGAAAAAAAAAAAAACTTGCAAGGGATAGATGTGAGTATGAACAGAAATGTGCCTATCCACTTCCAAAGAGAAACAATAACAACAATAATAGAATAATCCATTTTTCGATTAACAATTCTACTAATACCCTAGATGTGAGTTTTATTGCCCAAGAAGAAGTCTTTTACATGCAGGAATCTTGCCTAGAGGAAGACTAACAGGATTTTCAGCAGGATTACAGACTCCCTCCTTGCAGACTGGTGAGACCGCAGAATCGGGCAGCAACACGGGCACAGCATTTAGGTCACAATGTTGTACATCAACAGATGAATTACCAAAATCAGATGAAAACATATGGACAGGGAGTATGAAGAGGAACAATTTTTACCAATGGTAAGAACTGAAACATGTGATAACAACATTAGAGACTGTGAGGGACTGAAACTCTACAATTATAGTATTATTGTTGTGACAAAATTACTTGGTGATCTTTTCTCAAAAGGTTTTAATTTTATTGCAAACTGGAAATGAAATTTAGTGGACAATATTTTGAGCTTAAATTATTCACTCAAAAAGTTAATTTGAAATTGTTATTAGCAAACAATGCAGCCAATAGTTCTATGACAATTTTGCATAGGTCTTGCACATAGAACCCCCTATTATTACCCCTGATAGCTTTTTTTTGAGAAACTTTGTGAGGCTGACATGAGAAACATGTATAAACATCTACCCAGATTTAATCATTTTAACTTAAGTAGGGAGGAACAAAATTTACTATCTGAACTTTGTAACACCAAAGAACTTAGAATCATGAAACCAGACAAAGGGGGAGGGGTAGTAATCATGTATCAGTTCAGTTATGTATGTAGCTAAAATGTTAAACCACCTCCATGACAGTGAATTTTTTCTTTCCCGTCTCGTTAAATGATATATAGCCAGTCACAGGATAGATTTTTTTGTTGGAGGATATATTTTTAGAATACCAGTTTGAGCTACAACAAATGGAATACTTAAAGGTTAAAAAACCTTTAATCCCCACATTATTATGGATCCTAAGGTTGCAAAAATCTACCATAGACCCCCCCATGAGACCGATTGTCATGGTGAGGGGCTCTAAAACAGCACTATTAACTAAATTTATTGATATCCATTTAAAATAATTCTTTAACAACAAGATGCACAAGCTTAAGAATTCCTGGCATCTGTTGAAAAGTTTGGCTGAAGTAACTTACAAACAGAACATCATTTCCTTTGTGTGAATGTTAAGGATTTGTTTTTAACTATCCCACATGATGAGGGTATGGAATTTTTTTACAGAAGCATTAGCCCTAGGTTTAAACATTACACAGAATTAAACAGAGGTTTTATCTACAGTTATGAAGATTGTGTTAAAAAACAATTACGTCTTTTTTAAAGGCGAATACCTCAAGCAGACAAAGGGGGTAGCCATGGGGCTTCATCAGCCCCGTCTTTTTCAAACATCATTTTATGGCATTGGGAGACAAAGTTTGTTTTTAGTTTGGCCTTCAAAAATTTTATTTATCAATGTTACCATTATCTGGATGATATCCTCATATTATGGGATGGGATTTTGACAAAATATCACAGTTTCTGGAATATATCAATACTACTACTACTTTTTTATCTTTCACTTACACCATTGACTTGAGAGTTGTAATTATCTAGACGTACACGTACATAAAACAAGCAGGAAAATTGATTTGAATCAACAGTTTATAGAAAACCCACATACTCAGCTTCCTCCATTTCGACAGTAATCACTCCAGTTGGCAAAAACAGAACTTGGTGAAGGGGCAGATAATTAGAATATCTAGGATGGCTATGGAGGATCAACGATTTATTGAAGAACTGAATAAGTTGAAAGCTATGTTCAAACAGAGAAAATACCCATTAACCTTATTAGAAGAACAGGGAGATTTAGTCTCAAAAGACAGGAATTCACATTTTGCCGTTATACTGTGGAACTCAAATTTTCAGAGTAGAATGAGACAGAATGAATTTGACACTCAGTATAGCACCTAAAATAGTATACAAAAGGGGAAGAAATATTAAAAATTTATTTGAGAAAAACAGTAATACTGAAACAAGACAAGTTCAACTAGGAAAGATGACAAAATGTGGGGCCTGCAAACAGTTCAGGTTCATCTATGAAACTACGAACATAGTTAATTGGTGATTTTAATAAAATGTTTTCAATATTAGGAAACTTTGACTGTAACACCAGAGGGGTAATATATGTTGCAACCTGTATGGTATGTTCCTCCTTTTATATAGGTAAGATGGAAAATCAGTTAAGGAAAATAATTTATCAATACCTCTACGTTATCAAAAAAAAAGATAAATCAAATGCTTTGTGTAGGCATGTCAGTGATTGCACCAATTTTAAAGTTTGCCTTTTGTATATTGGAGAGAGTAGTGGGAAACATCAAGGGAGAAAACTGGTCAGCTTATATGGAGGACAGGGAAATGTATTTGCAGATTTTACTGAACGCCACCCAACCTCCAGGGATTAATGATAGGATTTTGATAAGCGGTTTATTGTCTTTAAAGGCAGACAAAATATAGCAAGTAGTTAAAAAGAAGAAAAAATTGGATTAATTGTTTTGCTAAATATTTTTATATATAAAGTGTTATTAATTATTTATGACAAATTGGTATCAATTTATGTGTTTTTGTATAAAGTATAGGGTAAACTCATTGGTCTTAGCTTTTAACAAAAATGCATATTTATTTAGTGTTTTATATGTATGTATGTATATATATATATATATATATATATATATATATATATATATATATATATATATATATATACATATATATATATATATATACACACACACACACACACACACACACACATATATATATATATATATATATATATATATATATATATATATATATGTATATAAAACATTTTTTTTTTTGCAACTGTGCCTTTAAGATGTTATAATTGGAAGTAACTTTGGCAGTTAATTTTTTCTTATTTAACCAAGGATTGTGACTATTGTTTTTACCTGAAGTTCCATGTTACATTAATGGAATGAAAGTGCTTATCTTATTTAATAAAGCAGCATCATTCTTCATTCCTGCTTCAACAGTCTATGTTTGTTTTTTTAGAATCTGCTTCCTGTGTGGTGTATGTAGGAACGTCTGTGCAGAGTGGCTATACCAGGCACTGCCCAGCACAGCATGATATTAACACTGCATACATCAAATTACTTCTATGTGTCTGTGTGGTCATCAGGTCTATAGGTCTGGAATACACAACATCACTTCACCTGTACTGATACTGTGCCCATCTTTTTTTGTGGTAAGTTGTGTTGCTGTTGTTCCACTTCTCATCAGAGTATGGTATTGATGTGCTTTCTCTGTTAGATGTGTGTAGTCTGACTGTACAGGTTCCCCAGCATGATGATATGCGGAATGCACCATTCTAGGAACATCCTATAGGCTATGGCAGGCCCATATGGAATCACAACCAGTGTCCAGACACACTAGTTATGATTCCACGTCCTTCACTTTCTATGTGGCAGATCACAGAATGGTAGCCCTTCCTGCTCACAAACCTTTGTGAGCATGGGCTAGGAGAGGCCTTATTTAAAATCTGTGGCACTCAGAACCTCAGGGAGTAAGGAAAAGTCATGCATGGTGTTTGCTTCCTTTTGTGGTATGCTGGGAGACCATAAATTCTCATTCACACTGCAAAAAAGTGTATCAGGGAATGTGTTAACTATTCTTGATGAGAAAGCCTTAGAAAAACCCAGGGTATTCCCTGCTGGTTTTTGAAAGGGCCATGTAGCAAGAAAAAAAAATGAGCTTATATAATATTCTGCTTTCCACCACAGTTAACATAATTGTAGTATGGTACACAGATCTTTCCTTCTCCCCATCATTCTTCAACTCTATTTTCCCGTCTATTCCTTCCATGTAAGTTCGTCTACCATTGCTACTCTCTCCAAATGTGTTTATTTTAAATATTGTAGCTAGTTCATTATCTGTCCTTTCTAATTCTGCTATACATTTTGCAAACAACAAATGTGTTAACTACTTTATGTATGATTATATGATATCATTGGTACCTTAAATATATTCATTTGTAATGTTTTTTTTGCCCCTGCAAAAACAGTTCTATATTGGTCAATGTTCTGCCCTGGTTGGCAAAGTAAGATAAATAGGTAGATAGAGAGATAGCTAGGTTGATAAATAGATAGTGACATGTATCATAAGCTCATAGATTAGTACTAGGCTAACTACTCTTGTGGACCATTTTAAGCCTAGCCAAATTCCCCATGTGAGAATCAAACCTTGCACCTCGTGTCTGTAAGGTAAACACATTAACCATTATGCCAACCTCCCCACTCTTTTCTTGCAAAGATGTGGGAAAACCACTATTTTTGACAAATTCTGTCCGTGAATAACACATGTTCACCAAGGCCTATGCAATGCCTCAGCCTACTCAGATTTGATCAATGATCTATTGATAGGTCAAAGTGTATATGTTATCTGCTGGTGGTACCTTTTCCTTTGGTACCAGTCGCCACCTCACGCATACTGGTAGGAAAAGTTAACCCTAATTACTAATATATGCTACTGCACAATCAGTGTTGCCAGGGCTGGCATTCTCACTGTCTGAAAGGTCGATATTTTCAATGTGCTTCACCATTTTGTACAAGGGCACATACTGATGCAAATTTTCTCACACATACAACTATTAACTATGACTTTGTTCAGCTAGTATACATCTGAATGTCATTATGTACCTGCTTTCATCTGAATGCCATTATTTGACCATTTGCATATATCTTCTGCTGTGCATTTATGCTCCCTGCACTGCTATGCAACATGGGACTACGGATCACTGCAACCCTGTGTGGCCATTTCCTATACAACTGTGTATTGCATACCATCCCACTTGAATGTTGGCCTATCACTTCTCCATCTAAAAGGCAGTTTTCAGGATGCAAGCCTTTCACCACACCTTTTTCCTGGGAAGGGTGTGCTGACTCTGATTACTCATTCCCATCCCACCTTGGCTTACT
Source organism: Protopterus annectens (assembly GCF_019279795.1). Lineage (NCBI taxonomy): Eukaryota > Metazoa > Chordata > Ceratodontiformes > Protopteridae > Protopterus > Protopterus annectens. The sequence continues at coordinate 1,883,540,366 of NC_056733.1, read as the reverse complement.
CATCTCATACCTTGGCCCTTTGCTTTATCTAAGCTGGCTTGGGTACAGTCAGGAATTAATCTGTAGACATCATAGAATGAGCAACAGGAAGAATAATTAAAAAAAGGAGGATGTGCATTAATGCATTCTCATAGTTTAAGTTTAAAGGAACAAGATGGGTCAAGCGCTGGTGGCAAGGAAGAAAGAGATGGTTTAATAGTTGGGCAGACTGTGGTGGGAGTAATACATGAAAAAGCAATTATGATAATGGAAAAAGAGAATGAGAGAGAAAGACATAAACTAATATACAGAATCAGGGGGAGCATGAACATATCATTAGGGAAAAAAAAACTTCAGGGCCTGTTAAGTAATATTACAAGGTTGTAGTATAAAATTCTTGACTTGGAAGTATGGATGCATGGCCTTCTGGGTCTTTGGCTTGGTCCTGACTTCCAGTAACTGAGTGAAGTTTGCATTTTACTCCCAGCCCACATGCATTTTCTATAGGGAATCCAGTTTCCTCCCTACCCCTAAAGTCATGCCGGTTGATTGGTTTCTCTAATTTGCTAATGCATATTGCCTTTATCCTTTACCTACTGAGCCAAGCCATTGCTGAAAAATGTCTTCAACAATCAGCTGACAAATCTTGTTTACAAATGACTAGAAGAATAAATAAAGAATTTATGTGGCATTTACTGAGACAGATGTATCTGAGTTTATAGACTCGGATATGGATATGGATATGTCAAGAGGCTAGTATTGAAAGGAATATTGGTAAACATAGTGGAGAGAGAGTTTTTTTTTGTAAATAGTGGTTTGAAAGATGAGAATCAACATGGATTTTCAGAAAGAAATGTTTTAATGACTCGTTTGTTGATGTGTTGTACATATTTTTTTCATATCTGTTAACTGTATTTGGCACCTGCCAGTAAAGAGAGGTACAATTAATGATAAAAGTTAAAGGCAACAATAAAAATAGTATTTGCACTGATTGCTATTCCACCTATTAGCAAACCTAAGAAACTTAAGTAGTAAACATTGACACAGCACCACTGTAAACGACTTTCGTCTGTATATTCAGTCCCAGTGATATACCTAGGGCTAGATAGAACACTTTTCAAATGACAATAGATACATAGTGATCAAAGGATAGTTCATTGTCCACAAATGTGCCCAGAACTCTAATAATGATGTCAGATTTTTGTTTTGGGTGGGGGGTTATAGCTTATGTAACAGGTACAATGGTGCTAATGTTTTTAAAGGACAATATGCTGTACTTTTTAGCATTTAGCCTTACAGCATTGTTCTTGTACCATAGAGCTGTATGTTTTTGGTCCATTTTGGAGGATCTAGAAGTCCTCTGGAAAGCTGAGGATAGCTCCAAGTTACAAATCCTTTGCAAACTTGGCCAGCCATGACATCTGAGAAGTAGACACCAAATAAGAGTGGCACCAATATCGATCTGTGAGGAATCCCACCAGTAATCAGCCTTTTAGAAGAGCATGGGTTCCCCATACTAATTGACTGAGTTCTGTCTGTGAGACAGTTTACTGCCCAGTGGATCATATAAGGGTTTACATTTTGTTTGATTTATTTGTTGCTAATACCCAAATATGGAGTAGAATCAAATGCCTTTGTCAGATCAAGGTAAGCTGTGTACTGATCTGCCCTCATTATGCCTCAGTGACTTTATCAAAGGCTAGGTTTTGTAGGCAGGATCTTCCTTTCATAAATCCAGACTGGTTTGGGTTAAGGGACTGCATGTTGATAATACCTTTGTTTATACATTCCACTTACGATTAGGGCCACATTAACTCCACCACTGTCTTCATGTTCTAGGCATCACTGATTTAAATTAATAAATATCCCATGACTTTAAATTTATAATATCTCAGGAGTTTAGGGTTTCCATTCCTCATATTGATCATGGAACAAATTGTATTTATTACAGTTGATATCCTGAGAGTTTAGCACTTCTTCTTTTTATCACTTCAAAAATGTAAATTCCCTATTCATTGTAATGGTATCTATGTAATGGACTGGTTCTTCTGATCCTTGACTGCCAATAGATATCTGAGTAAGGCATAATCTACATTTCTGTTGACCAGCAAGTCTCTAAACTTTCTCCATTATTTTGTTTTGCTCGTCCATTATATCTTTAGGTACTAAAGGCTACCTTTGTTTAGCAGAATACTATACCCATCTGATTAATTATCTGGAGTACATCTGGTTATTATGCATTGGCTAGAGTGAGGTAGGAAATGAACTGCTCTCTGCTCACTCATTTGACTATAAATGTCTTACTCTTACTCCTTGTGTTTTTTTTTTTCACTTGTCAGCAGGTTGTTTATTACTCTGAAGTAAGTAACAGAAAAATAATGTCCGACATCAACTTTGACATCTGAGACTACTGTAAGGATGTGTGTGTGTGTGTGTGTGTGTGTGTGTGTGTGTGTGTGTGTGTGTGTGTGAGTGCGTGTGTATGTGCATGCATATGTGTGCATGTCGGGGGATGCGTGGGAAATGCATAAAGAAATATTACTCTGTGATATTGTTATGTTCCCTCACTGCACTGCTAATTCAATAGTTTACATTACATGCAGCTATGCTGGTGACAGGATTCCATATTGTCAACTGATAATGATGGCTATATCTGGATTTGATTGGCTGTTTCTCCTCTGCAATGCATAATTATTGCATAATAATGCATAGCTAATGCCTACCTGACCCTCATTTGATGCTAGAGAGGGAACTATTAAATGCTGATTTTAACTAGGCATCACATTCACCATGGCTGATGGACAGCTAATGTATAAAAAAGCATTTATTTTGAACAATTTGCATGTGGTCATCATGACACTCAATAATTCTCACCATTAAACACATACTTTCTAGAGTAGGTATTCAATGGCAGTATTATTTGGCATTTTCGGTGGGTAAAGCTACACTGTCACCAGCTGATATGTTACTTTTGGAAAATGGGATTGTGGAACAGCCTTATTCTTGGAGGAGATGCAATAGATTATTATGGTAATATCAGTGCATGACTCCAGCACTTGACTAGATAGACAAATATTACAAGTTATGAGACTTTGTGACTGGTTGGGGTTTCTCAATGATGTATTAAACCTGATACTAGCAGAAAACTGCAACATTTTTTATCACGTCCACTATGATGTTATTTTGAGCAAATGTCTGACAAATAAGACCTGGATAGCCATTAATTAAAATCTTAGATATCAAGCTGTGATTATGGAATAAATTAAATATACAGATTGGATCACAAGGATGATTAACCACTGATTAGGAAGGAGAGAAAGCATGGATGTTATGGATGGTGTTATCAGCAGACAAGTCTTGTCCCCAGTCCAAGAATGTCTTTTTGGAAGTACTACCACAGTGTGGGGTCACAGCACTGTTGCTATATTCAGCCTTTTAGAATAGCATGTACTCCTGATACTAATTGGCTGAGTTCTCTTTTTGAGCTACATTACTGCCCAGTGGGCCATATAAGGGTTGCATTCTCACCATTAAACATGTGCTTTAAAGAGCAGAATGGTGTATCTGAGGCATGAAAAGATGTGTCTGCATCTTTGGCATTAAGATGAACACATTCAAGGTGGGCAGAAGACTCTCCTTGCTTGTGATTTCATGGATAGGATATCAAGGTGCAGTTGATGTGCAGAGATTATTTGGTTTAAGGACATGGCAGATACATGTCTATGTTTGCAGATGAAGTGTTCTTACCTTCAGGTGACTGTGATCTACAGCATGCACTGAATGGGGTTTGCTGCTAAATTTGAAGAAGTTGAGGTGGAAGTTAACACCTCCACATCAGAGGCTATAGTTCTATTCTCAGGAAGAGTGGATCGCTAACTGCGAGTGTGTATGGACCAGTTTTGTGTGGAGGTGATGTTAAATGCTACTGTCCGTGACTTCATTTAGTACACTGTGTGGAACTCATATTAAATGCTACTATCCATGGCTTCATTTGGTATACTACTTGTGTGGAAATGACAGTAGTGCTTAACGTGACTTCCACACAAGCAGTGTGCCAATTGCAGCCATGGACAGTGCCATTTAACATGACTTCCACACAGACAGTGTACCAAATGAAGCCTTTGACAGTAGCATTTAACATCACCTCTACACAACTGGTATACCAAATGAAGCCACTGATAGTAGCATTTAAAACTGACTTCTACACAAAGAGTATACCAAATGAAGCCATGGATAATAATATTTATCATGACTTCCACACAAGCAGTTTACTAAATGAAGCCATCAACGGTAGCATTTAACATCACTTGACACAAACATTATACTAAATGAAGCCATGGACAGTAGCATTTAACATCATTTCCATGGACAGTAAAGTTTAGCATCACTTCTACAAAAACAGTCACGGACAGCCATATTTAATATTGGGCAGGATTCACGAAGCCTCCGTGTAAGAGATACAAGGCTTACACGGAGGCTGCAGTTAAACGGTGTGACGTCAGCATGTCATGCATATGCATGAGGGCATGCTGAATCACACCTAAGGCTAACACGGTCTGTGGAAGACAGTAGGGGGCGTGTCCGTAGGCCGAGCCCTGCAAGCGGACACGCCCCCAGAAGAGTAAAAGTGCCCAAAGTAAACACCCACGACAGAGTCCATGGAAATGTGAATAAACACAACACATGCCCCCACAGACTATGAACATAAAATATATAAATGAACATGTTATATTCTTTTTTTTTAAATTGTAAAGATGTTTGCCCGTGAGTGCGCTCGTTTGCGCAGGCGTGCCCGTAGCTCAGCCACAGTTAGCAGTAAGTGGAAAAGCATATAAGAACTAACTATGCAAAGTAAGCCAAAAAGCAATAGCATAGCGGTAAAGACGTCGGCTGAAGAGCAGGCAGTCATGGTTTGAGCCCCACAACATCAATTTTTATTTTCAGTAAAATAAGCACGAAACAAGTCCCTGACATATATGTACACATATAAAAGTATATTTTATGTAAAATGTAATGAAATAGGCCATGTATTTTGAAGAAATGTGAGATAACAAAATAATAAAAAATGACAGATGTCCCTATAGCTGAGCTACAGTTTAACAAGGTGAGTGCATCTGCCCGTAGGTGAGCAGTGGTTTAACAGGTGTAAAATGAGTGCCCATAGGTGAGCAGTGGTTTAACACGATGAAACTGTATTCCCCTAGCTGAGCTGAGCGTAATATGCGTGCTGACAGCCAAATGAAGCGTAAACTAGCGTAACCCGTTTGCGCGGAGCTGCGCACCCTGCCAACAAGCTAACCGACGGGCAACGTTGAGCAAGCTGTAACAAAACTGCCTTTACACAGACACACCCCCTAGCCTGTCTAGACAGTAATAAAATATAAAAAGCAGTGGCCAGGTTTGAACTCAGGATACCATGCACCATAGTCAAGGTACTGAACCACTAAGCCATGACAGCTGTACTTAGAAATGCAGTAATAGCAAATATATAGGAATGAATAGAAAGTGGAGCTTGACAAAGGAGGTTTTGTGAAGTTGATACAATTCCAAAATGGCCAATCACAGATAAGTGCGGGAAAAACGGCATATATAAGCCCCATAGGCGGGAATACACAGCATAAACGATTGTAGAACTAACTTGCAGCCAGAATGTCAGGAGTAGGTGAGGGTAGTTGCTTTCGAGCACAGAGGTGGGGCGTTGAGGAGTCCAGATATATGGTCTGGCTCCTAGTCCACAATCATGAGGCCCAACTCATGCAGGGCCAGGTCCTGTGGGGAGCATATAGGGCTGAAGCGTGGGACCGGTTGGCTCATGATCTCACCAGTGCCACAGGGATTCCAAGGACTGGTGAGCAGGTCCGTCACCACCATGCGAACCTGAAGAGACATAAGCAGGACCAATTGAACCTTTGGATCCAGGAGGCCCGGCAAATGCCCAACGCCCCACTACTGAGTAAGTTACATTTAATTATGTATGTAAGAAATTAAACTAGCTGATATTATGGAGATGTGTATTCCAATATTACTTCATTTATATTACAGCTGCAGGTGTCCGTTCTGCGAACCGCAGAGCCTATGGCGATAGGCTGGTGCGGTTGTGCCACCAGGCAGGTCAGTAATTCCCTCCCAGTAACTGTAAAGAAATATAAAAGTATGACAGTTAGCAAAAGAGTGCAGTGTAGTCACTAAGTAATAAAATGTGCAAGTAACAGTGTAAGAGTGTTTGCAAGTATTGCTTGATTACAAAAGTGTGTTGCAGTCTGTAATCCAAACAGAAAAATGAAACTGTCTGAAATAAAGTCTGAAATAAAGATGCCCCACCTGTAATATAATAGTACACAACCTGCAGCAGGCTGAAAAGTACAGCTGCAGAAGATGAGCAAATCACATGTGTGAAATATATACCTGTTGAAATACTGAAACATGACAGAAGTGAGACTGCTGGAAAGGATTGTAATAACTACAGGTAAAACATGTCAATAAAGCCTAGAAGTAAGTACCATCCTGAATAGTAAAATGAAAACAAGTGAGAGAGTGTGAGAAAGAGTTATGAATCCACCAATAAAGTAGTAATAACCCCTGAATAAAGTATACTGCAGTCAGTACAGAATGAAATGAATGTGACAAGCAGAACCAAACAGCGAAATGTGTTCAAAGTGTTGCTAACAACTTGCTATATTCAACTGGACGTATAAGAGAATTTAAGTACCTTTATCTGCTTTTTTTTTTTCAAAAAAATACAGTATTTACATTGATTTTAACTGTGTGGAAGGAATATTTAGCTGAACTGGAAGTTTTCACTCTGCTCTTCAGTTTGTCCCACCCACCCTCTCTGTTTTTGTTTTGGTGTTAATCTTAGTGGCCTTGCAGCTGCCCGCCCCTCTTGTAAATTTGTGTTTGGATACTCCTTCTGGGCCCATCTCATTTGCTCACTCAACTGAGTGCAGTGAGATCATATTCTGATTTCAGGCACTCCTACTGTGTACAAAGAGAGCATCTGGGAAACAGAAAAAAAAAAAAAATTTAAGCTTGTTTCCTGCCTTTCCTGTTAAGTGGTATAGACTATTTGTAGGCTTTTGAGCCCCCAAGCCCTTCTGTGTTGGAGGAAGCCTTCTAGCTTAGTTTTTCCCTATAACTAGCCAGTTTTCTAGTTTCAGCACTCAAATCTGTTTCTTTGATCTCAGCACTTGTTCAGAAAAAAAAAAAAAAAATTTAATCTGCTTTTACTGTACTTGTGTTTCTACCTACTTTTTTTTACTTTTGCATCATCTTAAAAGTACTCAATTGTATTTATTACTGCTTGGTGTAACTCATTCTAAGCCTTCTGGTTTAAACACTTGGGCTTCGGACCAGTTGTTTTGCACTGAGAGGGTTTGTGGTCTGCACTGTAGTGGCAGAACAGGTAGCTTACATCCTTCTAGGTTGGGAACTGCTGATTGAGGGCTCAGTGTCTGTTATTCTAAAAGTGTATTAATTCTGGTTTAAGCACTTAGGCTTTCAGGCCAGTTATTTTACATTAAGAGGGTTCGTGGTCTGCACTCTTGTGGGAGGAGAGGCTGGACTCTGCCCTTCTGAGCTGGGAATTTCTGATTGAAGGCTTATAGTGCATGCATATCTGAACTGCTTCTTACTGAAGTTGGTGCGCCTTGTTTGCTGTGGCATAGACTGGATTCGGGCCTGCTGGATCTAGCTTTGTTTGTGTAACTTGAGCACTAATCCAGGCATTCTCTAAAGTATTCAATTGTATTTATTACTGCTTGGTAGTAACTTGATTAAAGTTTAGCTGTCATTCTAAGTCTTTTGGATTAAGCACTTGGGCTTCAGACCAGTTGTTTTACATTAGGAAGGTTTGTGGCATGCACTGTGGTGGCAGGACAGGTAGCTTTCATCCTTCTAAGTTGGGAACTGCTGATTGAGAGCCCAGTGTCTGTTATTCTTAAAGTGTATTAGTTCTGGTTTAGGCACTTGGGCTTCAGGCCAGTTATTTTACATTAAGAAGGTTTGTGGTCTGCACTCTTGTGGGAGAAGAGGCTGGACTCTGCCCTTCTGAGCTGGGAATTTCTGGTTAAAGGTTTATAGTGCCTGAATATTTGAACTGTATCTTACTGAAATTGGTACACCTTGTTTGCTGTAGCATAGACTAGATCCAGGCCTGCTGAATATAGCTTTGTTTATATGCTTGTTGTTTGTTTGCTTGTTATTTCCTGGAACGCTAATTCCACCTAATACGCTTCTCAGCTTCTGTGGCTCACTAGTGATATCTGCATTGCTTACTGTACTTATTTCCTTGTTTCACTTGAAAGAAAGTTACTGTTTGTCGTTTTGCATTTAAGTTACCTGTAACACATTGCACTTAAGTTACCTGGCACTTGCTCACTAAAGCAATTATATAAGTCAGCACTAAAAATTAAAAGCACTACACCCTCACTCCCCACTGGCCCTGGTTTTCAATTATTAAGGAATTCCCAATATTATTCTAGCATGTCCAAAGGTCAGTTGTCAATCTCCGCTCGGTCCAGCTGGTGAATCTGGGAATCTTGAGGCAATGTTACAACTGCCTCATGTACACAGACAACCCTCTCCTCCTCCCAACAAATTCCAACACATGTGAGAGATGCAACCATATAGCCAAACTGGAGGCTAAGCTCTCTCAACTCAGTACTGGCATAACCAGTCAGGAGGAGAAGGAAACCATACTCACTACAATTCCAGTCTCACATAGACCTACCACGACAGCAAACCAAACACATAATCACACAAAAACATACTCGGAGGCTCTAAATAAAGATCTGCCAAAGCAGCAGAGACCTCCAAAGCAGACACCCAAGCAGCCGCTACCCCAAAACAAAACACGTGCAACACATATCTCACAAAGCCAGTGTGCCAAACAGTCACAGCCCTTAAGACTAAACAACACACCTGATACACTTGTAATAGGTGACTCTATCGTCAGGCACACTGGCGTCCGCTCACCAGGCTGAACAAGGAGAGGGTCACGGTGAGCAGCCTGTCGGGTGCTAGGATCTGCCACATAACACAAGCACTCAGGTCACTCCAAGGCAAGTACAAATATGACTCAGTCATTGTCCATGCTGGTGTGAATGACCTGAGACGTACCTCCCTGGACTACATGAAAAGAGACATAAAGGAGCTCTCTGAGCATGTAGCCCAGGCCGGTATGACCCTGACCTTGAGTAGCATCTTACCCTCACCAAGAATGATGCCACAATATGAAGACAAGATGATCAATTTCAACAATTGGCTTAAGTACTGGTGTCATTCAAAGGGGATCCAATGCCTGTCAGCTTGGGATGATATGCTCGACAAGCCACGATGCTTCGCTAGGGACGGCTTGCACCTGTCACCCCTGGGCTTTAGGATATTGGCAAAGGCTCTTGCTACCCCCATAGTGCCTTTTTTAGGCAAGGCTCAAAAGACAAACCCACCTCCATAGGTATCACAAGGGATAAGAAACTAAGAGTAATGCTACTCAACGCCAGAAGTCTAAACCTCAAGATGCACGCACTCGAAACTCTCCTTAGCATGGAGAACATCGATATCTGTGCAGTAACAGAAACCTGGTTCAGGGCTCCCGAGAGCACCCCAGCACTACCAGGTTATACCTCATACCATGCTTTTCGCCCCAAAACTTGGACCGAACCACAGAAGGAGGGAGTATCGATATTCATCAAAGATACCCACACCTCCAGGTTGGTGGCAAAGCACGAAGCATCAGAGACTATCCATGTGCAACTAACAGTGGGTAAAACTGCCTTCCAGTTTATAGCCTGCTACAGACCACCCTCCCAAACCCAGGAACCCCACTCGGCCTTCCTGAGAACACTGGAAAATATGAAGGTCTCTCCAAACACCATTATATTGGGCGACTTCAACTACCCAAACATAGACTGGGAGCATTACTCTAGCTCCAACACCCTAGCCCAAAGGTTCCTAGAATTTATAAACTCAAATGCTATGGAACAACTTGTTACCACTCCCACAAGAGGGGAAAACATACTGGACCTGATCATCACCAACATGGGGACTCTATGCTCCAGACCAGAAGTGTATCCCTCACTGGTAAGATCAGACCATAAACTAATCTCACTGGATATTCACATCCCGACCCCACCCCTGCCCAGAAAACCACAGTGAAAAACTTCTCTAAAGCAAATTTTACACTCCTCAAAACTGAGGTGGAATCCTTCAAAGCCCCCGGGCCTGTGGAAAATACAGCCCAGACCGCAGAATCCTTTATAAGCGCATTCTATGAACACCTTCAGGAATGCATGGATCATGCGATCCCAAATAAAACCAAGACCCAATCCTCCAAAGGCAGATGTCCTGTCTGGTGGACCCCAGCCATAAACAAACTATACAATAGAAGGAGGAAGCTACTAAATGATAAAGCAAAATCCCAAAAAGGGAAGGCATCACTGATCAGTATTAGCAAAAAACTACGGGCACAAATAAAATTGTCTAAGGCCAGCTTCGAGAGAAAAATTGCACAGGACACTAAGGATAATCACAAGGCTTTCTTTAGTTATGTTAGGAACCTGGGTGGTAATTCCCAGATATGCTCAGAATTAGTCCAAAATGACAAAAAATACACCGAACCCACAGACATTGCCAACATCCTAGCTGACAGGTTCAGTGCAAACTTCTCCCCCCTCCCCACCAAAAGGGCAAATATCTATCCCAGCAGAGTGCTGCCCCCCTGACATCTCAGATGCTCAGGTAAGAGCCGCCCTCTCCAAAGCAAAAAATACAGCATCAATGGGACCAGATGGTGTCCCGGGCTGCGTCCTACATGAACTCAAAGAAGAGCTAAACCCAAACATAAAACTACTGTTCAATCTCAGCCTTACTACAGGATATGTGCCCAAAGAGTGGCGTACAGCAACAGTGGTCCCTCTCCATAAAGGTGGTGCCTCAACGGATCCTGGAACTATCGCCCCATAAGCCTGACTAGCTTGGTCTGCAAAGCTATGGAAAGGATCATCATGGACCTCATAAATAAAGATATTGGGGACCTACAAACACTGGATCTTACCCAGTTTGGGTTTGTTAAGGGCAGATCCTGCCTCTTAAACCTGGTTGATTTCTTTGAAACAGTCACGAAGGCCATTGACGAGGGGAAGGTGGTCCACACAGCCTACCTGGACCTCGCAAAAGCCTTCGATACAATACCCCACTCGGGCATTATAGATAAGCTCACAAGCTTAAATATAAACCCCTATGTCACTAGATGGATTGCAAACTGGCTCAAGGACAGAACCCACATGGTTAGAATTGCTGGAGCCATGTCAGACTCCAAACCAGTTACAAGTGGTGTCCCACAAGGCTCAGTCCTGGGACCTCTCTTGTTCGGTATATATTTCTCGGAGGTACAGGCCAACACGGAAGGACTGTGGCTGACCAAGTTCGCAGATGACTGCAAACTGGGTGCCATAATCGACTCTCCAGCCGACACAAGCATCCTCCAAAAGGGCCTCATAGAAACAGACAACTGGTGCCAGTGCCATGGCCTCAAGCTAAATGCCAAAAAGTGTATAGTCATCCCTTTGGCAAAACAAAGTGCCCACAAATTACCACATAGGTGGAAATCCATTAAGTACAGAAGAAGTAATTAGGGACCTGGGGACCCAAGTTGATAGCAATCTCTCATTTGACAACCACGTGGCCAAAGTGGTTAGAAAAACATTTTATATAGCCCACCTAATCATGAAGGGATTCACATCTAGATCAGGGAGGTCATCGTGCCTCTTTACTCATCCCTCATCAGGCCCATAATTGAGTACAATGCCCTTTTGGGATGTACCTTACCAGACACCTGCAGCAACTGGAAAGACCCCAAAAGTACCTCACCAAGAGGATCAAAGGGCTCAAACAGATGCCATATGCTGCCCGGTTAAAGAAACTCCAGCTCTACTCAGTGGCATACCGCCTGTTCAGAGGCGATCTGTGCCTGACGTATAAAGCCATGTCCAACCCGAATTAATGGACATGCTGCACCTCAGAAAATCCAAATCCCATCGAGCTACGCTCGAGAGACTTGAACCTCAGCACTGAAATAAATAGGACATGCTGGAGGGACAGATTCATAACCCAGAGGCTCCCTTCACTCTGGAATAAAATCCCAGTCCAGGTTAGGCAGAGTCCCTCATTGACTCTCTTCAAGAGGAATCTTGATGAGTGGATGGGAGATCGTAGGTTTACCCCGGGTATCACTTCTGTGTCACTGTTAGATAGAGGCACAGTATACTAACCTCGAAAAAGGGCATAGCAAAATAAATTTAAAATGGGTGGCGAAAGCCAAACACATTCTGGCTAGGCTTATAAATGCCCTAGGGCAGATAGCCTAGTATGAACCTATGAACCTATGAACCTATGGAATGTGTATCCCAAAATCTGGATATGTTGCTCTCAGTCTGCAATATGCAGATAGTATGATTGTCTGAAATACCAAACATCCACAGTTGTCTATAGCTATATAAAGCAAATGTAGCAGGATGATGTAGCTGAACAAAGACAGATATGAACGTGTATGAATAACAATAAAATGTATATTGATGTAGCAGTAACAGTCCTATCACCAAATTGAAGTAGTTATCGTATAGGAAACTGTAGTTAGATCAGTAGTGTGTATATCTCTGCAGCTATTAGAAATGTACAGCATATGTATTGGTATTCGAAGGTGTTAATAATATTTTCTTCACCCTCCCTATAACCACATATAATCCATTCCATGTGAAATTGGTATGTGCAATCACAATTAACACCCCTGGACATTTGTCCTGTTGGGTTATAAATATTTGCATGTACGTTGATGCATCTGCCCTGTTCATACATCCAAACCTGATGGCCTGTTGCCATCAATCAACCCTGCATGTTGTTGGACTGTGTATTGCTGTTCAAATTATGCATGTGTTATGCTCGCTGTTCAATGGTGTGAATATCTGGGTGTTTGGTTAATGGGAATACTAATGCATGCTGTTACAACTAATTGCGAATGGTATTGTATGTTACTAACCCAAACTTTCATGACATAATGCAAAACATAGGATGACAGGGAAGGCGGGTACAGTGGACCCACCTCTCCCACCTCAGCTGGTGAGTGCACCTGGCACTAGTGCCCAGTCTGGACCCACCTCCGGTGGCCCTGTGCCACCTGCGGGTGGAAGCGCTGCAGGGGATGGGGCCCGTCCCCCCTCTGCAAGTGTGGCCGGAGGAGAACCACCACTCACCCTCCGTAGCGTCCGGACTGTGGTGCGTAGGGAGATCTGGGACTCTGTTCTTGGGCCCCTACACCAGCTTGAGGCACAGGTGGCACAACTTACGGGCATGCCTGTTGCCCGGCCTACACAGCCCCCAGCACAGCCCCGTCCTGGGCAGTGAAGGAACAGTGGCAACTGCCCATGGGTGGGGTTATCAGTTCTACTGTTGCCATCTGTGGGCTCATGGGCTCTGGATATCCAAACATCCATCCCCGTCAATTGTGTAACCCCCCCACACGTGTCATACACCGCCCCTGTATGCGTCTTGTTTGTCTTGTCTGTTGACCTACCCAACCTACCTCCCCAGCTATACCGTCTTCCTTTACCTGACATACCACTCTCACCTGAAAAAAAAAAAAAAAAAAGGGCACTCTGTACCAACAAAAAAATTACGCCCCATACATAGCTGCCCATTCCACACACATGTCTGCAGGACATGGAAACTATCAATTACAATTGGCTGTACAACAAGTATTATTGTTGTCCTGACACCTCTCTCAGGGGTGGAAGGTTTCAAATGTCACACCAAATTACAAACATATGCACAGCTGTTGCTGATGAAGAAATGGGCAGCTATGGGCCTTACCTACATCCCTCCTGCAAAACCCAAGCTTGTTTCCCTACTGTCTTACCCTCTTTGTGACCCCTTTTTCACCACTTTCCTGTCTCCTCATTTTCATTTCTTTCAAAGAAAATAGCGCGGGTGTGCGCCAGAGTAAGCACTGTTAAGCGGTTGTAAGCGGGTGTGCGCGGAGCTGAATGCCAGTGTGCATGCGGGAGCACCGCGCAAACCAGCGCTAACCCGTTACAACTGCTTAAAAGTGCCTTAGTCACTCTGATTGACAGGTCCTGTAGTCAGTTCAAAAGCAAAATAAAATCCCACTGTCAGTCCCGAACCCAGGACCTTGGAAACAGTAGTCTGCATGATCTACCACTAAGCCATGACTGTTATACAAGAACATTGTGCTAAAATAAATATAGCATGTAATAGTAGGAATGAATGTAAAGGGAATATAGGATGTGTAGTACACAAAGCATGTCATGTATACTTACTGTCAAATCTAGTGGATTTCTATAATAGTAGTATGTGAACAGAAACAGCCATGCTAGTTGGTAGCTAGTAGGTAATAATGTCAGTTAATGTACATATATAAATGTATGTATATTTACATATATATATATATATATATATATATATATATATAGTTGTAGGTGTCAGTGTGCATACACACTTAGTACAGGAAACAGGAGAGAGGAATGGAGAAATGTGAATCTACAACACAGCCTGAATCATGAGAGAGATACTAACCTTTACACTCACAGAACAGTGTCCACAGCATACCAGCATGGTCCCCGCCCTTACAATCTGAAAGGGCAACGCCTATCTCACATACCCTTTTATAGCACTGTCCTGAAATCACAGTGAGAACTGCAATCAGTACACAACGACTTATGCAGATACCTACAAAAGCATCCTGTACTCACACTCCACACATGCAATACTTTCATTGCACTGTCTGGAGGCAGACAGAGAGAGAGAGAGAGAGAGAGAGAGAGAGAGAAAAAAAAAAAGAAAAAAAGAACACAAACAACAACACACGTGACACAAACTAACTTGAAGCTGTCAGCAGTGTCAGTACCAAGCTGGGCTAGCAGCAGCAGGAAGCTATAGTAACAGTAACGCAACCAGCTGCGACAAACACAGGTAATGTAAAGTAACAAGTTAATAGTCTACATACTGTGAACCCTCCATATGTGTCATAGGTCTGTATCTATAGGTATGTCCATGTGATATGTTGTGTGCACGTAGTTCCACCCAAAGGGGATGACTATACATTACATGTCATTCAGTGTTAGGCCATGATCCTGGCACCAGTTGTCCATTTCAGTGAGGCCTGTCTGTAGGATGTGTGTGTCAGCTGGTGTAACGACTATGGCGCTTAGTTCGCAGTCATCTGGGAACTTTGTCATCCACAACCCGCACATGTTTGCTTTCACATCTGAGAAGTAAATGCCAAACAAGAGGGGTCCTAGGACAGAGCCCTGTGGGATACCACATGTGACTGGCATTGAGTCTGACATGGCTCCCACAATATCGATATTATGGATTCTGTATGTCAACCAGTGTGCAACCCATCATGTGACATATGTAGTAACATGTAAGCTAATGAGCTTGTCTATGATGCCTGAGTGAAGTACTGTGGTGAAGGCCTTAGGCAAGTCCAGGTAGGCTGTATGGACTGCGTTGCCCTCATCAATGGCTGTAGTGACTGTTTTGAAAGGTCAACCAGGTTCAAAAGGCAGGATCAGCCCATCACAAAGGCAAACTGGGTGGGATCAAGTGTCTGCAGGTACCCAATATCGCTGTATATGCGTCCCATACTGAATCATTCCATAGCTTTGCAGACCAGGCTGGTTAAGCTTATGGGGCGGTAGTTCCCAGGGTCAGTAGAGGTGCATCCTTAGTGGAGTGGGACCACTGTTGCTGTATGCCAGTGTTCAGGTACATATCCCGTAGTACGGCCAAGGTTAAATATCAGTCTTATATGTGGTTGTATGTCCTCTTGGAGTTCACGTAGCACACATCCAGGGATACCATCAGGTCACATTGATGCTGTGTGTTCTGCTTTGCTGAGGCGGCCCTCACCTGGACATCTGAGATGATAGGGAGGTTACATTCAGCTGTGATAAGTATTTCTAAGTGTGGGGGAGAAGGAGGGGGGATACGTGCACTGAACCTGTCTGCCAGAATGTTGCCAATATCTGTGTGTTCAGTGAATGTTAACTAGGTGTGTAGTAACTCAGAGCATATCTGAGGCATTTGGTCCATATGTCTAACATAACTGAAGAAGGCCTTGTGTTTATCTATAGTGTTCGTGGCCATTTCCCTCCCAGAGTAGGCCGTGGATGTTGTTATGAGAGACCGTAGCTTATTACCAGTGCTGACCACAGATGCCTTCCCTTTATGTGAATCTGCTCTGTCCTGCAGTAGCCTCCTTCTATCGTTATACAATCTGCCTTTGGCTGGGGTCCACCAGACAGGATGCCTAACCTTTGTGCATAGGGTCTGGGTTAGAAATGTGTGTGCATGTTCCATGCATTCTTTGGGATGTCCGTGGGAAGCATTCGCAAAGGGGTCAGCAGTGTGGGTTGTGGCTTCCACTGGCCCAGTGGGCTGCATGGATACCATGTCAGTCCTAACAAGTGAATATCTGTCTAATCACATATATATCAAAGTAGTCTACTGTGCTGGTGGTGGTGGTGGTGGGATATGTATATCCAGGCCGAGTAATTTGTGTCCAGATCACAGTAGTGGATGGCGTTCCACATACAGTACCTTGGTATGAACCCCCAGAGTGAGGTTGTGCATTGGACCTGTCTCAGTGTGCTGACCGATGGGGCATGCTACTATGTTGTATGGAATGTGGCAGGTATTGTTGCACAGGTGTTGGCTGAGCACTGATATCTGGCCATGTACTTGTGTATCCACCAAGAGACACACACGTGCTACATATGGGAGTAGTAGTATATCACTACAGTTGAGTATCGTGTATAGTATGTGTGCCATATATTGCTGACATAGTCTGCTGATATCCTGTTTGTGTTCTCTTCCAGGGACATGGCGTGTCAGCGAAATCCTGCCTACTCTGCTGCAGAAGATGAAGAGATACACCAGAGCCTGGTGCGGGATTATGACATACTGTTTTCCCACACCAGCCAGAATCAGCAGGAGAGGGCTGCACTGTGGCAAGACCTTGTCCGTAGGGTAAATGACATTGGCACGCATAATAGGACATATGAGCAGGTACAACATCATTGCAGTGATTTAATCAGAAATGTCTGTCAGCGTGCGTCAGATATCCACAGGCAACAGGTCGCCACAGGAGGTGGGGTGGCCACACATCCCCCCCTCACCAGACTGGAGGGGCTACTCCTAAGTGTTGTGGCTCCAGCCCTGGAACATCAACAGCAACACACCTGCATCATGATGGAGGCTGGATCCACACAGCAACACGACATGGAGCGTGCAGGTAATATGCCATATGTACACTTGACTGTTCTGTACACTGTTAGTTTATGCATGTGTAAGGTGTGTCCGTGGTATGTAGCTGTCAACATAGTATGTAATTGTGCAGTTGTGATATTGCCAATATCAGCAGCTGACATGTGAAAGGCAACTGGTGTACTACTGCACTGTATCATACGCAGTATCAATGGCACAGTTGTGCCCACTGACATTAATCTCCTCATTTCTGCAGGTCCCTCCAGTGTTACAGCAAGGCAGCCCATCCATGCTGGTGAGTGTGTTTTAACAATACCTATAATAGTCCTGATAGTGCTAGTAATACTAGTGTAACTCAGTAGTGCTCTGTGTGTATACTGCGGGGTGTGCATGTGTGCATGTGTGCCTGTGTCCACGTGTGCATGTGTGCATGTGTGCCTATGTCCACGTGTGCATGTGTGCATGTGTGCATGTGTGCATGTGTGCCTGTGTCTACGTGTGCATGTGTGCATGTGTGCCTGTGTCCACGTGTGCATGTGTGCATGTGTGCATGTGTCCATGTGTCCACGTGTCCACGTGTGCATGTGTCCATGTGTGCATGTGTGCATGTGTGCCTGTGTCCACGTGTGCATGTGTGCATGTGTGCCTGTGTCCATGTGTGCATGTGTGCATGTGTGCCTGTGTCCACGTGTGCATGTGTCCATGTGTGCATATGTGTATGTGTCCACGTGTGCATGTGTGCATTAGTGCATCACTGGTAACATTGTGTAGACATTGTAAACTGTATTTCCTGTCTTCCTCCCACAGGTTCTGGTGCTGCTCTGGTGTCCTGCAGCAGGGAACCTGAATCTGGTGCCACAGGTACTGATAATGATGATATCTGTGTAATGGCACAGGAAGGTGTGTCAGGGTCCGTCATTGGTCAGCCAATTGACAGTACACAGCTGTCAACCCCATCATTGCGCACAGTCATCCTGCCAGTACATCCTATGTCACCATTGTCCCTAGGTGATGGACAGGATACAGTGGGCATTGACCAGGGTAATGTGGTATCTGTGGCACATGCTTTCCCACACAGCAGCCATGGGCAGGGTCCTGCAATGGTTCCACACAGACAGTTGCCCATGGGTTCTCGTGGGAGCATCCGTGGGCGTACTGCCTCTGGCAGACGTGCCCAAAGAGGTCTGTCAACCTCAGCTATATTTCGGGCTGTCATGCAGGCACAGTCGCGTATGGAAAGGTACACCAGACAGGGTCTGAGGGAGCTGAGAGCATGTTGCACAGCCATGACTGACAGTATGCATGACATCGCGGATGCTATCCGCAATTTCACCGATGTCATAGACAGACGTTGTGGGGACATATTACAGCAGTTCCACAACCACATGTCCATGAGCCAGGGCAATGGTGGATGGTTGCAGCGTCGATGTGGCCGTATGCCAGCAACAGCAGCAGCTGGCAGTCGGCGCAGACGACAACAGGCCCGCGGATGCCCCCATAGTGCCAGCAGCAGCCCCAACAATGCTGGGTCTGTGCTGTCATCGGAACGCCCCAGGAGACCACGTGCACGTGGCTCTGGACAGTCCCAACAGGGACCTGTGTCCAGTCAACACACACCCGCTTCTGATGACAGTACCCAGTCTGGCTTAGTACTGGATACAGTTCATAGCACCCCTGCCAGGCACAGGTACCATGTCTGTGCCCACAGACACTGATCTGTATGACCTGCCAGGTGCAGTCTGTGGCTATCCACAAACTCCAGTATATGGCAGCCATGATGTGGAACTGTGTGCATGCATACACACATGCAAAATGTTAACACCTAGGGCTACCACATACACGCACACACTGCACCAACAGTGCCCCACCCTGTACTGCTGTCCCTCACCAACACACATACACACATGTCAATTGGTGGTATCAGTGGCAGACTCAGGCACACCTAATTCACACCCTGTGCGTATGATGAAACTGTGCCACCTCCTGCAATCTCCAACATCAGTGCAGGAGCAGGTAAACACGTTGCTGATGCACAAGGTGACTACATAGAAGTGTATTACTAGTATCATGTTGGTAACAGTACAGTGTGCTGATATGACTGTGTGTATATCCCAGCATGCCTGATGCAGTAACTGTATGACTGTCCTGAATTGTTATCTACACCCATAGTAAGTACCATAGTGTAACAGCTGCACATTATTGCATACCGGTGGTAATGATGTCAACAGATAGCCACATACATAGGTAGCACAGGGGAAAAGCTAATGCAAGTAGTGATACGCAATGATGGACATGTACAGTAATGGTGGCATGTTGCCCACAACGACTATGCAATGTGGATGTTTGCATGTTGATATGTGTGCAGTACCAATGTAATACAAATCACAATTAACTATGACATAATATCAGTTCTACCATGGACATCTGAGCTGTGCATTCCTGGGTACATGTTGATAGTGCCTACATATTTGCACTGTTACCTACTGTAAGTGTTACCCCTTCTTTGTTGTACAATGGACTACTTCCAGCCCTGCTTACTGTAGCTTTGTTTGCATGCATGTTTGCTTGGGGTTCCCTGGAACACTGCTTCCACCTGCAATGCAGAGTTACAGAGCTTCTGTGGACTCCTAGTGACATCTGCATACCGTACTATACGTATGTCAATTTTCCACATGACAGAACATCACTGTCTGTCCTGTTCGCATGTACATTGCCTGTGACACATTGTACATGACTTACCTGGCATTTACCCACGTGTGCAGTCATATATGCCAGTGCTATGAAATCAGTAGCAGTACACCCACACATACTCACCTTCAGTATGTTGTTCCCCATTGGCCCTATGTGTTGGTAATCACCATGGCAATCACACTACTATGGTAGCATGTGCAAAGGTAACCTGAGAATCACCTCTATGGTCCAGTTGTGGTTTATGTGAGTCATATGGCAATGTCACAGCTGCCACATGTATGCAGTCAACCCTCTCCCCTGGCCAGGAATGTACAACACATGTGTGGGATGCCACCACATATCCAATCTGGGGACTGAGCACTCTGAACCCAGTACTGCCATACCCTGTCAGGTGGCATGACATACTACAGTGACTACAATACCAGTCTGACATAGACCCGCACTGACAGCAATCCAAACACACTGGGGCATACTTGGAGACTCAGAATAGCATCTCGCCTGAGCATCACACACCTCCGCAGCTGGCGCATAGGCATACGTTACGTCAGAACAGAGCACATGCCACACATGGCACACACATCCCGTGTGCCACACACTCACAGCCTGTAGGGCTACATAACACACCTGCTACAGATGTGTCAGTTACCTCTCCAGGCCGCTGCAGTGGGGTCCCGCTCAACAGGCTGTACATGGTGAAGGTCACAGTGATATGCCTGTGGGGCACTATGGTCCACCACAAAAGACATGCATACAGGTCAGTCAGAGGCATGGACACATATGACTCAGTCATTGACAATGCCACTATGGATGACCTGAGACATACCTCCCTGGACTACATGATAGGGAACATAGAAGGGATCTCTCAGCATGTGGCACGGGCCAGTATGAGCCTGATCTTGGTTGCCATCATACCCTCACCAGGTATGCTGCCACAATATGTAGGAAGGGTGTTCTATGTCTACATTATGCTCAATCTCCAATGTCATTCATAGGATATCCAATGGCTGTCAACGTGTGCTTACATGCTAGGGAAGCCACAATGATTTGCGAGGGGCAGCTTGCACGTGACACCCATGGGCCATTGTATATTGGCGAAGCCCGTTGATACACACATAGTGCCTTTTGCTGCAAGACACGGATTACATAGCCACCTCCACGGGTATCACACAGGATAGGACACTAACAGTGATGCTACACAACATCAGCAGTGTACACCGCAAGATGCATGCACTGGACACTGTCCTCAGCACGGTGAACTGCAATATCTGTGCAGTACCAGATTCCTGATTCACGGCTCACAGGTGCAACCCATCACTGCCAGGTTATACCTCATACCATGCCTGTCGTCCCCTACACATGTAACACACATGGACAGGGGGGTGGTATCTCAAGTCACCACAGATACACACACCTCCAGGTTGTTGACACAGCACAAAGCATCAGGGCCTATCCATGAGCAGCTAACAGTGTGTTGGACTGCCTTCTGGTTCATAGCCTGGCACACACAACCCTCCCATACACAGGAAACCCACCTATCCTCCCTAACAACACTGGCAATATGACAGTCTCAGGAAATGTCTTTATATGGCTGGACTGCATCCAGCCAAACATTGTGCGTGAGCACTACTGTAGCTACAACACACTAGCTGAAAGGTTCCCAGCATGTAGTCACTGAATTGCAGTGGAACAACATGTTACCACTCCCACAACAGGTGGGAACATGCAGCACCTGTTCATCGACTACATGTAGACTATATGGCCCAGACCAGATGTGTATCCCCTGCTGTAGGTATTATACCATATACAACCCACACTGTATAGACACATACCGCCGTGCCCCTGCACAGTAAGACACAGTCATATTGTTATGCATTGCGAATACCATTTATCCACTTGAGGCATGTGTCAGACATGGTAACTACTGAAGGTCACAGGTATATATGTGTATGTGTCACACACATACATCATGTGTGCATTGTCATTGCTGGTTTAGGCAATGGCATGCATTGTTATGAACAACAACCCACACATGGTCATATTGTGTGACACAACCACATGTGGCAATTGTGGGTTTCCAAAACATACCTATCTGTGCTCTGATAGTGGTAATAGACCCAGTAGCGGAGCGCACTATTGGCATTACTGGGCAAGTAGCCCTGTTTGGCTGTACTGATAGTGTGGTGACATCCCCTGTGTTTACTGGGGGAATATGCAGCATCTGGTGTATTGTAATATTTGCCAAAAGGATCTGTTCTCTCACACTTGCAATTACACACACCCTATTACCTCCCCACACACACACTTGCCATTTGCAGGATTCATACCCCTACCTAAGTATGTCACGACACGTGAAAGAGACACATTAGCGAAGCGCACTATTCGGATTTCTAGGAAGTTCCTCTTCTCCGGCTGTACTTATAGGGTGCTGACATCATCAGTGTTTGGAAAGGGTAATGTGCATCATGTAGTGTGATCTCCTGATCGCCAAAAAGCACATGTCTTTCATACAGAATTGCACACACACAAACTCCCCTCATCCAAACACACACACTTGCCATTTGCAGGTTTCAAACCCCTACCTAACTATGTTATGACACTTGAGAGAGACACATTAGTAGAGTGCGCTAATTGGATTACTGGGAGGTGTCCCTTCTCCAGCTGTACTTATAGGGTGCTGACATCCTCAGTGTTTGGAAAGGGTAATGTGCATCATGTAGTGTGTTCTCCTGATTGCCAAAAAGCACATGTCTGTCATACAGAAATGCACACACACAAACGCCCCTCATCCAAACACACACACTTGCAGGTTTCAAACCCCTACCTAACTATGTTATGACACTTGTGACAGACGCATTAGCGGAGTGCGCTATTCGCATTACTGGAAGGTTTCCTTTCTCCTGCTGTACTTATAGGGTGCTGACATCATCAGTGCTTAGATAGGGGAATGTGCATCCTGTAGAGTGTTTTCCCAGTTGCCAAAAGGCACATTTCCCTCACACACACACTAACCCCCCTCCACACACACTGGGCAGTTGCAGGATTCAAACCCCTACCTAACTACGTTATGACACACGTGACAGACGCATTAGCAGACTGCGCTATTCGCATTACTGGGAGGTTTCCCTTCTCCTGCTGTACTTATAGGGTGCTGACATCATCAGTGCTTAGATAGGGGAATGTGCATCCTGTAGAATGTTTTCCCAGTTGCCAAAAGGGACACTTCCCTCACACAGACTTGCACACACATCAACCCCGCTCACCCACACACACACACACACACACACACACACACACACACACACACACACACACACACTGAGCATTTGCATGGTTCAAACTCCTACCTAACTATATTATGGCACTTAAGGGAGACGCATTAGCAGAGCACGCTATCCGAATTACTGGGCATCTGTTCTGCACCTGCAGTATTTATAGGGTGCTGACATCTTTATTTCTACAGAGGTATGTACATCTAGTACTACCTGTCAGGTGGGGGATAGCATATATATGCATTTGCAGCCACCCACTTCAGGGTCAGATATACACATTGCACTGGCAGGTTATGTTCTATACCATGCTTCATGACCACAGGACCTGTAACACACAACACAACCAGTCCAGAACACCACTCCCACATCCAGGACACACACTTTTCTTCCCTGGGAACAGTGCCAGGATATGCAGGTGTTCACATACACCATTCCAGTTGTTAACATCAGGTACAGGCGTATTGTGTGTGGGAACTACTCAGGCCTCTACAACTTTACCCTACAGCCACTACAATTTGTGGGTCCATGTGCTATGGCAGAACCACTCACCACAGCCACATGGGGGAATACATATTGCACCTGTCCATCTGCAACATGCGTACTCACTGTTCCACACCAGAGGTAGACCACCATTGTTGATATCTGACCATACCCACCTTTCCCCGGACATCCATATCCCATCCCCACCCCCAGGCAAGGTTGTCACTGCAAACAAACTGTATTTAGCACAAGCAGACTCTACACTTGTGAAGACTGGGGTGGACGACTTCAAAGGACCCATGCTGGGAGACTATACTGGCCACTCTGCATAATCCTTGACAATTGCATTCTATGAGCATGTGTAAGGTTTGCATTGATCATGCTATCCCGCATATACCCATGACTGCTCCACAACAGGACACCTGTCAGGTGTACACCAGCCATATATGAGCCGTCCAACAGACAGAGTGAGCTAATACATTGCAGAGCTGTAGCCCACAGAGGGAGGACATCTGTGAACATTACCAGCACGACACTTCAATCCCACATAATCATCACAACACAGTGTTGACAGTGGAATTGTCCAGACAATGCAGATAGGGCTCCCCTCAGTCTGTTATTGACACCCACTTACTGTTAGAGGTCCTCAGCAACCCTCTTCCAGCACACACCAACAACATGGATGTGGCTTAGCACATTCAAACCCTGGGATCTCCACTGTGCCCCTGCTTGACAGAGGCACAGCACACTAGCCTCACACGTTGCCTTATGTGACCTACTTTACAGTGGCACAGTAGCCTTCTGTACTGGGGATGCAGATGCCAAGCACACTCTGGCTAAGCTGTCATTCCCTAGGGCAAACAGCCTAGTATTGACCTCTACACCCATATGTTTAATTGTCAGATGCACAATATTTGTTGCTGTTAGACTGTTTGCAGGTCTTTATTGCCATAGCATTCCCTGTTCCTATGAATAACTTGTGTATCTGTGGAAGATGTTTGAATATGAGGGCGATCCACTATATCGCTTATGTCTCTGTAGTCATTTACTGTGTGCACTGGGCAGATTGCTGTGTTGTGGTTGGTTCCTGGAATGACACGTACAAATACCAGATATGTGTGGCCAACTGCTAAACGGACATATGGCCTAAGTGTGTGAGCATGCCCAGTTCAGCCTTTCCATGGCATGTTGTCTGACATATGCCTCATTTATCAAAGTGTGCGAACATGCCCAGTGTGAGCTTTCCATATGTTGAACTCTGCAGTCCACCACATATTTGGGTGAGTGTGAACTTCAACAATATCTCACGTTTATGGTTGTGTGTTGGGTGTCATGTTGTGTACTTACTGGCCAACTGCTTCATGTCTGACCACAACAGGGATTATACTGTGCCTGCAGGGATTGCATGGGATACTTTGCATACAGTTGTCAACATCCTTTCATAATGACCTAACACTGTAGTACCGTATAGCGTACTGGTTCAGTACTTTCACTGTGGTGGACAGTATCCTGGGCTTTAGTCCTATCACTGCTCGACATCTTCATAGTGAGCACAACAGACTGTGTAGGGGCCAGTTGTGCACATATGACCATGTTGCATTATGTTCAGATATGGACTACCTACACCAGGCTTGTCCAACATTGGTAGTGTATTCCACAACATAGGTGGACATTGGCAAACACTAGCGATGTTCCCTAGGCCATTTCTGATGCTTGTCAGAGAGTGTGTTTGTCCTTCGACACACATTGTAACTGGAGTTTGCCATGACATATGTCATGGTTAGTATACTGTGCCTCCGTCTACCTGTGACATAACAGTGATACCCAGGGTAAACCTACCATCTCCCATCCACTCATCAGGATTCCTCTTGAGGGGTGTCGATAGGTGACTCTCTGGCTAACCTGTACTGGGAGTTTACTCAAGAGTGGGGGTGGCTTCTGTGTTATGGATAATTCAGTACAGCTTGTCCTATGTATGTCAGTGCTGGGGTTCAGGTCTCTCATGTGCATAGCTCACTGCCATTCAGATTGTACAAGGTGCAGCATGTTCATTGATTCCAGCTTGGACATGGCTTCATACATCAGGCACAGCTTGCCTCTGGGTGGGCAGTATGGCAGTGTGTGGAGCTGCAGTTTGTTTAATCAGGCAACACATGGCATCTGTTCATGCTCTTTGCTACTCCTGGTGAGGTACTGTTGTGGACTTTACAGTTGATGGAGGAGTCTGCTGAGGAACATCCCACAGGGGCTATTGTAGCCAATTGTGACGCTGATGAAGGATGACTGCAGAGCCACAGTGACCTCCCCTTATCTAGATCTGACAACCTTCATGATTGGGTGGGTATATGGTATGTTTCTGTGAACACTACAGCCACATGTTTGTCCAATGCAGGATATCTATCTCCTTGTGTCCCCAGGTCTCTCATTACATGTTAGGTATGTAATGGGTTAACACCTGTGTGGTAATTGGTGGGCACTTACTGTATATCCACGGTGGTTGTCTATACACATTTCTGCAATTAGCTTGCTGACATGGCTATGGCACCAGTTGTCTGTTTCTATGTGGCCCTTTTGTGGGTTGCTTGTGTCAGCTGGGGTCAGATATGGTGGGCAGTTTGTACTCCTCTGCATACATGTTCAGTCACAGTCCTTCCATGTTGGCCTGTACCTATGGGACATATATACGGAAAGGAGGAGGTCCCAGGACCAAGCCTTGTGGGATGCCACTTATATCTGCTTTGTAGTCTGACATGGATGCAGCATGTCTGACCATGTCAGTTCTGTCCTTGGTCTGGTTTGCAACCCCTCTACTGACATAGGGGTTTATATTTAAGCTGGTGAACATATCCATACTGAACATGTAGGGTATTGTCTGGAAGTATTTGCACGGTCCAGCTACGCTGTGTGGACCACATTGCCCTCATCGATGACCTTAATGACTGTTTCAAATGGGTCAAACATGTTTAGGGGTAGGATCTGCACTTATGACAGCCACACTGGGTAGGGTCCGGTGTCAGTAGGTCCTCGATAGCTTTATGTCTGCGGTACATGCTGATCCTTTCCATAGCTGTGCAGACCAAGCTTGTCAGGATCCTGGGGTGGTAGTTTGCAGTATCCATTCAGGCAACACCTTTGCTGTGAAGGACCACTGTTGTTGTACACTGCTCTTTGGGTACATATCCTGTGGTAAGGCTGACATTGAGCAGTAGTGTGATTTGGCATTCCATTCTTCTTGGAGTCCATGTTGGCCTCAGCCCAGGACACCATCTCATACCTTTGCTGCTGTGTGTTTTGCTTTGTAGATGATGGCTGTTACCTCAGCATCTGCAATGTCAGGGGGCCAGCAGTCTGCTGGGATAGATATTTTGCATTCTGGGGGGGGGGGTTGCACTGCACCTGTCAGGTTGTATGTTGGCACTATGTGTGTGTGTTTGGTATGTTGTTTGTAATATCTGTGTGATTCGGAGCATATCTGTGAATTCCCAACATGGTTCCTACCATCAGTTGAGTAAGCCTTGTGATTATCCTTAGTGTCCTGTACAATTTGTATCTTCATAAGTTCATAGGTTCATACTAGGCTATCCACCCTAGGGCATTAGTAAGCCTAGCCAGAGTGTGTGTGTCTTTCTCCGCCCCTTGCTATGTGAATATTATGGCCATTTATGATTTTCTTTACTGTGCCTCTGTCTGGATGTGACACAGTGAAGATCCCCAGTGTACATCTACGATCATCCGTCCACTTGGCAATATTCCTGTTGAGGGGTGTCAGTGAGGGGCTCTGCCTAACATGGAGTGGGATCCTGTTCCAGGGTGTGGGGAGCATCTGGGTTATGTATCTGTCCCTCCAGCACATCCTATTTCATTATGTGTTGAGGTTGACATCTGTCACTCTCACAGCTCCAATGGCTTTGATTTCCTGGGGTGGAGCATGTCCATTACTCCTGTGTTGGACATGGCCTTGTACAACAGACATACAATGCCTCTGTGTAGGCAGTCTGTGACTGCATTCAGCTGGGGTGTCTACAACCAGGCAGCATATGACATATATTTGACACCCTTTATCCTCTTGGTGAGGTACCTTTGAGGTCTTCCTAACCGCTGCAGGTGCCAGGTACGATACATCCCATATGAGTCATTGTACTAGATTATGGGTCTGATAAGAGAACAGTACAGGGGCACAATGATCTCTGTTGATGTAGATGTGAATCCTTTCATGATACGGTGTCCAATATAGACAGTCTTCCTAGCCACATTGGCATTGTGAGTGTCACATGACAGGTTACTGTCAACTTGTGTCCCTAGGTCCCTGATTACTCCTTGCATACATAATGGTTTACCACCTATGTGGTAATTTGTGAGCACCTTGTTTGGTATTTGGTGGGACATTCATACTGTCCAGTGTCTTCAGGATGTCAGGTTCCTGTGTGTGAGAGTGTGGTCTGTCGCATGCTACAGACTGTATAGCAGTTTTGACTACAGTTAGGTGCACATGGGTGGTCTCCACTGCTTTGTGCATTGTCAGTTACCTGGCCGTATGGGTGTCTGTGCTGCATATGGATACTCCCCCTCCTTTGATGTTTTGGTCCAGGTGTTGGGGCCATAACGTGTGATATGAGGTATAACCTGGTAGTGCTGGTGTGCTGTCAGTAGGCTTTCAGCAGGCTTCTGTCACTGCACAGACATCGATGTTCTCCATACTGGGAAGTGCCTCAGGAGCATGCATATTGCAGTTTACACATCTGGCATTGGTCAGCATTACCCTTATGTTTCTTACCACTTATGTTTTCTAGGGTGGTGGGTTAGTCTTTTCGGCCTTGCCTACGTACGGCTCTATGCAGGTGGCAAAGGCCTTATCCAGTGTCCAGACGCCCAGGGGTAACAGGTGCAAGCCATCCCTGGAACAGCAGCATGGCTTGTCATGCATGACATCTCAAGCAGACAGACATTAGATCCTCTTGGACTGACAGCTGTAATTGTGCCACCTGTTAAAGCTGATCATTCTGTGTTTGTACTGTGGCATCATTCTTGGTGAGGATTGGATGCTGCAAATGGCCAGTGTCATACCGGCCTGGAGTACATACTCAGAGAGCTCATCCATGTCTCTTTTCATGTAGTCCAGGGAGGTACTTCTCGGGTCATTCACACCAGCATGGACAATGAGTGCATCATATTTCTGCTTGCTTTGGGGTGACCTGCGTACTTGTGTTATGTGGCATATTGTGGCAGCCTACAGGCAGCTTACTGTACCCTTTCCCTTGTTCAGTCTGGTGAGTGGGACAGCAGTGTGTCTGCCTATACAGACACCTATTACAACTGTATCAGGCATGTTGTTTCTCCTTCTGGCCTGTGACTGTTTGGCACACCAGCTTTGTGTACTATGTGTTGCATGTGCTATGTTTGGAGGTTGTGGTTGCTTGGGGTCTGCTTTGGAGGCCTCTGTTGGTGTGGTGTGTTTGTAATTAGGGCCTCCGGGAATGTTTTTCTGTGTTTATGTGTTTGGTTTACAGTTGTGATAGGTCTATGTGGGACTGGGTCTGTGGTGTATGTGGTTACCTTCTCCTCCTGACTAGTTTTGACAGTACTGAGTTGGGGGAGCTCAGCCTCCGGTTTGGATAAATGGTTGCATCTCTCACATATATTTGTATTTATTGGGGGGAGTTGAGGGTTGTCTGTGTACTTGGGGCAGGTGTAACATTGCCTCAGGATTCACAGATTCTACTTGTTGTGGCTGGCCTTAGTGGATTGTATGTGTGGACATATTTTATTGCCATACTACTGATCAGTGATTACTTCCCTTTTTATGTTTGCTCTATCATGTAGTAGCTTCCTCATTCTCTTGCATGGTTTGGTAATGGCTGGAGTCCAGCATGCCAGATGCCTGCGTGTATGGCATTGTGTCTTGTTGTTATTTGTGATTGCATAATCCAAGCATTCCTGGCTGTGTTCATGGAATGCCTGTATAACAGGTTCTGTGGTGTGTCCCGTATTCTGCACCTGCACAGGGCCTTTAGTGGATTCCACATCAGTTTGGAGGGGTGCAACTTATGCTTTACACATGTTTTTCACTGTGATTTTCTGGCCAGGGACTGTGGTCAGGATGTGTATATCCGGTGTGATTACTCTATGGTCTGGTCTTACCAGTGAGGGATACACTTCTCATCTTGCCATCCAGTACGCATGTTGCTGATTATCACATCCAGTATGCTTACCCCTCTTGTGGGAGTGGTACAGTGTTCCTGGGCATTTTGGTTTATGGATTCTGGGAACTTTTCTCCTACTGTGTTGGTGCTAGTATAATGCTCCCAGTGTATGTCTGGGTATTTTCAGTCAACCAATATAATGTGGTTTGGGGGGCTTGATATATTCATGTATTCCAACATAGGCCAGGTGCAGTTCCTGGTGTTAGGACAGTAGTCTGCAGCAGGCTATATACTGGGAGGCGGTTTTAGCCACTGGTACTTGACCATGGCTAATCCATGCTGCTTCTTGTTGTGGTACCAACATGGGGGTGTGGTTATCCTTGACAATTACTGCTAGTCACCCTCCTTTTGTAGCTTGTTCCATGTTTTGAGGCTGTACAGCACAGTATGAGGTGTAACCTGGTAGTGTTAGGGTGCTGATGTGAGCCTTGACCCAGTTTTCTATTACAGGACAGATATCAACATTCTCCATACTGTGTGCGTTTACACTGCATGCATCTTGCTGTTTAGACTTCTGGCATTGGGTAGCATTACATCTAGGTTCCTATCCCTTGTGGTACCTATGAAGGTGGGTTTGTGTTTTGAGACTTACCTATTCAGGGCACGCTGTGGGTACTGACAGCCTTTGCCAGTATCCATGGGGCCTGGACTGATAGGTGCACGCCACCCCTAGCAGGTGGTGCATCATGTCATGCTCAGCATGTCTTCCCAGGCTGAAACACATTGGCTCCCCTTTGACTAACTGCATTACTTCAGCCAATTATTGCAATTGATCATCCCATCGTCATTTTGTGGCTTCATGCTTGGTGAGGGTGGATGTTAGTCAGGGTCCTCAAGTGTGCATATAGTACATGGTGTTACATTACTTAACACATGGCATTCATGCCTCAGGTGGTGCTGCAGGGCTGCCTCTGTCGGATGCACATATTACACTCCCTGTACATGTTTGTGAGCAGGTCATGTCATTTTAGGCATTCCTGTTATTATTTGAGTGAGTCAGAGAGGGGTATCATTCCCAGGGTTCCTACTGAGCCAGTGTATGTGCTATGCGTTGCCTCTTTGCCAAGGCCAGGGCATACTGGGCACGCCTCCTTCTGCCTACTGGGGCAGGCTCAGGTTGTTCATCCTCCGAGTCATGCTCTGCCTGTGATGGCCTTGGCAATGGTGGGGGGCTGTTTGGCCCGGCCCTATGCTGGTCCTGCTGCAGCTGTTTTCGCAAGATCATATTATGTAGCATAGCACATACCATGACAATTTGGGTACATGTAGTTGGTGAGTACTGCAAGGCTCCACCAGATGTGTCCAGACACCGGAACCATGACTTGAGCAGCCCAAACACACGCTCTATTACATTACGTGTTTGTGCGTGTGCCTCATTATGGCGTTTCTGTTCAGGTGTGTGTGCATTTCTGATGGGTGTCATCAGCCACGGCTCCAGTGCATAACCTGCATCCCCCACTAGGTGTCAGTGTGGGATGTCCCCATTGGCAAATGTCTGGTACAGCTGTGTCAAATGCCAGATGTGGGAATCATGGTAGCTCCCAGGGCAGCCAGCACACACATTCATTATTATGCCCAGGGCATCACACACGACCTGGCAGTTGATGGAGGGGAAGCCCTTGCGGTTAATGTAGGCCCTACCCCGCTCACTGGCTGGTGCTTTGATGCGTATGTGCGTGCAGTCTATTGCACCCACTACTTCAGGGTATTCCGCTATTTGCTGGAAGAGATGCATATTGCTGGCCAATACCTCACAGGCACTGGGGAAATATACATGATCACCGACATGTGCTGGCATGGCATCCAGGAACTGGTGCAGTACCCTGGAGGCTGATGCCTGTGATATCCCCATCATATCACCAGTTGGTCTCTGGAAGGTACCTGTTGCTAGTATTCTTAGGCCAACACATACCTTGGTTTCCACTGGGATGGGTTCCCCTCTGTTGGTTCTGTGTGTGAGGCATGGCCTGCACAGCTAGACTATTTGCTGCAGGAGCTCTCTGTCCACTCTATAGCGCTCTACTATCTCCAGCTCATGTAACCCATGGTAGGTGACCCTGGGCCTGTACACTCTTCTCCGTCTCCTCACTGTGGGTTTTCTGCACCATCTGCATTGTCACCACCCTCAGCAAGTCGCCTATGTCTCATTATGACAGCTATGGCAGCCCCTAGCATTTCTGCTCTGAGTTCAGCTTTTTCAGTTTTCACTTCTAATAGCTTACTCCTGTCTTGCAGTGTCTCTTGAGAGAAACATCCTGCACTGCTGTTTGCAGAGTTTTAAGTGCTGGGCTGGGCTACTATTCTGCCTGTGTAATTGCCTGCTTCTAATTGTTTTCACCTGCTAGCTCCAGCAGTATTCCCTGCTAGCTTCCTACTAATTCTGTTGCTTCCTTTTTCCTTTCTGTTTCCTCAGGGGGGAGCAGCGTGCATACCAGCAGAAACACGCTCACAGTGGCTTACACGCGCACACATGCTTACACGGTTCAGGATCTGCCTATTTGGGTTAAAATGCGCGCACACCAGCGCAAACAGTGTTACAAATCTACCAACACGCTCCCACATGCTCAGTCTGCCTTACACGTGCACACTGCCCTACTCGCGCTTCATGGCGCGCACACGTGTGCATGCACGCCCAGCAAGAAACTTTGGTGTAAGTAACAGTGTACACTTTCCATTTCTTGACTTTCCCATGCTTATCTTGTGGCACTCCTCTTTCCATGATCTGTGTCTGTCATCTGTCATGTAACACTGACCTCCAATGAACTGCATTTCTTTCTACCATTCCCCCCTGTGATGTCACCTATCTCCTACTCTATTCCTCCCCCTTATGTATCTCTTACACTACTCAGACTGTGCTCATTTGCTATGTGAGTGTGGGATTCAGTATCCTAACCCTCATTTACATCAGATTGCCTACTAATGCTTAGTTACATGTCTTAGACTCAGCTTCCCCCCTTAGCAACCACTACACGGTGGCCATGTTGTTTTTGGTCTGCTGGTCCCTCCAATGTCATTCCATGTATTGCATAAAACCCACATTTGTGGGTTTATAACCTTCATTTTTATGTTTTATACAGCGCAGCCCGTTTGAGGCGGGACTGCGCTGCATTTAAACTTTGGTGTAAGTAACAGTGTACACCTTCCATTTCTTGACTTTCCCATGCTTATCTTGTGGCACTCCTCATTCCATGATCTGTGTCTGTCATCTGTCATGTAACACTGACCTCCAATGAACTGCATTTCTTTCTACCATTCCCCCCTGTGATGTCACCTATCTCCTACTCTATTCCTCCCCCTTATGTATCTCTTACACTACTCAGACTGTGCTCATTTGCTATGTGACTGTGGGATTCAGTATCCTAACCCTCATTTAAATCAGATTGCCTACTAATGCTTAGTTACATGTCTTAGACTCAGCTTCCCCCCTTAGCAACCACTACACGGTGGCCATGTTGTTTTTGGTCTGTTGGTCCCTCCATTGTCATTCCATGTATTGCATAAAACCCACATTTGTGGGTTTATAACCTTCATTTTTATGTTTTATACAGCGCAGCCCGTTTGCGCGGGGCTGCGCTGCATTTAAACATTATATTTTTTTAATATTTGCATCGGGTTACCTTGCCAATGGCCACATATTTGGCCATTGGCATGCTGTCTGACACATATGCACCCTTTATTTGGAGCTGACATGGCTCCATTGTGATTTTTGCAGAAACGTACTCAGTTGTCAACTGAGTACATTTCTGCAGCTAAAACGGCTCTTACATGGGCTGCTTTCTGTTTCGTGGATCGCTACTCTACCTCATTTGCATGCCTTTCGGCTGCAAGTGAGGTATTTAGCATATCCACGCCCAGTCCGTGTAAGAGACGTTTTAGCTGGTCTCTTACACGGAGTTTCAGGCTGTTCCTGGATCGCGAGGCTTGCATGGAGTGTTACATGTCTCTTACACTCCGTGCAAGCCTTCGTGAATCCTGCCCATTATGTCTGCAAAAATGTGAATTTCTTTGTTTAATGTTGCTCTTGGAAGTGTCTTTACCTCAATCCATACACGTTCATTTTAATGCTATACATTGTCAGGATACAAGTTCCATTTAACGAAAAGTCCACTAGATTATAATTTTTTTCCAGAAGAATCCAACATTTTCCTTTTAGTTTTTATTTAAAAAGTTATGTATTTTCTTTCATTGTTTACAGACAAAGAGCTGCATACAATACTAAGTTTATTTTTAAAGCTTCCTGATTTTACTAATTATTTTTATATAAAGTCCAGACTGTTGCATTTAATCACATTTTTTTGTCATTTCTTCTCTGTTGTACTGTCATTCATTCTATTTTCAATTTTCAGTATCAAAGTAGTTCCTGGGGGCACTTTTTCCCAGATCTATGACATTATTATTATTAGATACACTTGTTTCTCTCAGGGGGACTCTTAGAGTGTTTTGCCTTTGCAAATTATCCTGAATTTTAAAGCATTAAAAATGAGCTTAATAAAGCTAGCTCATAAACTGCTGATTACATTTCATGAAGCTATTTTCTACATCGTTCATGTGGATGACATGTCCTTTAATTTTTGCAGACATTTTCATATTTTCAATTCCATCTGGCTTCACTTCTCTGTTTTTTTTTTTTTTTTTTTTTTCGTACACTGCAATCAAGGGGAAAAAGGCTGGGATTCTAAAATACTTGTACTGTAAGTGAGTTATTCGGGTGCACTGTCTATTTACAAACCAGCATTAGACTAACTCACACTGCGAGGAAGTCATTTAAAATCACTCACAAAATCTATGATTGTTTGATGGACCACATTTGAGCTTATTAATGCATGGAATATTATGTTTCTTCATTCAAACCACTAATTGTTAATATTTTGCTACATGATCTACTTTTAGCCAAAACTTGAGCTAGAAAGCATTATGATTTGTTACAACTACTGTTCTCATATCGGTGTGCCTCATAATTGTATCTCTATGTTATTGTTACTAAAAATGGAGAATAGTTATGGTGGAAAATTTCTCATTCTTCACTTTCTGATTACACCCTCTTTATAGCATTAATTTTTTTCTTATTTGCTGATAAGGTAAGCCCACTGGGCGCAACTGTACCTTTCCAGGGGTGACCTGAGAGCATTGTCTAGTTGAGGAACTTGTTTGGACTTACACAGTAGGCAAATAAAGGTGGAAAGAATCAAACTCTGTATCCTTGGCTACAAAAAGAAGCTCATTATCAGCTCACAGCCACAGTCCTGTCTACTACCTGTCATTCTTAATTATATGCCTGTCTTCTTTATGCAAGATGAATCATGAGTCAGTTTTAAAACAATATTACATGAAACAACCTGTACTTATGGCAATTTTTTGAACCATCAGTTTAGCTCCCTGTGTTTCCTTTCTAGTTTGTTGTTTCAGTAAGTCTTTCCCTAAACGTGGCCTTCCTGAAGACTATGCCACTAATGTTTAACAATATGACACATTCATTAGAAGGATGCTGTATAAAATAGAGAAGATAAACTCTAAATTACAGCTGAAAAAAATGTGTAGTATTCACATATTTCCTACCAAATAGTGAAGAGTGGAACAATGAATACCTTTTAAATATAAGAAAACTATACATAAAAAAAATAAATGTTTTATTCTCAAAATATCATTGTAATTCGGTCTTAGCCACACAAACATACATACATATGAGTGCTAAAATATGTAGACATGCACTTACGTACACACACTAATGCATACACACACGTGCACTCACGTTTGCGCGTGCACACACACACACACACACACACACACACACACACACACACACACACACACACACACACTAAAGTAAATGTGGTTTATTATGCTTATACTTGGTATATATAAGTTCGAGGGGTATGGGGGATGCAGGGGGTCTTGACCACCATGCAAAAAATAGTTTAAAGGATTTTCAGTGTAGCCTATTGTAATTCGTTTGACAGTCCACCTCCCCAAGGACTACACTTACTTCACAGACGTCATCATACTGTTCTCTGTTGAGTTACTTTTTGTAACTCAGGCACCATAGGCTACACTGAAAATGTTACTTGGACAACTGTAAATTTATTTAAAATGACTGTGGTGTAAAACATATTGGGCCGGATTCACGAAGGCTAACACGGAGTCTAAGAGTAGTGTAAGACTCCATGTAGCCTTCGCGATCCAGGAACAGCCCAAAGTCCGTGTAAGAGTTAGTCTAACACGGCTCTTACACGGAGTGGGCGTGGCTAAGCTAATCAGCCCACTTGCAGCCGAATAGCATGCAAATGAGGCTGATTAGCGATCCAGGAAGCCAAGAACAGCCCGTGTAAGAGCCGTGTTAGCTGCAGAAATGTACTCAGTTGACAACTGAGTACGTTTCTGCAAACACGGCAATGGAGCCATGTCAGCTCCAAATAAAGGGTGCATATGTTATAGGCAGCATGCCAATGGCCAAATATGTGGCCATTGGCAATGCAACCATGCAAAAATTTGAAAATATATATTTTTTTTTCGCAATTGCCGATGTAAACCCAGCGCAGCCCCACGCAAACGGGCTGCGCTGCATAAAACATGAAAACGAAGGTTTTAAACCTACAAATGTAGGTTTTATGCAATATATGGAATGTCAATGGAGGGACCAGCATAGAAAACCAACATGGCCACCGTGTAGTGGTTGCCAAGGGGGGAAGCCAAGTGTAAGAGATGTAACTAAGCATTAGTAGGCAATCTGATGCAAATTAGGGTAAGGATACTGAATACCACTGTCATATAGTAAATGAGCACAGTCTGAGTAGTGTAAGAGTTACAGAAGGGGGAGGAACAGAGTAGGAGATAGGTGACATCACAGGGGGGAATGGTAGAAAGGGATAGAAGTCATTGGAAGGTAGAGTTACATGACAGATGTCAGAGAGATGTCAAGGAAGGAGGTGTGCCCCCAAGTAAACATGAGAAAGCCAAGAAATGGAAGGTGTACACTGTTGCCTACACCAAGGTTTCTTGTTGGGCGGTATGCGCATGTGCGCGCCGTGTGAAGCGAGTAAGGCGGTGTCTTGGCGTGTAAGGCAGTGTGCGCGCGTGTAAGGCAGTGTGCACGCGTGTAAGGCAGACTAAGCATGTGGGAGCATGTTGGGAGCTGTTTAACACCGTTTGCGCGGGCGTGCACGCGTTTAAAACTGAATAAGCAGATTTTGAACTGTGTAAGTGTGTGCGCGCGTGTAAGCCACTGTGAGCGTGTGTCTGCTGGTTTGCACACGGCCCCACCCTGAGGAAACAGAAAGGAAAAAGGAAACAACAGATGTACTAGGAAGTTAGCAGGAATACTGCTGGAGCTAGCAGGTGAAAACAATTAGATGCAGGCAATTACACAGGCAGAATACTAGGCCAGCCCAGCACTTAAAACACTGCAAACAGCAGTGTAGAATGTTTCTCTCAAGAGACACTGCAAGACAGGAGTTAAGTTATCAGAAGTGAAAACTGAAAAAGCTGAACTCAGAGCAGAAATGTTAGGGGCTGCCATAGCTGTCATAATGAGACATAGGCGACTTGCTGAGGGTGGTGACAATGCAGATGGTGCCAGGCAACCCGCAGTGAGGAGACGGAGAAGAGTGTACAGGCCCAGGGTCACCTACCACGGGTTACATGAGCTGGAGATAGTAGAGCGCTATAGAGTGGACAGAGACCTCCTGCAGCAAATAGTGGAGCTGTGCAGGCCACGCCTCACACACAGAACCAACAGAGGGGAACCCATCCCAGTGGAAACCAAGGTATGTGTTGGCCTAAGAATACTAGCAACAGGTACCTTCCAGAGACCAACTGGTGATATGATGGGATATCACAGGCATCAGCTTCCAGGGTACTGCACCAGTTCCTGGATGCCATGTCAGCACATGTCGGTGATCATGTATACTTCCCCAATGCCCGTGAGGTATTGGCCAGCAACATCGTCTCTTCCAGCAAATAGCGGAATACCCTGAGGTACTGGGTGCCATAGACTGCACGCACATATGCATCAAAGCACCAGCAGGAGAGCGGGTAGGGCCTACATAAAACGAAAGGGCTTCCCCTACATAAACTGCGAGGTCGTGTGTGATGCCCAGGGCATAATAATGAATGTGTGTGCGGCTGTCCTGGGAGCTACCATGATTCCCACATCTGGCATTTGACGCAGCTGTACCAGACATTTGCCAATGGGGACATCCCACACGGACACCTAGTGGGGATGCAGGATATGCACTGGAGCCGTGGCTGATGACACCCATCAGAAATGCACACACACCTGAACAGGAACGCCATAATGAGGCACACGCACAAACACGTAATGTAATAGAGCGTGTGTTTGGGCTGCTCAAGTCACGGTTCCGGTGTCTGGACACATCTGGTGGAGCCTTGCAGTACACACCAACTACATGTACCCAAATTGTCATGGTATGTGCTATGCTACATAATATGATCATGCGAAAACAGCTGCAGCAGGATCACCATAGGGCTGGGCCAAACAGCCCCCCACCATCGCCAAGGCCACCACAGGCACAGCGTGACTCGGAGGAGGAACAACCTGAGCCTGCCCCAGTAGGCAGAAGGAGGCGTGCCCAGTATGCCCTGGCTTTGGCAAAGAGGCAACGCATAGCACATACATTGGCTCAGTAGGAACCTTGGGAATGATACCTCTCCGACTCACCATATAGTAACAGGGATGCCTAATGTGACACAACCTGCTCACAAACATGTACAGGGAAGTGTAATATGTGCATCCGACAGAGGCAGCCCTGCAGCACCACCTGAGGCATGAATGCTGTGTGTCAAGTAATGTAACACCAAGTACCATATGCACACCTGAGGACCCCGTCTAACATCCTACCCTCAACAAGCAGCATGCCACAACAGGACAACGAGATGATGAAGTGCAACAATTACCGAAGTAATGCAGGTAGGCAAAGGGGACGAACTGTGTGCCAGTCTGGGATGACATGCTGAGCATGACATGATGCACCACCTGCCAGGACTGGCATGCACCTATCAGTGCAGGCTGTATGGATACTGGCAAAGGCTGTTGTCATGCACAGTGTGCCCTGAATAGGAAGGCGCAAAACACAAACCTATCTCCATAGGTACCAGAAGGGATAAGAATCAGATAAGGGATAAGGTCAAACAGCAAGATGCATGCAGACTAAGCCCACCCAGTATGGAGAATGTTGATAACTGTGCTGTAACAGAATACTGAGGCAAGGCTCACAACAGCACCCTAACACTACCAGGTTACACCTCATACTGTGCTGTACATCCTCAACACTTGGAACAAGCTACAAAAGGAGGGCGACCAGCAAGAATTGTCAAGGATAACCACACCCCCATGTTGGTACCACCACAAAAGCAGCATGGACTAGCCATGCTCAAGTAACAGTGGCTAAAACCGCCCACCAGTGTATAGCCTGCTACAGAGTACTGGCCCAACACCAGGAACTGCATCGCGCCCATGCTGGAATACATGAATATATCAAGTCCTCCAAACCACATTATTTTGGGTGACTGCAAATACCCAGACACATAGACTGGGAGCATTATACCAGCTGCAACAGTGTAGGACAAAAGGTCATTGAATCCACAAACCAAAAGGCCCAGGAACAACGTAGCACACCCACAAGAGGGGCAAGCATACTGGATGTGATAATCAGCAACATGGGTACGGGATGTCAAGATGAGAAGTGTATTGCACACTGGTAACACCAGACCATATAGTAATCACACTGGATATACAAATCCTGACCACAGTCCCTGTCCGGGAAATCACAGTGGAAAACATGTGCTAAGCATTATTTGCACACCTCCAAAATGATGTGGAAGCCATGAAAGGTCCCGTGCAGGTGCAAAATATGGGCCACGCCTCAGAACCTGTAAGACAGCCATTCCATGAACACCGCCAGGAATGCTTGGATTATGCAGTCCCAAATTAAAACAAGACACAGTGCCTAAATCTGGCATGGTGGACACCAGCCATAACCAAAACATGCAAGAGAAAGAGGAAGCTACTACATGATAGAGCAAGCATGAACAATGACGTAATTACTGATCAGTAGTATGGCAATATAATCTGTCCACACATGCAATCCAGTAAGGCCAGGCACAACAAGTGGAATCTGTGAATCCTGAGGCAATGTTACACCTGCCCCAAGTACACAGACAACCACCAACTCCACCCAAGAAATACAAATATATGTGAGAGATGCAACCATCCATCCAAACCGGAGGCAGAGCTCCCCCAACTCAGTACACCCAAAACAAGTCAGTAGGAGAAGGTAACCACACACACCACAAACACATACCCACATAGACCTACCACAACTGCAAACCAAACACATAAACACAGAAATACATTCCCGAGGCAGAAATCACACACACAGCACACCAACAGAGGCCAATAAAGCAGACACCCAATGAAACAGCCTCCAAACATAGCACATGCAACACATAGCACACAAAGCTGGTGTGCCAAACAGTCACAGGCCAGAAGGAGAAACAACATGCCTGATACAGTTGTAATAGGTGACTCCATAGTCAGACACACTGCTGTCCCGCACAGCAGACTGAACAAAGGAAAGGGTACAGTAAGCTGCCTGTAGGCCGCCACAATATGCCACATAACAGAAATATGAAGGTCACTCCAAAGCAAACAGAAATATGATGCAGTCATAGTCCATGCTGGTGTGAATGACCGAGATGTACTGCCCTAGACTACATGTAAAGAGACACAGATGAGCTATCCGATTATGTAGTCCAGGCTGGTATGACACTCACCATTTGCAGCAACCTACCCTTACCAAGAATAATGCCACAGTAGAAACATGGAATGATCAGTCATAGCAAGTAGCACACTTACTGGTGTCAGTCCAAGGGGATCCAATGTCTGTCAGCTTGGGATGTCATGCTTGACAAGCCATGCAGCTGCCCTTGGGATGGCCTGCACCCGTTACCCCTGGGCGTCTGAATAGTGGATAAGGCCTTGGACACCTCCACACAGCCTTTTGTAGGCAAGGCTGAAAAGACTGACCCACCACCCGAGAAAACATAAGTGGGAAGAAACATAAGGGAAATGCTGACTGATGCCAGATGTGTACACCCCAATATGCATGCTCGCGAGGCCATCCCCAGAATAGAGAACATCGATGTCTGTGCAGTGACAGAAACCTGCTGCAAGGCTCCTGACAGCACACCAGCACTACCAGGTTATACCATGTACCATGTGTCATGGCCCCAAAACCTGGAATACTACATAAAAGGAGGTGAGTAACCATAGGCAGCACAGACACCCATACGTCCAGGTAACTGACAATGCACAAGGCAGTGGAGTTCACCCACGTGCAACTAACTGTAGGCAAGACTGCTGTGCAGTCTGTAGTATGCTACAGACCACACTCTCACACACAATAACCCCCCCCAACTGTCCTGAAGACACTGGACAGTATGAATGTCCCACCAAATACCAAACAAGGTACCACGAAATACCACATAGGTGGTAAACCATTATGTATGGAAGGAGTAACCAGGGACCAAGGGACACAAGTGAACAGTAACCTGTTATGTGACACCCACATTGCCAATGTGGCTAGGAGGACTGTCTACATGTGACACTGTATTAGGAAAGGAGTCACATCTATGGCAACAGAGGTCACTGTGCCCCTATACTTTATCCCAATCACACCCATAATCCAGTACAATGCCTCATATGGGATCTACCTTACCTGACACCTGCAGCAGTTAGGAAGACTGCAAAGGTACCTCACCAAGAGGATAAAGTGTCATACATATATGTCATATGCTGCTAGGCTGTAGACACCCCAGCTGACTCCAGTCGCAGACTGCCCACACAGAGGCATTGCATGCCTGTTGTAGGAGGCCATGCCCAACACAGGAGTAATGGACATGCTCCACCCCAGACAACACATATCCATTGGAGCTGCGAGAGTGAGAGATGTCAACCCCAACACATAATGAAATAGGATGTGCCGGTGGGACAGATACATAATCCAGAGGCTCCACACACCCTGGACCAGAATCCCACCCCATGTTAGGCAGAGCCCCTCACTGACACTGTTCAACAGGAATCTTGCCAAGTGGATGGATGAATGTAGAGTTACAGTGGGGGTCTTCACTGTGTCATGTCCAGACAGAGGCACAGCTAAGCAAATAATACATGGCCATAATATCCAGATAGCAAGGGGTCTCAAAAGCCACACACACTCTGGCTAGCCTAACAAATGCCCAGGGTGGATAGCCTAGTATGAACCTATGAACCTATGTAGATACAAATTGTACAGGACATGAAGGATAATCCCAAGGCTTACACAACTGATGGTAGGAGCCATGTTGTGAATTCACAGATATGGCCTGAATCACACAAATACCACAAACACACACACATATTGCCAACATACATCCCGACAGGTGCAGTGCAAACCCCCACCCCATGTATGCAGAATATCTATCCCAGCAGACTGCTGGCCCCCTGACATAGCAGATGCTGAGGTAACAGACAACATCTCCAAAGCAAAACACACAGCAGCAATGGTATGAGATGGTGACCTGGGCGTAGTGCAACATGGAGTCTAAGATGAATGGAATGCCAAACCACACTACTGCTCAATGTCAGCCGTACCACAGAATATGTACCCAAAGAGCAGTGTACAACAACAGTGGTCCTTCTCAACAAAGGTGTTGCCTGAATGGATACTGAACAGTACTACCCCAGAATCCTGAGAAGCCCAGATTGCACAGCTATGGAAAGGAGCAGCATGTACCACAGAAATATGGATGTTGGGGACCTACTGACACCGGACCCAACCCAGTGTGGCCTCCTCAAGTGCAGATCCTGCCCCTAACCATGTTGGACTCAATTGAAACAGTCATTAAGGTCATTGATGAGGGCAATGTGCTCCACACAGTGTATCTGGACCTTGCAAAGGCTTCTATACAATACCCTACATGTTCAGTATAGATAGGCTCACCAGTGTAAATATAAACCCACATGTCAGTAGAGGGTTGCAAACCAGACCAAGGACAGAACAGACATGGTCAGACATGCTTCAGCCATGTCAGACTACAAACCAGATATAACTGGCATCCCACAAGGCTTGGACCTGGTATCTCCCTCGTCTGGTATATATGTCCCATAGGTACAGGCAAACATGGAAGGACTGTGTCCTAACATGTTTGCAGAGGACTACAAACCGCTCACCACATATGATCCACCAGCTGACACATGCATCCCACAAAAGGGCCACATAGAAACAGACAACTGGTGCCATAGCTATGTCAGCAAGCTAAGTGCAGAAATGTGTATAGTCAACCCCGTGGATATACAGTAAGTGCCCACCAATTACCACATAGGTGTTAACCCATTATGTAGTTAACATGTAATGAGAGACCTGGGGACACAGGGTGATAGATATCCTGCACTGGACAAACATGTGCTGTAGTGTTTACAGAAACATACCATATACCCACCTAATCATGAAGGATGTCAGATCTACATAAGGGGAGGTCATTGTGGCTCTGCAGTCCTCCTGCATCAGTGGTACAATCGACTACAATAGCCCCTGTGGGATGTACCTCAGCAGACACCTCCATCAACTGTAAAGTCCCCAACAGTACCTCATCAGGAGTATCAATCAGCCTACACACATGCCATGTGTTGCCTGTGTTGCTGGCATCAATAAAAATGCTGCACATAGTACAATCTGAATGGCAGTGAGCTATGCACATGACAGACCTGAACCCCAGCACTGACTTACATAGGACAGGCTGTACTGTGTGATCCATAACACAGAAGCCACTCCCACCCATGAGTGAACCCTCAGCACAGGCTACCCATAGAGTCACTTATCAATCTTCCTCAATAGGAATCCTGATGGGTGGACGGAGATGGTAGGTTTATCCTGGGTATCACTGTCATGTCACAGGTAGACAGAGGCACAGTATACCAACCATGACATTGGTCATGGCAAACTCCCCTTACAATGTGTGTTGAAGGACAAACACACTCTCCAACTTGCATTAGCCATGGACTAGGGCACATCGCTAGTGTTTGCAATTGTACACCTATGTTGTGGGATACACTAACAATGTTGGGCAAGCCTGGTGTAAGTAGTGCATATATGAACAGAATGCAACATGGTCAGATGTACTCAACTGGCCCCAACCAGGCTGTTGTGCCCACGATCAAAATGTAAAGCAGTGATAGCAGTAAAGCCCAGGTTACTGTCCACCACAGTCAAAGTACTGCCAGTACACTATACAGTACTACAGTGTTAGGTCAGTGTGAAAGGATGTTGACGACTGCATGCAAAGTATCCCATGCAAACACTGCAGGCACAGTATAATCCTGTTGTGTTCACACACAAAGCAGTTGTACAGTAACTACACAACATGACACACAACCCACAACCATGAACGGGTGATAGTTTGTGAAGTTCACACACATCCACAAATGTGGTGGGCTGCAGAGTCCAACATATGGAATGCTCACACTGGGCATGCTCACACACTTTGACAACATGCCATGGGAAGGCTGAACTGGGCATGCTCACACACTTAGTTTGTGAAGATCACACACATCCACAAATGTGGTGGTCTGCAGAGTCCAACATATGGAATAATCACACTGGGCATGCTCACACACTTTGACAACATGCCATGGGAAGGCTGAACTGGGCATGCTCACACACTTAGTCCAAATCTTGGTTTAGCAGTGGGACACACATATCTGGTATTGTTATGTGTTATGCCAGGAACCAACCACATTACAGCAGTCTGCCCAGTGCACACAGTTAAATGACTACAGAGACATACGTGATATAGTGGATCCCTCCCATATGCAAACAGTTTCCACAGATGCAGAGGTTGTTCATACCAACAGGGAATGCTATGGCAATAAAGATATGCAAACAGTCTATCAGCAACAAATAATGTGCATTTGACAATTAAACATAATGGTGTAGAGGTCAACACTAGGCTGTTTGCCCTAGGGAATGACAGCTTAGCCATAGTGTGCTTGGTGTTTGCTTCCCCACAGGATGCACATT
This sequence comes from Protopterus annectens, assembly GCF_019279795.1. Lineage (NCBI taxonomy): Eukaryota > Metazoa > Chordata > Ceratodontiformes > Protopteridae > Protopterus > Protopterus annectens. Next base: position 1,883,495,396 of record NC_056733.1, on the reverse strand, counting down.
CCCCTTTCCAAACACAGATGATGTCAGCACCCTAGAAGTACAGCAGGAGAAATGAAACTTCCCAGTAATCTGAATAGCGCTCCGCTAATGCGTCCGTCTCAAGTGTCATGACATAGTTAGATAGGGGTTCAAATCCTGCAAGTGCTCAGTGTGTGTGTGTGTGTGTGTGTGTGTGTGTGGTTGGCGTGTGTGAGGGAAATGTCCCTTTTGGCAAATAGGAAAAGACACTACAGGATGCACATTCCCTTTCTAAACACTGCTGATGTCAGCACCCTATAAGTAGAGCAGGAGAAAGGAAACCTCCCAGTAATGGGAATAGCGCGCTCTGCTAATGCGTCCGTCTCAAGTGACATAACATAACTAGGTAGGAGTATGATTCCTGTGAATGGCAAGTGTGTGTGTTTGTCTGAGGGGGGTTAGTGTGTGAGGGAAATGTCCCTTTTGGAAACTGAGTGAACAGACTACAGGATGCCCCTCCCCTTTGCTAAACACTGCTGATGTCAGCACCCTATAAGTAGAGCAGGAGAAAGGAAACCTCCCAGTAATGCGAATAGCGCGCTCTGCTAATGCGTCCGTCTCAAGTGTCATAACCTAACTAGGTAGGGGTTTGATTCCTGTGAATGGCAAGTGTGTGTGTTTGTCTGATGGGGGTTAGTGTGTGAGGGAAATGTCCCTTTTGGAAACTGGGTGAACAGACTACAGGATGCCCCTCCCCTTTGCTAAACACTGCTGATGTCAGCACCCTATAAGTAGAGCAGGAGAAAGGAAACCTCCCAGTAATGCGAATAGCGCGCTCTGCTAATGCGTCCGTCTCAAGTGTCATAACATAACTAGGTAGGGGTTTGATTCCTGTGAATGGCAAGTGTGTGTGTTTGTCTGAGGGGGTTAGTGTGTGAGGGAAATGTCCCTTTTGGAAACTGGGTGAACAGACTACAGGATGCCCCTCCCCTTTGCTAAACACTGCTGATGTCAGCACCCTATAAGTAGAGCAGGAGAAAAGAAACCTCTCAGTAATGCGAATAGCGCGCTCAGCTAATGCGTCCGTCTCAAGTGTCATAACATAACTAGGTAGGGGTTTGATTCCTGTGAATGGCAAGTGTGTGTGTTTGTCTGAGGGGGGTTAGTGTGTGAGGGAAATGTCCCTTTTGGAAACTGGGTGAACAGACTACAGGATGCCCCTCCCCTTTGCTAAACACTGCTGATGTCAGCACCCTATAAGTAGAGCAGGAGAAAGGAAACCTCCCAGTAATGCAAATAGCGCGCTCTGCTAATGCGTCTGTCTCAAGTGTCATAACATAACTAGGTAGGGGTTTGATTCCTGTGAATGGCAAGTGTGTGTGTTTGTCTGAGGGGGGTTAGTGTGTGAGGGAAATGTCCCTTTTGGAAACTGGGTGAACAGACTACAGGATGCCCCTCCCCTTTGCTAAACACCGCTGATGTCAGCACCCTATAAGTAGAGCAGGAGAAAGGAAACCTCCCAGTAATGCGAATAGCCCGCTCTGCTAATGCATCCGTTTCAAGTGTCATAACATAACTAGGTAGGGGTTTGATTCCTGTGAATGGCAAGTGTGTGTGTCTGTCTGAGAGGGGTTAGTGTGTGAGGGAAGTGTCCCTTTTGGAAAATAGGATAGGACACTACAGGATGCCCATTCCCTTTTCTAAACACTGATGATGTCAGCACTCTATAAGTATAGCAGGGGAAGAGAAAACCCCCAGTAATGCGCCTGTCTCACGTGTCATAACAGTCAGATAGGGGATTGAATCCTGCAATTGGCAAGTGTGTGTTTTTGGCTGAGGGGGGTTAGTGTGTGTGGGGACAATGTCCCTTTTGGTAAATAGGTGAACAGACTACAGGATGCACATTCCCCTTCTACACACTGTTCAGCAGACGGCCATGGCTCTGGCACAAGTTGTCTGTTGCTATGATGCCCCTTTGGAAGATGCTTGTGTCAGCTGGGGAGTCGATTCTGGTGTCCAGTTTGCAGTCATCTGCATATTTGGACAGCCACAGTTCATCCGTGTTGGCCTGTACCTCCAATAAATATGTACTTAACAAGAGGGTCCCAGGACTGAGCCTTCTGGGACACATCCTGTAACTGTTATGGGGTCTGGCATGGCTCCAGCAATGCTAACCATGTGGGTTCTGTTCTTGAGCCACTGTGCAATCCATCTAGTGACATAGGGGCTCATATTTAAGCTGGTGAGCTTCCCTAGAATGCCCAAGTGGGGTATTGTTGAAGGCGTTTGCAAGGTCCAGGTAGGCTGTGTGAACCACCTTCCCTCGGCAATGGCCTTGGTGACTGTAGCAAAGAAATCAACCGGTTACACCGGTAGTGCTGGTGTGCTCTCAGTAGCCCTGAACCAGGCATCTGTTACTGCACACATATCGATGTTTCCCTGCAAAGGAGTGTTTTGGGTGCATGCATCTGGAGGTTTAGACATCTGGCGTTGGGTAGCATTGCTCTTAGTGTCTTATCCCTTGTGATACCTATGAAGGTGGGTTTGTCATGTGAGCCCTGCCTAACATAGGCACTATGGGGTAGCAAGAGGCTTTGCCAATATCTGATAGGCCAGGGTGACAGGTGCAGGCTGTCCCTAGCAAAGCAGGTAGTTCAACAGGAGATGGATGTGTGAAGGTGTAGTGCCTGTGACTACTTAGCAGTAGCATATATGACTGCTCACATGGACACATGTCAGGCAGGTCATATGCACTGTGTCACAGTCAATGTACATGTGAACAGGTCAAACAGTGGCAACCTCTCAAGTGGGACATGGCCATACATACAGTAGGCTACACAGATGGCACTAGGAGTCCACAGAAGCCCTATAACTATGCATTGCAGGTGTGATCGGTATTCCAGGGTAATTGCAAGCAAACATGCATGCAAACAAAGGTACAGTGAACAGGGCTCCATGTAGTCCATTGTACAACAAACAAGCTGTACCAGTTCCATAAGGTAACACTGCACATATGCAGGCGCTATGCACATGTACATGGAAATACACTGGTCAGATGGCCAGGGTCCAGTCTCAGTGCACACAAGTGTACGGAACATGCATGTACTGTCAGGATGTACAATAACTGGATATAAACCCATGTGCCCATACCTGCAGTAATACACATGTCAAATAACAGACACCGATCCTTCTCTCAGTGGTGCCATACTTAGTAGGATGTATGCTCCCTGGCCTGCCACCACAGTATCCCTGACATATATGGGGACTCTCCCTCCTTTGACAGTTCGTTATGTGTGTTGGTGCTGTCTAGCATGGTATGAGGTGTGTGCATGCAGTGCTAGTGTGCACCTGTGTGTCCTGTACCAGTTGTGTAGTTCTGAACACATATCAACATCCTCACACATCTGCATTGCAGAGTCTAGTGTGGCCAACATGCCACTTGCAATTTACATGTCCATCATTGTGTATTACTACATTCATTACCCATCCCTGTGCTACCTATGTATGTAGGCTGCTGTTGACATCATTACCACTAGTATGCCAACATGTGCAGATGATACACTATGGTACTTACCATGGGTGTAGACAACAGGACATGACAATCACACAAATACTGCATCAGGCATGCTGTGATATACCCACAATTAAATCAGCACACAGTACTGTTCACAACATGATACTATTACTACACATCTATGTGGTCACCCTGTGCATCAGTAACATGTTAACCTGTACCTGCACAGTTGTTACAGACTGCAGGAGGTGGCACAGTTTCATCATATGCACAGGGTGTGAACTTGGTATGCCTGGGTCAGCCACCCATACCACCAATTGACATGTATGTGTATGTGTGTTGGTGAGGGACAGCAGTAGAAGGTGGGGCAGTGTTGATGCAGTGTGTGCGTGTATGCGGTAGCCCTAGGTGTTGTTATTTTGCATGTGTGTATGGATGCACACAGTTCCACCTCATGGCTGCCATATACTGGTGTTTGTGGACAGCCACAGACTGTACCTGCCAGGTCATACAGATCAGTGTCTCTGGCCACGGACACGGTACCTGTGCCTTGCAGGGGTGCTACGGACCGTATCCGGTACCAACCCAGACTGGGTACTGTCATCAGAAGCAGGTGTTCGCTGACTGGACACAGAGCCCTGTTGGCCCTGGCCAGAGCCACGTGCACGTGGTCTCCTGGGGCGGTCTGATGACAGCACAGACCCAGCATTGCTGGGGCTGCTGCTGGCACTACGGGGCGGCGGCCCTGTTGTCGTCCACGCCGACTGCCAGCTGCTGCTGTTGCTGACATACGGCCACGTCGATGACGCAACCGCCCACCATCACCCTGGCTCATGGACATGTAGTTGTGGAGCCAGTGTAATATGTCCCCACAACGTCTGTCTACGACGTCGGTGAAATCACGGATGGCGGCCGCAATGTCACGCATACCGTCGGTCATGGCTGTGCGACATGCTGTCAGCTCCCTCAGACCCTGTCTGGTGTACCGTTCCATACGTGACTGTGCCTGCATGACAGTCCGAAACATAGCTGAGGTTGTAAGTCCTCTGTGGGCACATCTGCCAGGGGCAGTACGCCCATGGATGCTCCCACGAGAACCCCTGGACATCTGTCTGTGTGGTACCATCTCTGGGCCATGCCCATGGCTGCTGTGTGGGGAAGCATGTGCCGCAGATACCACATTACCCTGGTCAATGCCCACTGTATGCTGTCCATCACCTAGGGACAGTGGTGACAAGGGGTGTATTGGCAGGATAACTGTGCGCATGGATGGTGTCGACAGCTGTGTACTGTCAATTGGCTGACCAATGGCGGACCCTGGCATACCGTCCTGTGCCACTACACCAATGTCATCAGTAGCAGTACCCACGGCACCTGACTCAGGTTCCCTGCTAGATAACACCAGCGCAGCAACAGAACCTGTGGGAAGGAAACAGGAAACACAGTTTACAATGTCTTCACACTGCCAGCGATGCACACATGCACAGGTGCACACATGCACACATGCACACATGCACACATGCACAGGTGCACAGGTGCACACATGCACACATGCACACATGCACACATGCACACGTGCACAGGTGCACACATGCACACGTGCACACATGCACATGCACACGTGCACACATGCACACATGCACACGTGCACAGGTGCACAGGTGCACACGTGCACACAGGCACACATGCACACATGCACACATGCACACATGCACAGGTGCACACATGCACACTTGCACAGGTGCACACATGCACACATGCACACATGCACACATGCACACATGCACACGTGCACAGGTGCACATGTGCACACATGCACACATGCACACATGCACACATGCACAGGTGCACACATGCACACATGCACACTTGCACACTTGCACACATGCACACTTGCACACTTGCACACTTGCACACTTGCACACATGCACACGTGCACACAGTTTCACACAATTGAACAGTACTCAGTATGCGTGATATTGACACACAGACACAGACACACCTACATGCATACAAGGGGCACCACTAAGTGTGCCAAAAGGTACTATTACTACCAACATCTTTACAGGTAAAGTAAATAGACACTCACCAGCATGGATAGGCTGCAATGCAGTGATACCGGAGGGTCCTGCAGACAGGAGGAAACTAATGTTAGTGGGCACAACTGTGCCAATATTACTGAGTATGATACAGGTCAGGAGTACCACAGTCGCCTTTCAAAGGTCTGCAGCTAATATTGCGGATATCACACTTGCACATTATATACTATGGTTGCAGCTACAAACAAAGGACACACCACACACATGCATTAACTACCAGTGTACACAACAGTCAACTACACATGTGACATATTACCTGCACGTTCAGTGTCCTGCTGCTGTGCGGCTCCAGCCTCCATCATGACGCATGTCTGCTGCTGTTGTTGTTGCGGGTGGACTGGAGCCACTACACTCAGGAGCAGTCCCTCCAGTCTGGTGAGTGGGGGATGTGTAGCCACCCCACCGCCTGTGGCGACCTGTTGCCTGTGGATATCTGACGCACGCTGATGGACATGTCTAATCAAATCACTGCAGTGATGTCGTACCTGCTCATATGTCCTATTATGCATGCCTATATCATTTACCCGACGGACAAGGTCCTGCCACAGTGCAGCCCTCACCTGCTGATTCTGGCTGGTGCGGGAAAAGAGTGTTGCATAGTCCCGCACCAGGCTCTGGTGTATCTCCTCATCCTCAGCCACGGAGTAGGTTGCATGTCTTGGGTGGGCCATGTACCTGGGAATAAAGATAACATGGTATCAGCAATCTATGTTGGCAGACCTTGGCACACATACTACACATGCTACTTGACTGTCATGATACCACATATCACACATATGTAGCAGCTGTCTGTCTATTGGTGGATACACATGTAGATGGCCAGGTATCAGTGCTCGGCCAGCAACTGTTGTACAGTACCTGCCAGGCTACGTACGACATACTACTGGACACCAGCAGTCAGAACACCAATTCAGGTGAGGTGCACCTCCTCACTCTGTGTGTTTGTGTCTAGGTACTGTATGGCGTACATCGGCGACTACTGTGGGCTGACAACACCCTGCTTGCCCTGGATATACATATCCCACCTCCACCACCAGCACAGATGGCTACAGTGCACAACATTACAGATACAGACGTTACACTTTGTAACACTGATATGGTATCCTTACAGCCCACTGGGCCAGTGTCAGAGACAACACACAATGCTGACCCCTACACAATTGCTTTCTACAGACATCTCCAAGACCGCATGGCTCATGCATTCCCATATATGTCCAGGACACTGTCCACAAAGGGACAGCATCCTGTCCGCGAACCCCAGCCATATACTGATTGTATTACACTTGATGTAAGCTACTACGAGACAGAGCATCAGTCTCTGAAGGGAGGGTATGTCTGAGCAGCACTGGTAAGGATCTATTTCCCATCACACTGACTACATGGGCAATGTTGAGTGGGACGTCAAGCGTGATACTGCAGATGACCAGGAGGCCTACCTGACCTATTTAGCGACCTGGTCAGGAACCATCCTCTATGCCCATGGGTAGTACACTACACATATTTCACCTACACCACAGCTAGACGACATTGTGGCGGACAGGGTCAGTGCAGGTGTCACCCCCCTCCCCCTGTATTAAGGCATGGTTATCCCTGCTGACCCTAACCTCAAGGTCATCACAGTTATCCAGGTGAGAGACACCCACAGGTGAGCAGAATACACGACATGGACGGGACCTGCTGGTATCCCCAGTTGCATGCTACATACCCTCTGACAGGTGCTAAACACACATATAGAGGTGCTATGTTACACTACCTTGACTACAGGGTATGTACCTGTACACTGGCGCACAGCACCAGTGGTTCCACTCCATGCAGGAGGCACCTCACCATACCAATACAATACAACACAATACATGACATTGTAATACAATACTATACAATATGCTAATGCCCCCGTGTCTACAGCAGCGTACTGTTCTGCTAACCTGACAATTGTGACACATGTGGTGTGATGGTACCTGCTGCCGTCACACAGTTACACAGGGTGACACATATGGCATATTACCTATGTGAGTGACATGCAGCAGGGGTATGTGTGACATGTACACATGGGGAGTCTCGCATCGTAACACTGTGTGGTTTGTTGCAGGGTGTGTCCTGTCTGTGAGTCTGAACCCGTACCTACACATGTGCACTAAATTGCAGTGGCACAGACGACACACAGCAGACAGGTAGGTTGTGGATGGTGGGCGGTGGTACAATGCCTGTTAGACATCTGTCATGGGTGTGACCTCCATATGTGCATCTGGGGGTGGTAACCTGTACGTGGGCGGCATATGTGTACTCTGTGGTGTTGACAGTCACTGTGCAATGGTACTGTGTTTGGGTGCATTGTCACCGTGTTGTACATGTCACTGTGTCCTTCTACATATCTGTTGCTGTCATGTGAGGTCCATACCATGGCATACATTACGTGCTGTGGGGGGTACACCGACCTACATGTCCATGCCTGACTGACCATGTGCGGACACATACCATGTGCAGCTGTTCCAGGGATAGTGTGCCACTGTGACTATCATTGGGGCCACTATTGTACACATGTCTGACCCTGACCACCCCTGACACATGCAGTGGTGGGCGGACACTCATTTATATGGTGGTTACCTGTGTAGGTGATCTGGACTGTGGTATGATACTCCAGATGTGACACTGGTGTTCACTCCGTGCCTTTGTCACCAGGCACCAGTTGCAATACATCTGTACACATGTGCCTCACTCCAGCTCTGTATACATCTCTCTCACTCTCTCTCTATACATATATCTATGTATTAAGATATGTCTATATGTCTATTTCTATATACATGTACATATGTGTGTATACATTTGCACATATATATATATTGATGTACATATTCTGCTGTAGATGTGGGGGGGGGCACAGAGGGGGTGTGGGCGACAGGGGGGGGGGGCAGGCTGTGTTGCAGGTCAGCATATACAATCATACCTGTAGGTGGTCAGATCAGTCTGTCTATGTATATGTATCTACATATATCTATCTCTGCATGTGTGCATTACATAGATATGTCACTACAATATTCTATCAGCATCTGTCTATGTAGTCCTACATCTCTCTCTCTCTATGTATGTATACATATATGCATATCATATGTATATATATACATATAAGATATATACACATACATATGTTGACATAACTACATAGCCATATGTTGGACAGGTATGTCAGCATATATGTCTACCTTACTGTATACACACACTAACATACTGCTAAACATACATAGCTGTGTAATCTAATTAGTACATGGCAGTACAACCTACAATCAAACGACATATATATGTGCACATAGATGCTCACACATACAACTGTATGTACAGCCTTCACTGATAGGTGCTGTATATCCCCTGCCCATTACACATCTTCATATACATATGGATACAGCCCAATAACACATATGGAGGGTTCACAGTATGTACACCTTGATAGTATTACTTTACAGTACCTGTGTTTGTCACAGCTGTGTCTGAATGTCTGTCTCTCTGTCCTGCTGCTCCGATTCACAGTTGCAGCTTCCAGGTAGCTGTTGCTGGGGATTGCTGTCTGTCTGCTTAGTTGCAGTCTAGTTCTGGGTGTGGTTCTCCCTCTCTCTCTCTCTCTCTCTCTCTCTCTCTCTCTGTCTCTCTGTCTCTCTGTCTCTCTCTCTCCAGGTGCAATGTAATTATTGCATGCGTGGACATGGAATACAGCATACTTTTGTAGGTATCTGCATATGCCCATGTGATGGCCTCTGCACCAATTGTTAGCCAGCATTTGCTAATTGCATGCAGCCTGTTGTGTACTGATTGCAGTTCTCACTGTGATTTCAGAACTGTGCTATAAAAGGGTGTGTGAAATAGGCGTAGCCCTTTCAGATGTTAATGGCAGGGACCATGCTGTTATGCTGTGGACAACATTCTGTGAGTGTAAAGGTTGGTATCTCTAATTTTACTCGGTGGGTTGTGGGTTAACATTCCTCCATTCATTTCTCCAGTTTCCTGTACTGACTGTGTATGTACACTAACAACTACTACTATTGTTGATGTGTGCATGTGTGTGTGTGTGCTTTCCTTTCACCTTTGCTTGCACTCTGTTGCTACGTCTTCAATAGTTGCCCTTTACTGTCAGTACTGGTGTGCCTGCTAGGTGTCTTGACTGTTGTGTGCTGCTGTAGCTTTCCTATTTCCCATGTACATTCACACCCTGGAATGCTTGCTATATCTGCTAGGGTGTTACAGCATGCAGTGTGGTCTGGCCATGGTGTGGGCCTTGACATCTATTAGCATATGTGGGTATGCTGCTGAGCAGGCCCCAGAGGCTTTCAGGTTCACCAGTTATGTGCCTCATGGAATGGTACATATCAGTGGGGTGCACCCATTAATATGTCTGGTATGCTGCAGTTGTGACTGTGGGTTAGCATGAGCATAGGTATTACTACACTTTTTCTGCCATGCGAGTGGTGAATACTTTCTGGACTCCATAGTTACCATTGCATGTGTTACACCTTTCTGCCTACTGTTTGTACATTTCACATGGGGTCTGTGGGGCATCCCTGTAAGACATTCACTGTTGCTATGTCTAGGTTCTTAACTATTCAAATATGGTGGTGTTGAACCCGTCATGTGTACAGATATTTGCAGGCTGTCCACATGTCTGCCTCATAATTTGGTCATTATCTCATGCACACCTTTATCTGGCAGGTCAGTCTGGGCTCAAGTCAGAATATGGTGACAAACATTCAAGTTCCAGACTACATACCCTTCCAAACATCCCACAAGGTGTAGACCCTGTTACTTTCTGAACTGTCTGCATTTGTTGTAACTTCATTTGTAATGTGTCCCTGGTTTTGGGCCTTTACTCCACATATTGTATTACTTGGTCCGGATGTGTTCCTGTAAGAGGTTGTGGGGTATGGGCAGTGCTTATCCTGCTGTGAGTATGTGTGTGTCTTGCAAGGTGCTATGGTGACATTATTACCTACTAGCTTCCAACTAGCATGGCTGTTTCTGTTCACACACTACTATTATGGAAATCCACCAGTTTTGTTTGTGATTCTACATGTCATGCTTTGTGTACTACACATCTATATTCCCTTTACATTCATTCCTACTGTTAAATGATATATTTACTTTAGCACAGTGTTTCTATGTAAGAGTCATGGCTTAGTGGTAAGACATGCAGACTATAGTTGCCAAGGTCCTGGGTTCGGGACTCACAGTGGGATTTTATTTTCTTTTGAACTGAGTACGGGACCTGTCAATCAAAGTGACTAAGGCACTTTTAAGCAGTTGTAACCGGGTTAGCGCTGGTTTGCGGAGCTCACGCATGCGCACTGGCGGTTAGCTCAGCGCAAGCACACCCGCTTACAACTGCTTAAACGTGCTTACTTCGCACACCCGCTATTTTCTTTGAAAGAAAAGAAAACGGGAGACAGGAAAGTGGTGAAAAAGGGGTCACAAAGAGGGTAAGACAGTAGGGAAACAAGCTTGGGATGTGCAGGAGGGATGTAGGTAAGGCCCATAGCTGCCCATTTCTTCAGCAGCAACAGCTGTGCATATGTATGTAATTTGGTGTGACATTTGAAACCTTCCACCCCTGAGAGAGGTGTCAGGACAACAATAATACCTGTTGTACAGCCAATTGGAATTGATGGGTTCCATGTCCAGTAGAGATGTGTGCGGAATGGGCAGCTATGTATGGGGCGTAATTTTTTTGTGGGTACAGAGTGCCCTTTTTTTTTTTTTTTTTCAGGTGAGAGTGGTATGTCAGGTGAAGGTAGTCGGTACAGCTGGGGAGGTAGGTTGGGTAGGTTAACAGACAAGACAAACAAGACGCATACAGGAGCGGTGTATGACACGTGTGGGGGGGTTACACAAATGACGGGGACGGAGGTTGGGATGTCCAGAGCCCATGAGCCCACAGATGGCAACAGTGGAACTGATATCCCCACCCATAGGCAGTTGCCACTGTTCCTTCACTGCCCAGGACGGGGCTGTGCTGGGGGCTGTGCAGGCGGGGCAACGGGCAAGCCCGTTAGTTGCGCCACCCGTGCCTCGAACTGGCGTAGGGGCACGAGGACAGAGTCCCGAATCTCCCTACGCACCACAGTCCGGACGCTACGGAGGGTGAGTGGTGGATCTCCTCCGGCCACACTTGCAGAGGGGCAAGCCCCCCCTGCAGCGCTTCCACCCGCAGGTGGCACAGGGCCACCGGAGGAGGGTCCGGACTCGGCACTAGTGCCAGGTGCACTCGCCAGCTGAGGTGGGAGAGGTGGGTCCGCCGGAACCCGCCTTCCCTGTCGTTCTATGTTTTGCATTATGTCATAACAGTTTGGGTTAGTGACATATAAATACCATTCACAGTTAGTTTTAACAGCATGCATTAGTATTCCCATTAACCACACACCCAGTTATTCACACCATTGAACAGCGTGCATAGCACATGCATAATTTCAACAGTAATACACAGTCCAACAACATGCAGGGTTGGTTGATGGCAACAGGCCATCAGGTGTGGATGTATGAACAGGGCGGATGCATCAACAGACATGCAAATATATATGACCCAACAGGACAGATGTCCAGGAGTGGTAATTGTGATTGCACATACCATTTTCCGTGGAATGGGTTATAGATGGTTAGAGGGTGGGGTAAATCAGACATATTATTAACACCTTGAATACAACCACATATGCTGTACATTTATAATAGCTACAGTTATATACACACTACTGTTCTGACTACAGTGTCCTATATGTTAACTACTTAACCTTGCAGATGGGACTGTTACTGCAACATAAGTCTACATTTTATTGCTGTTCATACACAAGTCATATCGAAATTTGTGCAGATACATCTCCTGTTAACTGTTCTTTCTATAACTGTAGACAGGTGTGGATGTTTGGGATATCAGACAGTCATCCTATCTGCATATTTCAGACTGGGAGCAGCATATCCAGATTTTGGTGTACACATTCCACATGCAGCAACACTTTGAACAGATGTTTCTGTTTGGTTTTGGGTCTCACATGCATTTAATTATGTCCTGACTGCAGTATACTTTATTCAGGGGTTATTACTACTGTAGTGCTGTATTCCTGACACTTTCTCACACTCTCTCACTTGCTTTCATGTTACTATTCAGACTGGTACTTCTAGGCTTTATTGACATGTTTTAACAGAAATTATTGCAGTTCTTTCCAGCACTCTAACTTCTGTCATGTTTCAGTATTTCCACAAGTATACATCTCACACAGGTGGATTCATCCTCTTCTGCAGCTATACTTTACCTGCTGCTGCTGTTTGTGTACTATTTTCTTACAGGCAGGGCAGTTTTATTTACAAATATGTGTTGGACAGTCTCATGATTAGTTTCATCTTACAGGCTGGGAACTGTTGTAATCAGGCAATACTTGCATAAACTTTCACACTCTGTGAGTTGCAGATTTAATTCCTTCCTGGCTACACTGCACTCTTATGCTAACTGTCATACATTTATATATCTTTACAGTTACTAGTAGTGGATTACTGACCTGCCTGGTGGCAACCGCACCAGCCTATCAGCATAGGCTCTGCGGTTCGCAGAACGGACACCTGCAGCTGTAATATAAATGAAGTAATATTGGAATACACATCTCCATGATTTCAGGTAGTTTAACTTTCTACAAACATAATTAATTTATACTTACTCAGTGGTGGGCGTTGGGTGATTGCCGGGCCTCCTGGATCCAACGGTTCAGTTGGTCCTGCTTACGTCTCTTCAGGTCCGCATGGTGGTGACGGACCTGCTCACCTGTCCTAGGAATTCCTGTGGCACTGGTGAGTTCATGAGCCAACTGGTCCCACGCCTCAGCCTTGTACGCTCCCCAAAGGACCTGGCCCTGCATGAGTTGGGCCTCATGCTTATGGACTAGGAGCCAGGCCATGTACCTGGACTCCTCAACACCCCACCTCTGCGCTCGGAAGCGACTACCCTCACCTACACCTGACATTCTAACTGCAGGTCTGTTCTACAATCGTTTATGCTGTGTATTCCGCCTATGGGGCTTATATAGTCCGTTTTCCCGCATATCTGTGATTGGCCAGTTTGGAATTGTATCAACTTCAGTAAACCTGCATTGTCATGCTGTAGTTTGTATTCATTCCTATATATGAGCTGATATTGCATTTCGATGAACTGCTGTCATGGCTTAGTGGTTCTGTACCTTGACTATGGTGTATAGTATCCTGGGTTCGAACCTGGCCACTGCTTTTTATTTTTCATGACTGTCTAGACATGTTGAGGGGTGTGTCTGTGTAAAGGCATTTTGGATACGGCTTGCTCACCGTTGCCCATCGGTTAGCTCGTTTGCGCGGTGCGCAGCTCCGCGCAAACGGGGTATGCCGGTTTAACACTGATTTGGCTATTGGCACGCATATGCCGCTTAGCGCAATTAGGGGCACATATATTTAGCGTGGTAAACCACTGCTCGGCTACAGGCACTCATTTTGCACCAGTTAAACCTATGCTTATCTACGGGCACATAATCTCACTCTGTTGAACTGTAGCTCAGCTATGGGCATATAAGGCAGTTTATATTCATTTCTTGGCTCACATTTATTCAATATAAATAGGCTATTACATTGCATTTTACATATATTCTGGTTTTATGTGTACATATATGTGTCAGAGACTTGTTTCATGCTTATTTTGAGAAATAAAAAAATTTATGTTGTGGGGGCTCGAACCATGGATGCCTGCTCTGCAGCCGGCATCTCTACCGCTTTGCTATTGCTTTCTGGCTTATTTTGCATATGTAGTTCTTATCTGCTTTCACGCTGACTGCTAACTGTAGCTGCGCTACGGGCACGCTGCAAGACACGCACTCACAGTTAAACATCTTTACAATTTAAAAAAAATATTAAATGTACATTGATATTTCTTTTATGTTTAATAGTCTGTAGGGGCATGTGTTGTGTTGTGTTTATTCACATTTCCGTGGACTCTGTTGTGGGTGTGTACTATGGACACTTTTAGAGTTCTGGGGGCGTGTCCGCTTGCAGGGCTCAGCCTACGGACACGCCCCCTACTGTCTTACACGGCCGTGTTCGACTTGGGTGTGATTCAGCATGCTCTCATGAATATGCAGAGCATGCTGACATCACTCAGTTTAACTGCAGCCTCCGTGTAAGAGTTATAACTCTTACATGGAGGCTTCGTGAATCCTGGGGATTGTCTTAGATAGTCACTTTCTTTTGCTTCTCAAGAGATGGTCAGAAAAGGATTTTGTAGTAGTGCACATTTGGAAAGCATTACCAAAATTAACTGACCCAGAAAAGTGTGCACAGCATTAGGGACAGCGACAGTAGGCATTCCATCATAGTTTGGAAGGAATATATTGAATAACATCTGATAAAATACATAATGTAAACATCTGTGAATATGTATATACTAAAGCAATAGGAATAAAAAGTAGATGGTGACATTGCTGGCCTGTCTGAGAAGTAACAAGTCTGAAGATTACATTGTTATGTAATGCTCTGTCAGAAATAAGACCGATCATTAGTTGATGATAAAAGTATTAACTTTTACACATACACGTCTGTCTGCAGGCAGTATTAATTGTAATCTGTGTATGTTACAGAGCACAGTTTCAAGAATATTAAAGAGTGATAAAGGCATTTTGCATCACTTACTGTGAAAGTAATAATATTCAGATGACAGTTTACAGGAGCTGCTCTAGGAATAGTGCGCTCTCTCTGATCTCTGGAGTGAATCCAAAGGAAGTCCAGTGCATCCTTTGAAATCTACAGAAAAATAAGTATTTTTATTCACTGTACTGCACTTTTAAACTGTGTATTACTGAATTGCAGCCTGTTTTAGCTATGTTATCTGTTTTGCTGTTTCATTGTTTCAAATGTTTACTGTTTGAGACTGTTTTTCCTGAACTTTGTGTTTTCTAGTACTTGTGTATTTTATAGCATTGGCTAGATTCAGATTTGCTGAATCTAGACTGTTTGGCATTATCTGAGCACTAAAACCAGCCATCTTACATTAAGAGGGTCCCCTGCACCCTTGTGACAGAATAGTACAGTAAGGGATTTATCTGAGTTGGAGATTGTTGGGATAAGGCTCAGTATTGAGCATTTCCATTGGCCAGTTTGCTTGAAAATTGCTTAAAAAAATGGTTCTCACAGTTGCTACATAAGCCCGTGTTTGCTCAGGTTTGCTCCTGTTTTAACACAGCTCCACAGAGTTTGGTAACCAGCCACTACTATCTTCATTTGAGCAATCTGAGGCATATGTTTGCTCATAGCGTACCTTCGTGCAGCACTGTGCAGTGGAGGTAGCCATTGGTGGTTATAGATGCAGACGTTAAAGTAGATTTATTTTCCCTTAGAAGCTGCCCGTGCTCCAACTGAGGAGTCCCATAAATTGCACTTAGCTGCTTGGAGAGCACCTCAGCTGGGCTTTCTATAGCATATGACACTTTAACTGAAATCTCCTAATCCCTAATAGTCTTGTACCCCTTGAAAGCCCTAATAGTATAGACCCATCATTAAGCCCCCAATTAAACTAAATCTTTCCTCATTAAAGTAAGCAAATTTACACCTAGCATTATGGATGGTGAGTCCCCCTCCATTTCTCTTGCCAGCCTGATTGACATGGGTATCCTGAGGCAGTGCAACAATTGCCTCAGGTACATTGACAACCCATTACTCCTAAACCACTCAAGCTGAATTTGTGAGAGATACATATACAATAAGAATTTGGCATCTTTGCTGTTGCATTCATATGACAGTGTCACTGAACAGATTGTCAGCCCACATACTACACCTCCTGCACAAGCCATGCTTTCAACACATAAACCACCATACATGGAGGTACTCACCAGAAATTTACTTAAACACCAGAGACCTCCAAAACATAAACATGCTACACCTAATACAATACCTACAGCACTCAATACACATAAAACTACAAACACAAATTTCTCCCAAAACAAGCTCCTAAGGCAAATCACATCTAAACCAAATTTTTTGGTCATAGGTACCTCTATAGTGAGACACACAGATGTCCCACTCACCAGGCTGGACAAAGAGAAGGTTATGGTCAACTGTCTGGCTGCTGCCAGGATCTGCCAGTTCACACACGCACTCGTCGCTCCACAACAAGTACTGTTATGACTCTGTCATAGTTCATATTGGTGTGAATGACTTGAGACATACCTCGCTGGACTATATGAAGAGAAACATGACTGAGCTCTCTGAATGTTGTCTCAGGCAGGTTATGTCCCTAGCCTTGAGCAGCATACTACCTTCACCTAAGACGATAGCACAATATAAACAAAAAATGATTGACTTTAACAACTGGCTTAGTTTCTGGTGTCATTCTAAAGGGATCCAGTACCTGTCAGCCTGGAATTACATAGTAGATAGACCATGCTGCTTTGCCAGAGATGGACATCATCTGTCACCTCTGGGATTTTGGTTACTGGCTAAGGCTCTTGCATCCCCCATAGTGCCTTTTTTAGACAATGTCACAACATATCTTCAAAAAGCAACTTCAAGGTTATGCTGTAAATGCAAGGAGTCTAAACCTAAAACTGCACTCACTGAAAGCAACCCTCACCTTAGAGGATGCTGACATCTGTGCAGTCACAGAGACTTGGTTTAAAGCAGAAGAAAGCACCCTGGACATACAGTGTTATAATGTCTTCCACACATTCAGACCAAAAACTGAAAGTGTGAGAACTAAAGGAGGTGGAGTATTAATATTCATCAAAGATGAATACACCGCTAGATTGGTTAAACAAAGCAATTACCTTGAACTAATCCAGGTCCAATTGACTGTAGGTAAGATCCCTCTCCAGGTTATTGCCAGTTATAGGGCCACTTCAATGAACCAGGATACCCACACTGCATACTTGGATCTACTAGAATCGCTCAAGATACGACCAAACATCCTGGTTTTAGGTGACGTTAACTACCCATTCATAGATTGGGTAAATTATATGTGTACTATCACACTTGTCCAAAGGTTCTTGGACTTCATCAACTCCAGTGCCCTGGACAAGTTGGTAGTCATGCCTACAAGGGGCCCAAACATTTTGGATCTGGTGCTCACTAACATGGGTGATTGTTGCACCACCCTATGTGTATGTCCCTCCCTAGTAAGGTCTGATCATAAATCAGTCTCATTAGAAGTAACAAAAACATCTGACCCCCCCCCCCCCATTAGCAGCAACTAGACTAAAAAACTTCTCCAAGCCAATTATAACCTAATACATGATGGCATTAATGGCTTCATAGCCCCTGCTCTCACTGTTGGCCTGGACACCTATAACTGGGATTTACACCAATGCCTTGTATAAGCATCTATACAGATGTATCAACTCAGCCGTACCATATAGGATCAAAACAAGATCTTCAAGAAAGAACAAGCTTGCCTGGTGGACATCCACCATTAACAGGTTATACAATATGAGAAAGAAATTGCTTTCCAGGAGCAGGAACCAATGGTCTCTGAATTGGAAGCATTTTTTCCTTGGCTTTAACAAGCAAATACGACACCTTGCAAGGCATTCTAAAGCTAACTATGAATCCAAATTAGCCTCCTTTGCTAAGGATAACCATAATGCCTTCTTTAGCTATGTCAGAAACCTTAAAGTGAAAACCCAGATCTGCACAGAATTGGCTGTTATTGGCACTGCATATATTGCACTTGCAGAAATAGCCAACCTGCTAGCTGACAGGTTCAGTGAAAACTTCTCCCCCCTGTCCCTGCCACATACCCCCAAAGCATCCCTACCACCTGCCCTTCACCTACTATCTCCAGGAGCAGGTCATAAATGCTCTCTGCAAAGCCAAAAACACAGCCTCTATGGGACCTGATAATATCCCAGTCTGTGTTCTAAATAGATTAAAACAGTAACTAGCTGCACCACTGGGTACTCTTTTTAAACACAGTCTAAGCTCTGGTTTTGTACCTGATGAATGGAAAACAGCAACCGTTATCCAGTTACATAAAGGAGGCACCTCCGCAGACCCTGGGAACTATAGGCCCATAAGCCTGACCAGTATAATCTGCAAGGCTATGGAAACAAATATCATGGACCTTATTAACAAAGATATAGGAGACCTCCAAACACTTGACCTGACCGAGGTTGTCTTCATTAAAGGGAGATCTTGCCTTTTGAACTTGGTGGAGTTCTTTGAGACAGTCACCAAAGCCCTGCATGAAGGCAGGTCCAGTATATGGCCTACCTGGACCTGGACAAGGCCTTTGACACTATTCCTTACTCAGGCATCATTGATAAACTCACTCAGCTGGAGATCAACCTGTATAGTGTCAGGTGGGTTGCAAACTGGCTCACCGATAGAATGGACACAGTCAAAATAGGTGACTCTATCTCCACCAGCAGACCCATAACCAGTGGTGGTCCACATAGATCTCTGCTGGGGCTCCTATTGTTTGGAATTTATTTCTTGGATGTACAGGCTAAAACAAAAGGCCTATGGCTGACAAAGTTTGCTGATGATTGCAAACTGGGTACAGTCATCAAGTACCCAAGTGATGTCAACATCCTACAAGAGGGACTCACGCAGACAAACGACTGGTGGGAAAGTCACGGACTAAAACTCAATGCAAAAATATGTATTATCATCCCCTTTGGCAAGGGTGACATTCCTGCAGATTGCCACATTAATAACAACACCCAAAGCATGCAATCGGTGGTGAGAGATTTGGGCACGCAGGTTGACAGCAACCTTTCCTGTGACCACCACAACTCCACAGTGATAAGAAAGGCTTTCTATGTCACCCACCTCATAAGTAAGGGCATTGCATCCAGAACAAAAGAGGTTATAACTCCCCCTGTACTCCTCACACATCAGTGCAATAATAGAGTACAGTGCTAACTTTGGTATGTACCTTACTAGGCGCCTGCAGCAACCTGAAAAATCTCAAAGGTTTCTTACAAAGAAAATTCAGGGTCTTCAGCATATGTCATACTTTGACAGACTGAAATCACTATCACTATACTCTGTGTGATAAAGCAATCTCAGATCCTGCTCGAATGGAAATTCTGCACATTCATAAATCAAATGGTATAAGATGTACTTGATCTAGGGAGGTCAACCTACTATTTGACATCAACAGGACTTGCTGAAGAAACAAATGTGTCTCTCAGATGTTACCTATACTCTGGAACAAAATTCAAATTTAGGTGAAGCAGAGCCCTTCACTGACCCTAATAATTTGGATGATTGGATGGGAAATTTCAAATTTACCCCGGGAGTTTCACTTGTGTCCGTCTTGGACAGGGCCAGTAGTTGTTGACTTAGTTCTGCTTAATACATTGATATTCTTGGGAACAGGGGTTGTACTTGGCTAGGCTTTTAAGGGCCCTAGGCCATTAGCCTACTAACCTCCTATGATCCTTTGACAGGAGTAAGGAGAGAGATGGGGACACTTTTACTGGCACACCAGGCAGACTGGTATATATTATTATGCATAAGTGGCTAATTAGTTGAACCTTGCAGGGATAGAAATGTGATACTCTAGCTGAATAAAGGAGAGGATATATGAGGAGCAATATGTAAAGCAAGTGAAACACACAAAAGTTGAAACTTTAAAAGTATGTTATCTCAGCAATGAGCTAATACTTCTGGAAGTTCTTTTCACAGAATGTGTAACACATCAGTAGGAAACACATTTGTAAGAGGCACTGCAGGATAGTAAATAAGAAGTTATATACCTACCATAACGTTCCATGTTAGTTGTCTACTTCTCGCCTTCTTTCTTGCTGGATGGGTTCGGAGCCAATCCTCGGCTCCGACTCGGCCAATACTAAAGCTCGAGAGCTAATTCCACCGGCTCGAGGCTCCCCTATATCCCACAATGCTAGGCGGTAACTACTCAGATCTCGTTTGATAGCTAAAACCAAGCAGTTCTAGTCTCCATAGTATGGAGAAGAGAGTAAAGGAACCCACCTCTATATAAACCTGTATGTAAGCTACCACAAACATAAAAGGGAGAATAGAGGTGGTAGAACATGTGGGAATGAAAAACTTCTAGAGGAAGATCACAAAATGAATTCCTATCGGTCTGTCCAGCCTTGGGGGAAGGAGGGTGGGACGCAAGAAAGAAGGCGAGAAGAAGACAACTAACATGGAACGTTATGGTAGGTACATAACTTCTTAATGTTAAGTTGTCTATCTCGCCTTCATTCTTGCTGGATGGGACCGCGTCCCTAGCACCTTATCCTGGGTGGCCTATCGGAACAGACTCTTGAGAACAGTGGAACCAAAGTTGGCACGGTTTCTGGAGACCATGTCCAATTTGTAATGTGAAATGAAGGTATGAGGAGAAGCCCAGGTGGCTGCTGCACAAATGGAATCTATTGGCAGCCTATCCTGAAAAGCTACGGACGTAGCTAATGCCCTAGTTGAATGAGCTCTAGGTCTTGAAGGTAGTATTTGATGTCTGATCTCATAGATGAAGGTAATTGTAGAGGTGAGCCATCTTGAAAGGGATACTTTAGTAACTGGAAGGCCCAATTTCCCTTCCGCATATGAAAGAAAAAGCTGATCAGATTTCCTGAATTGTTTAGTCCTGTCTAAATAATATCTAAGTTGGCGGTGAACATCCAGAAAATGTAGCTTTTGTTCCGACCTGTTGGAATAGTTAGGGAAAAAGACGGGGAGATCAATCACTTGGTTTAGGTTTGTTTGAGAGGAAACCTTAGGTAAAAAGGATGGATTAGTACGGAGGGATACCCTATCTTTGTGAAACACTAAGTAAGGAGGATGACTGCACAGAGCATGGAGTTCAGACACCCTTCTCGCTGAAGTTATGGCTACCAGAAAAAGTGTCTTCCATGAAAGAAACTTCAGAGAACATGAAGCTGCTGGTTCGAAGGGGGGGGGGGAAGGATTAAGGATGCCAGAACCAAGTTCAAGTCCCATTGAGGTGGGGGATCTTTGATTGGAGGTTTGAGAAGAAATACGCCCCTTAAAAAGGCTTTGCAGAGCTTGTGAGCCATGATACTAGATTCTGAGACACCTACATGATAATTAGATATAGCAGCCAGTTGAACTCTAATGGTAGATGAAGAAGAGCCTAAATGAAAGAGTTCTGCTAGAAAGTCTAGAATAGACTGGATAGGTGCAGTGAAGTGATCTATATTTTTTGATGTTGCCCAAAAAGAGAAGCGTTTCCATTTGCTATTATAAATCTTCCAGGTAGAAGATTTATGAGAGGCTATCAAGATATCTCGGACCGAGCGAGATATTAAGGGAAGCCTGGCTAAGGTCGGAATCGGTGAAACCATGCTGTGAGGTTGAGAGAATGAAGAGATTGGTGCAGCTGGCCCGATTGGTGGGTCAACAGATCTGGCACTGGGTCCAGATGCCAAGGCTGCTCCAAAAGGTAACGATGAAGAAACGGAAACCATATCTGTCGAGGCCAATAAGGGGCAATGAGGATCATTGTCACTGTCAAGGCGATGGCTTTCTGAATTAGTTGAGTTATCAGTGGAAAAGGGGGAAAAGCATACAGAAGTCCCCGGGGCCAATCGTGGACTAGAGCGTCTCTGGTGGGATGGCCTGGTAACGGGAAGAGAGTGAAGAAGTCATGACACTTGCTGTTTTGGGGAGTAGCAAAAAGATCGCAGCAAGGCTGGCCCCATCTTTGGAATACTTCTTCCAGTACTGATTTCTTCAGAGACCACTTGTGGAGCATGAGAATTGCCCTGCTCAACTTGTCTGCAATCACGTTGGACTTCCCGGGAATGTGCGTTGCTACCAGAAAACGCTGAGAAGAGATCGCCCATTGCCAAAGTCTGAGTGCCTCTCGACATAAGGGGTATGATCTGGTTCTGCCTTGTTTGTTGATGTACCACACTACGGACATGTTGTCCATCTGAATTGCAATAGTCCCTGTGGGAAGAGAGTCGTGAAGGGCTTGCAATGCTAAAAGCACTGCTCTCATCTCTAAGACATTTATGTGCAAGTGGCACTCGAAAGGTTGCCACGTGCCCTGGACTGTCCTGCCCTGATAATGCCCCCCCACCCGATCAGGGAGGCGTCTGTTGTCAACGTGGCGACTGGAGGGGGATGAGTGAAGGGTCTTCCTTGGAGAACCTGAGGTGATGTGATCCACCAAGACAGTTGATTCTTGCATGATTGAGTTATCAATATGGTGTGGGACATCGGGAGCTGTTGGAAGGACCATTGTGTAAACAGCATCCATTGGAGGATCCTCATGTGGAAGCGAGCTATGGGGAGAAGGGGGATAGCTGCTGCCATGAGTCCTAATACCTTCAAAACTAGTCTGGCTTTGACTTTGTTGCATTGCAAGAGAAGGAAAACTTGCTTGCGGATGTCTGACACTCTTTGCTCTGTAAGTCTGGCTGAAAGATTGAGTGTGTTTAATGTGGCGCCTATAAAGGTAATAGATTGACAAGGCGACAAGGCAGATTTTTCGAAATTTATTGAAATGCCTAGAGCTTGGCAAGTTTGGATAGTGAAGTCTCTGGATAGAAGAAGTTGATGTCTGGTGGTGGCAGTAAGGAGCCAGTCGTCTAAATATGGAAACACCTGGAATTCTTGACGTCTCAAGTGAGCTGCGACCACTGCCATGCATTTGGTAAACACTCGGGGGGCTGTAGTGAGACCAAAGGGCAGGGCTCTGAACTGGTAGTGACTGGCTCCCAGCCTGAAGCGGAGAAATCTCCTGGAGCGTCTGTTCATCTTGATATGGTAGTACGCATCCTGAAGATCTATCAAGCACATCCAATTGTCCTGACCCAAGAAGGGTAGAATGGACTGTAGCGTGACCATCCGGAATTTTGTTTTTCTGACATACTTGTTTAAGTTGCTGAGATCCAGTATGGGTCTCCAGTCCCCTGTTTTTTTTGGTACCAAAAATAATTTGGAGTAGATTCCGGATCCTTGTTGGTCTGCTGGGACTGATTGGATAGCTCTTTTTGATAGCAGCTTTGAAATTTCTAGTGCTGCTTGTTCCCTTATACTGGGTGGAACGTCTGGAAGGGATCCTTTGGGTTGGGATGGGATGTGAATAAGGGGAATTTTGTAGCCCTCGGATATGATCGACTGTACCCATTTGCCTAGTGTAAAGGAAAGCCAGGCTTTTGGGTACAGGGATAATCTTCCCCCGACTGCCTCCGAAGGTGGACAGCCAGGCAGCTCCTCAGGGATGCTGAAAGGGTTTATCAGAGAAAGTTTCTCTGCTACCCTGGTTTTGCGGACCTCCTCTGCCTCTAGGGCGGCGTCTATTGTTATTCCCCCCTCTGCCGATAGAGGGGAATCGACCTTGTGCATCAGATGAGACTCCCTGGGTTTGTTTGCGGAACCACATTTTTCCTCCCCTCTGACCTTTGGGATAAGGCCTAGAAGGGGTAGAAAAATGGTCTCCCACGGCAGAGAGAGTCTTACCTTCCACCTCGCACCTAGTCAATGTATCCTTCACCTGTGGACCAAACAAGGATGATCCATCAAAGGGGGAATTGGTGAAGGACGCCTTGAAAGGGTCCGCAAAGTTGCACAGCCGCATCCAGGCGTGATGTCGTAAGGCAATGCCTGTGCCTGCGGCTCTACTCGCCCCATCCGCAGCATATGAGATAAGCCACATGGAGGAGTTAACGATGGAGTTCAGGGTTGCCAACTGGGAGTTCATTCTGTCTTGGAACCCCTCAGCTGTTGAATCCTTTATCGCTTCACTCATATCCTTGAGTAAATCTCTCTGGAGACGAGTGAAGTGACATAAGTAGTTCAGCGACCGCATTGAAAAGGTCGCTGATGAGAACATCCGCTTACCGTACCTGTCCATGGTCCTAGATTCCTTATTAGGAGGATGGACAGGTACCGAAGAATTGGCTAACTCCTTCTTAGTGGCCGCGGCCACCACCATGGCATCGATGGGGACACCTTTAGATAAAAAATCTTTATCTTTAGGGGCAGTAATAAACTTAGACGGCCTCCTTGGGGTGGGTTCCACTGAATCAGGAGCCATCCAGGCCTTCCTTGCCACCACTTCCATAAGAGGGTCAAAGGGAGGGGACACCCAGGAGGTAGAAGGGTGAGAGCCGAACACCTCAAGGTACACTGACTCATCCTCTGAAGGGTTAAGGGCTGGCCAGTTCCCCCTCTGTTTCAGGATTTCAAGGATGTCAGCAAAGGAGACATCCTCAGAGGGGGATCAAGGGGAACCTTCAGATTCCTCTAAGTCAGTGTCAGAGGTGATAGACTCAGGGGAGTCAATGTGCTTCCTCTTGCACTGCCTCTTCCTAGGGGGTTCTCCTACCGGGTCAGGAGAGGCCTCGGAAGAGGAGGAAATTCCCAATGGGGAAACTTGAGGAGTTGGCTCTCTGCGGTCTGATGCAAGGGGGTGGGTAGAAATCACCGCAGGCACTGAAGACGGAGGGGCTGACGGAGCCGACTGTGGGGCAGACACTGGTTCTAGCATGCTCCGCATGACCTCGAAGGCACCCCTATCGGGCAAGGCCGGAGGTCCCCACTCCGAAGAGACAAGGACCCCCCCCAGCACCGACAGGGACGGCTCCGAGGCCGATGTCAGAGCCGAACTCACCAGCGCTGAAGCACCGAGAGGGAGAGCGGGGTCGGACAAGGGTCCGATGCCACTCGCCCCCTCGGAGCCAACGAGGGAAGCTCGGCGCCGAGATCCCTCCAAAGAGGAGATCGGAGCAGATGACGGAGCCGAAAGGGAAGGTATCGGATCCGACGCGCTGACTGTCATGGCTCCGATGAGCCCCGGCTCCGAGCTCAAAGGAGTTGGAGGAGGAACACATTGAGGGACAGAAATAGCCGCTGACTGATGAGTCGGGCTATGTAGCATTTGGGCCAGTGCCTCGGACTTGAGAAGTCTACTCACTACCCTTTGCAAATCATGGTCAGATAGCCTGGAAGACCGTGAGGAATGCAATCTATGGCTCCGTTCCAAAAGAAGAGGGGATCCTGGTGCCGAGTGAACGGAGCCGATGGAGGGAGACCTAGATCTCTTCCTCGAAGGTTGCTCCGATAAGAGTATCGGAGCCAACTGAGTTTTCTCAGCCTCGGCTCCAGCTGGAGCCGAGGTAACAGTATGAGGCTTGGAAACATTGGCTCCAGCCGGAGCCGATGTTGAAGCAGTCCTGATGCTTCCAGAGGATGGCTCGGAAGCTGGAGCCGACTGTCTGGAAGTCTTAGAAGGCTTCCCCGACACAGACTGGGTCGGGGGGCCTTCAGGCTTTAATAAGCCACGCAAAATCAATTTATTTTTGCGTTCCTGCAGGACTCTAGGGCTGAAACCATGACACACAGTACATGAGTCCTGCAGGTGCAAAGGTCCCAGGCAATACACACAAGAAGTGTGACCATCTGTCAGAGACATTTTCTGACAGCACGAGTCACACTTCTTGAAGCCTGAGACCTTGGAGTCCTTAGACATACTAAAGGCCTAAGTAAGAAAAACACTCACACACACACACACACACACACACACACACACACACACACACACACACACACACACACACACACAGGCCTTTAAGAAAATATTAATTTCCAGTCACACTAAAGGACTAGGAGAAGGAGGGGAAGGGGCCTAAGGCCTAAAGTTAAAAGGGGAATAAAGGAAGGGATTATGGGCAAAAGAGATGTCGATCCAAGGAAAAAGATAATTAAAACTAAAAGTTATACTAAGGTAAGTAATAGGGGTCTAAAGATTTGTGAAAATAGAATAATTTTCCACTAACCTGCCAGAGCCGGTAGAAAAGCACCTCGTCAGCTAAGTGGCAAATGAGATCTGGGTAGTTACCGCCTAGCATTGTGGGATATAGGGGAGCCTCGAGCCAGTGGAATTAGCTCTCGAGCTTTAGTATTGGCCGAGTCAGAGCCGAGGATTGGCTCCGAACCCATCCAGCAAGAAAGAAGGCGAGATAGACAACTTAACATTGATACTTTTACTGAGGCCAGTCAGAATTAGCACTGCTTCACAGTTCTTCCATTCTAAGTCAATGGGACTGTGATGTTACACTCCAGCAATGGGCATTGTAATCTCATATACAGTGCTCTCAGATTGCATTATGGGGCATATTTAACTTTAGAAGAAAACAAGCACACATCAAGATGTCTGCTCCCTGGAGGGCACAGATGATAAAAACAAAATAAAATTAGTAGTGACTATTTTTTTCTTGTGTGAATTCAAGAAAAGATAAACATTGTATGCTTTTTTCATTTTTTCCCATAGTGGTCCATTAATTTGGGGATAAATATATACTGTTTAGAGGACAAACATCATAATCAGAATGAGTGAACAGTATTACAAATCCACTAAACATCTGACATCACGTTTAATACTATTTGTCCCAGTCCCCTTCAATAAACACACATCACACCAAATGACATTTGACGACCTTTATTAAATTCCATAAAAATAACTTCATTGACTAACTAATATTTTCATTTATTAATCACAGCATAAACATCCATATAACGGTTAACTTAGGGCAGCGTGACCCTGCTCACCCTGATCAAGTAAGCACCCCCGCTTGCTTACTTATACTTGTCAAGCAGCGTCCAACTACTCACTTGCATTTCCCAACTCATTGAAATGAATCTCCAACACCAAAGTGTGAACAGAAGAGGGACAAGCTTGGCTCTCTTCTCCGCCTCCCAAAAATACAACAACCACACAATTCCCAATGCTCCAAACAGGGAGGGAGGGTAGGTAGCATGTTCACGCCAAAATGTGATTCCTTACCCAGTTACACTCTCACAAAACTTATTAAGCCCCTCCCTACCCTTACCTCATTTCCTCCCAATCATCCTACTTCCTATTTAACCCTTTTCTAACCTCCAAATGGCTTTTTCCCTTACCCTCATAAAACCTATTACTATTTCTATCTAAACCCATACCTGAAGATGTAACCAAACCTCATTTGTCCCAGTCCCCTTCAATAAACACACATCACACCAAATGACATTTGACAACCTTTATTAAATTCCATAAACATAACTTCATTGACCAAGTAATATTTTCATTTATTAATCACAGCATAAACATCTATATAACAATTAACTTAGGGCAGTGTGACCCCACTCACCTTGACCAAGTAAGCAGCATCCTTAGCTCCGCTCGCTTACTTTTACTTATCAAGCCGAGTCCAACTGCTCACTTGAGTTTCCCAACATCCATATAACAGTTAAGTTAGCGCAGCATGACCCCGCTCACCCTGACCACGTAAGCAGTATCCTTACCTCCACTCACTTACTTTACTTATCAAGCAGCATCCAACCACTCACTTAAATTTCCCAACTCATTGAAATAACCGTTCAACCAAATAAGCAGTGTCCTCACCTCTGCTTGCTTACTTATACTTGTCAAGCAGCATCCAACTGCTCACTTGTATTTCCCAACTCATTGAAATGAACCTCCAACACCATAGGGGGAAAAGAAGAAGCACAAGCCTGGCCCTCTTCTCCATCCACCAGCCTGACCAGGCTGTTCTCCCTCCTTCATACCAAAACTCCCAATGATCTTCCAAAACAAACCAAACTGTATGTTAAAAGGTAGAAGCCAAACATCATTTGGTGTACTCCATTCTCTGTGAATTAAACTGGATCCCTGTCATCACTATGCCAGAACCCTATCATATAAAGCAACCATGTGTCTAATCAGTTAAAATTAAACCAATGATCCCTCTCCAAAGCCAAAGTAATGCCTGCACCCTTGTAAAGCCTCTGTAAATTAAACATATCCTCACTTATTCTAACTACCAACAGTAGCTTTGTAATTCTTCCCAGGTCATCACCTGCCAATATGCCACCAAAACAGTAAAGAGCCCAATGTCATCCAAAAAAAGCAAGCCCAACTACATACTATCCTGCAGCATTCTTTAAGCCCCCAAAGGATGTAATAATGACCAAATGAGATCACTTGTCACACAAACCAATTTAATGAGAATTCAATATCCATACCCACCAACTGTTATAAAGCAAGCATACGATAACCACATAAAATTTGCTGACCAATCCACCACCCTCTTAATGAATTCAATCCTCCATAACACTAATACAACTCAGATTGCAACCCAGTGAACCTCCATTTACCAATGCCAATCCTCATAACAAAACTTATCTTGACAATAGCCATAGTCTGTCAGTCTTCACACTATCAAACCTACCCCAAACTTTCAACATATGCTCTACCATCCCAGATTCAGTAAAGTCACATACCCCTGGTCACTTGTGCAACTACACTAATTGGAGCTAAATCCACCTTGACTACTTGGACTGCCTAAATGCCTAACCCTGTTCCCTAGTTCACACACAAATTAACAAAATCTTGCAATGCCCTACCATATACTTTCCTATCCAGAGCTATCCTGTAAATCTGTACCACATGTAATCATTCAAAACCAAACTAACACACCTCCCTTGACAAAATCAGGGCCTCCTTTTGCTGCCCTATTGTCCAAATGAAAATTAACAGTTTTTTCCACAACTTTTACTAAACCTACAATGCCAGCCAAACTGAAACTAACTCCAAACAGTAACATCTCTCCTTGAAATGTCCTTCCATCCTGTACATCCATCCTCCAAACGTCCTTATATCCTGCGAACCAACAAGGCAAAACCATTCCCTCACAATTATGCAAAATTAAGGTACCCAAAAAATTCCATGACATCCTTAATGCACCCTTGCCCTGAAACTTCACCTCCCAAATTTTTTTTTATTATATCAAGCCACCATGGCCCTCATCCATTTGGACCTTCAAGCTTGTGCTTAAACACTAACCAGTTCCTCACCCATCCCTACACACAAGCATACCTTGCAAGCTCTGCGAAGCCCTAAACTTATTCTTTAAGACCCACCCACTTCTGCCAAATCCAATGGAGAACAGTGCCAAACTCCTAAAATAGCATGGCCACTGAACAACCCATCTGCCTAGCCTTGCCCCAGGAAAACAAACCTGACGACCATGCCTACAAAATGCAACCAACCTCACATTACTGTAACTCCACTCCAGCTGTGGACAACCTCAAACTCCTCATAAACAATCCCCAAACCTTCTTCACCCTGCCCCTGATGTACCTCATCCTCACCACTCCAGTGGCAGGAAATCCAACACATTTCAAATACACTTCCTTTAGGCCACCGACTGATGCCCACTCTGCACTTCCCCATCTGTGACCTCCTTGTGCACCACTCCAGTGGATTGAGCACTCTGTGTGTTCCCATCTGTACAAGAAAAGAAACTATAAGTGCTCTGCACACACCTAAACCAAACTTCTTAATACCAACATTAATCGCTGCCACGGGCCTACCCTGCCATTATGCTTACCGCTGAATAAAATACCTCTGTAACATATCCATACCTCTCAAATCACTCCATCCCAAGAAATGCTCCCCATCTGGGATCACAAAAATCATGTTCCTCTAGGCTCCACATCAAAAAGACTGCTACACACTCCATGCTAACAACTTAACTGATATCAATGGTCAACAGAGACAAATCACTATTCCATCAAAACCACCTCCAAATAAAACATCACATTCCAACCATCCCATGAGGCTGCCAATAAAGCACAAATTTGAAACTGGTCATTTGTTAACCATGCTTGAAAGACTTCCATTCTATGATTTTATGAGAAGTGGCCAAAATATGATGCAAACAGCAAGACCTTCTGCACATTCCTCTTAGTTTCTTAGTCCTAGAAATCCAAACAAAGCCACACAAGCAGAATGGAAACAGCCAGAACACCTGATGCCCTACAGTGCAACAAACTCACATCATTACGAACCTTCATTCCACTAATACTATTTTTTTAATAGAACATTTGCTCCACATTTTAGCCACAGGAAGTTGGCGGCAGCCAAACCTATAATGATTCTGTACTGTGCCATCTGAATACACCTTTTGTTTAGCAATATTCTATATGTTACTACTACTCCCTAAAGCAAAAGCCAAAGCATCTACTTAGCAAATATAAATCGCAAAGTAAAAACAAATTTTTTTTTTTCAAATCAGTGTACTTCCTTGCTTTAAAATTCTTAATACCAGTCTTGACTTAGCTAATTCCAGAAATCCGCCGGCATTGCTTATAATAGGCTTAGTCAGTTTTGACAAACCCTCACAGTGTGCAGAGTAGCCAAATAAAACTGGATATCAAATCTACAATGGCAACCTTATCAAAGCCAATTTGTCAAGTAACTCATAAACCCCACAAGAGTTAACTGGCAAAGAACACTTTACTGTCACATAATCAGAAAACACCCAAAGACTGTCTTAATAGACCCCAAAGAGTCCATTGATGTGTCAACTGTATTATAGGTTCATAGGTTCATAGGTAGGTACTAGGCTATCTGCCCGAAGGCATTCATAAGCCTAGCCGGAATGTATTGGCTTTCACCCCCCCCCCTTAAATTAGTTCCCTGTGCCTCTGTCCAGCAGAGCCATTGAAGTGATCCCTGGGTTAAACTTTCTGTTTCCCATCCACTCGTCAATGTTTCTCTTGAAGAGTGTTAGTGAGGAGCTCTGCCTAATGTAGATTGGAATCTTGTTTCAGAGCATGGGAAGTGTCTGGAATAGGAATCTATCTCTCCAGCATGTCCTATTTATTGTTGTGGTGAGGTTTAGATCCCTAGAGCATGTGGCTCAAGGGGATATGGTTTTCTTTAGGTGGAGCATGTCCATCAATTCTGGGTTGGACATGGCCTTGTATGTCAGGCAGAGATCACCTTTGAGTACGCGGTATGCAACCAAGTACAGCTGGAGTTTCTTCAGTCGAGCTGCATAGGGCATCTGTTTTAGACCAGTGATCCTCTACGTGAGGTACTTCTGTGGTCTTTCCAGCTGTTGCAGGTGTCTTGTAAGGTACATCCCAAATGGGGCATTGTACTCTATGATGGGTCTGATGAGTTATGCATAGAGGGGCACAATGACCTCTTTTGATCTGGATGCAAACACTTTTGTGATTAGGTAGGCCACATAGAAGGATTTTCTAACCACTTTGGCAATGTGATTATCAAATGACAGATTATTATCTACTTGGGTCCCCAGATCCCTTATTACGTCTTTCATATTTAGGGGGCTACCACCTATGTAATAGTTTGTGGGTACTTTGTTTTTTTCAAAGGGGATGACTATGCACTTTTTGGCATTTAGCTTGAGTCCATGGTTCTGAAACCAGGTATCTGTCTCAGTGAGACCCTTTTGGAGAATGTCTGTGTCAGCCGGAGAGTCAATTATAGCCCCTAGTTTGCAGTCATCTGTGAACTTGGTCAGCCATAGTCCTCCAGTGCTTGCCTGTACCTCTGAGAAGTATATGCCGAACAGGAGGGGTCCTAGGACTGAGCCCTGGAGATGCCACTTGTAACCGGTTTAGAGTCAGACCTAGCTCCCGCAACTCTTACCATGTGGGCTCTGTCCATGAGCCAGTTGGCAACCCATCTCATAACCTAGAGGTTTATGTTCAGGCTGGTGAGCTTGTCTATAATACCAGAATGGGGAATGGTGTCAAAGGCCTTTGCGAGGTCTAGGTAGGCTGTGTGGACCACCTTTCCCTTGTCTACAGCCTTTGTAACTGTCTCAAAGAAGTCCACCAGGTTTAGGAAGCATGATCTGCCCTTAACAAAGCCGAACTGGGTAGGGTCCATCGTTTGGAGGTTCTCAAATTCTCTGTTAATGAGATCCATGATGATGCACTCCATAGCCTTGCAGACCAAGCTAGTCAGGGTGATAGTTCCCAGGGTCTGTTGTGGCTCCACCTTTGTGGAGTGGAATAACCGGTGCTGTGCGTCACTCTATGGGCACATAGCCTTTGGAGAGGATGAGTTTGAACAGTGTGTTTAGGTGAGGGGTTAGTTCTTCTTTGAGCTTGTGTAGGACGAAGCCTGGTACACTATCCGGTCCCATTGATGCTGTGTTTTTGGCTTTGGAGAGGGCTATTTTAACCTGAGTGTCTGTGATTTCAGGGGCACTGCATTCTTCTGGTATGGTTATTGGCCCTTTTGGGGGTGAGGGGGGGGGCTGAAGTTTGCACTGAATCTGTCTGCCAGGATGTTGGCGATAATGGTTGGTTCAGTGTATTTTGTGCCACTCTCCACTAACTCTGAGCAGATCTGAGAATTGCCACTTAGATTCTTGACATAGATAAAGAATGCCTTGTGATTATCTTTGGAGTCCTTGGCAATTTTTCTTTCGAAGCTGGCCTTGGATGATTTTATGAGGGATCATAGTTTTTTGCTGACCCTGATCAGGGATGTCTTCCCTTCTTGGGATTTTACTCTTTTCTGTACTAGTTTCCTCCTTCTATTGTATAGCTTGTTTATGGCAGGGGTCCACCAGACTGGTTTCCTTTTCTTGGAGGAGTGAGTCTTGGTTTTGCTTGGGATAGCATGATCCATGCACTCTTGTAGGTGCCTGTAGAGTCCATTAGTAAAGGATTTTGCAGCTTGGGCGGTGTTATCCTTTAGCATGGGGGGCTTTGAAACTTTCCACCTCGATCTTAAGTAACATGAAGTTTGCTTTTGAAAAGTTTTTCACAGTGATTTCTTTGACCAGGGGTGGGGGCTGAATTTGGATAGCCAGAGTGATTAGTTTATGGTCAGATCTAACCAGTGAGGGGTTGACCTCTGGTGTGGATCACTGGTCGTCCATGTTGGTGATGACCAAGTCCAATATGTTGTCACCTCTGGTGGGGGTGTTGACCAGTTGTTCCAGGGTGTTTGAGTTTATAAATTCTAGGAAATGTTGGGCAAGGGAGTTAGTACTTGAGTAGTTCTCCCAGTTAATGTTTGGGTAATTGAAATCACCCAATATAAGGGTGTTTGGTAGGACCTTTATGTTTCCCAGTGTTTCCAGAAATGCAGAATGGGGGTCCTGGGACATGGTGGGTGATCTGTAGCAGGCTACAATTTGAATTTCAGTTTTGCCTGTTGTTAGTTGCACGTGGATGATCTCTGAAGCATCGTGCTGTGCCACTAACCTGGGATGTGGGTATCCTTCATGAATATGGATACGCCCCCGCCTTTTGTATTTTGGTCCGGGTTTTTTGGCCGAAATGTATGGTATGAGTTGTAGCCTGGTAGTGCTGGGGTGCTCTCTGGACCCTTAAACCAGGTTTCTGTTACTGCACATATATCAATTTCCTCCATTCTGAGGAGTTCCTCGAGTGGGTGCATTTTGAGCTTTAGACTTCTGGCATTGAGTAGCATTACCCTCAGTTTTTGTTACTTGTGCTATTTACGGCGGTAGGTTTGTCTTTTGAGCTTGCCTAAAAAAGGCACTATGAGGGTGGCAAGAGCCTTGGCCAGTATTCGAAAGCCTAAGGGTGACAGGTGCATGCCATCTCTAGTGAAGCAACGTGGCTTGTCGAGCATGTCATCCCAGGCTGACAGACACTGGATCCCCTTTGAATGACACTAGACACTTAGCCAATTGCTGAAATTGATAATTTTTTCTTTATACCGTGGTATCATTCTTGGTGAGGGCAGGATGCTACTCAAGGTCAGGGTCATACCGGCCTGGGCTATGTGATCAGAGAGCTCTTCCATGTCTCTTTTCATGTAGTCCAGGGAGGTACCACTCAGGTCATTCACACCAACATGGACAATGGCAGAGTCATATTTGTACTTGTTCTGGAGTGACCTGAGTGCTTGTGTTATGTGGCGGATCCTGGCACCCGACAGGCAGCTAACTCCTTATTCAGCATAGTGAGTGGGACGTCAGTGTGCCTGACTATAGAGTCACCTATTACTAGTGTGTTGGGTATGTTATTTTGCCTTAAGGGCAGCACTAGTGCCCAAGCTGACCAAACCCCTTCTCTATTAATGTAGCTGCTTCCCTTGCTACAAAAACTGGACAGACCCCCAGCACCACCATATGTCATTTAGTGACTTCCAACTTCTGATCATCCCAGTGATTTGCCAGAAAGATGCACATTTCATGAGGAACAGATCCAAAACACAAGGCAAAATGTGAACACTGTGAAAATCTGGACAGTAACAAGTTATGTTCTTAAATGGGAGGACCTTCCACACTCACCACCCCTTAACTGCAACACCAAGAGAACAGCAGAGTAGCTTCAGCTGTAACCGAGCATGCATGGCACAGAAACAACCCCTGCGACAGCTTCTACACTCGCGAAAATGCTGCTCCACAGACTGCACACCACTCCAAAGAATCACTCAGCCTGCCCTCCTTGTCCAGCACATAAACAGCAAATTCTGCTACTACCCAGAGTTAACAATGTGAAATGATGAACTCTATAATGAAAAAGGTGCAAAAGTCTTTCCATCGAAATGTGGACAAAGCCATACCTCTACCTGTTAAAGCAAAAGAATTAGAGAGTTCTGCAATTGCTGCTCTTACAGACCTAGAAGGTTGATATAACATGTTTTGCTTTAGCATGAATCTTAAAAATGTATTAAGTGCAAAACTCAATTTTCACTTGTCTAGTCTGGATAAAATAGATGAGTCGTTGTGGGTTCTATTCAAGCAGCTTTATTATGTACAAACACATCAGGACTGAGGCTTAATAACTTTAACTTAGATAAACTTATAAACAAACTAGCTGTTACAGTCATACATGCAAACTCTCTGGCTGCACTCTCAAAATGGCACTGAAGCTAGCACGTGCTTGCTGTTTATATACACATGCTGTCCTTGAAATGCTTCTTAAAGGTACAGCACACACACTCTATTCTACAGCCTCCCTCTTTGAGAAATAAGTCATGCAATGTTGACGACATTGACATGCAATCAATACAAATAATTCTTTGTCATGCAATTATACAGAACTAAATACACATAAACAATTATGTCCAGGTTGCTGTGTATTTCACACTAGGTCTGGAAATGCGACCAAATCATGTGACATAAAAATTAGAATTAGGTCTAGCAACTGTGACTGGGACTGTCTCTGCTGAATGATCAACTTTAGGGACATCAGGAACATCAACAGGAATGGAAGTACAAGCTAAGACATGTTCTGCAACAGGAACATTGCCTGGATTGCTCTGAGATCTAGAGTCTGTAACACAGGAACAATGCTGTAATATCGATTCTGATACAGGAAGAAGATGTCTGCAACTTCTCCTGTACTCCACATGCTCAGATCCTACAAAGTAGGATCTCGGCTCGGTACATATACCTGTTACTTGATCAATCCGGTCGAAACTTTTCACCGTTTGTATCCTCACTGTCTCTCCTTCTTTCAGTTGAAGAAATGTGCTCAATTTATCATAGCTGGACTTCTGAAAAGAACGCTTTCTGAATAGTTGGACTCTAATTGCCCTGCTGTTCTTAGGTTTAGGCCTCAACATACTGGGCCTGATAGGCAATGTTGTTTTGGTTTGCCTAGATAGAAGTCTCTGAGCAGGGGAGCCAAGTATATCATCACAGGGTATGTTTCTGAGATTAAGAAAATTCAAAAAGACATTCATATTGTCAAGCTTTGACCTCTCAAGCAATTGCTTTGCACTCTGTACTGCACGTTCATCTAGTCCATTTGACTCTAGGTATTCTGGACTACTAGTAACATGTACAAAGTCCCATTTTTTTACATGTTTCTGAAACAACTGACTAGTAAATTGAGTGCCATTGTCAGAAATAACTTTGCATGGGCTACCATGGACTGAGAAATGACATTTCAACTTGGTGATAACAGCAGTGGATGCTAGGTTAGGTAGTAAATCAATCTCAAACCAGTTCAAATAAGAGTCTACCAACACTAAATAATGCTAATTGTTCCACTTGAATATATCAGTGGCTACTGTTGACCAAGGTAGTTCAGGAACTTGACTTAGGTGAAGTGGTTCTTTTTGCAAATGTGGTCTAGTACTGTTGCATACTGAACAAGAAGAAAGTACTTTAACAATATATTTTGCTAGAGAAGGTCAAAATACTAGTTCTCTCATCCTTCTTTTGGTAGATTTGGAACCTGGGTGACCACAATGCAAAATCTGGATTTAGTCATGTTGTAAGGAAGCAGGAACAATAATTTTAGGACCTTTGAAAATAATACCATCTTCCGTCAACATCTCATCTCTGTAAGGAAAACAAGTTTGTACTTCAGATGGTACACTAGATTGCTTTGACAACCATCCAGCATTAATGTAGTGGTTGAGCTTTTGCACAATTGGATCAGTCTTTGTATGATCTCTCAGCTCATCAAGTCTTGTGGTACAAAAATTATGCACTTCCATGACGTCAAAGTCAAATTTCTCTGCATGAAGCTGTTCAGTTGTATTTCTGGGTGATGTGGATAAGGTATCAGCCAGATAAAGAAGTTTGCCTTTTGTATAGACCATTTTGAAGTTGTACTTTTGCAATTTAAGCATCATTCTTTGCAATCTTGCTGGAGCTGAATGCATAGGATGTTTTTAAAAAAGTAGCTAGAGGCTGATGATCAGTTTCAATTTGTATAGCTCGACCATAGATATAATCATGAAACTTTGAACATGCAAATACTATTACCAAAAGTTCTTTCTCGATTTGAGCATATCACATTTCAGTTTGGGTAAGAGTTCTTGATGCATAGTCTATGGTCTGCCTTCTTCACGAATAACTGCACCAAGACCAAAATTTGAAGCATCACAGGAAAGAGTTACTGGTTTATTGACATCATAGTATCTTAATGTAGGTGGGGTAGCAATTTTCTGCTTAAGGTCTTCAAATGCTTTCTGGTGCTGTTCCAACCAAGACCATGTAACATTTTTGTGCATCAGCTCTCTCAAAGGTGCTATCAGCTCACTGAAGTCTGGTACAAACTTGCCTAAATAGTTGACCAGACCAAAAAAACGTTGTAGAGCCTGAACATTATCTGGTGCTTGCATCTCAAGAATGGCTGCTTGCTTGGATGGGTCTGGTTGCAAGCCAGTGCCAGTAAATAAATGACCTACATATGTAACTTCTGGTAGTCTGAATTTGCAGTTTAGAGGATTGAGTTTTAAGTTCACTTCACGTGCTCTGTCTGGAACTCTCTTAAGATTTCTGTCATGCTCTGCTTCACCATTGCCTGTGACCAATAAATTATCTACTATTATGGTACAAGGATAACCAGAAAAAATTGCTCCATTGCATGCTGATAGACTTCACTTGCTGAATTTATTCCAAATGGCATCCTGAGGAATCTATATCTGAGAAATGGAGTACTGCAAGTAGTTAGTAATGAGGATTTGCAATCAACATCACTTGCCAAAAATAAACTTTTTGCAGCTAAGAGATAAAAAACAGTGGCATTTGGTATTAAGGCTGCAACTTCCTCGACTGTACACATTGGATGATGCAGCCCCTTTAATGCTTTGTTCAAATCTCTTGGGTCAATACATATTCTGATTTCATCTGAGCCTTTTTTATGGGCTGCTACCATGGACGACACATATTCAGTTGGTTCTGTGACTGGACAAATTACATCTTGCTGCACCATTTTATCCAACTGAGCTTTGACTTTATTCTGCATAGCTATTGGAACTATTCTTGCTGGTCTGACCACTGGACTGACCTCTGGGTCTAACTTCATAGAATACACAACTGGAAGTTTGCCTAACTTGTCATCGAAAACATCAGCATACTCTGAGAAAATGGCTTGAGTAAAACTGGAACTAGGAGATGTGCTTATATGATGAACTTCTTTGGTAAAGGAAAGCAGATTCATTCTCAAACTGTCTCTGAGACCCAATAATGACTGCACAGGTCTTTGGACTACATAGAATAGTAAGCTGTAACAATTACTAGCCAAATAACATGAAAGCACTACTGAGCCTTTGGTTAGAATTTCACCTCCATAAGCAACAAGTTTCGCACAACTAGCCACACTGAGTTGTTCACCAGATCTCACCTTAGCAAATGTGTCTGCTGTCATAACATTACACTTTGAACCAGTGTCTACTTTCAGCTCTGTGTATTTACCATTGATTTTGGACAGTAGAAAACACTTCATTCTTTGCCAACAAATTCACTGTATCAACCTTTTCACCAATTACTGATACAACATCTATGCAGAAAGTAGAATTGCAGCTCTCTATATGATCAACTTGCTTTTTTGAGTGACCCTTCCTTATAACTGTGTGAGGTTTACTTGATTTGCAAAACCTTTGAAAATGGTTCCATTTTTTACACTTGTGGCATTGCTGGGTTTTGATCTCTTGTGTAAAACAAATGCCTCTCTAATGTAATTTTGTCTCGGAGTTACACATTTCCCTGAATTTGCACTACAAATACTCAGGGTCTTCTCTTGATTCAGTCTGCACAGAAATATGATAGTTTTCACCTTCTTCCTTATATATACTGCTGGTTCATACACAAATGAATGCTCTCTTTCAATGGCCTCTGACCCAGCTAGGTTTAGCAAAATGAATGCCCTGGTGCATGCATCTTTTTTCTGAATAAGCTGCTTGTATAAAAATATCATACTCTTGCTCAAATATTCTCCAGTTCTCTGCAATATTCTGATCAAACACCAATGGTGATGGCTTTTGAAATCCATCTGCCATATTGACACATACCAGTGAAGGCTTTGGCAAATATGCACGAACATATGCACATATACATATGCCAGAAATTTATGCCAGCACTTGTAACTATGCCCAATAGCACAACAAGCCTCTGAATAACTTAACTTTACAAAATAAGTCCCACAGGCACTGTAATACTCTTGAAATCACTGTACAATAAGAAATCACCTCTTATCTGTGTAAGAAATATTTCAAAATAACTGCACTGTGCGACTGAACTGGGGAGAAGAAGCTCAGAGTAAGAAACATTTCAAAGTAATTGCACTTTGTGAATAAACAGTAAACAGCACACTGAACTTCCCCAAAATGATGGTACTTTGCTAAATACCTCTTTGTAGTGCAAGAAATACTACTTTGTAATGGCGGCACTTTGCGAATAGACACACCCAGCACAAGAAACTTTTCAAAATGGCTGTATTGTGACTGTACTTTATGAAATAGTTGCACTTTCCACACACATAGGGCAGGATTCACGAAGGCTTGCACGGAGTCTAAGAGTAGTGTAAGACTCCATGCAGCCTTCGCGATCCAGGAACAGCCCTAAAGTCCGTGTAAGAGACCAGCTAAAACGTCTCTTACACGGAGTGGGTGTGGATATGCTAATCACCTCACTTGCAGCCGAAAGGCATGCAAATGAGGTAGATTAGCAATCCACGAAGCCCAAAGCAGCCCGTGTAAGAGCCGTTTTAGCTGCAGAAATGTACTCAGTTGACAACTGAGTACGTTTCTGCAAAAATCACAACGGAGCCATGTCAGCTCCAAATAAAGGGTGCATATGTGTCAGGCAGCATGCCAATGGCCAAATATGTGGCCATTGGCAAGGTACCCCAATGCAAATATGAAAAATAAATATTTTTTTTTTTCGGCGATCGCCAATGTTTAAACGGAGCGCAGCCCCGCGCAAACGAGTTGCGCTGTATAAAACATAAAAATGAAGGTTATAAACCCACAAATGTGGGTTTTATGCAATACATGGATTTACAATGCAGGGACCAGCAGACCAAAAACAACATGGCCACCGTTTAGTGGTTGCTAAGGGGGGAAGCTGAGTCTAAGACATGTAACTAAGCATTAGTAGGCAATCTGATGTAAATGAGTGTTAGGATACTGAATTCCACTGTCACATAGCAAATGAACACATTCTGAGTAGTGTAAGAGATACATAAGGGGGAGGAATAGAGTAGGAGATAGGTGACATCACAGAGGGGAATGGTAGAAAGAAATGCAGTACATTGGAGGTCAGTGTTACATGACAGATGTCAGACACATATCATGGAAAGAGGAGTGCCACAAGATAAGCATGGGAAAGTCAAGAAATGGAAGGTGTACACTGTTGCTTACACCAAAGTTTCTTGCTGGGCGTGCATGCGCACGTGTGCACGCCATGAGGTGCGAGTAGGGCAGTGTGTGCGCGTGTAAGGCAGACTGAGTATGTAGGAGCGTGTTGGCAGACGTCT
Source organism: Protopterus annectens (assembly GCF_019279795.1). Classification (NCBI taxonomy): domain Eukaryota; kingdom Metazoa; phylum Chordata; order Ceratodontiformes; family Protopteridae; genus Protopterus; species Protopterus annectens. The sequence continues at coordinate 1,883,454,851 of NC_056733.1, read as the reverse complement.
AAGACTGTTTGCGCTGGTGTGCCCGCGTTTTAACCTGAATAAGCAGATTCTGAACCGTGTAAACATGTGTGCGCGCATGTAAGCCACTGTGAGCGTGTTTCTGCTGGTATGCACGTTGCTCCCCCCTGAGGAAACAGAAAGGAAAAAGGAAGCAACAGAATTAGTAGGAAGCTAGCAGGGAATACTGCTGGAGCTAGCAGGTGAAAACAATTAGAAGCAGGCAATTACACAGGCAGAATAGTAGCTCAGCCAAGCACTTAAATCTCTGCAAACAGCAGTGCAGGATGTTTCTCTCAAGAGACACTGCAAGACAGGAGTAAGCTATTAGAAGTGAAAACTGAAAAAGCTGAACTCAGAGCAGAAATGCTAGGGGCTGCCATAGCTGTCATAAGGAGACATAGGCGACTTGCTGAGGGTGGTGACAATGCAGATGGTGCCAGACAACCCACAGTGAGGAGACGGAGAAGAGTGTACAGGCCCAGGGTCACCTACCACGGGTTACATGAGCTGGAGATAGTAGAGAGCTATAGAGTGGACAGAGACCTCCTGCAGCAAATTGTCGAGCTGTGCAGGCCACGCCTCATACACAGAACCAACAGAGGGGAACCCATCCCAGTGGAAACCAAGGTATGTGTTGGCCTAAGAATACTAGCAACAGGTACCTTCCAGAGACCAACTGGTGATATGATGGGGATATCACAGGCATTAGCCTCCAGGGTACTGCACCAGTTCCTGGATGCCAAGTCAGCACATGTCGGTGATCATGTATATTTCCCCAATGCCCATGAGGTATTGGCCAGCAATATGCGTCTCTTCCAGCAAATAGCGGAATACCCTGAGTTAGTGGGTGCAATAGACTGCACGCACATATGCATCAAAGCACCAGCCGGTGAGCGGGGTAGGGCCTACATTAACCGCAAGGGTTACCCCTCCATCAACTGCCAGGTCGTGTGTGATGCTCAGGGCATAATAATGAATGTGTGTGCTGGCTGCCCTGGGAGCTACCATGATTCCCATATCTGGCATTTGACGCAGCTGTACCAGACATTTGCCAATGGGGACATCCCACATGGACACCTAGTGGGGGATGCAGGTTATGCACTGGAGCCGTGGCTGATGACACCCATCAGAAACGCACACACACCTGAACAGGAACGCCATAATGAGGCACACGCACAAACACATAATGTAATAGAGCGTGTGTTTGGGCTGCTCAAGTCACGGTTCCAGTGTCTGGACACATCTGGTGGAGCCTTGCAGTACTCACCAACTACATGTACCCAAATTGTCATGATATGTGCTATGCTACATAATATGATCTTGCGAAAACAGCTGCAGCAGGACCAGCATAGGGCCGGGCCAAACAGCCCCCCACCATTGCCAAGGCCATCACAGGCAGAGTGTGACTCGGAGGAGGAACAACCTGAGCCTGCCCCAGTAGGCAGAAGGAGGCGTGCCCAGTATGCCCTGGCCTTGGCAAAGAGGCAACGCATAGCACATACACTGGCTCAGTAGGAACCCTGGGAATGATACCCCTCTCAGACTCACTCATATAATAACAGGGATGCCTAAAATGACATAACCTGCTCTCAAACATGTACAGGGAGTGTAGTATGTGCATCCGACAGAGGCAGCCCTGCAGCACCACCTGAGGCATGAATGCCATGTGTTAAGCAATGTAACACCATGTAGTATATGCACACTTGAGGACCCTGACTAACATCCTACCTTCACCAAGCATGATGCCACAATATGACGATGAGATGATCAATTGCAATAATTGTCTGAAGTATTGCAGTTAGTCAAAGGGGATCCAATGTGTGCCAGCCTGGGATGACATGATGAGCAAGACATGATGCTCCACCTGCTAGGGCTGGCGTGCACCTATCAGTGCAGGCCGTATGGATACTAGCAAAGGCTGTTGTTACCCGCAGCATGACCTGAATAGGTAAGGCTCAAAACACAAACTCACCTCCATAGGTATCACAAGGGATAAGAACCTAGATTTAATTCTACCCAATGCCAGAAGTCTAAACAGCAAGATGCATGTAGTCTAAACTCACCCAGTATGGAGAATGTTGATATCTGTGCTGTAACAGAAAACTGGGTCAAGGCTCACAACAGCACCCTAACACTGCCAGGTTACACCTCATACTGTGCTGTACAGCCTCAAAACATGGAACAAGCTACAAAAGGAGGGTGACTAGCAATAATTGTCAAGGATAACCACACCCCCATGTTGGTACCACAACAAGAAGCAGCATGGACTAGCCATGGTCAAGTAACAGTGGCTAAAACTGCCTCCCAGTTTATAGCCTGCTACAGACTACTGTCCCAACACCAGGAACTGCACCTGGCCTATGTTGGAATACATGAATATATCAAGTCCTCCAAACCACATTATATTGGGTGACTGAAAATACCCAGACATAGACTGGGAGCATTATACTAGCTCCAACACTGTAGGACAAAAGTTCCCATTATCCATAAATCAAAATGCCCAGGAACAACGTACCACTCCCACAAGAGGGGTAAGCATACTGGATGTGATAATCAGCAACATGGGTACTGGATGGCAAGATGAGAAGTGTATCCCTCACTGGTAAGACCAGACCATAGAGTAATCACACTGGATATACACATCCTGACCACAGTCCCTGGCCAGAAAACCACAGTAAAAAACATGCGTAAAGCAAAAGTTGCACTCCCCCAAACTGATGTGGAATCCATTAAAGGCCCTGTGCAGGTGCAAAATATGGGCCACACCTCAGAACCTGTTATACAGGCATTCCATGAACACTGCCAGTAATGCTTGGATTATGCAATCCTAAATTAAAACAAGACACAATGCCATACACGCAGGCATCTGTCATGGTGGACTCCAGCTATTACCAAACCATGCAAGAGAATGAGGAAGCTACTACATGATAGAGCAAACATAAAAAGGGAAGTAATCACTGATCAGTAGTATGGCAAAAAAATATGTCCACACATACAATCCACTAAGGCCAGCTACAACAAGTTGAATCTGTGAATCTTGAGGCAATGTTACACCTGCCCCAAGTACACAGACAACCCTCAACTCCCCCCAAGAAATACAAATATATGTGAGAGATGCAACCATTTATCCAAACCGGAGGCTGAGCTCCCTCAACTCAGTACTGTCAAAACTAGTCAGGAGGAGAAGGTAACCACACACATCACAAACCCAGTCCCACATAAGACCTATCACAACTGCAAACCAAAGACATAAACACAGAAAAACATTCCCGGAGGCCCTAATTACAAACACACCACACCAACAGAGGCCTCCAAAGCAGACACCCAAGCAACCACAACCTCCAAACATAGCACATGCAACACATAGTACACAAAGCTGGTGTGCCAAACAGTCACAGGCCAGAAGGAGAAACAACATGCCTGATACAGTTGTAATAGGTGACTCCATAGTGCGACACGCTGCTGTCCCGCTCACCAGACTGAACAAGGGAAAGGGTACAGTAAGCTGCCTGTAGGCTGCTACAATACACCACATAACACAAGTATGCAGGTCACCCCAAAGCAAGTAGAAATATGATGCAGTCATAGTCCATGCTGGTGTGAATGACCTGAGATGTACCTCCCCGGACTACATGAAAAGAGACATAGATGAGCTCTCCGATTATGTAGTCCAGGCCGGTATGACACTGACCGTTTGCAGCATCCTACCCTCACCAAGAATGATGCCACAGTACAAACACAGAATGATCAGCTTTAACAAGTGGCACAATTACTGGTGTCATTCCAAGGGGATCCAATGTCTGTCTGCTTGGGATGTCATGCTTGACAAGCCATGCTGCTGTTCCAGGGATGGCTTGCACCTGTTACCCCTGGGCGTCTGGATATTGGATAAGGCTTTTGCCACCCCCATAGAGCCTTTCATAGGCAAGGCTGAAAAGACTAACCCACCACCCTAGAAAACATAAGTGGAAAGAAACATAAGGGTAATGCTGACCAATGCCAGATGTGTAAACCTCAATATGCATGCTCCCGAGGCCCTCCCCAGTAGGGAGAACATTGATGTCTGTGCAGTGACCGAAACCTGCTGCAAGCCTCCTGACAGCACACCAGCACTACCAGGTAATACCACATATCATGCGTTATGGCCCCAAAACCTGGACCAAAACATAAAAGGAGGGTTAGTATCCATATTCAGCACAGACACCCATACGTCCAGGTAACTGACAATGCACAAAGCATCGGAGTCCACTCATGTGCAACTAACCGTAGGCAAGACTGCTGTACAGTCTGTAGCATGCTACAGACCACACTCTCACACACAGGAACCCCACCCAGTCGTCCTGAAGACACTGGACAGTATGAATGTCCCACCAAATACCAAACAAGGTACTCACAAATTACCACATAGGTGGTAAACCATTATGTATGGAAGGAGTAATCAGGGACCTAGGGACACAAGTGGACAGTAACCTGTTATGTGACACTCACATTGCCAATGTGGCTAGGAAGACTGTCTATATTGGACACCGTATCATGAAAGGATTCACATCTACGTCAACAGAGGTCATTGTGCCCCTATACTGTTCTCTTATCAGACCCATAATCTAGTACAATGCCTCATTTGGGATGTACCTTACCTGACACCTGCAGCAGTTAGAAGGACCTCAAAGGTACCTCACCAAGAGGATAAAGGGTCTCAAATATATGTCATATGCTGCCTGGCTGTAGACACTCCAGCTGAATGCAGTCAGATACTGCCTACACAGAGGCGTTGTATGTCTGTTGTACAAGGCCATGTCCAACACAGGAGTAATGGACATGCTCCACCCCAGAAAACTCAAAGCCATCGGAGCTGTGAGAGTGAGAGATGTCACCCTTAACACATAATGAAATAGGATGTGCTGGAGGGACAGATACATAACCCAGAGGCTCCCCACACCCTGGAACTGAATCCCACTCCATGTTAGGCAGAGCCCCTCACTGACACTCTTCAACAGGAATCTTGCCACGTGGATGGATGATCGTAGATGTACACTGGGGGTCTTCACTGTGTCACGTCCAGACAGAGGCACAGTAAAGTAAATCATAAATGGCCATAATATTCACATAGCAAGGGGTGGCGAAAGCCACACACACTCTGGCTAGGCTTATAAATGCCCTAGGGTGGATAGCCTAGTATGAACCTATGAACCTATGAATATACAAATTGTACAGGACACTAAGGATAATCACAAGGCTTTCTCAACTGATGGTAGGAACCATGTTGGGAATTCACAGATATGCTCTGAATCACACAAATATTACAAACAACATACCAAACACACACACATATTGCCAACATACAACCTGACAAGTGCAGTGCAACCCCCCCCCCCAGAATGCAAAATATCTATCCCAGCAGACTGCTGGCCCCCTGATATTGCAGATGCTGAGGTAACAGCCAGCATCTACAAAGCAAAACACACAGCAGCAATGGTATGAGATGGTGTCCTGGGATGAGTCCAACATGGACTCCAAGAAGAATGGAATGCCAAATCACACTACTGCTCAATGTCAGCCTTACCACAGGATATGTACCCAAAGAGCAGTGTACAACAACAGTGGTCCTTCTCAACAAAGGTGTTGCCTGAATGGATACTGCAAACTACCACCCCAGAATCCTGACAAGCTTGGTCTGCACAGCTATGGAAAGGATCAGCATGTACCGCAGACATAAAGATATTGGGGACCTACTGACACCGGACACTACCCAGTGTGGCATTCTTAAGTGCAGATCCTGCCCTTTAAACATGTTTGACTCATTTGAAACAGTTATTAAGGTCATTGATGAGGGCAATGTGGTCCACACAGCGCCGCTGGACCTTGCAAAGGTTTCCATACAGTACCCTACGTGTTCATTATAGATATGCTGACCAGCTTAAATATAAACCCCTATGTCAGTAGAGGGGTTGCAAACCAGACCAAGGACATAACTGACATGGTCAGACATGCTGCAGCCATGTCAGACTACAAACCAGATATAACTTGCATCCCACAAGGCTTGGTCCTGGGACCTCCCTCGTTTGGTATGTATGTCCCATAGGTACAGGCCAACATGGAAGGACTGTGTCTGAACATGTTTGCAGAGGACTACAAACTGGCCACCATATCTGACCCTCCAGCTGACACAAGCATCCCACAAAAGGGCCACATAGAAACAGACAACTGGTGTCATAGCCATGTCAGCAAGCTAATTGCAGAAAAGTGTATAGTCAACCTCCGTGGATATACAGTAAGTGCCCACCAATTACCACATAGGTGTTAACCCATTACGTACTTAACATGTAATGAGAGACCTGGGGACACAAGGTGATAGATATCCTGCATTGGACAAACATGTGGCTGTAGTGTTTACAGAAACATACCATATACCCACTTAATCATGAAGGTTGTCAGATCTAGATAAGGGGAGGTCATTGTGGCTCTGCAATCATCCTTCATCAGCGTTACAATTGACTACAATAGCCCCTGTGGGATGTATCTCAGCAGACACCTCCATCAACTGTAAAGTCCCCAAAAGTACCTCACCAGGAGTATCAAAGAGCTTGAACAGATGCCATGTGTTGCCTGATTAAACAAACTGCAGCTCCACACACTGCCATACTGCCCACCCAGAGGCAAGCTGTGCCTGATGTATAAAGCCATGTCCAAGCTGGAATCAATGAACATGCTACACCTTATACAATCTGAATGGCAGTGAGCTATGCACATGAGAGACCTGAACCCCAGCACTGACATACATAGGACAAGCTGTACTGCATGATCCATAACACAGAAGCCACCCCCACTCATGAGTAAACTCCCAGTACAGGTTAGCCAGAGAGTCACTCATCGATTATCCTCAAGAGGAATCTTGAGTGGATGGGAGATGGTAGGTTTACCCTGGGTATCACTGTTATGTCACAGGTAGATGGAGGCACAGTATACTAACCATGACATATGTCATGGCAAACTCCACTTACAATGTGTGTTGAAGGACAAACACACTATCCGTCTAGCATTAGAAATGGCCTAGGGCACATCGCTAGTGTTTGCCAATGTACACCTATGTTGTGGAATACACTACCAATGTTGGACAAGCCTGGTTTAAGTAGTTCATATCTGAACATAATGCAACATGGTCAGATGTGCACAACTGGCCCCTAACCAGGCTGTTGTGCTCACTATGGAAATGTAAAGCAGTGATAGGACTAAAGCCCAGGATACTGTCCACCACAGTGAAAGTACTGAACCAGTACACTATACGGTACTACAGTGTTAGGTCAGTATGAAAGGATGTTGACAACTGTATGCAAAGTATCCCATGCAAACCCTGCAGGCACAGTATAATGCCTGTTGTGTTCAGACACAAAGCAGTTGGACAGTAACTACACAACATGACACACAACACACAATCATAAACAGGAGATATTGTTGAAGTTCACACTCATCCACAAATGTGGTGGGCTGCAGAGTTCAACATATGGAAAGCTCACACTGGGCATGCTCGCACACTTTGATAAATGAGACATATGTCAGACAACATGCCATGGGAAGGCTGAACTGGGCATGCTCACACACTTAGGCCAAATCTCAGTTTAGCAGTTGGCCACACATATCTGGTATTTGTACGTGTTATTCCAGGAACCAACCACATTACAACAATCTGCCCAGTGCACACAGTTAAATGACTACAGAGACATACGTGATATAGTGGATCCCTCCCATATTCAAACATCTTCCACAGATACACAAGTTGTTCATACAAACAGGGAATGCTATGGCAATAAAGACCTGCAAACAGTCTATCAGCAACAAATAATGTGCATCTGACAATTAAACATATGGGTGTAGAGGTCAACACTAGGCTGTTTGCCCTAGGGAATGACAGCTTAGCCAGTGTGTGCTTGGCATCTGCCTCCCCAGTACAGTAGGCTACTGTGCCACTGTAAAGTAGGTCACATAAGGCACCGTGTGAGGCTAGTGTGCTGTGCCTCTGTCAAGCAGGGACACAGTGGAGATCCCAGGGTTTGAATTTGCTAAGCCACATCCATGTTGTTGGTGTGTGCTGGAAGAGGGTTGCTGAGGACCTCTAACAGTAAGTGGGTGACAATAACAGACTGAGCGGAGCCTTATCTGCATTGTCTGGACAATTTCACTGTCAACACTGTGTCGTAATGATTATGAGGGATTGAAGTGTCATGCTGGTACTTTTCAGAGATGTCCTCCCTCTGTGGGCTACTGCTCTGCAATGTATTAGCTCACTCTGTCTGTTGGACAGCTCATATATGGCTGGTGTACACCTGACAGGTGTCCTGTTGTGGAGCAGTCATGGGTATATTTGGGATAGCATGATCAATGCAAACCTTCCACATGCTCATAGAATGCAATTGTCAAGGATTATGCAGAGTGACCTGTATACTCCCCCAGCATGGGCCCTTTGAAGTCTTCCACCCCAGTCTTCACAAGTGTAAAGTCTGCTTTTGATAAATACAGTTTGTTTGCAGTGGCAACCTTGCCTGGGGGTGGGGATGGGATATGGATGTCCAGGGAAAGGTGGGTATGGTCAGATATCAACAATGGTGGTCTACCTCTGGTGTGGAACAGTGAGTACCCATGTTGCAGATGGTCAGGTGCAATATGTATTCCCCCTTGTGGCTGTGGTGAGTGGTTCTGCCATAGCACATGGACTCACAAATTGTAGTGGCTGTAGGGTAATGTTGTAGAGGCCTGAGTAGTTCGCACACATAATATGCCTGTACCTGACGTTAACAACTGGAATGGTGTATGTGAACACCTGCATATCTTGGCACTGTTCCCAAGGAAGCAAAGTGTGTGTCCTGGAAAGTGTGAAGCATGGTATAGAACATAACCTGCCAGTGCAATGTGCATATCTGACCCTGAAGTCGGTGGCTGCAAATGCATATATATGCTATCCCCCACCTGACAGGTAGTACTAGATGTACATACCTCTGTAGAAATAATGATGTCAGCACCCTATAAATACAGCAGGTGCAGAACAGATGCCCAGTAATTCGGATAGTGCGCTCTGCTAACGCGTCTCCCTCAAGTGTCATAATATAGTTAGGTAGGGGTTTGAATCCTGCAAATGCTCAGTGTGTGTGTGTGTGGGTGAGCGGGGTTGGTGTGTGTGCAAGTCTGTGTGAGGGAAATGTCCCTTTTGGCAACTGGGAAAACACACTACAGGATGCACATTCCCCTTTCTAAACACTGATGATGTCAGCACCCTATAAGTACAGCAGGAGAAGAGAAACCTCCCAGTAATGCGAATAGCGCGCTCTGCTAATGCGTCCTTCTCAAGTGTCATAACATAGTTAGGTAGGGGTTTGAATCCTGCAAATGCTCAGTGTGTGTGGTGGGGGATTAGTGTGTTTGCAAGTCTGTATGAAAGAAATGTTCCTTTTGGCAACTAAGAAAACACACTACAGGATGCACATTCCCCTTTCTAAACACTGATGATGTCAGCACCCTATAAGTATAGCAGGAGAAGGAAAGCCTCCCAGTAATGCGAATAGTGCGCTCTGCTAATGCATCCGTCTTGAGTGTCATAACATAGTTAGGTAGGGGTTTGAATCCTGCAAATGGCAAGTGTGTGTGGGGGGGTGGAAGTAGGGTGTGTGCAATTACAGGTGTGAGAGAACTGACCCTCTTGCCAACCAGTACAACATACCAGCTGCTGCATATTCCAATCTCTACACAAAGATGATGTCAGCACTCTACAAGTACAGCGGAAGAGGGCAAATCTCCCAGTAATGCAAATAGCATGCTCTGCTACTGCGTCTCTCATTACTGTCATAGCACAGTTAGTTATGGCTTTGAATTCCACACATGCCACATGTGTTTTTGTCACACAGAATGCCCATGTGTGTGGGTTGTTGTTCACAATAATGCATGACATCGATTAAACCAGTAATGGCAATGGACACAGATGATGTATGTGTGTGCCAAATACACATATGTACCTGTGACCTTCAATAGTTACCATGTCTGACGCCTGCCACATGTAAATACATGGTATTTGCACTGGATAACATTATGACTGTGGTCTTCTGTGTGGGTGCTGCATGTGGTATGTGTATATAAAGTGTGAGATGTATATGTTATCATCCTAGCAGCGAGGGATACACATCTGGTCTAGGGAATATAGTCTACATGTTGTTGATGAACAGGTGCTGCATGTTTTCACCTGTTGTGGGAGTGGTAACAAGTTGTTCCATAGCAATGCAGTGACTACATGCTTGGAACCTTTCAGCTAGGGTGTTGTAGCTACAGTAATTCATTAGCATTCAGTAATACGTCAGCATTCCTGGTGAGGGTATGATGCCAACCAAGGTCAGGGTCATACCAGCCTGTGCCACATGCTCAGAGAGCCCTTCCATGTTCCCTATCATGTAGTCCAGGGAGGTACATCACAGGTCAGCCATAGTGGCATGGACAATGACTGAGTCATATGTGTCCATGCCTCTGACTGACCTGTATGCTTGTGTTATGTGGTGGACCATAGTGCCCCACGGGCATATCACTGTGACCTTCACCTTGTACAGCCTGGTGAGCGTGACCTCACTGTACCGGACAATAAAGGTACCTAACACAACTGTAGCAGGTGTGTTGTCTAGCCGTACAGGCTGTGACTGTTTTGGCACACAGGATTTGTGTGCTAAGTGCTGCACGTGCTGTGTTCTGGCATAACGTATGCCTGTGTGCCAGCTGCAGAGGTGTCTGCCGCTCAGGCAGGATGCTATTCTTAGGCTCCATGAATGGCCCAGTGTGTTCACATGTTTGTATTGCTGTCAGTGTAGATCTACATCAGACTGGTATTGTAGTCACTGTAGTATTTCATGCCACCTGACAGGTTATGCCAGTACTGGGTTCAGAGTGCTTAGTCCCCAGTTTGGCTATGTGGTTGCATCTCATACATGTGTTGTACGTCCATGTGTAGGGGAGAGGGTTGACTGTGTACATGTGGCAGCTGTGACATTGCCACATGACCCACATATTCCACAACTGTACCATAGAGGTGACTGACAAGTGACCTTTGCACATGCTACCATAGTATTGTGATTGCCATGGTGATTAACAGCACATAGGGCAAATGGGGAACAAGGTACATAGGTTCATAGGTTCATAGGTTCATACTAGGCTATCTGCCCTAGGGCATTTATAAACCTAGCCAGAATGTGTTTGGCTTTCGCCACCCATTGTAAATGTATCTTGCTATGCCCTTTTTCGAGGTTAGTATACTGTGCCTCTGTCTAACAGTGACACAGAAGTGATACCCAGGGTAAACCTACGATGTCCCATCCACTCATCAAGATTCCTCTTGAAGAGAGTCAATGAGGGACTCTGCCTAACCTGGACTGGGATTTTATTCCAGAGTGAAGGGAGCCTCTGGGTTATGAATCTGTCCCTCCAGCATGTCCTATTTATTTCAGTGCTGAGGTTCAGGTCTCTCGAGCGCATAGCTCGATGGGATTTGGATATTCTGAGGTGCAGCATGCCCATTAATTCCGGGTTGGACATGGCTTTATACGTCAGGCACAGATCGCCTCTGAACAGGCGGTATGCCACTGAGTAGAGCTGGAGTTTCTTTAACCGGTCAGCATATGGCATCTGTTTGAGCCCTTTGATCCTCTTGGTGAGGTACTTTTGGGGTCTTTCCAGTTGCTGCAGGTGTCTGGTAAGGTACATCCCAACAGGGGCATTGTACTCAATTATGGGCCTGATGAGGGATGAGTAAAGAGGCACAATGTCCTCCTCTGATCTAGATGTGAATCCCTTCATGATGAGGTGGGCTATATAAAATGTTTTTCTAACCACTTTGGCCACGTGGTTGTCAAATGAGAGATTGCTATCAACTTGGGTCCCCAGGTCCCTAATTACTTCTTCTGTACGTAATGGATTACCACCTATGTGGTACTTTGTGGGCACTTTTTTTTGCCAAAGGGGATGACTATACACTTTTTGGCATTCAGCTTGAGGCCATGGCTCTGGCACAAGTTGTCTCTTTCTATGAGGCCCTTTTGGAGGATGCTTGTGTCGGCTGGAGAGTCGATTATGGCGGCCAGTTTGCAGTCATCTGCAAATTTGGTCAGGCACAGTCCTTCCGTGTTGGCCTGTACCTCAGAGAAATATATACCGAACAAGAGAGGTCCCAGGACTGAGCCTTGTGGGACACCACTTGTAACTGGTTTGGAGTCTGACATGGCTCCAGCAATTCTAACCATGTGGGTTCTGTCCTTGAGCCAGTGTGCAATCCATCTAGTGACATAGGGGTTTATATTTAAGCTGGTGAGCCTCTCTAGAATGCCCGAGTGGGGTATTGTATCGAAGGCTTTTGCGAGGTTCAGGTAGGCTGTGTGGACCACCTTCCCCTCGTCAATGGCCTTGGTGACTGTTTCAAAGAAATCAACCAGGTTTAAGAGGCAGCATCTGCCCTTAACAAAGCCAAACTGGGTATGATCCAGTGTCTGTAAGTCCCCAATATCTTTATTTATGAGGTCCATGATGATCCTTTCCATAGCTTTGCAGACCAAGCTAGTCAGGCTTATGGGGCGATAGTGTTCAGGATCCATTGAGGCACCACCTTTATGGAGAGGGACCACTGTTGCTGTATGCCACTCTTTGGGCACATATCCTGTAGTAAGGCTGGGATTGAACAGTAGTTTTATGTTTGGGTGTAGCTCTTCTTGGAGTTCATGTAGGACACAGCCTGGGACACTGTCTGGTCCCATTGATGCTGTGTTTTTTGCTTTGGAGAGGGCAGCTCTTACCTGAGCATCTGAGATGTCAGGGGGGCAGCACTCTGCTGGGATAAATATTTGCCCTTTCGGTGTGGAGGGGGGGGGAGAAGTTGGAGCTGAACCTGTCAGCTAGGATGTTGGCAATGTCTGTGGGTTCGGTGTTTCATTTGACATTTTGGACTACCTCTGAGCATATCTGGGAATTACCACACAGGTTCCTAACATAACTAAAGAAAGCCTTGTGATTATCCTTAGTGTCCTGTACAATTTTCTCTCAAAGCTGGCCTTAGACAATTTTATGAGTGCCCGTAGTTTTTTGCTAATACTGATCAGTGATGCCTTCCCTTTTTGGGATTTTGCTGTATCATTTAGTAGCTTCCTCTTTCTATTGTATAGTTTGTTTATGGCTGGGGTCCACCAGACAGGACGTCTGCCTTTGGAGGATTGGGTCTTGGTTTTATTTGGGATCGCATGATCCATGCATTCCCGAAGGTGTCCATAGAATGCATTTATAGAGGAATCTGCGGTCTGGGCCATATTTTCCACAGGCCCAGGGGCTTTGAAGGTTTCCACCTCGGTTTTGAGGAGTGTGAATTTGCTTTAGAGAAGTTTTTCACTGTGGTTTTCTGGGCAGGGGGTGGGGTCGGGATGTGAATATCCAGTGAGATTAGTTTATGGTCTGATCTTACCAGTGAGGGGTACACTTCTGGTCTGGAGCATAGAGTCCCCATGTTGGTGATGATCAGGTCTAGTATGTTTTCCCCTCTTGTGGGAGTGGTAACAAGTTGTTCCATAGCATTTGAGTTCATAAATTCTAGGAATCTTTGAGCTAGGGTGTTGGAGCTAGAGTCATGCTCCCAGTCTATGTTTGGGTAGTTGAAGTCGCCCAATATAATGGTGTTTGGAGAGACCTTCATATTTTCCACTGTTCTCAGGAAGGCCGAGTGCGGTTCTTGGGTTTGGGAGGGTGGTCTGTAGCAGGCTATAACCTGGAAGGCAGTTTTACCCACTGTTAGTTGCACATGGATAGTCTCTGATGCTTGGTGCTTTGCCACCAACCTGGAGGTGTGGGTATCTTTGATGAATATCGATACTCCCCCTCCTTTTGTAGTTCGGTCCAAGTTTTGGGGCTGAAAAGCATGGTATGAGGTATAACCTGGTAGTGCTGGGGTGCTCTCTGTAGCCCTGAACCAGGTATCTGTTACTGCACAGATATCGATGTTCTCCATGCTAAGGAGAGTTTTGAGTGCATGCATCTTGAGGTTTAGACTTCTGGCATTGGGTAGCATTACTCTTAGTTTCTTATCCCTTGTGATACCTATGGAGTTGGGTTTGTCTTTTGAGACTTGCCTAACAAAGGCACTATGGGGGTAGCAAGAGCCTTTGCCAATATCTGAAAGCCCAGGGGTGACAGGTGCAAGCCGTCCCTAGCAAAGCAGGTGGTTCAACAGAAGGTGAGTATGTGAGGGTGTAGTGCCTGTGATTAGTTAGCACTGGCATATATGACTGCTCACGTGGACAAATGCCAGGTAAGTCATATGCAATGTGTCACAGGCAACGTACATGTGAACAGGACAAACAGTGACGTTCTGTCAAGTGAGACATGGACATACATATAGTAAGCTATGCAGATGTCACTAGGAGTCCACAGAAGCTCTGTAAGTCTGCATTGCAGGTGGGATCAGTATTCCAGGGTAACTGCAAGCAAACATGCATGCAAACAAAGCTACAGTAAGCAGGGCTGCATGTAGTCCATTGTACAACAAACAAGCTGTACCACTTCCAGTAGGTAACACTGCAAATATGCAGGCACTATGCACATGTACATGGAAATACACAGGTCAGATGGCTAGGGTCCAGTCTCATCGCACACAAGTGTACAGACCATGTACCGTCAGGATGTACAATAACTGAATGGAAACCCATGTGCTCATACCTGCAGTAATACACATGTCAAATAACAGACACTGAGCCTTCACTCAGTGGTTCCATACCTAGTAGGATGTATGCTACCTGGCCTGCCACCACAGTATCCTTGACATGTATGGGGACTCTCCCTCCTGTGACAGTTAGTTTTGTGTGTTGGGGCTGTCTAGCATGGTATGTGATGTGAGCTTGCAGTGCTAGGGTGCTCCTGTGTGTCCTGTACCAGTCGTGTAGTACTGCACACATATCAACATCCTCAAACATCCGCATTGCAGAGTCCAGTGTGGGCAACATGCCACTTGCAGTTTATATGTCCATCATTGCGTATTAATACTTTCATTACCTTATCCCCTGTGCTACCTATGTATGTAGCCTTCTGTTGACATCCTTACCAACAGTATGTCAACATGTGCAGATGATACACTATGGTACTTACCATGGGTGTAGACAACAGTACATGACAATCATACCCTTACTGCATCAGGCATGCTGTGATATACCCACAATTATATCAGCACACAGTACTGTTAACAACATGATACTATTACTACACGTCTATGTAGTCACCCTGTGCATCAGCAACATGTTAACCTGTACCTGCACTGATGTTACAGATTGCAGGAGGTGGCACAGTTTCATCATATGCACAGGGTGTGAACTTGGTATGCCTGAGTCAGCCACCGATACCACCAATTGACATGTATGTGTATGTGTGTTGGTGAGGGACAGCAGTACAAAGTGGGGCAATGTTGATGCAGTGTGTGTGTATGCGGTAGCCCTAGGTGTTGTCAATTCGCATGTGTGTATGGATGCACACAGTTCCACCTCATGGCTGCCATATACTGGTGTTTGTGGACAGCCACAGACTGTACCTGCCAGATCATACAGATCAGTGTCTCTGGCCACGGACACGGTACCTGTGCCTTGCAGGGGTGCTATGGACCGTATCCGGTACCAACCCAGACTGGGTACTGTCATCAGAAGCAGGTGTTCATTGACTGGACACAGATCTCTGTCGGGCCTGGCCAGAGCCATGTGCACGTGGTCTCCTGGGGCAGTCTGATGACAGCCCAGACCCAGCATTGCTGGGGCTGCTGCTGGCACTATGGGGGCGGCCGTGGCCCTGTTGTCGTCCACGACGACTGCCAGCTGCTGCTGTTGCTGGCATACGCCCACGTCGACGCCTCAACCATTCACTATCACCCTGGCTCATGGACATGT
The DNA here is from genome assembly GCF_019279795.1 of Protopterus annectens. Taxonomy (NCBI): domain Eukaryota; kingdom Metazoa; phylum Chordata; order Ceratodontiformes; family Protopteridae; genus Protopterus; species Protopterus annectens. The sequence continues at coordinate 1,883,438,925 of NC_056733.1, read as the reverse complement.
AGTTGTGGAACCGGTCTAATATGTCCCCACAACGTCTGTCTATGACATCGGTGAAATTACGGATGGCAGCCTCAATGTCACGCATACTGTCAGTCATGGCTGTGTGACATGCTGTCAGCTCCCTCAGACCCTGTCTGGTATACCATTCCATGCGTGACTGTGCCTACATGACAGCCCGAAACATAGCTGAGGTTGTAAGACCTCTGTGGGCACGTCTGACAGGGGCAGTACGCCCACGGATGCTCCCACGAGAACCCCTGGACATCTGTCTGTGTGGTACCATCTCAGGGCCATGCCCATGGCTGCTGTGTGGGGACACATGTGCCACAGATACCACATTACCCTGGTCAATGCCCACTGCATGCTGTCCATCACCTAGGGACATTGGTAACAAAGGGTGTATTGGCAGGATAACTGTGCGCATTGATGGGGTTGACAGCTGTGTACTGTCAATTGGCTGACCAATGACGGACCCTGGCATACCTTCCTGTGCCATTACACAGATGTCATCATTATCAGTACCCATAGCACCTGATTCAGGTTCCCTGCTGCCTGACACCAGAGCAGCACCAGAACCTGTGGGAGGGAAACAAGAAACACAGTTTACAATGTCTACACAATATTACCAGTGATGCACACATCCACACATGCACAGGTCCACGCATGCACACATGCACACATGCACAGGTCCACACATGCACACATGCACAGGTGCACACATGCACACATGCACAGGTGCACACATGCACACATGCACACATGCACAGTTGCACACAGTTGCACACAGTTGCACACAGTTGTACACTACTCAGTATGCGAGATATCAACACAGACACAGACACACCTGCATGCATACACACAGAGCACTACTCAATGAGCCTAATACTACTATTACTATCAAGACTATTAAAGGTATTGTTAATACACACTCACCAGCATGGATAGGCTGCATTGCTGTTACACCGGAGGGACCTGCAGAAGTGAGGAAACTAATGTCAGTGGGCACAACTGTGCCATTTTTACTGAGTATGATACAGGTCAGTAGTACAACAGTCGCCTTTCACAGGTCAGCTGCTGATATTGAGGATATCACACATTAAATGCTATGATGACAGCTACAAACCAAGGACACACCTCACACATGCATTAACTACCAGTGTATACAACAGTCAACTAGACATATGGCATATTACCTGCACGCTCATAGTCTTGCTGCTGCGTGGCTCCAGCCTCCATCATAATGCATGTCTGCTGCTGTTGTTGTTGGCGGGCTGGAGCCACTACACTCATGAGTAGTCCCTCCAGTCTGGTGAGTGGGGGATGTGTAGCCACCCCACCACCTGTGGCAACCTGTTGCCTGTGGATATCCGATGCACGCTGATGGACATTTCTGATTAAATCACTGCAGTGATGTTGTACCTGCTCATAAATCCTATTAGCGTGCCTATGTCATTTACCCGACGAACCAGGTCTTGCCACAGTGCATCCCTCTCCTGCTGATTCTGGCTGGTGCGGGAAAAGAGTATTGCATATTCCCGCACCAGGCTCTGGTGTATCTCCTCATCCTCAGCTGCAGAGTAAGCTGGATTTCGCGGGTGAGCCATGGTCCTGAAAAAGGAAATAACATGATATCAGCAATATATGTCAACAGAATTTAGCACACATACTACACATGCTACTCGACTGTTGTGATACAACATATCTCACATATATAGCATCTGTCTGTCTATTGGTGGATACACATGTAAATGGCCAGGTATCAGTGCTCAGCCAGCAACTGTGCAACAGTACCTGGCACACTCCATACGACATACTACCAAACCCCAGCAGTCAGACCACTGATTCAGATCCAAAGCACCTCCTCACTCTGGGGGTTTGTATCTAGGTACTGTATGGGGTACATCATCAACTACTGTGAGCTGACCACAAACTAATTGCCCTGGATATACATATCCCACCTCCACCACCAGCACAAATGACTATAGTGAATAACATTGCAAATGCAAACTTTACACTTTGTAACAGTGACATGGTATCCTTTCAGCCCACTGGGCCAGTGGAAGACACAACCCACAATGCTGACCCCTTCACAAATGATTTCTATGGACATCTCCGAGAATGCATGGATCATACAATCCCATATAATACCAAGACACTCTCCACAAAGGGACAGCATCCTGTCTGGTGGACCCCAGCCATAGACAGATTGTATTACAAATGATGGAAGCTACTGCAAGACAGAGCATAATTCCATAACGGGAAGGCATGTCTGATCAGCACTAGTAAGGAGCTATTTTCTCTCATACAAACATCCATGGGCAACTTTGAGAGGGAAATCAACAGGGACACTACAGATAACCACAAGGCCTTCTTCAGTTATGTTAGCAACCTGGTCAGAAACCCTCCACTATGCTCATAGTTAGTACACAACAACAAATAATTCACTGAACCCACAGATATTGGCAACATTGTGGCAGACAGGTTCAGTGCAGGTTTCCCCCCTCCCTCTCCCCCAAAATAAGACATAGTTATCCCAGCTGACTGTAACCTCCCTGTCATCACAGATGTCCAGGTGAGAGCCGCCCTCAGGAAAGCAGAATACACAACATGAATGGGACCTGATGGTATCCCCAGTTGCATGCTACATGAACTCCAAGAGGAGCTAAACACACATATAGAAGTGCTATGTAACACTAGCCTGACTACAGGATATGTACCTGTACACTGGCGCACAGCAGCAGTGGTTCCACTCCACGAAGGAGGCACCTCTACATACCAATACAATACAACACAATACAATACATTACAATACAATACTATACAATATGCTATTGCCCCTGGGACTACAGCAGCATACTGTTCTGCTACCCTGACCATTGTGACACATGTGATGGGATGGTACCTGCTGCTGTCAAACAGTTACACAGGGTGACTCATATGGCATATTACCTATCTGACTAACATTCAGCAGGGGTATGTGTGACATGTACTCATGGGGAGTCTTGCTTCTTAACACTGTGTGGTTTATTGCAGGGTATGTCTTATCTGTGGGTACGAACCTGTACCTCCACCATGTGCTCTCTATTGCAGTGTCACGGATGACACACAGCAGTCATTTAGGTTGTGGATGGTGTGAGGTGTTACTATGGTTGTTGGACATCTGTCATGGGTGTGACTTAAGTATGCAAATCCAGGAGTGGTAACCTCTATATGGGTAGTATGTGTGTACTCTGTGGTGATGTCAGTCACTGTGCATTGGTAATGTGTTTGAGTGCATTGTCACAGTGTTGTACATGTCACTGTGTCCTTCTCCATATCTGTAGCTGTCATGTGAGGTACATACCATGGCAGCCATTATGTGGTGTGGAGGGGTACACTGACCTACATGTCCGTAGCTGACACACCATGTCTGCTGACACATACCATGTGCAGGTATTCTAGGAATAGTGTGCCACTGTGAATATCATTGAGGGGACTATTGTACACATTTATGACCCTGTTCACCCCTGACACATGCAGTGGTGGGCAGCCAATCACATATCTGGTGGTTACTGGTGTAGGTGATTTGAAATGGGGTATGGTACTCCAGTTTTGACACTGGTGTTCACTCCATGCCTTTGTCACCAGGCACCTGTTGCAATACATCTGTACACATGTGCCTCACTCAGAATATATATACATCTCTCTCTCTCTCTCTCTATATATATATATATATATATATATATATATGTATATAGATATATCTATATGTATATATATATATATATATATATATATATATATATATATATATATATATGTCTGTATACATATACACATATATATATTGATGTACATATATTGCTATAGATATGGAGAGAGGGGGGGTGACAGAGAGGGGGTGAGAGTGACAGAGGGGGTGGGACAGGGGGAGCCAGCCAGCCACAAAAGAATATGCATCTGCCTAGCTCTTAACCAATCAGGGTCAAATTGTAACAGAGTGAGTGACAGCTCCCAAAATAGTCAAGGACACTCAGGGTACTTATAAACTATTAACATGAGACACTGCTAGAGTAAGCAAATGTGAGTTAATCCATTCTCTGCAGTAAAACTAGTCTGTAATCTTTTTTTTTTTGCAGCTCACCACATTTTCTCCAAGAGTCACACATTTCAAGTTGGAGTAAGATGGACCTATCTAAAACTGAGTCAAGATCTGGGATGAACCTGAAAGTCAGGGACAGCTGAAAGGGTTATTTGCTTGCACTACCTGCAAAATCAGGAGCAAGGAAGACATACAGTATGAACTAAATCTGGCCTTTCTGCAACCTCTGACCAATAGTGAGGTCTGCTTACTGAACATAAAAGCAGAAGTACATGTGAGCACTCCCCCGACTACAAATGAAGCATTCCCATTCACACCAACAGGCATGAAAGATTAAGTAGTAATTGCATTACAAACAGAAAATATGCACCATTGGGAGGTATAGTTACTGAAATCTGGAGCATGACACTACCGAAGACACAGGAAGACTCCTAATCCTCCCCCTCACCACCATTGCTGCCTAACATGCATACACAGCCACCCCCATCCCCCACCGACTACTGCTGGCTGCATGTCTCAGCCCACGAAAACCTGCACTTCACCTGACAGGAGCAACCCATCGCTACTCCACCACTACCAATGTTTGCTACAGAGGATGTTCCTGAACCCAATGCAACATGAAAAAAAATTAAATCCTGCACTTTACTACAAGGAGACTGACATGGAGAACATGTCATGGTACTGATAAAACACAGCACCCCGCACTCCACACAACCCATGGCTTCCTCTCATGTAACTCAATGAACATACAGAAAACATAAAATCTTGACAGTTACAACTACCATAAAAAAAACACTTTAAAAGGTTAATAACTGTACCTACTGCACCATTTAACATTGTTTCAAAAGAAAATCAGGTACACCCAAAGAGCTCAGCCTCCCTTTGGTATTTCAAGCTTACAGCTTGATAAGTAACACCACAAGGTAAACCTGAAGCATAAAACTGAGCCAAAAAGACCATCAGTTAAACTTAACCTTGCTACATATCTAATACTACTACTCATATATAGTGATGTCTCACTTTAGATCAGAGAAGGGAGTGAGGGAAATCTCTGAGATACAGCTGCTTCAGAGTTAAGTATATATTTTTCAGTATATTTTTCAGTAATAGCACACCAATGAGCACAACAGAAACCACCTTGAAGCCCTCAAGAATGGAATGCCTGGCACCAATCACTTATCTTATATTCAAAACTAGGGCATTTGTAACAATCTGTTACCTTCCGTCCCCATTATTAATCCGAGGCCTACCTGCACCAGCAGTACCTACAGGCCACCTTGGACACTAGCAAGTTCATGCCAAAATGTGATTCCTTACTCAGTTACACTCTCACAAAACTTATTAAGCCCCTCCCTACTCTTGCTTCATTTACTCCTGATCATCCTACTTCCTATTTAACCCCCCCCAAACTGGCTTCATCCATTACCCTCATAAAACTCATTACTATTTCTAGCTAAACCCTCACCTGAAGATGTCCCTCTACAAATTGTTTTGTTACTAAACCTCATTAATATTTATAGAAGGTAGTCTGAGATTATCCTTTCCCTTTGCTGAGATTGGAAGCACTCTTATCTAGTTTTAAATTTTCTTTTCCTTTGCTTATTATGTACCCAGTATAGAACTTTTACAACAGGATTTAATTCCTGTTTATCAACCACACACTTATCCTTATCTAAAGATAAGACATCACAATTGTTCTGTATAGAAGCAGAAATATTAGGCAAACATCCAGAGGTTTGATCTGTATTCTCATCAGTTTTTGAGAGAGTTCCATAAATGTACATCCATGCACAGGAGTAACTTCTGCTTCCTGCTTAGTTGTGTTCTGAGCAACTCTTCTTGAAATTGGAGAAATTCTATAGGAAGGACAAGCCACCCATGCATGACTTTCAGAAGTGCATTTCCAATAGAATTGTCACCATTGCATCTATCCATGTCTATCCTCACCACAGATATTGCAATGCTTTTTCAGATGTGCCAATTAAATGGTCAAAAGAACCATGGGAATAATATTTTGGTTGTTGAAAGTACTTAACAGAACATTATGCCCTTGAATAACCATAACCCTAACCAAATAATCTACCTTTTGCTATTCTGTTTTAAATGCAAAATGTCCACCCACCCCCCAGTAGTCCATAAAAAGTCAGATCATTCTGGTATTCCACCACATCTAAGTCTCCTCTTTTTAATTCTTAATAATTCCTAAATATTTCTCTTACTATATCTATCTCCATAAGATAAAGTTCTATAATACATGTATACCACTATTTTCTATCATCCACTAACTATGTGAACTCATTTTCCATGTATACATCCTGCACTGGAATTTCTTCATTTTACTTCCTCGGTTAATAGGACCTTATTTTCTTTTTCATAACTGGTCTCAAAAGCTTGATACCTCTTAAATAAGAAATTACTGACTAAATTAGTGTCTTATCTTTAATGCTTTATATTATGTAATACATATGCAATTATATTAAAAAGACTCCCTGATGAACTAAATGCAGCCCCCTTTTCATTACATCATTATACACAATATTTCTTCTGATAGAATTTAATAAGAATACTCTGAAAAATTTAAAAGATGTGTAATATTTGCTAGTGACTCACAGTCTCCTAAGTGTCTCATTTATTAAATAAGCTTTCTTTGTAAAGAACATTTTGAAAGTTTTCCAAAGGTGAACTGTGTCCTTTGTTTTGGAAATTACATTTTCCTGCTATCTCTGATCACTTTTTTCTCCACCAAAAGTAAGGCTTAAAGTTTTTATTAACAATAATGTAGGCCTGATACCTGGTGTCCTAATGTTTGTCCCAATCCCTTTACATTTCTCCTTATTTGAAATACCACTTTTCCTAAAGTATTTTCCATTTCTTTAAATAAATATGTTAACAACTGTTCCTAGAAGCTAACATTAAATCAGCTATGGAAATTTATATCCATGTACTTTATGAGAGCATTAAGAACTAAGAAAAAAAGAATGCCATCTAACAAGCATACTTGCCTGACTCCCCTCCATATTTTGATTTTTGTACCTTCCCAATCATTTATTACTAATGACACAGTTTATGTCTTCTTATCAATCTCCTCATCTTGATACCAAAACCATGCTGCTGGAATATTTTCTATACTGGCCTATGCTGTAAGCTAGTCAAGGCCTTCACTGTATCATGAACCAAAATTATCCTCTATTTTCTCAGCTGTATTTCAATTACCATATGTTTAATTAACAATAGGAGTCCCTTAATTTGCTTTCTTGGCACACAATATATTTCTATCATCATGTACATACTAATGCCTTCTCTTATTCTAAGCTGTAGGACATTCTTCAAAGATTTTGTAGACTGTGTTGCATACAGGAATATGTCTCATGTCCTGTTGTGATAGTCTTCCATACATTTTAAACTTTGTACTACATGCTATGCTATAGCAACTAAAATCTGGTCATTGTCCAGTAGCCTTTCTGCTAGTGCTAGTGTATTCACCACATATTCTGTCTCTCTTGTCTCATCACATAAAGTTACTGTATACCGTTTACATTTTTATTTATTTGCTTTTGTTTACTGGGAAGGTCCATTTTGGTTACACTACCCATTTTTAGTAGAAGCCTGGAGGTGAACTTCAAGAAATAGTAGATGTACAATCTAACAAAGTTTATACAAACTCTAAAGAAAAGGAAATATAGAAAAATATGGATATTAAAGTAATGTGATATGCATCTGTATTCCTGCTGAAATGTGAGAGAATAAGAGAACAATACTCATGGCAAGTACAATAAACTTAATTCAGTAAGAAATAAAGAAGCCACATGGAAATACGTTATTTAGTGTGAAGAGGAATTCCTGAATATTTAGATTTTTTTTATCCTGGAATTTTCGAACATTTGCAGATTCTAATGTGATTTCCATGTAGTTTCAGCTTGGTTGTCAACGTGAGTAGGATGTTTATTTATGTGATTATGAAAGGAATGCTGTTCTATATTTTAGTTATGCTTACTGAGTATAAGGGGTGCCTGTGTGCATTGCTGGAGTTTTGGAATTATATTACATATTGGTCTTCTGATCAAAGATTCCTTTTAGTTTGTAAAATGTTGTATTACTGATGGTCTAAGGAATGGTGTAGTATTTTCTATGCTATTATGAGTTGTATATATGATATCTAGTGTGGTAATTGTAGCCAGTTCAGATTCTGCAGATGAATGCTCTGATGGGTTCAGTATGGGAGGTTAGATACAGACTTATTTTATACCACTGTTCAAGATTGTTCTTTAGTGTAGTCTGAAAATTTTTAAAAATTGTAGATCTGTACAGCAAGCTTATAAGTAAGAGGAATGTTGCAGTTACCTACCTGTTTTGGTCAGTGAGATATGGATGGCATTTGTAATGTAATGCACATTTGTGGTGTTTTATTTTAGATAACAATGTTAATGCTTTAGTCAAATTTAAGTTTGCCATCTGTGATGACACCCAGTAACTTGGTATAAGTACTTCTATTCTGGTGTTGTTGGCTGAAGACTATATTTAGTGCAATCCTAACTATTGGGAGGTTACTGGAAGTAAATGTGATTAATTGTTTTTGGGATTCAAGACTAGTTGAGACTGTTCTATCCAGGTCTTCATGGAGACAAATGATTCTTGGATGTTTGTTTGCAAGTGTTATATTGGTGAAAATAAGTAATAAAGACTGAGTCATCAGCATATTGTATGATTATTGCAGCTTGACTCCTTTGTGCTTGTCATTTATGAATATATTAAATAGGAGGGGTCCTAGTACTGACACCTGTGGTACTCCTGTTTCTACTCAGAAGTTAGTAGATTAGGAGTCTTGCAATTTTACAGATTGCTTACTGTTGTTGATATGACTTGTAATGTTCCTTAGTCCTAGTTGTGAAAGCTTGTTGAGAAGAAGATGGCTATATACAATGTCAAACACCTTCAACAGGTCCAGAAGAAGGATGAAGACAGGGTTACTCATATTTCTGTTTTAGCTGTCTGTGTCTAGAAAATGTAGTAGGGCAGTTTTAGTACTATAATGGAGTTGGAAGCCATGTTGTGAGGAGGAAATTTCCCTGCATAACATTTAGAATTTGATGAAAAATACACCTTTCTAGTAGTTTAGTGAGTGTAGGGAGTATTGTGATAGGTTGAGAGTATGAATGTCCTGTGGAGGTACCTCCTTTATGTACTGGTATAATATAAGAGGTTTTCCATATTATTGGAAAACACAATTCTAATAAGCATCTGTTGGTTAATGCAGAGTCTGTGTAGCTTATTCCATTTACTCCTAATTTAAGATATTCTGGGAAAACATTATATGCTGTTAATATAATGGATTTTAGTTTGTGCAAGTATTTTATTGCATAAATTGGGACTACTTCAGATAAGAAGTTGTATGCCTGATTTCTACTACAGTTTGAGGTGAGAAGGAGTTTTACATTCTTGTGGTAAATGTGGTAAGTAGAAGGGGTATATTTACATTTTTAACTATTTTGTATTAATTTTAAAACATAAGTATTAATTTCCACATTACAATATAACATTGAAATAAAAGTACATTAACAAATAACAAAAACTGTAACAAAACAACTATTTACAAGGGTGTCTACTATGTAACTAAAAGTCCAATTATTTTTAAAACCATTATTGAAGAGATAAGGAAAGAAAGCACTTCCATGTTATTAATATATTTACAGTAGATTATTCAGCAAATAGTTAAGTTTTATCCATTTGTTGTAAGATGTGATAACTAGTTGTCCTCATCTTGTCAAAAGTTTATAGTGACAGACATCAGTTGCCATATTTATGGAGTCTTGCATTGTAGGAGTTTGCTCATTTTTCCAGTTCTTAGTGATTGTTTTCCCCTGCTATTAATAAAAGACTCCATAGTAATGAGTAGTTTATTCTCTTTACGCAATCAGGAATTGATGTATTGAACAGAATTAATAATTTGGTTAATGCAAATTTATCACTAAATGAAGATTGTAGGAAAACATTAAGTTTATCCCAAAATGGTTTGATAATGTGCAGTCATAAAAATATGTTGCCAATCAGCTTTGTCACATTTTTTACATCTCCAACACAACATTTTCTTCTTGTATATTAATTCAGTTCTATGAGGTGTTACAAATATTTTATGCATAAATTTCCATTTAAATAATCTCTAATTTAAAGAAGTTGTTTGCTTAGAATATATCAGTATGTTTTTTATATTTTTACTAAGTTCACAATTATTTATATTTTTGATGGAGTCCCAATAGTTTCCATTAATATTTTCCTCTGTATTGTTGTTGGTTTTATATATTTTTAGATAAGAGCTTTCACAGTTATTTCCTGATTTACTAATGTTATCATTAAGTCAATACATTTTGGGATATTATTTTGTACTGATAATTGCATTAATTTTATCTTGTTTTCTATTGCATATCTACAGTTTTGCATGTCTACTCACATATATTTGTCTAAATTGAATTTAATAATTGTGTACTCTGCACTTTGTATTTTGTTTTCATCCATCAATTGATGCCAGTAGATCAGATTGTTTTCTTTAAGTGTAAGTATTGTTTTCAGGTTAAAAGTACATAGATTGTTTTGTGTATATGCTACTGGGAACATCAGGAAAAAACATGCTTTATATTCTGAATTTTTGTAAATATAATCTCTAAATATCTTTAACATTAAAGTGATATATGTAGAGTTAAATGTAATATATCTATTTTGCAAAATGTACTGTTTTAATATACCCATAAAATTATTATTTATTATCTCATTTTGTTGTGTGAAATTTATCTGAATTAGATCAGTATAATACTCCCATTAATGTCTTTCATTTTGCTCTCTAATTTTTATTTAACCATAAAAGAATTGTTTTTATGATTAATGATATTAAGTATGATTCTATGTCTGGCATACCAATTCCATGTAATGACCAATTTCTTATATGGTGATTTAATCCTAGTCTTGGCTTATTGGGTTACCAGAAAAATTTAAGTATTAAATAATTTAATTCTCTAATGTTTTTTCTAGATGGAGGTAATGATAGGGATTGTATTAAGTATAGATATTTTGGAAGTATAACCATTTTTATTATAGTGAGTCTTTCCTCCCTTGTGAAAGTAAATTTGTTCCATTTATTAACAAGTATGTTAATGCTGGCCGGGTTATTTTTATAATTTTCCTCTATTGTGTTTTTAACATTTCCTTTTAAAAGTATTCCAAGATATATAATTTTATCATTCTCTACATATTTAGAACATCTCTCTTCCAGATCATTAACATTTTAATTTATAAATACCACTTTTGTTTTGTTTTCATTAAAAGTAAGTCTAAATGTTTCCTTAAATGTCTTAACTGCATTAAGTACTGCTTTAAGAGAGTTTCTATTATCCTTTATGGTCAAGACAATATCATCTGCAAATAGCAGTACTTTGGAATTTAAGTCATTATTTATCAGCATTCTTTTAATATCTGTCCCTGATCTTACAAAATTTGCATAAAGTTCCACATGTAGAGTGAATAGCAATGGTGAGAGTGGGCAACCCTGTTTAGTCCCATTAGTAATTGGAATTGATTCTGATGCATATGAACCAATTTTTATGTAGGCCAAAGAATTGTCATAAAGTGAGTTAATAAGCTGTTAAAAACATGTTGAAAAACTGAATTCCTCTGACATCAGTAATAAGTAATTCTGGATTACAGTGTTAAAAGCTCTATTTATATCTAAGCTTAGTAAGGTCAGTCTTTGTGTTTTGTTATCTGTATAATCTATTACAGATAAAACTCTTTTAATGTTGTCATATGTATTTTTATTTATTATAAATCCTGTTTGATCCTCATTAATTAGAGATGGCAGAAAATGTAATCTAGCAGCATGTATAGCCATAAATATTTTATAATCAATATTTAAAAGAGAGATTGGTCTGTATAAGGAGCATTCTGCTGGGTTTTTATCCATCTTTAATATTGCAGAAATAAGAGCATACTTCCAGGATGGTAGTACTTTAGTTAGATATTTAACTAATGTGAAGACTTTATGCAGGATGTGTATAGCATCCTTTGGCTTTATTTTATATAACTTCAATATTAGGTCATCATTATGAGGTGTTTTGTTTGGCTTTGACTTTTTAATTTGACTTTATTTCAGCCAATTATATGGGATTATCTATAAATTTCCTTTGATCTTCTGTAAGCCTATTTGTAATATGTTTCTTAATAAATGTTTTAATTAAATATTGGGGATTTATTTTTACCTTTTCCTGACTAAACTTATTAAAATGCGTTCTAATTTTTTTTAAGAATTCGTGAATATCTGTTGCCTTTTTTACTTTCCGTTGAATACATTTCCTTAATATTGTTAGATTTATTAATTAATTTGTATTTAGAAGCTAATTTATGCATTGATTTAGCATTCATGGAGTAGTTAATTAACCTAATCTTTTCTATATTTATCATAGTTTTATGATTTAAAATCTCTAAATACTTTTTCTTTTAATTCATCTATATCTTTAATCAAACTAGCTTGACCTTTTTGACTGGCCTACTGTAATCTATCAATTTTTCCTGTATTTCTATCAAGTCTTTATCCCATTGTTTTTTCTAAAAGGCATACCAGTTTTTTTATTCTTCCATTCAAATATGCCCTCAGGACATCCCATACATGTATTTCAGATATATCTTCTGTATAATTAATTTCTAAAAATGTTTGCATCTCTTTATTATAGAAATCTTTAAAATCCTTTAAGTTTGTTATGTACACTAGTATCCCTTTTATAGAAATCATTTTACTGATATTTTGTTCTAATTCAAACATTATAGCATTGTGATCTGAACATGGGCATGAAATTGCCTTTGTTTTAATCAACTTAGATATTAAGTTATTTGAAACATATGCTGTATCTATTCTTGAGTGGGATCCATGTCTATGAGAAAAGTGAGTGTAAAACAGAGAACCCGGATCTGAGAATATATTATCTTTAATTTGAATTAGATCTATAATGTGTTTCAATTTTTTTGCTAATGCTGGTATTCTTCTTTTTTAATTAGTATTAGAATCTTCATCACTTAGTATGCAATTAAAATCTCCTGTTATAATAATGCTTTCTTTTGAGTACTGTATTATCTTTTCTAACTGTGACTTGACCATTTTTACACTAATGCCTGAATCCAGTAGACATTTATAAGAGTATATATAGCTCCATTAAATTTAATAACTACTTAGCTGAACATGCCTTTGTCATCTTTATACTCACTTATTATGTTGTGTAAAGGTAAAGTGTTTTTCCATAGAATGGCCACCCCCATTTTTTCTATTTATATTGAGAACTACTCAGAACTACAAATTGCTTTGTATTGAGGTTATTTATGTCTTCCTGTAATAAATGTGTTTTCTGTAGGAAAGCAATCTGTAAAGTGTGCAAATTTAGGAATTTGCTGATATTACTTCTCTTGCAACCATTACTTACTCTATTTATATTGATAGAAATGCACTTTCGTTTCCTCATTTTATATGTATCAGTAAATGAACAAAAAATAATTTTCCACCTTTTAGATTTATTTATTTTGTTTTATCACTTTTCTATTTGATATACTGCCCAATAAACACTGGAAATCTTATAATGCTATTACAATTAAATATATTAACAGTTCTGATATTTGTAGACACCCACAAAACGGAATATAACAATAAAATTTAAACAAGATTTTTTTTTCAAATTACTTCCCTCCATGGAGTCTAATACTATTAGTTTGAATAGAAAAGCTATCCAAACTAACCCTCTCATTCAATCAGATAAAGAGAACAATTATCCAAGAAAACCCTGTCTGCTATTTAGTAAAATTATGAATAAATAAAACTCCAAGTATTGCAAAGTCACAACAATAGAATAAAATGAGAAAAGGATCTATTATTTCTAATTTATAGAATTTACCATTTATTAACATCAAGCAGTACCTTTGGCTATATTTCTATTCTAATTGATTCTATAAACATTTTATACAAAGTTTAATTGTGTATATTTAATTATTTTGATTACAAATGAGAAGTAATATACATGCAAATAACAGGTTATTTAATTTATATGCATTACTTTGACATTTATATTATGTAGTTTAGTTATTTTCTTTTGAGTTTTCTAATAAAGTTCAATAATATCCATCCAATTTCTAATAATTATTTTGTATTTACAAGTATATACATCCCAAAATTATGGTAGAGAAAGAAGAAGGGTATCTCATGAAATAACATCCCCTCTTTCTCTTCTGTTAGAATCTTTCCTAAAAAAATGGGGGGGCAGAGGTACACATTTTATTGCATTAACTTATAGATGTGTGTTACATGTTTATATTCCATAAACTGATTAGTAATAGATTGTTTGAGGACAATCCTTCACATTTCAACATTACAATTCATTTTATTCACTAGCAAAATTTCCAAGCTTACAATGTGTTGTAGTTGTTTGTGTAACTGGTTCATAATCTGCAGTAGCATGAAATATTATGCTGGTATTCTGAGATAACCCATATATCAAATTGCTTTTATAGGTATTTTTGACAAAATAAATCCATTTCTTACACATCTAACTGGAAGGTGTCTCCTCTCATCAGTTTTTCCCACCAGTAGTCACTAAAACATTGTTGTAATGGAGGAATCATTTGACTTAAGGCTGTTTGGAAAATGCCAATATTTAACAATCATGAATTGGTGAAGTGACACGAGAGGAAAAAGTAATGCTCTTTCTTCCAGTGATTAGTGCTCTTTACCATTTTTCTTTTGTTAAAGAAGAAAATCGCTGTAAAATACTATTCAATGACGTTCACTTGAAAGAATTGTGAAAGTCACAGAGCTAATGTTCAAACTACATCTGTTTGGTTACAAATTTGAAACACATAAACACATAAAACAGGTATGTAATTAACAAAAAACAATCTAGAAGTGTATGTACAATGACTAAAAGTATTATTTAAGTTAACTGAGGTTTAATTTAATGCCTGTATACAATTTAATAATTCATCATTTAATGATTGAAGTTGGGAAAGGTGTAGAAATCCTCTATTTTATGCCAACAGAATAATTATTGGCACTTAAGGTCCTTCTTCTTAATTAAAATATACTCTAATATATATTTTCTATATGTTTTGCTTATTTATATTGTAGATGAACTGTACTTATACATGAGCAGTGTTTCCTTTAAATTGTGTGAGAATATTACCTTTACCCCTGGGATATGCGACACTAAGTGTTTCTGTCACACACTCCTTCTTGCACATTTCTCTGTTTATCTAGTAATCATCATACTAGTTTGCTTGTGATCTCAGTGGGAAACCAGGATTCTTTCTGAAGCATCAACGCTTCATCTGGTAAGTGCTCAAGGAGTAGTTTTTTTTCCCCTGCCACATAACTAACTATATGTAGTTAATAGAAGTTATTTACCTTGTGATGCATGGTACAACCACTACACTTTGTGGCTTCAGTCCCTACACTATAACCACTGTCATTAACCAATCCTTTATCTCAAACATTTACCATTCTTCACACCACCATGCTCTCCCTTCCACTAAGCAAAAAGAAAGAGAAAAAGAAGAAGAAAAAAAGACCACCTCTATCGAAGACTCATTATTAACTATGATCCAACATGAGTCGCACATATGAACCTATAAGAGAAATCTTGACAACTGGATGGGAAACCGGAAATTCACCCTGGGGATCACTTCTATGGTTCTGCTCAACAGGGGCATAGGAAAATAATCTTCTTGGGTGGCGAAAGCCAGGGAACCTCGTTTGGCTAGGCTTGTATAGACCCTAGGGCTGATAACCTAGTACATACCTATGAACCTATGAACCTACCTATGAACAAAACACCACAAATCTCAACCCAGCCTGCCAAAAGATCAGCAAGAGGGCAAAGAGGAAGAAAAAACACATGTATAAAGAACCATTTACTAGCTATAAACTGATCTATACAATTAACTACTATAGGGAACAACCAAGTACATGTCTCCCCCCCACCATTTACCCATATCAAACCACACAACCACAATTATCCCACTAGTTATACACCAAAAAAATAAACATATCTACTTAAACATATCTCTGTTGCCCAGAACAATCGTCTAACCAGTCAATCAACTGCTAGAGAGAACAAGGAACAAACATGCTTTCACCTTTGCAATCACTCTTCTCCAGCTTTATACATTGAGTTCTGTTATTTTGTATTCAAGATGTTTATAATAGTATAAAACTAAAAGGACACTACAGATCCCATAACCCAGTATTAATTGTTTTCTTTTCATGTGTTCCTTAACTATTTATTAATTATTATAGTATATTAAAAAAAGGGATACATTTTGAGGTTCAGCACTATATCTATGAGTTTGATAAATCTCATATATTATACAGTTATTTACAGATATAACTATATGTTTACCACTATTGAGTAAAGGAAACCTGCATGAATTCCAGTAAGTCTTGAGAGGTATAATATGGGAATATACAAAAAAGGAATCATTTCCTAAAGCCAATTATATTTTGTTTTGTATAAAGATATTAAAAGTCAATTACATTTTCTGTTGAATACATATGTAAATATATGCTAGTGTACCTTTTTAAATACCTATGTATGTAAATACACTCTGATTATTGTTTTAACACTATATGCTTGAATAGATATTACAATAATTAGTTTAATAATGTTTACCTTGTTTTAGGATGCATTCAGGTCTCTCTTTAAGCTATATATTTGTCAGCATAAATCAGTATTGGATAAAAAAATAACCTGTTTGGTACTGAGAATAAAGAACTGTTAAGTTATTTAGAGAGATCGTTTTTTTTTTTTTTTTTAGTTTCTTCTTACTTCCACTTATTTTCCAGCTGTTTCCTTTTGCCTGTCTTTTCAATGTGTTGTTTTCCATTTCATGTCCTCCACTTGTTCAATTATGTTTTTTGTCTTTAAGAAAGTTATGGCATTATCTAAGTCATCAAAGATTTTGATGTCATCAGTAAGGAATACCTTCAGTCTGGCTGCAAATAGAAGATGAACTTTGATTTGTTTCTTCTTTAGTTCTTTAATCAAAGGAAGAAAGTTTTCCCTTTTAGCCATCACTGTAGATGAATAATCATTATCAAATCTTATTGTTTTGTTCTCTATTTTGATGGGAGATTTAGACCATGCTTTTTTAAAATTAGTTCCTTGTCCTGTAAAGAAAAAAACTTTATAATAGTTGAACTTGGTGGAGAATTGTTTTTAGTTGCAGTTGGAGTAGTCAAGGATCTATGGGCTCTTTTGATTCCATAGGGCATTGCTTCTGGCAAATCACGAGCTTTAGGTAAACAAGAAGTAAAAAAAGTTGTCATGTTTCCATTTTATATATTCTCTGGTAAGCTGAAAATGTGAATGTTCTTCCTCCTCAACCTGTTTTCCAAATCATCTATTTTTCCAAAAGTAAGGTGTTTTGTCTCAAAAAGAAATCTGTATTATCTTCTTCCTCTGCTAATCTCCGTTCTATATCATTTAATGTAACTTATATTCCTGATATTTGTGCTTTCACATGGTTAAGTGATTCCTGTATTTGTTCCATTTGTCTGGAACACTTTTCCTTAAAATGATCTATTTTGTTATCTATTTTGTCCATTTTCAGTGAGAGCTCTTGAATGTTAGGTAAAACAGTCTGAAAATCCTTTCTCATAGCAGATTCCTGTGAGTTCAGTTTTGTGTGGCTCATTCTGTTTCCCAGTGAAGAAACTTCTGAAGAAGTTTTTGACAGGAAAATGATTCTGAAAATATTTTTTTTACTGTTATCTTCCAGAGCAGTTAAAAATATTAGCATCTAAACAAAAACTTCAAGTACGATAGCCTAGAAATAAAATAGCAGAGGTGAGGAAAACTACTGCTAGCCTGCCAACATTTCGGCTGGAATTGGATATGTTTACATTCTTGTGGCAGATGGGGTAAATAGAAGGGGTATGTCTATATTCTTGTGGCAGATGTGGTAAGCAGAAGGGGTATGTTTACATTATTGTAGCAGAATGGTAGGTAGAAAGGGTATGTCTACATTCTTGTAGAAGATTTGATAAGTAGAAGGGATATGGTTACATTCTTGTAGCAGATGTGCTAAGTAGTACCTATAAAGTGCTCACTGAACTTACAAACTATGGTGGAATTAATTTTTGTGGGAAGAGTGTTAGTGCTGGTATTGTTATGCGGCTTATTAGAATTATGTTTATAGTAGGCAAGGATTGGGATTATTGAAGTGGGAGTGTTTAAGTACGGTCCAGTTGCAGTAATTCACTGTGTCAGTGAAAGTATCCTCGCTGAAATTGGTAAGGTTTCTAACAGAGTTTAGGTGCCATCCCTTGATGACCTTTTAAGAAGTTTCTGACTATGAAGTTTAGATGGTGATCACTGGGTGCATCAAGGAGGATTTCAGCCTGATTTTTTTTTCAGGGTTATTGGTTATTATGCAGTCCCAGGTGCAAGCTTTGCTGGAGATTTTATATCTTGTTGGACAAGAACTTGGGTTTGACCATAGAGACTGATATTCAGTCTAGGTAGAGATCACTGAGAAGAAGGGCTTCCTGTTTAACATTGCTAGTTATCCAGCTGAGAATATTTTTTAATGGTATTAATATTATTTATGTTTGGAGGTTTGTATGCACATGGGAATATTGTGGTAAGTTTGCATGCATTTTGCTGAGACTAACAGTGGCTGCGGCTACAATAGAGGCTGCTCTAGAAAGCCAAATGTGGCTTTTGAATAGAAGCCAAAAAGTTTGGTGCCCTTTCCAATCCCTAAAAAGCAAACAAGATAAATAGATAAGTAAATACATAAGCAATTAACTAACTAGCTAACGAAATAAATAAACAATTTTCTTTTCTTGTTAAAGTGCTTGCTTCAGCACCTGTCTTCTGTGCAGTAGCACTCCCAGTCGCACTCCATAATACCTTGTAGCTATAGAGACCATGCTCCAAAACATCTTGCAGCTATGGAGGAAGCCCTGACTGGTGCTGTTAAAGCTTGAACTGTAGCTGCTAGTGAAGGACAGAAGCTAAGTAATAGAACAAAAGCTGATGAATAGTGCCACAGCACTTCTTGTGCATATGTTTGTTTTTTCTTTTTTTTTTTACTAAATCTTCTTTTATTATAAAATAGAGAAAGGCCATATACTCTTAGACTACATCATATATGTAAAATAAATTTACATATTTATGTACGAGTTATGATATAAATAAATAGGTTATGAACAAAACTGATTATATATTCAGCTGCACTAGACAGAGGTCAAGTATCTGTACATTTGGGTTATCTGTCATGTAAATGTTAAGTCAAAATCGTTCAGTAGTTTGTAAGTAGCATGATTTTCTAATTTAGCATTAATTTAACAATGGATAGGCAATATTTAATGCCTTTAGTCATCGCAAGGGTAATGTTAAAGAAATCCCTGGAGAAGTCACTAAGGTTTAATGATTAATTATTCCAACTTGGCTACATGATGCTATTCTAAATGAAATACTTGAGTCAAAGTTAGGGATTACTAACTGTAAAGAATAAGCTTGCGACATTCTTGATTGACCTAGGATAACTTAACCAACTGAAAAATAATACAGAGTTCTGGTATCTGTAATAAATTCAGGAAACAAAATCAACAGAAGAAAATTATGCCACGTGAACTTTTGAATCTTTCTTCAATCACAGTAGAAATATATTTACTCATGTATAGGAAATGCACATTATTTTTTTCTGGATTACTACTCCAAATTGCCAGTAATTGCACAGAGTAAAACCACAGTTCATACTGAGTTATGTTTTTGCAGTCCATTTTCTCTAAGTGACATCAGACAAGGTTCACAATTTTTAAGTAAAGAGTTAAGTAATTTTGTGAAACAGTGGGATTTTAAACCCACTATTTCAAATACCTCAAGTCCTAGGTTCAGAGGGGTAGCTAGGGTGGGCTAAGGAGGCAACCACCTTGGGCACCGAATGTTAGGGAGAGCAATCAGCACATCCTGATCAGTCTTCTGTATATTACCAGCGTTGAATGGTGGTATTGCATTTATTGTCATAACTGAAATGCTGTAGTGCTCTGTGTCTTACTGTAGTTAGAAATGAATGCTGTTATTACATTTGGTGTCAAACTGAAATACTGTAGCACTCAGTGTGTGTGGCATAAGCTTCAGCTGCTGCTTGCTACAAATGTAGCAAGCAGTTTGATGCAGTTTAAAAGGAGAGAACAACTGTTTTTGTTACTCTTCAAGTCTGAGGAGAGGAACTTTGTTTTGCTCCTTAAAAGAAAGTAGATGGGGGTCACCAGATCGGGGTTACAGCAAGTGCAAAAATAGCTAGCTACCCCCCCTGTACTTGGTATCCACAGAATAACGTAAAAAGGGATACATTGGTCAAGACATTGAAAGATATCTTTAAAAAAATATTACAATTCTGAGAATATGAACTATTAACTCTCAATTTTAGAACAAAGAAACATGCAACTACAATCTGTAGTCCTCTAACCAGCACAGCTGTTGATGGGTATATAAAGACTGCATCATGCTCATTGCTAGTTCCTGGTAGTAAAAGAAAAGTGCAGTGAAATTCTTGCAAGAATGCCATCATAAACAAACATTTTATTAGGATAGATCACCCAAAAGTCCTTGTTGCAACGAAGGGAAAGACTAAGACTAAATGCTGATCAACATTTACATTGTTTTGCTCCTTCCAAGAAAACCATTTTGCCAAGTATTATTATATGTCAAACAGAATTTTTCTTTTTCAGGGTTCTGATGTGCAAGTGTTTAAAAAAAGAAAAACAATAAATATTTGTTTAAACAGTTAGGTCTAAGATTTGTGCAAATGCCCGTCAGTCATCTTAGAGTTTTGTTTATGAGTTCAGAGTTGAAAGAACCACCGTACTATTACTTTTTCAAAGTGGGGTTGAGAGAGAGAAGACTCAACTGCATGCCTTTTGTAGCTGATACAGGAAATGTACAACATCAGTACAGTAGGGAGTTCAAGTGGACATACCCTATCACCATTTCCATGGATAGAGTGACCTATCTCCATAGAGTTAACTGTGCACATCATTACTTGATGCAAGCTGCTTATTCTGGATTTCTCATCACTTTTGCTTACATTACGTGACCTGTAACAGGTGCCTACATAACAGTTATCCTTGTGTTTAAAAACCATTTTAATATCTAGGAAGCTTAAATTGCCTTCCTATGAAGGACTGATATCAGAGTATAGGAAAAAAGAAAGAAATAGGGGGATTCTAAGTGAAAGACCAGCACTAGTAGAGTTTTTAATAGAACCTAGAACATAAGCTGCTGTTAAAAAATGAATAATTAGTAGAGCATATAAAATATACATAATAACTAATCAATCAGAGGAGGTTAGAAAGGATTGGGAAGAACAACTGGATAAGCAATTCACAAAGAAATAATGGAGAGATATATGAATGTCTCCCAAATATGCAACGAAGTCTAGAAGATTTAGGAACTTTGCTTGGAAGTGTTTATATAGGCATTTTTATACCCCACGTAGACGCAAAATAATTTTTTATCAGGTAGATAGCAAATGTTGGAAGTGTGATAGGGAAGAAAGAGGTAACTGGGAACATATTTTCTGGGAGTGTAATGAGTTGATACACTTTAAAGATTCCCTGCAGACTGCTCTGTCAGAGATGCTGGGTGAGCAAATTGGTGTAACTAAGGAAATGATTTTTCTTGAGCTGTGATACAGAATCATAATTGCCTAGACATAGTAAGGCCTTGCTAAGTCTAATAATAACATTTTTAAACACCCCACAACTAATAAAGAATATATGTTTGATTGTTCAGCAAATTGCAATACTACTAATGTTGTTTACCTTAGCTACTTGTACTTCATGTTCATCATTCTATGTCAGAAAAACTATAAGGAAATTAAGAGAATGCATAGTTGAAAGTAAGTCTGATATTAGAAGAAACATCAAAACTAATGCATTAAGTAAACACATTTCTGAAAAAGGTCAAGAACATCAATTTAAATTCAGAGTTATTGATGTAGTATATGTTAGTAATAGGGGTGGTAACATTAACAATATTGTTGAACTTAAAGAGTATAAATGAATAGTTAGGTTACAGGCAGATTTTCTGCCTGGTTTAAATAATGCTGTTAGCTTGAAGCCCATTTTAGTAAAAAAGCAGGCAGAAAATGTATAGTTGTATGTATATGTTTATATATATGTGTATGGTATGTGCATATATATTTATATATGAATTTTAAATGATTTTATATAACTTTTTTACATATACATATGCATTGTTACCAAGTGTATATTGTAATATGGGGGGTGTATCATTACTATTCTGTGATAGGATGGCTGCAATCATGTGTTTTTTAAGAACTCCTATTTAAATGTTGCATTTTTTACTTTCATGATAGTAGCACTGAGGAAGGATGTTTGTGACCTGAAATCTTTGCAATAAACGTTGGTTTTTGTCTTTTGGCATTGGATTCTTGAGTCTGAATTCTACAGTCAAGTCCCGTCAGCACTTGTGGTTTATTCCTCGTGCCATTATACAACAAATCATCCTTACTTACTTTGTGTGACCACATGGTCCTACTCTAGTGGAACTATACCTAGTGTCATTGAACATCAGTCAGTCATGATCTGCACATGCACTGAGTGGCCATGTCTTCAACCCTGCAGCCATGCTTCTGCCCCATCACACTGCTGTATGCCTACTGTTTGCTACCCTAATTTACTCTAGCATAACAGATGTCTTATGTCACTGTGTACTTTTTGGGACATACTCTTTGATGTGTGAATTATGACACTCTAATTTGAGGTGCCAGTATTATGACTGCAACTGTCATTTTCCCACACTTCCTATATCCATGTTATTATTTTGATAACTGTCATTCTGGGTTCTACAACTCTAAAGGTATAATGCTATATCAGTGTGCGATTTTGTTCTATCATTTGTGGAACTGCGTAGCTCTTTCTTGTATCTGTAGCTTTCTTCTGGCACTGTACTGGCACATTCATGTCATTTCCTATTATCACATGTGCATTCTTCCTCACTGTTTTTGATGTACAGCTGCAGCTCATTTATATTGTTTTTCCATTGTACATTCCTTTCTCACCACGTTCTCCTGACTTCTGTCACCAATCACTGTTCATTCAATGGAATCTAGCATGCTCACTCATTAGTGTAAGGATTGCTCATATTTATACAAGGTGCTTAATTTTAGCACAGTGTCTGTCTAGCATGGCTGCTTTGTCATATTCTCTACCTGACCTTTATGAAACCATCCCCACATCTGATGTGGTACAAGGGAGAGTCTACATATGTGACCAGTGAAAGATTTCAGAATATTCTTCTTTCTCAGCTTACTTCACAGTGGATATGTTCTTGCTCCCATCCCACCTATCACTGACTACACTCACTTCCTAATGTGTTTATACTCATTTGCCACCTGTCACTACCTACTAAATTTCATTGTTTTGCAATATATCTCAATGAATCTATTAACTACTACAAACCTAACTCAATTGTAAATACTGTTCTGTATATATATATATATATATATATATATATATATATATATATATATATAAATGTGTATATATATATATATATATATATATATATACATACATATATATATATATATATATATATATATATATATATATATATATATATATATATATATATATATATATTCTCTTTCTTTTTTATGAAATGTGTACTATTGGACTTCTACTATTGAACATATGTAAATGAGCAATTGCTATGCATTTGTGTACAATCTGATTTATACTATGTATATACATCTTATTTGAAATGTATTTCATGGATTTGTGCTTCCTTTCACTATCTATTTGTATTTTTCTGGAGCTTTTCTCCCCGGGACTCCATTGAAAATGGGCCCCAGTGGCCCAATGGACTCTGGCAAACAAACTGCAAACAAATAAATAACTAAATGTTGTTGTTGTTGTCTTTCAGCTTTTCCCAGTTAGGGGTTGCCACAGCGGAACTCCAGTCTGCTAATGATTGGCAGTAGATTTTCACGAACGCCGAGGTGCCAGCTCAACGTTCAACCTTCAACGAAGGCATGCCCATTTACGTATGTCTTTCGAACGCTGACCCAACCACGGGGAGGACATGCAGACTCCACACAGAAGGCACTCCCCGCACTCCAGCCGAGAATCGAACGGGAGAACCTCTTGCTGTGAGGCAACAACGCTACCGTTGCACCACTGCAGATAAATAAATAACTAAATAAATATAGTTATTATTCCTATTACAAGATTTGACCCTAGAATAGTCTTCATCATACATTCTCTCTCAGCACATACATTTCCAGCACATATATCTGTCATGTCTTCATGACTGAGGTAGTTATTATCTGTTCGTTTCCTCCATAATCTAGTGCAATATGTTTAACAGCATTGCATCAGTTGAATAATGTTTAATTTCATCCTCCAGGTCACAGAAGACTCCTGTGTCAGTGCAGGTGCTCAGCAATCTGCATCCTGTGGCCTACAAGTGGAGTGCACAGATAAACAACCCAGTCCCCCAGTTTTCAAAGATATGGAGAGTCTTGCCTTTAATATAGTATCTTCCTAGCTTTGCTACTGTGTGTTACAGTAAAGTGAATCCTACATACGTAGACTGCAATATATTATGATTCAGCTGCTATTGCATTTATTTGCTGTTTATATCTTTTTGTAATAAAGGGAAGATGTTGTTTTAAGAAGACAAGAGAGCATTTGATTCTTCTAATTGCACATTAAATATTTGGAAACAATACTGGTCATTGATAACATGTAGCAGACTGTGCACATTTATTCAGTTTGAGTTTAAATATTTTCAGGTAATATTGACAAGTGAACACTTACTTACTGGCAGAAGCATATTTGATGGTGCTTGCATTGATTTTATTTTCAGAAATCCACTGTGGGCTTATTTTCCTCTAATGCAGCATGTTTTCAATTTCAATAACTGCTGAACACAGAAGACGTGCACAGCTTATCATTATGCTTTATCAGGGTCTGTTAAAAGGGACTGCAGATCTTAAAGTTTTATGTATGGAAAGCAACTGTTTAACACCTGAGTGGTTCTGTTAAAAGGGACTGCAGATCTTAAAGTTTTATGCATGGAAAGCAACTGTTTAACACCTGAGTGGTTCTGTTACCTGAGTGGTTCTGTTAAAAGGGACTGCAGATCTTAAAGTTTTATGTATGGAAAGCAACTGTTTAACACCTGAGTGGTTCTGTTAAAAGGGACTGCAGATCTTAAAGTTTTATGCATGGAAAGCAACTGTTTAACACCTGAGTGGTTCTGTTAAAAGGGACTGCAGATCTTAAAGTTTTATATATGAAAAGCAACTGCTTAACACCTGACTATTCATACAGTTTACACGTACATATGCATTTTTTTTATAGCACGTCATTTACATACCTCTCAACCTCTTAGAGCAAGAAATCTGGACAAAGCAATAAATAAAAGTGGGACAAAGGCCCAAAAATAGGGACAATTTTTAAATATTGCTCTTACAAACTTAAAAAGTTGATAGAATAACAGGTTTTGCATTAGCATGAATTTTCTGAAAGGTATTAAGTCTGAAACTCAAATGTCCGTCATTATTTTCTAACTTTAGTCTTTAAATATTTGCTACTAATTTTCCAGAAAACCACAATTTTATAAAAAATGGACCAAAAATATGAAGTAAAAATCTGGGCATTCTGAAAAAATCTGTACAGTTATGAGGTATGAGTCGCCAAGTTAGTATGTGTTTTGACTTAGTACATATCCACATATTTAAAATATGATTCACTGAGGCTTGCACATTGAAGAATTTATTCCATAAGCAATTAAACACAAGGCGTCTTTACAAAACATAAAAATATGATTATAGGAGTTGAAATCAATACAAATAAGAAAAAAAATGATTTTACCACTAAGGTGCTGTTTCATGCTTTAAGCTGGATTGCCTATTATTTGGTTTAAGATGGGTTGCTTGTTAATTTGGTTTTGAGTCTTTATAGTTTAACAATATATATATATAACCAAGGCATAACCACTAAATAGTTAAGATGCTATATCTTACTTTTTTGTATGACAAGTATTTCCCATATAAACTTAAGTTTTACTGGAGATAAATATTTAGCTCAGAAGTACATTTTGAAAACAAAACTTTATAGGTTATCCACTGTCTGGCATTTTCTAGCAGTCAGGCTTCATTTAGTACTACTTAATTATTTTATTACTCTTTTATAACTAAGAAAGTCCTCCCTAGGCCCTCAGTGGAATGAGAAAGCATTCTGACACTTTCTCAGGACAAAAGTTGAGACATGCCTTTCTTGCAAAGGACACCTAAATAGTACGGCAGAATTTAAATCCAAAGATTTCGAATAAATGTCACCTGTCAGAGGAAATTGTAAATAAGAGTTCTTCATGCTAACCTTTTGATATTCTGAGGCTTATTTGTGTGAGTCCTGGAAAAGAAAAATTAAATGACTAAAATGCAGACTTGCATATTTCAAGTCTAAGCTTAACATTTGAGAGAATTATTCTCTTTTCTCCAAGAGGGCTTGTGACCCACAAAAAACTTATTTAAAGAAAAACAATAATAAAAAGTAATCATCAACACTTTGTTTTCCTGCATTTTCAGACTTTTTCCTGTACCTTAGCTATGGGAGGAAAGAGTCTTAATCCTCCCCACCAACTGCCAGGCCCCCTTTAATTTTTTTTCTTTTTTGTGGCAAATCCCTGAAGATTACACTTTGTCAATGTCAGCCACAAAGTTTCATTGTTATATGGTACATAAAATACATGCTATTGCAAAGCCTGCTGTTCAGTTAGCTTTTTCAGTGATTTATGGTGATTTGCAGACGTTTACTCTTTTCTGTCTGTTTTGCAGAACATCTTTGATTTTGCCTCATTTATGTCCTACCCTATACTTGAGTAAGTCACTTTGTGGCATCTGGAAATTTGGGCTAGGCTCCTTAATTGTTCCCTGGACTGCAAGCCTAGTGACTACCCAAGAGTCAAAAGTAGTCATGGGATAAAGAAAGGAAACTGATTAAGTAAACAGGAGCATCATCATATAACCAATATTCTGTGGGTGTGATCCTTACTTTCCTTGTTCTGTTGAACATTTACAGTTTGTTTATTGTTTAGCTGTTGAATTAATTTGACAGCATGAAGCCTATATGAGTTTAATATTAATATTTTAACTATGAATGCATTTTTATTTAGCTTGTTTTTAAAGGCACATAGGTGTGAAATGCAGTGTGTTTACACAACAACAGCTTGTCTTGCATTTGGTTCAGATGAGTAAGACTATGAGGTGTTAAAGGGTTGCTCCTGAAAGGTGGCACTTGTGTCCATTGGGCTGTTGCAAAAGCAGACTGTGGTCATAAATGCACTTCTCCTTGTCCTCTAATGGTGCAAAAAAAAATAGTACCCTACACCAAACTCTTAGAGGTCTACATTGATGAAAACAGGAAATTTGATTATCATATAAAACAAACTGATAAAAGTACCAAACACTTGATGTTTTCTACAGGATAAGACCCTATTTAACAGAAGAAACCAGGATGCACGCAGCAACATCCTGCTTACTCCCAACCCTTCTCTCTGCAGCTGCTGTATCAGTCTGCTTACAAGTTAATCAATCCAACCTGATTGAGCAGTGCTAAAATAAAGCAGAAAATTGCCACCAGTGTATTCCATAGCACACATCATTAAATAGAATTAAAACAACTCACCTGGACTGAAATCCCACCCTTCCTGGTCCACTTACAATTGGTACTCACCTGTAATCTCATCTACAAGTCAGAAAACTGTCCAGGCTTGGCCACATCCTTCTACAATACACACCTAACAGAAGCCTTCACTCTGGAGACAAACATGTTTTAAATGTCAATAAATCTAATAACTTGATCAGTGACATGCTATACTCCTATTACTTCTCAAAAGTATGAAAGTCCATTCCACTTCCTATAACAAAAAAAAGTGTAATCTCAACTCTTTCAAACAGCTAAGAGTTGACCTATGTCTGGCATACAAGGCATCCTCTTCCCAGAACTGATGGCCCTATTGCTCGTCATTGAGTCAAATGCCATCAAAACTACACAATCTAGGGATCTAAACCTCTTCAGGAGCATCAAAGGAATGGTTTAGAGGGATAGGTATATCTCACAGAGGATACCACTGCTCTGGAATAGACTCCCCATCCACACAAAACAAAGCTCATCCCTGTCCATATTCAAGTGCAACTTGGGTCTACGGATCAGTAATAGACTAGAACTACCCACATTACTATTAATGGACAGAGGCAACTCTTAAATGCTTTTTCCAATACATGGATCACCTGAAATGTTCTATGATCCCAGTTATTCTCATTAGGGTTAATATATAGTTATCGACCATGGGGTGAGTAAGGCCAGTTTAACACCAAAAATGGAATAGGTTAATTCAAGCAACAAATCAGAAATTGTCTAGGTATAAATGGCCTGCAAATGTAGATAGCCTACTAATTACTTATGAACCTATGAACCTATAAGCAAATTAAACAATACTTGATAAATTCATGGCCTTGAACCTGCTCACCTCCAGGCTAAACTCTCAAGTTTCTTTGATCTTGAACTTAGTCTATCTACTTTTTGCCTTCATACTCACAATTTGCATATAATTCTAAGTCCTCAACATACTTCTATATAGCCACCTCTCCCTCCACTCCCGTAATAACACTCCCTTACCCAACTGTCTGTACTTCTACTATACAATCATTATGGACACTACAGTTTCTCTTTTTAGATACTACTTTCTTGCTAAGTGTTTTTTTTTTTTTGGTCACTTATCTACCTGGTGAAGATCCTCTTATCAGTGTAACACTAGCAGTATAATAATATTGCTATATTCAACCTCACTGGGTAATGTTTAATTGCAGAATGTTTTTTTTTTGGGGGGGGGTTATCCCAGATATCTTACTATTTTATGCATAAGAATTTTACTTAATATAAGGGAACACTCAAAAACTGTAATCTTCACAAGAGAAACTTTGTATTATTATCATTGTAATGTATTATTATCATTGCAATATATTACTATCATTGTAATGTTTTGTATTATGTTGTAAATTAAATTGAGTTAGAAATTTTATCCCTGGACCTCTGCTGAAAAGGAGGACTGCCCAGCTGTATTATCTGAGCAAACAAACACAATATAAAATAACTAAAATAAAATAAATTCAATCTCTTGGGATGATTAATGTTTTTGTACAGTTCTGAAATGTGAATATCAGCTTTTCAGTGTCAGTCCATTTCAGATGTTGGCAGGACATCTTTTTCATCATTATGTATTTAAACTTTAAACATTTTGTCTTCTGTTTTTATAGTATTAGTTTTTATGTTATATATCTCTTAGTACCTATCTTTGTTATGAAACACTTAGCTCTAAAATATTCTCTTGATTGTAAAGCGTCCGATGCACTTCTTCTTTTGCAGCAATCACCCTCCTTTATTACCTTATTTATGTATGCTAACCCATACCCCTAACACTGACCTGTGTCTAATCCCAGATGCTAACCCATATCCCTAACACTGACCTGTGTCTAACCCCAGACTTACATCTTCCCTTTCCATAGTACTGCTACTATTCATACTGTATGTGTCAGAAGTTGGGTTCATATTACATTATCAAAAAATAACGTAATCGAACCATCAAATCATCGAAATGGCAGCATTTCGAAGCTTGTATTGTGGGTGGCTGCACCCCCACACCCCCCGCTAAATATATATTTCAACTCCAAGATCGCACTACAGTGAGGAAAGGGCAAATATTCCAATCCTCACTGTACTGCGATCTTCGAAATGCAGCCATTTTGAAGTTTTGATAGTTCGATTACGTTATCTTTCGATAACGTAATAGGAACCCACAGAATTTAACATTACAATTTTGGTTAACTGATCAAAAAAAGAATAAACTGTTTTCTTTGTTCATATGTTCATATGTTCACTGTTGTGGATTTTTCATAAGTACATTTTTGAAATGTCTGCATTGATCACCTATGTTTAAATGCTTGTGCAGTTTGATGCCTCAATATATACGGAGATCATATTAAATATAAACTGAAGATTATCTATTTGGGAACATGAAGTAATGAATTGATGTGTACCTGTTGGCCTTATACTTTTTTTTTTCTAATGAATAATGCTTGTGGACCCAGAGGTGTGAAATAATCAAGTCCATTTAGTTATTGTTTTAAGAATCTTTTCATTGTAATGAATTTGGAGAAACCAGAATAATTTTATAATGGCCTGTGGAAAAAATAATTCATGAATCTTCACTTCCTGGATTTGTTTTTCCCGATTTGCCTTGACTGATTGCCATGTTGTACTCACATGCTGGACTTGTCATGAACAATCAGTGTGCTTTTATGGGGAGAGCAGTATGTCTTACTGCAAATGGGTTCCCTTCTGCCATCAGAGCTCATCTTATTAGTTCAGACTGCTGGTTGATGTTCAGGCAGTTATTGCTACTTCAGTTCTAGAAAATCTCAGGCCATTTTTGAGGAACTTCTAGGCATTATTGCATTCCACTATAGTTTATTTATTTATCAAATCAACATTTTATTAAACCAAAACTATAGTAACATTTTCATCAATACGTAAACAGCATCATATAGTGATACAACATTAAACAACAGAAAAAAAAAGAATAGTAGAAAAAAAATGAAGAGAAAGAAGAGAAATATATTCCACTGTCTAATGTTTAAAGCTGATACAGAATATGATCAACATCCTACAGACAATATAAAGCATGAAATAATGGATGCAACTTGGCTTATGATTTCATAAATCGAATGTACTAGAACTAAACACAGACCATGACGTGAAATTCTTGTCATTCCATCATATGGCCTTCTTCCTGCAATGTAAATATAAAATGCACCTATATTCATTGCATTTGGAAGAGAGGGGTATCTGTTTCTGGTTCTGATATTCTAAGCTTACAACTTAATGTGAATATACTTGTGACCCAGTCCTGTAGAAGAAATTTGTAGTGCTAAAAGAGACATGCTAAGAAAACAATGCTCATTGTTCTGACTCAGCTCTGTTTTCTCCAGAAGACATTTGCTATTATTTAAACCCAAGACCCCAAACTTGCTATTAGTTTCATATGGCAGCGGCATCCTTAGTGCTCATCCCATTGATCTGATCATGTGTTTCCACCATTTTGCTACTTCTGGGCAGTACTAAATCATATGTATGTAGTCCACATCTTGCTGAGAACAATGCTAATGCCTGAAATCTTTGGATCAGACTCTCTCGATAAACTGCACTGTGGTGAAATGCCAGTGATAAAGGTCCTTAGATATTCTAAAGCATGCAAGTTATGGTCAGTCATTATTTTTGAGCTATCTTAGGCATTCCACTGGTTTGTCTTCACCACAGCCACTCCCAATAATTCACTCTAATGCTCACCCATTATCTCAAGTTGATTATGGGGTTGTCTTTAAGGATATCATAGAGACTTATCAATTTAAACTTGCCCAGGTTATGTTTCTATCCATAGCAATGAAGGAAGAGAGAGGTATCAGTCCTGCCTTCAATTCCAGCCAGTGTTAGAGATTAATATGGAGATGACACATCACAGTTGCAAATATTGCCACCACTGTACATTAAGTTTGGGGAAGGTTGGCTTCACCCTATCAAAAGGTAGAATCTACCCACTCACTCATTCCCATATATCTTAAATAAACAAAATCCTATCAGACAACCAGTTTTTCCAGGAGATGGGTTTTACTGTCAATCTGAATTGGGGGGGGGGGTTATTCCACAGGGAAGATAGCACGGACAGCTTGTAACCACTCCCTTCCCTCTTCTTGAGTCATTGTCCCAACCATAAATCTAATTGTCCCAGATCCCAAACCTTATAAGAGAACAACTAATCGTCTAGCCATTCTTTCTAACAGAAGTACTCCTGAAAAGCAGCAAAATGTCTGCTAAGTACACAACCTAAACAAATGTGCAATTTAATGCATACATGTCACACACATATGCCATGTCAAAAGCAACACACAGATGTAGGCATATACGTATGACTGTCAGTGGCCTAAATGGAACATACATGAAATCAAGGTCAATGCACATACACACACCAATAATATATAATAATATTTACAAAAATATAACATGACAGCCTAAAATATATCAGGTTGTGCATATGGATTTCAACAATGTAGACTGGTTAACACACAAGTATAATGAGAACAAGGATGTATTACAAACAGTAGCCAGCGATTTGTGTATAGATGTCCTGCACCATAAAGTGGCCATACATTTGTCACATGTTCATCATGTCAACAAGACAATACATGGCAATGGTCAATAACTGCAACAAAGGTAAACAGATATGCAAAATATAATATGGAACTATGAAGGTGAATGGGAGGTGGAGAACCTGGGCCCACATCAGGGAAAAGCAGGACAAGGTCATGTGGAAGACAACCCAAAATACAGTTAAGCAAATTAAAATGTATGTCACATGGGCAGAATGATTTCTGATATATACAGAAATGGCCATATGTAAAACATACATACACAGTGATGTGCAATCTTGTAACATCGACATGCATAGAATGCAAAGAATTCCAAGCACATGCACATATATTGTCATGCAAATGTTGAATAAAGAAATGCAGGTGTATGTCAAACACCTTGCTCATTACTGAGCAGAGGACACTCCTATGAGCATCATTATAGCACATCAGTGATATGTCAGTGAATGTTCATATTTCAAACATGCAATTGTGTGTCACTAGGGATCCAACTGTGTGCAGACACATAAACAATCAGTTAGTGTGTACAATTAATAGAGGAAGGTGTAAATTTATGTGAATAAATAATGGATGTAGAAATTTAAGATACAGAAAACACTGCATATTGCACTGTCACAGAAAATTATCTGTACCACTGTGTATAGGTTAATTCTACATTGGTGTTTGATGCAGTCAGAAAAGGAGTGCTACACAAAGCTATGATATACTTGTATATGGTCCCACATAACATCAGCATTGCCAATACGTGGCACACAACACCACATCATGCCAATGTGACATCATGACTACTGTCATCCAGAACACATGGGAAATGATGTGTCCTTCTGTTGCACATACATGATATGGCAATACACAAATCCAAACATTATTGCAGTAGTAGTGCACTATGGACCATATCTGTTGTCTGTCATTTGCCCTTAATAAAACACAAATTTAAAGGGTAATTGTTGCAGCACTAGCTGCAGATTAACTGCCATAGTGCATGGACAGCTGAATGTGGGAGGAAAGTGTAATGTGTTAACGTGTGTCATGCAAACATTGAAACATAATGAAATGTCACACACAGCAAAAAACAATTGGAACACGCAGGCACTACTTATGGAAATGAGGGGCCAAGTTGATGGGGATGAGCCTCATGAATGATCTCCCAGGATGTCTTCCTGAACAAGTTGTGCATAGCCTATGCCATATCCTGGAAAAAGTTTCCCATCATGTTCTTCATTTGTGTTTGGAACACATCAGTCACACCCTCCCAGATCCCCTCCCAATAATTGTCTATGTTGTGGTCCTGGCACCATGTTTTCTGGTGTGCAGCAGGCATGATTGCTTGGGAAGGTGCGGGTCCAACTTCCTAGTCATCATCATCAATATCATCACCATCATCATCTGAGGATGCAGGCAGTGTCTAGGCATGTGCTCATCATCTGTGTCTAATAAGCAAATGTCCATGAGTCCCATGTTCTGTCAAGATAAGATGAATTGCAAAACATGACAGAAATAAAAAGCAAATGTCTATCATGCATAACATTCCCATGAAGATCATAGCTGGCAAAACTATGAAACTGATGTGCATATCTGCAATATAACATACTTAACTGACATACCATTCACTGGTGAGTTCTGCAAATATGACACTGAAGGTTTAGTAGCATACATCAAACTTCTTATTTAAATCACATTTCAGTTTTAAATGGTACAAACATTAGCAAGTAGCAGAATTATAATCAACACAATTGCTGCTGTTGAATGGCTCATAATGGACATAACACATTTCCCCATGTCACTTTATCTATAGTTATGGACATGTCCAATAACAGAACATGTCAGGGAGAATGTATCCACCAATGTGGAGTAGTACAAGCAAGGCCATGCAATGGCATACATAACATGGCTTACCAGTGGGAATCAGGGCATCATCTAAACATTGGAATACTCTCCAGCATGAAGCATGGCAAACATATGCAACTCAAGCACACGTAACATATTCTGACATTTGAATGGAAGCATGCCTGACACTGCCTCATGCCACATTAACATAACTGAACTTTGCCAAAAAAAAGCTTGAAAGCATTGACATAACATAAGAGCATTATGGTGACCTGCACTGTTTAATAATGCAGCCTGCCTCAGTAAACTGTTCATCTGACTTTATGGAAGTAGGTCATCATGCCTTTTCTTTTTCCCTTGCATGTGTTACCTGAACAGTTATGTGTGTGTGTGTGAATGTAAATGTGAGGTTCAGCTGAAACTTCTACTCCTACTCACCATCGGATAGCCCAAAGGAAATACTGTATACAGCATTCCATACAACCATCACTCAGGAACAGCTCTTCAATGCACTTTTCAAGCAAAATACACTGCATTGATGGGCTTCATAACATCCCAGGATGTTTGCTACATAGAATGAAACATGACCTCTTTGGTCTACTTGTATTCCTTTTCTAACTGTAGCCTACAATTAGGCTTTATGTCCAAATAATGGCAGGTGGCTACAGTGATTCACCTGCACAAAGGATTTCAAAATGCTGATCAGGGTAAATACAGGCCCATAAGTCTGACGAGCCTCATATGTAACTCCATATGGACACGATAAATGAGGACCTAGATAACATGCAAAAGCTGGCCCTATAACAGTTTTGCTTTGTTAAAGGAAGGTCATTCCTATTAAAAGTGGAGGACTTCACTGAGAGTGTCAACAAAGCATTGGATGTAGCCAGGATTGTGCACACAGCTTACCTCAACCTGGCCAAGCATTTTGATAGCATACCCAACTCAGGCATTCTAGACAAGCTCAGTAAACTAAGTATAAACCCTTTTATACCCCACAGGATAGCTAAATGGCTCAATGATAGGACCCAGGAGGTCAATATAGGTGAGGTCACTTCCACCAAGAGCTCAGTCATTAGAACGGTCCTCCATGGCTCACTACTGAGGTCACTGCTTTTTCTGACATCCATCTCTCTTAAGTGGAAACAAATGGTGAAAGTCTATGGCTGACTAACTTTGCAGATGATTGCAAGCTGGAACTTATCATTGACTCTCATGCAGACACAAGCATTCTTCAAGGAGGCCTATCTCTGATTAACAAATGATGGCAAAGCCATGGTCTTAAAATCAATGATAAGAATTGTATAATTGTACCCTTCAGGCAGTCAGCCATCACAGACAATTACTATGTTGATAATATGACCACATCAGTCAACCCAGTGGTCAGGAATCTGTGTATGTATGCAGACAGTAGCCTTACCTTTGACCACCATGTGGCCACAGTGATGAGGAAATCCTTTTGTGTTGCACAAGTTATAAGTAAGGGCATGGTAGCTAGATTAAAGAGGTCATTATCTCACTGTAGTCTGCCCTTATCACAACAATCATAGAGTACAATAC
The DNA here is from genome assembly GCF_019279795.1 of Protopterus annectens. NCBI lineage: Eukaryota > Metazoa > Chordata > Ceratodontiformes > Protopteridae > Protopterus > Protopterus annectens. The sequence goes on along the minus strand of NC_056733.1, from coordinate 1,883,403,134 downwards.
TCCTTTCATTATGTACCTGACCAGGCATATGCAGAAGCTACCTCAGAGAGTGCAAGGTATAACAAACCTACCATACACAGAGGGGCTTAAAGACCTTTTCCTTTACTCAGTCTGGAATACATTTTTGAGGGGTGATGATCTTATGATTGCCTTACAAGGCATCTACATACACCACAGTCATGAATCCCCTGCATATTCATAAGTCAAACTGCACCAGAAATAAAAGGTCTATGGATCACAATGTTGTTTGTGACTTAGACAGAACATGCTGGAGAGACAGATATGTGTCCCATAGGCTGAACCTCCTATAAACAGGCTTCAAAGTCACATGAAGCTGATTGTGTTTATTATACAATTAAAGCCTAACCTAGACAAATGTATGGGGGTTTATAAATTTACTCTGGGACTGTCACCTATGTCCATCATGGACAGAGATATCTTATAAATGCCTGCCCCTCAATGTCCTATGTGCATATAATAGATGTCATTATTCTTTCATGAAAGCCTGGCTAGGCTTAGAAAGACCCACCAAGGATACTAGCGTGGTAAAACTCTATGAATGTAGGAATCTTTAAATTGTAATGTCTGCATGTAATAATTCATATGAATATCTACCAAGTGTCATTAAAATGAGGAGAAAGTGAGATGACAATATTGTGGAAACTAGTCAAGTCATATAACAAGCATCTGAGCCAGGTAGCATGTAGTAAGATATTTGGCTGAAAACACATTGATATAATGAATACAATAATAAACATTTTATATGTTCAATCACCACAGCCTGTGACATATGAGAATCTAATATATGTTGTACTAACTGTATGAACTATTGCAAAGAAATGGATATCTGCACAACTGTCAGCAAACTTAGAATACATGTGCTTTGCAGCTAAAACACCAAGGTGTTGTAGGCAGGTAACAACACCAATATTAAAATGAAAGGCATGCTATACAATCTACCACTGACAGTGTAATCACTGATACAGCAAACAGTCACTCAAACTGTCAATAGGAAAACAATGCACAAAAGATCCGACAGCCTGGGAAACAGTCACACATAAAAGTGCACCTAAGCATATGCTATAAGCAGCAAACAAAACACTAAGAGCTGTATAAAATTTTTTTTTTGCTTTAAATGTGTGACAGATATACCAACCCAGCTGTTAGTTAGGTTGTGGAGTACATTTCAAAACATGTGGGCAAGAAAATATGGCTTAATGCTACATGCTATTTACACATTTTGGGATTTAAATCACAGTTTTAAGTACAGCTATAGTGTGATTATTTCACTTAACTTACTGATGTATGATGGGTATTCATGGATTCTAAGCAATATGCATAACAATGTGAAAAATACAGGTCTATAACAAGAATCAGGTGCATTTCGTTTAACAAAACAGAAAAGGTAATCAACATACCTTTCTCCCTCCCCGTTCCTCAAGCCTGTGCATCTACCTGATGCACAGAACATGATTTATTTTCCTGTCTTCAACATCTGAAAAAAAGAAAACAGCAACTATGAATGACATATTCCTCAAATAACAATGATATGCATTTCTCAGAACAGTTGCAAGAAAATTTACTTCTGATGAACATTAGATAATCACCATATACATTTTTCAAGGTTACATATAGGTCTTTACATATTTAAAAATAGATTAGATGGAGGACATAAGATTCAAACCTGCAACTATAATGTACATCCAAACCCTAGCTTTGATGACTGCCTGCCTAGTTAATCCATTTTAACTGAAAGAGTGTGTTGTGTGTTGTGAATACATTGAAAAGGCTTGGTGTTATCACATCACCTGGATGGAGGATTGTCTACTAATATGGATTGTGGCTTAGGATTTTAGAGAAAGAACATGTGCTGGGCACCTAGGTAAATGTTTAGCAAAAATTAATTAATGTCAGTACTGTTATCAAAAACATTTAACAGTAATGGAAAACAGACATTCCTCAGACAGTGGGACAGTGTCGTGTATCATGTAGCTTCTGTTAACAGAGCCATACAAGTTGCTGTACTCGAGGCAGTAAGGTATATCTAAGGGCTAAGATAGTCTTTGGCAAAGTGCACAACACAAAGCAAATGCATACATCTTCCCTGTTCTGCATTTCAACTGTAAGTCTGCCCATCTCCCTCCCTCAAAAGATAAGGATGATGTTGTTCCTGAATTGAATGTAATAATTAATGATAAAATGGACCCTGATACCACATTTAAAAATAACACCATATTGCAAAAAAACTTTATCCGACATATAACAGACTGTGGCAAGCTTTACTAACCCTGCAGTTAAAGAGTTGCTGTTAAAAGACCATTACGGATTATGGAAGTATTCCTAGGAATTCAATGAATAACTGAGTTATTTATAACCATGCACAAAATAAACTTTAATATCCATAAATGCAATATTCTTCTCTTATATAACTGCTATGGGTAAAGTAATCTAAGACAGCAATTTATTGATATGTTTCCCTTATGTATTGGAACCCACAGTATACCAAATGTAGGCATGCTGGCTGGTTTCCTTACAAATCAAGCTCACAGGCAGCAAGTGTTTCTTCCTAGCAAGCAGGTACTGCTTTAATAACCCTACAGTTAAAGAGCTGCACATTTCGGATTATGGGCATATTCCTAGAAATTCAACAAATAACCAAGTTATTCATAACCATGCACAAAATAAATGTTAATATCAATAAGTTCAATATGCTTGTCTACATAACTTCTATAGGTGAAGTAAACCAAGAGAAGAATTTATTTATATGTTTCCCCCTATGTGGGTTGGAACGCACAGCATGCCAAAATGTGAGAATGATGGTCAGTTTCCTTACAGGTTGAGCTAAGAGGCAGCACATGTTCCTTCTTAGTAAACAGGTATTTCTTGTATACATTTGAATTCCTGCAGAGAAAAGATGAATATGAAAACTTCCAACACTTATTGGTCATTATACTGTAAAGAAATAACAGCTATCAACACATAACTGAAAACATATGTGTAAGCAGTTGGACAGGTATTCCTTTATGCTTAAAAATGGGACTGTGGTAAGAATATTTATTTTATTAGGAGGAATGAATTAAAGAAGTTAAGTATGAGTTTTTATTCAGACATATTCTACAATAGTAGCCAATACTTTCTTACTATAATGGATAAGTACGAAATGTATAGTCATCAGTGGCCTAGGTGCTCTATACATCAGTGATGCACGAGGACAGTGGATGTGTGAAATGTCATTATATGTTGGAAAACAGATGTACATCTACAAAGTTCATAATTATATATATTATAAACATTATTAAATAAATTAACAGCATGGGAATTGAACCCATACTTATATGAAGAGCAGTTACCATGTCTACTTAATTACCTCAATAAACTAATTGCTACAGCAGCAAATAAATGGTTATAAAAGCAACTATGTGATATATATATATATATATATATATATATATATATATATATATATATATATATATATATGGGATAGAAATATATCACTAAATTCCATAGGAATGCTCAGGTATAAGTAGAGTTGTCACACTTACTGTAGGGATCCATGGGCTGTATCTGCACCTCAGTGACCCTCTGGTGAAGCTTTTCCACATTATTCTGATGCAGGTCATCATAGCGGTGGCAAACCTACACTCTAGTCCAGTAGATCTTTGGTACTGCCTCATAATCCTGCTCCAGATGTCGATCATCATGAAGTTCCTTGGCCTGGCTCTCATCTGATGCTCCAATACATATAGATTGTCAGCATCTGGGTGGTCTCCTCCTCAATCCAGTTGGGCACACAGACATGTCTCAGCCTCCTGAAAGTACCCATCTTGATCCTCAAATAAAAAACTGTATGATAATTGCAAAATTTAAAAAACTGCTCACTGATGTCCCAGTCAGTATGCAGGTAGCAATGGTCTGATTAGTAAATGTATTAAAATCAATGTTTAAAAGTGGCACTTATGTCATGTTATCAGATCATTGGAAGATAACAGGCACATGCCACACATGGTACTATTTACTGATACCTATTGGGTACTTGTGCAGTGCACCTGTGTGTTAAGGAGCATGTAGCCAATTTGTATGGACATGTGCAAATTGGATTCCAAAATCTAGAATTTTAATGAACCTCATTAATTATGTATGGCGCAAATGGTACTTCAAGATGGGTGCACATTAGATACTCCTACTTTCAGTGATTCTGAGTCAGAGTTAAATTGGCACCTGCTAGCATTTCTGTTTTGGGGAATATTACATCTGTTAAAGTTACTCATTCTCAAAGGTACCTGTTTAAATTTATTTTTATTCAAAATGTGTGCTTTAACAGAAATTGTAAGTTACTGGTCTAATGTTTGATTGACCTTTATGCATACAGGTGTTGGCATTTTCACTAATTTTGATTTCCATATGCAGTTGTATAGCCAGATTTACACTGCAAATGCGATGTTTTTAACAAAAGTTTTAATACTGTGTTATTTTGCTGTTACAGATATTTCTTCATTGATGGTTCTTAACAGCAGTCTCATGACTACTCGCTCAATATATAAAGGATCCATACTGTCTGTCGTCTGCCTATGGATCCTGAGGTTTTATGACATTTTCCATAAGTTGTTCAATTGTTAGTTTGTGTAGTATTTTAATATGAAATGCATGCAGACTCGTGGTATGATACTGTTGTCCTTGGATCTCTGTTCAACAGATATGTAGTGTAAGAGATTCTTATCCCACACATAGCAATGCAGGTATTGTTGTTACTTTTTATATGTCACATTAATATTTGTCACAGGCAGTGTTTTATAGATGTTTACATTGGACAGGAGAGCATACTGTTTATAGTGGCATATGCTCTCCATATAATTATCTGCATAACTAGGCTCCCACAGGAATATGATTCTGTGCATTTCAGTGTCTTTCAGATGGCCAACTGTTCTAGGGGTGAAAATTTCTCCCCACAGGAAAATGGCATCATACTAGATGTTCTCTGAAAACATGGATAGAGACTGCTTGACCATGCAGGGACTACAGTTCGAAGAAATGAAGTGCGGACTAACCTCACCAACATGATAAATGCAGTTGGAGGTCAAACAGATCCCGTGAGGCCTGTCAGTGACTCTGGTCAGACATGATCCTCTATGCAGCCAAAAGGTTAAGACGATATGAGAGATCGTGGGATGCCACCAGAGGGGGATCACCATTGAACCCTTTGATGACATCACAATATTTCCATCCTGCCTGCATACAACAAGAGGGGAGAGATGCATACCCAGGGTGGGATAGAAGCCAAAGTTCCAGGCCAAACATGTATGTCTTTCTTTCCATGACATGGCTGAATATAGAGAAAATCATTGCATATTGTTATTGCATGCATATTCATGTATTGTCATTTTTGATTTACAACAGCAGATTTGAGTTTTGCACACTAATCCACACAGGGTGATGATGATGATGATGAACATAAGTTTAATGACATGTACTCATACAACTGCAGTACAAACAGAACAAAGCAAACAACATGTGTAATGCTGTCTGCATTAATATTCACAAGTCCAGCTAGTTCCAGACAACATTAGAGAAATGCAGGTGAGTGTCTCCATACTGTGTTACTGTGACCACTACCTGTTATTGCCTCAGCCTCATGTCATGGCACTGCTCTTTACTGTCATAGTGTTATTTCCCTAACATTGTACACATCCACTGCAATGGCCAGTATCAATATGTTTTGGAGAGCTGTCAACATCAGGAGCAGTCTCATATTGGGTCTGTGGTTCACTGGCTTCATCCTTTTCACCTTATACTATGGCACTGGTGTAGTACTGTAGAAACCGGGGTTTCTTCAGACCACACCAGAGCTAGCATACTTTCACTTTCAGGAGCCAATGATGTCATTACCTCTCCATGTCTACACTCCTGTCATTCATGCATGCCTTACCTGTGCTTAGCTGATTGCAACATGGGAGAGGCAGGCCACCTTTCAACAGAACTCACCTTGCACATCAAGCATCAATGTCTATGCTTCAAAGTCCACACACTTCTACTGCTGACCCATCTGCTGTGGTCCTGCCAGTCTTGACCAGACATCCAGTGGGGGCCTAACCCATGCAGGTGCAACTAAGACAGACCAGGTATGTTACTGCAACAGGTGCATAGTTTGCATCAATGTGTAGCACACATGTGATACATGACATTAATGTCACTATTTTTCAACACAGGGCCTTCTGACCTACAAGCGCAACATCCGTCATGTGATTATCTGCAGCTCTTGTTACTATGTTGTATATGCCATGCTATCAGTATTGTTTTGGCTAACTACATGAATGTGTTGTCTTTCTCTTTACTTTCCCATTGCAGGATCTGCAGTGCAACACAAACTCTTGACAGTGATAGTCTGATACATGTCATTGCTGCTCCTTCTGGTTTTGTCTTCCATTAATACTGTGTCCTTCTTCCCAATTCTAGGCAGACTGTGTCAACCAGATTAACTGCACAAACTAGTGGTATGTCTTTGTAAAACCTTCTGTATGTTTTAACTGTGTTCAAATGGCTAATGGTGGCAATGATGTGATTAATAATGCTGATCTTTTCCCCCTACAATAGTTGAAGTTCATCCCTGTTTAACAGCATTGTCTTCCCAGGATGAGTTATCAGAGGAGTGTTTTGTTTGTATTCTTGACATATATCATGTATGTTGGCTATGTAACCTAATCATATACTCCTTGTAATATAGATTCCCTGAAGCATACATAGACAAGACGTCATGTAAAGTCATTTTTATGTGCAGCATTGCAGTAAGATATGTGTCATATGTCTTTAATGATATCCAGCATGTGATGTAAGCATGTTGGCCTGATCTGTGTCATATGTCTCTCCTTTTAGCACATCAACTATCTGACTGTATCCTCTATTAGTCCACCCAGTGGTCATGATGTGGGATCTGATGTGTCTCAGTATGGTAGCATGGCCCCTGGCACACAGGACATTGACTGGCTAAAATGGCAACAGTGATGTTGATGCAGCTGTAGCTTCAAACATGAAGGGAAAATTATCTGGCCAGAATGAGGGTATATCAGATGGTGAAAAGGATGAGGCCGGTGAACCACAGACCCAAGATGAGACTGCTCCTGATGTTGACAGCTCTCCAAAACACATTGATACTGGCCATTGCAGTAGATGTAGATATGCAAATTGTGTCCAGGTGTCAGAGGGTGTCTGCCTACTCCTATAGGCAAATGGACATTCTCAGCAATGTCATGGATCAGGCATTTATATGCTTGCCCGTGTCATGGATCATGTTGCACACCAGCTGCATGTACTGCATGAATGACAGGAGTATAGACATAGTATAAGCAGGGGTCTGCATGCCTTACCTGTGCTTAGCTGATTGCAACATGGGAGAGGCAGGCCACCTTTCAATAGAACTCACCTTGCACATCAAGCATCAGTGTCTATGCTTCAAAGTCCACACACTTCCACTGCTGGCCCATCTGCTCTGGTCCTGACAGTCTTGACCAGACAGTCAAGTCGCAGTTATTCGCCTTCACATCAGCATGGTGTTGTCACTCCATCAGTCTCCTCTGTGGAGCAACCTGGGCCAAATGTTTCTGGACATGGTAGGGGGCACGGCAGACCACAGTGTGAGCCATTCACCCTGGACTGCATTAGAGTGAGTCTAACAGTTTAATAAAAATAGCTGACACCATGTATTTCATTACTTTAGCCATATTTTACTGTGATGAGTTTGGCTTGTGATATTAAAAGTTATGCATTATGTCCTTTGTTGTTTCTCTTTTCTCATCTTATTATATTGTAGAGATAGGAATGTGTTGCACTGATGTGTGTTCCTTATTGTTTGCCATACACTGATACAACAATCTGAGTCTGTATGCATACCTGTGTCAGTTGTGGTTTGAGTTGATGACCCCTGTTGTGACAGATTTGTATATCTCTTCTTAATGTTATATATTGTGTTATGTCTGATGTGCAGTGTGTACATCTAGTGGGTAATTGCTCTTAGATACAATCTGTGCTGCTTTGGTGGGGCAACACCTGAGCATCAATGTTTAATCTGGTACTCATGTAAATATGATTTGCCATGACTTAAAGTTGTGGGTCAGACACTGCCATGTTGCCTGGACCTGCACTTGTATTTACACTGTACTTTGCATATGCCTGTTTCTTCTGCCCCCTATGTCCTCCTGCTCCTCCTCTGAAACCTGTGTGATGTCATCCTCAGACATCTGGGGTTCTTGGGGTAGTTCACCAACACCTACAACAAGAAGACTGCCATGTACTCTAGTTAGCATGTTGTGCAGCATGGTGCACACCATTATCATCTGTGCTGCCTTCTCTGGTGTGTATTGCATTGCAGCCTCTGATGTGCCCAGACATCTCAACCCATCTTTCTTTACATCAAACGCACACTCTGTGGTGTTTCTGGTTGATGTGTGACCTCTGTTGTAGGCCCCTTGTGCAGGGTTGGATGGTTCATGGTATGGTGTCATTAGCCACAGCTCAAGTGGATAACCACAGTCACCCATTGTGGGGAATAAAAACATATTTGGTCAGCATGGATATTGTTAGGAGGGGTATCCTTAGCTTATATCCTAGGTGTGTTCGTGTACTTACACAGTAGTATTCCCTCAGGTATTTCACCTTGCTGGAATGTAGCCCTCAGTCTACTTTCCCTTCATATGGCAGTATCATGGACACTTCCAGGGTGTGCTGCCATGATGTTTGTTATGCTGTCATCTGCTGTACACACATCCTGGCAGTTGATGGATGGCCGGCCCTTTCTATTTTTGATGGATGGCCAGCCCTTTCTGTTTATGTCCAAATACTGTCAAATGTCCAAATATGTCAAATACTAATCTATACAGTACTACTGCCACAACAATCTCCACTGGGAACAAGTCTGACCTCTTAATCATAACCATTAACATAAGAAGTATCTTAATAATGAGATTCTTCCGCCAGGGTACAATATCTTACTTCTTGATAGATCCGGTAAAAAAGGTAGCGGCGTTGCTTTTTTATATAAAAATCATCTAACCTTAGAAGCCTCAAATCAAAACATTCCAACTTTCAGCAATGTAGTACTACCTACCAAGCTCAACTTGAACTCAAATAAACACATAAACTTTATTGGAATCTACATCCCACCCGGCGACAATACCCACACATTAGATAACATATTAACCTGGTCTGAAAAATCTTTACCCCAAGAAACTGTTATCATGGGTGACTTTAATATTCATTGGACATCATGTAGTTCTCAAAATCTCACCAATCACATTCATCTGCATGGTTTCACCCAACTCATACAACCCCCCATCAGGATCAATAAATCTTCTAATAAACAATCCATATTTGACTGCATTTTAACAAACAGGCCAGTTCATTCATGTCACACTGGCTGTCTTCCAGACTGCTTCAGTGACCATCTTCCAACCTATATAATTAGACAAATATATAACTCAAAGAAACAAACTACTTGCTAACAAATAAGGAACACAAAATAATTTAATACGAACAACTTCATAAGCTCCCTAAATTACTCTAACTGGCTCCCACTTAAACACCTACTCCTGGAAGATGCTCCCCATCACTTTAACAACACCTTCCTATCTGTCCTAAACAACCAAGCTCCTACCAGGGCCATGACAATCAAATCCAAGTATGCCCCATGGCTAAAAAAAGAAACTAGGTCTATTTTAATATCAAGAGATAAAGACTGGGATAACTGGTACAAAACGGAATTCAGTGTTGCTAAACAATACTACCACAAGCTTAAAAATAAAGCAAAGAAACAAACTAAGCAAGACAAAATAAATTGCTACATTGACATCCACATTAAACACCAAAAGAACCCTCAAAAATTCTGGTCAGCAATTAGCAATCTATTCCAACCAGGAAAAGCTAGCACTCTCCAACCCACCATCCCTAATATGACAGAAACCACTGCCACCCAATTCAATAAATACTTCACCGAAACCATATTAGCCTTAGCTAGAAAAGAGTCATACTCCTCCACCCTAGATACCTTAAGTCCAATACAAGACAATAACACCTTCTCCATACAACCCGTCTCAACTGCAACAATAAAAAATGCTTAAAAAATTAAAGCCCACTAGCAGCAGACAATCTACCAGCACATTTTCTGAAACTTGCAGCTGAAGTAATAGCCTACCCAGTCTCAATACTTATAAACAGATCCATATTAGAATGCCAAGTCCCAACCATTTGGAAGCCTGCCCACATAATTCCACTTCACAAAAGACAGAGGACAGAGCTTGCTAACTACCATCCTATTTCTGTCTTAACCCCCCCCCCTCGAAAATTTTAGAGGCAATTTTATACACACAACTCCTGCATTACCTACAATCTACTAGCCCAAGCACAACATGGTTTCCGTCCACACCACAGTACTACTGAAGCCCTGTGATCTTTCATCAACACAATAAATCATCATAGAAATGACCATAAATATGTTTCCTCTATTTTCTTAGACCTGTCTAAAGCTTTTGACATGGTTTCACAAAACAGACTCCTAGCCATCCTTTCTGAGCGAAAATTTTCCCAAACTACTCTCGCTTGGTTGCAGGACTATCTGATTGGATGCCAACAAGCAGTATGTTGGCAAGGTGATCTATCTCCCCTTCTTCCCATGATCATAGATGTTCCCCTACTATTCTCACTATTCACAACCAACCTTCATACCTCAGCCCCACAGGCATCCATTATTCAGTACACTGATGACCCCACAGTAATATGTGCTGCCCCCTCCATACACAAACAACAATCACTGACATAAGAGTCCTTTCTATCAGTTGGAACATGACTTACAAACTCTCAACTTATCATCATCCCCAACAAAACCAAACTATTGCTGTTCCACCCAACCAAAACTACTGCTCCTTTCCCTTCTTTCAATATTGAATTGACAAATAAGACCATAATCACTCCCACTGGTCATACTAAACTACTAGGGGTTGAAATAGATAGCAATATGTAATTTGATATTCACATATCACAAACCATAAAAAAGTACATAAAAAACTAGACACACTGTACAGGAACAAACTATACCTCACAAACAACACAAAAGTCACAATAGCTCAAACCCATTTGATCTCTACCCTGCTGTATGCATCACCCATGCTCATCAACCTGAGAAAAGCTGACCTTCCAAAACTTGAGACATGCTATAACAACATTGCTAGATTTGCCACAAATTCAACCTCTAGGACTCATCACTGTGTAGCACTCAAGCAGGTTAACTGGCTTGAGATTCTCCACCTCTTGCTGTACTACCAACTAACCATGCCTCAGAAAATTTGCTATCAGAAAGAAAACACACCTGCCCTGCAAAGCTTACTACAGCTATACCCCAGTAGCAGAACTTTACAATCCAATAATAAATCCCTGATAAAAGTTTCCATGGCCAGCAATCAGGCTGGGGAATCCCTCTTCTCCAACTATATAGCTAAAATTTGGAATGCATTACCTACCAAAATAAAATCAACCACAACCTCATCTCAGTTCAAACTAATACTAAAGACTCACCTATCTAAAAAATGGATATGTCTGTGTATGGCTTCTGACTAAACAGCTTGTTCCTACACATGCTTCTATCATTGAGTACATTTTTTATCAGTACTTTTTAATGTTAATGGTATCTAAGTCTATATAGACTGTACACTGTATAGTACACGTATATTTTTTACTGTCTACAGCTGTATGTCATTTATATTGTGCTTGAATCATTGTTAATTTTGTATGTTTTACATGGAGCTTTTATTCCCGGGCCTCCGCTGAAAAAGGACGTGTCCAGTTGGACTTTCCTGGTAAACAAATGTAAAATAAAATAATAAAATAAAAAATGTATTGGTCTGCTTCAGGATGTACTGGTGTACTGATAGGTTTGTTTGTTCAATCTGCTGTACCGAGTACACGGGGGATGTTTGCAAATGCTGGAACTTGTGCATTACCATTCTCCACTCCATGGGGGTAGACAGAAAGTGTATGTAGTCATCCACATTGCTGCACATTGCTTCCAGAGTGTTGCCAAGATATGGCTGGCAGCTGTTTGTGGGACTCCCACAGCATCCCCCATGTGTGTCTGGAATGTCCCAGATGTAAGTACACCCAGGCTGAAAAACACTTTGGTTTCAAGGAGGATGGGGTTTCCTCACAGGGTCCACTCAGACATGTAGGGAGCACATATACTGCAGACAGTCTGCACCAGTTGTATGTCTAGCAAGTACATGTCAATTATTTGCTGCTTTGAAAATTGCCTTAGTTGCAGCCTTGCACTGACTCCAGATGGCTGCTTTCTAGGGTGCATAGCCACTTCCTCATTTATGGCTTGTGTGAATAAATTAGACACTATTACCTATTTTACCATGTCTGGCTGGAGTTTTGCACATAGTTTCCAACTGACCTGTGCATTGTGTGCCAGCAGAGATGGCTAGGATATTGTGAGTGAGTTCTTGTATGTTGATTAATACTCTGTTTTGTTCAGGATGTTTTTAAAAGTTGAACAGTGTTCTGTTGCATGTCTAACTGTGCATGTTTGTGAAGGTGATTCTAAATGCAAAGTGGCTCAGAGTCAGCTGATCTGCAGATGATCTCACTGGAATGTTTCTAGTTGCTCTGTGTTTTCTTTCAGAGACCCAAAGTCAGGAAGGAACATTAATAAACAGCTATCTGTTGATTTTCAAACAATGAAATGAATATAAAAAACTGGAACAACTGAGACAGTTGACCTAGTCTATAAAACAGCCTGCTGAAGACAGTTGAAGTCAGTTATATATAATATCATCATATAGTAGTTGTTCAGTTGTGTTCTGTTGAGTTCACAGTTCAGTTCAGTTCCATTAACAGTACACAGTTGTACTGAGCAGTGCATACCCAAAGGACTCACCAAGAACTGTAAGATTGCCTTTGCTCTGTTGTGATATTTAGTTTAGATTAGGGATAGTGTTCTTCAATTAGATGGGAAACTATAGCTAATTTGTCACAGTTTTTCTAAATGTTGGATTTCTGTCCTTCAGTATTAATTTCATTTTCCTGGTGATGGAATTCTGTTTGTTTATTGAAATTACTGTTTTATATTTTAAAATAATTTTGTTTATTATTATATATTTTTATTATCCCATATTGTGGATGATCAATTCAGTGTATTCTTTAGTGATTTGAGAGTGCTTATACCTGCTTTGATAATTCCTGGTCCACTCTGAAAGCCTGTCTGCTTTAGATCATTTGCTAATATTTGTTTTAATACCTAATTTTAATAATTGGACACCCCTTTGAAAGGGCATGTAGATGCTTTGGTTGGTGGCAGTGTTTTACCATATCATTTGCGGGAAGGGACACAGTCTGAAAAATGTGTCAGGTAGTCCAGAAGTGTTTGGATGTATGAGATTTCATTTATTTAAGTGTGAGTGTATCAGAGGTCTTAAACTGGGACACATTGCTCTAGATTGTGTAAAAAGGAATTACATTAAAGGTGGACAGAAGTATACAGTCCTGTCCCAGGTTATAGTGTGTGTTCCTGTTGTGCTCTTAGGGAAAATTCTGAAATATTACTCCTGTCTGTTTAAGTGACGGTCTGACATTGGAGTCAGTAGTGATAATTGAAGTTCCTTAGACACTGACCAGGGTAGTAAGGGGAAGGCACTTATTGATGACAATTCAGTAGGCTATTGTCACATTACTGGTGGCAGTTTGGTCGGATATTAATCAGACATCACATCTTGTATCACTACAGCCTGTTGCAGTTCATTAACTGCAGGTTGCATTTTTATGTTTTTTTTTTTTTTTTTTTTTTTGGTATTGCTATGGAATTTGGCAGAATCCATAGTAGCAACTTTTGTTCCTTGAGGTCCATAAAGCATACACTAAGAATTTTAGAAAAAGAGTTGTCATGGCAGTTTGTCACATTTAAGTTGCATTGCATGCACACTATGTGTTTTGGAATCAGAAGGATGTATGCATAAACCTAATTATCCTATACTGAATAGCTAAGTAGTCGGTGTGCCTTCAGTGTGTTTTCTGAAATCATGTCTGCAGCAGGGGTGCTGAAGTCTTCCTTTGGTGTGCTGCTCTGTCTGTAAATAGCTTCCAAGAGCTATATGGAATCTGATCCATTGTCTCCAAATTAATGTAAAATTCTGACTCAATCAACTTTTCAAAGTAGACAAAGTGCAGTTATGGCTTTATGGAAATCTAATATGCTTATGCCACAGAATATCCAAAAATTTGAAGATAAATGTCAATGGTAATAATAAACTATAATAATGCAAACCCCCAAAACAAAACACGTGCAACACATAGCTCACAAAGCCAGTGTGCTGAACAGTCACAGCCCTTAAGGCTAAACAACACACCTGATGCACTTGTAATAGGTGACTCTATCGTCAGGCACACTGATGTCCCACTCACCAGGCTGAACAAGGAGAAGGTCACGGTGAGCTGCCTGTCGGGCACTAGGATCCGCCATATAACACAAGCACTCAGGTCACTCCAAGGCAAGTACAAATATGACTCAGTCATTGTCCATGCTGGTGTGAATGATCTGAGGCGTACCTCCCTGGAATACATGAAAAGAGACATAGAGGAGCTCTCTGAGCATGTAGCCCAGGCCGGTATGACCCTGACCTTGAGTAGCATCTTACCCTCACCAAGAATGATGCCACAATATGAAGACAAGATGATCAATTTCAACAATTGGCTTAAGTACTGGTGTCATTTAAAGGGGATCCAATGCCTGTCTGCCTGGGATGACATGCTCGATAAGCCACGATGCTTCGCTAGGGATGGCTTGCACCTGTCACCCCTGGGCTTTCGGATATTGGCAAAGGCTCTTGCTACCCCCATAGTGCCTTTTTAGGCAAGGCTCAAAAGACAAACCTACCTCCATAGGTATCACAAGGGATAAGAAACTAAGAGTAATGCTACTCAATGCCAGAAGTCTAAACCTCAAGATGCATGCACTCAAAACTCTCCTTAGCATGGAGAACATCGATATCTGTGCAGTAACAGAAACCTGGTTCAAGGCTCCCAAGAGCACCCCAGCACTACCAGGTTATACCTCATACCATGCTTTTCGGCCCCAAAACTTGGACCGAACCACAAAAGGAGGGAGTATCAATATTCATCAAAGATACCCACACCTCCAGGTTGGTGGCACAGCATGAAGCATCAGAGACTATCCATGTGCAACTAACAGTGGGTAAAACTGCCTTCCAGTTTATAGCCTGCTACAGACCACCCTCCCAAACCCAGGAACCCCACTCGGCCTTCCTGAGAACACTGGAAAATATGAAGGTCTCTCCAAACACCATTATATTGGGTGACTTCAACTACCCAAACATAGACTGGGAGCATTACTCACCACTTTAATGTGAAGAGCAAAGCTTTAGATATAAATCTTTATATCAGTACTGAAATACAAATGCAAAATGCAGAGTATATATAGCCTAAAAAACATATGACCGGCAGCCCAGAGAGTCATGACTCACTCATTAAAAAAAAAAACATGTAAAATCAAATACACAATCATACATAAAGAGAATCTTTAAATCTCATCTATCTATTCCTAACCTAATAAAATTTGTTTATGTATATGATTATGATTTTTTTCATACATTTTAAAAAATATTTTAAAAATAATTTTTTCTTTTTTTTTTTTTTTGCTTTTTTGTTTTTATTTATGCATTATATATATTATTTTTTTGTTTTTTTTTATTTTGCATTATTTATATATTTTTTTATTTTTTTTTTGGTTTGAGTCATAGGCTTGTCTTCTTTTTGGTCATTTGACTATTGACTTATAGGCCTATATATTGCATTTGTTTTTTTTTTATTTTTATTATTAAAGGATTTGATTTTTAAAGCTTTGCTCTTCACATTAAAGTACTTTTTTTTTTGTCTTACTTTATTTGGTGGGAGCATTACTCTAGTTCCAACACCCTAGCCCAAAGGTTCCTAGAATTTATAAACTCAAATGCTATGGAACAACTCTTTACCACTCCCACAAGAGGGGAAAACATACTGGACCTGATCATCACCAACATGGGGACTCTATGTTCCAGACCAGAAGTGTATCCCTCATTGGTAAATCAGACTATAAACTAATCTCAGTGGATATTCACATCCCGACTCCACCCCCTGCCCTGAAAACCACAGTGAAAAACTTCTCTAATGCAAATTTCACACTCCTCAAAACCGAGGTGGAATCCTTCAAAGCCCCCGGGCCTGTGGAAAATACGGGCCAGACTGCAGATTCCTTTATAAACGCATTCTATGAACACTTCAGGAATGCATGGATCATGCAATCCCAAATAAAACCAAGTCCCAATCCTCCAAAGGCAGACGTCCTGTCTGGTGGACCCCAGCCATAAACAAACTATACAATAGAAGGAGGAAGCTACTACATGATAGAGCAAAATCCCAAAAAGGGAAGGCATCTCTGATCAGTATTAGCAAAAAACTACGGGCACTAATAAAATCATCTAAGGCCAGCTTCGAGAGAAAAATTGCACAGGACACTAAGGATAATCACAAGGCTTTCTTTAGTTATGTTAGGAACCTGTGCGGGAATTCCCAGATATGCTCAGAATTAATCCAAAATGACAGAAAATACACCAAACCCACAGACATTGCCAACATCCTAGCTGACAGGTTCAGCAAACCCCCCACCAAAAGGGCAAATATCTATCCCAGCAGAGTGCTGCCCCTGACATCTCAGATGCTCAGGTAAGAGCTGCCTCTCCAAAGCAAAAAACACAGCATCAATGGGACCAGCCGGTGTCCCGGGCTGCATCCTACATGAACTCCAAGAAGAGCTAAACCCAAACATAAAACTACTGTTCAATCTCAGCCTTACTACAGGATATGTACCCAAAGAGTGGCATACAGCAACAGTGGTCCCTCTCCACAAAGGTGGTGCCTCAACGGATCCTGGAAACTATCACCCCATAAGCCTGACTAGCTTGGTCTGCAAAGCTATGGAAAGGATCATCATGGACCTCATAAATAAAGATATTGGGGACCTACAGACACTGGATCCTACCCAGTTCAGCTTTGTTAAGGGCAGATCCTGCCTCTTAAACCTGGTTGATTTCTTTGAAACAGTCACCAAGGCCATTGATGAGGGGAAGGTGGTCCACACAGCCTACCTGGACCTTGCAAAAGCCTTCGATACAATACCCCACTTGGGCATTATAGATAAGCTCACCAGCTTAAATATAAACCCCTATGTCACTAGATGGGTTGCAAACTGGCTCAAGGACAGAACCCACATGGTTAGAATTGCTGGCACCATGTCAGACTCCAAACCAGTTACAAGTGGCGTCCCACAAGGCTCAGTCCTGGGACCTCTCTTGTATATATTTCTCAGAGGTACAGGCCAACACGGAAGGACTGTGGCTGACCAAGTTTGCAGATGACTGCAAACTGGGCGCCATAATCGACACTCCAGCCAACACAAGCATCCTCCAAAAGGGCCTCATAGAAACAGATAACTGGTGCCAGAGCCATGGCCTCAAGCTAAATGCCAAAAAGTGTATAGTCATCCCCTTTGGCAAAAACAAAGTGCCCAGAAATTACCACATAGGTGGTAATCCATTAAGTACAGAAGAAGTAATTAGAGACCCAGGGACCCAAGTTGAAAGCAATCTCTCATTTGACAACCACATGGCCAAAGTTGTTAGAAAAACATTTTATATAGCCCACCTAATCATGAAGGGATTCACATCTAGATCAGGGGAGGTCATCGTGCCTCTTTACTCATCCCTCATCAGGCCCATAATTGAGTACAATGCCCCTTTTGGGATGTACCTTACCAGACATCTGCAGCAACTGGAAAGACCCCAAAAGTACCTCACCAAGAGGATCAAAGGGCTCAAACAGATGCCATATGCTGCCCGGTTAAAGAAACTCCAGCTCTACTCAGTGGCATACCGCCTGCTCAGAGGCGATCTGTGCCTGACGTATAAAGCCATGTCCAACCTGGAATTAATGGACATGCTGCACCTCAAAAAATCCAAATCCCATCGAGCCACTCGAGAGACTTGAACCTCAGCACTGAAATAAATAGGACATGCTGGAGGGACAGATTCATAACCCAGAGGCTCCCTTCACTCTGGAATAAAATCCCAGTCCAGGTTAGGCAGAGTCCCTCATTGACTCTCTTCAAGAGGAATCTTGATGAGTGGATAGGAGATCATAGGTTTACCCCGGGTATCACTTCTGTGTCACTGTTAGACAGAGGCACAGTATACTAACCTTGAAAAAGGGCATAGCAAAATTAATTTAAAATGGGTGGTGAAAGCCAAACACACTCTGGCTAGGCTTATAAATGCCCTAGGGCAGATAGCCTAGTATGAACCTATGAACCTATGAACAATCTGGACCTTAGTAAATCTTAAATGGTTTACAGGAATGGGTGTTAGACTAGTCCAAACAAAAAATAGTATGAACCTATGAACCTATGAACAATCTGGACCTTAGTAAATCTTAAATGGTTTACAGAAATGGGTGTTAGACTAGTCCAAAAAAAAAAAAACACTTAGAACTATGTAATAGAAAATTCACAAGGCAGTTTAATAACTGGAGGGAACTTCAACTGTGTATTAAATAATTCTGAAACTACTGCTGCTAGAAATGTAAATAATCTCCTTCTGCTGAAGCTCTTAATGAAATTCACTGAAATAAATACATTAATTGTACATTTATTGAACTTGAACTAGAATGGACAATATAGTGATTTCCCAAAATGTAACCTCAAAATAACTTATTTTAGTATATGTCCATGACCAATCTCTGACTATAATGCTCTTATTCCAGAAAAAAATCTCAATATTTTAATAAATTACCTACACTAAATAGAATTCCCTCTTATATTACTAAATTGAAAGGATTTAAATCCTGGCTTTTGATAGAAATATATTTTTTATGAGCCCATATTATTCTTAGGAAATTAGTAAAGTTTTAATTTGGGAACCCATTAAAGCCTGTATTAATGGAAGGATAATGACAGGGTACAAAGGAAAAGTTAAGGAATGGAACAAGGAATTCATTGAAGTTCAAAATAAGCTTCAGAAACTAAAACTGAATTATAACAATAATGATAATAGTAAACAAATGAAACTGTTTATATGAAAAATATTCAGATATTTTAAAGCATAACACAGAATAAGCTCTTGAAAAATGAAACTAACTTATTATGCTGTGTCTCTTAAGCATCTACACATTCTTTCAAAAAGAGTGACTATTCATTTGAGGCCAAACAAAATAGAACTGTTTAAAAATAATAGAAAACATGCTTATATAGGGGATATTTTAGAAACCTTTAGACAATATTATATTTATATAAATGAGACCTCTCAAAATTAAATTTCTGATTCAGTAATAAATTAACATAGAAGAAATAAACAAAATTCCCAATGAATTAAAAATACAAACCTACTAAAATATAACTTATAAGGAAATTACAGATAAAATAGAAAGCCTAAAATCAAATAAAGTTTCAGGAACAGATGGCATAATACCAGAAATATTTACATTGTTTCTTTATCAAATGTTACATCTTTTGAAAGAAGTTATTTTAAATATACAAGAACTTGGAAAGATCCCTCCTTCTTGGAAATGCTCATTAATCACTCCTATTATTAAAGTAGATTAAGATCCCCAGTTATTTTTAGTCTATAGACCCATTTATTTATTAAATATTGATTATGAAATCTTTGTGTCTATACTAGCAGATACATTAATGGAGTTCTTATCTAAATTAAGTAATCATGATCATTTAGGCTTTATACATAAGAGACAACCCCAGGATAATATAAGAAAAAAATACATTTTAATTGATATTTTAAATAATAAAAATCAAGATGTCTACGTCATAAACCTTGATATTGAAAAAGCATTCTATTCCCTAAATTGGAAATATTTATTTAAAATCTTAGAGTTATATGGCTTTCCAACTGAATTTATATATCTGTTAGAAAACACTTATACAGCAGACAAACATATGTGAAGATAAGTCCTTTTTTCATCTGATTCAATTAAAATAGATCGGGGAACAAAGCAATGTTGTCCTCTTTCCACCATTCTTTTTGCATTATTGTTGCATTATGTTGTTGTGAATGACCTGAGCCATACCTCCGTGGACTACATGAAAAGAGGCATGTAAAAGCTCTCTGATCACATAGCCCAGGCAGGTATTACCCTGACCCTGAGTAGCATCCTGCCCTCACCAAGAATGATACCACGGTATAAAGAAAAAAATATCAATTTCAACAATTGGCTAAATTTCTGGTGTCATTCAAAGGGGATCCAGTATCTGTCCGTCTGGGACGACATGCCATGCTGTTTCACTAGAGACGGTTTGCACCTGTCATCCTTAGGCTTTCAAATACTGGCCAAGGCTCTTGCCACCCCCATAGTGCCTTTTTTAGGCATGTCTCAAAAGGCAAACCCACCAGCGTAAATAGCACAAGTAACAAAAAACTGAGGGTAATGCTACTGAATGCCAAAAGTCTGAACCTCAAAATGCACGCACTCGAGGCACTCCTCAGTATGGAGAAAATCCATATATGTGCAGTAACAGAAACCTGGTTTAAGAGTCCAGAGACCACCACAGCACTACCAGGCTACAACTCATACCATACATTTTGTCCACAGAACCCGGACCGAAATACAAAAGGTGGGAGCGCATCCATATTCATCAAGGATACCCACACCTCCAGGTTAGTGGCACAGCATGATGCTTCAGAGATCATCCACATGAAACTAACAATGGGCAAAACTGCAGTTCAAATTGTAGCTTGCTACAGCTCATCCACCATGTCCCAAAACCCCCATTCCGCATTTCTGGAAACACTGGGAAAAATAACAGTCTTACCAAACACCCTAAGATTGGGTGATTTCAATTACCCAAACATTAACTGGGAGAACTACTCAAGTACTAACTCCCTTGCCCAACATTTCCAAGAATTTATAAACTCAAATGCCCGTGATCAACTGGTCAACACTCCCACCAGAAGTGACAACATATTGGATCTAGTCATCACCAACATGGGTGACCAGTGTTCCACACCAGAGGTCAACCCCGCGCTGGTTAGATCTGACCATAAACAAATCACTTTGAATATCCACATTCTGCCCCCACCCCCAGACAAGGAAACCACCATGAAAAACTTTTCAAAAGCAAACTTTATGTTACTTAAGACTGAGGTGGAAAGTTTCAAAGCCCCATGCTAAAGGATAACACTGTCCAAGCTGCAAAATCCTTTACTAATGCATTCTACAGGCACCTACAAGAATGCATGGATTGTGCTATCCTAAGCAAAACCAAGACTCACTCCTCCAAGAAAAGGAAACCAGTCTGGTGGACCCCTGCCATAAACAAGCTATACTATAGAAGGAGGAAACTAGTACAGAAAAGAGTAAAATCCCAAGAAGGGAAGAGATCCCTGATCAGGGTCAGCAAGAAACTATGATCCCTCATAAAATCATCCAAGGCCAGCTTCGAAAGAAAAATTGCCAAGGACTCCAAAGATAACCACAAGGCATTCTTTAGCTATGTCAAGAATCTAAGTGGCAATGCTCAGATCTGCTTGGAGTTAGTGCAAAATGGCACAAAATACACTGAACCGACTGATATCACCAACATCCTGGCAGACAGGTTCAGTACAAACTTCACCCTCTTCTCACCCCCAAAAGGGTCCATAATCATACCAGAAGAATGCAGAGCCCCTGAAATCACAGACACTCAGGTTAAAATAGCCCTCTCCAAAGCCAAAAACACAGCATTAATGGGACCGGATGGTGTGCCAGGCTGCGTCTTACATGAGCTTAAAGATGAACTAACCCCTCACCTAAACACACTATTCAAACTCAGCCACTCCACAGAGTGGCACACAGCAATGGTTATTATGCTCCACAAAGGTGGAGCCACAACAGACCCCAGGAACTATTGTCCTATAAGCCTGACTAGCTTGGCCTGTAAGGCTATGGTGTGCATCATCATGGAACTCATTAACAGAGACATTGGGAACCTCCAAACACTGGACCCTACCCAGTTTGGCTTTGTTAAGGGCAGATCATGCCTCCTAAACCTGGTGGTCATCTTTGAGACAGTTACCAAGGATATAGATGAGGGAAAGGCGGTACACACAGCCTACCTAGATCTTGCAAAGGCCTTCAACACCATTCCTCATTCTGGTATTATAGACAAGCTCACCAGCCTGAACATAAACCCCTACATCACAAGATGGGTTGCCAACTGGCTCATGGACAAAACTTACATGGTGAGAGTTGCAGGAGCTAGGTCCAACTCTAAACCGGTTACAAGTGGCATTCCCCAGGGCTCAGTCCTAGGACCCCTCCTGTTTGGCATATACTTCTCAGAGGTACAGGCAAGTGCAGGAGGACTATGGCTGACCAACTTCACAGATTACTGCAAACTAGGGGCTATAATTGACTTTCTGGCTGACACAGGCATCCTTCAAAAGGGTCTCACTGAGACAGATACCTGGTATCAAAATCATGGCCTCAAGTTAAATGCCAAAAAGTGCACAGTCATTCCCTTTGGAAAAAAACAAAGTACCCACAAACTACCACATAGGTGGTAGTCCCCTAAATATGGAAGACGTAATAAGGGATCTGGGGACCCAAGTAGGTAGTAATCTCTCATTTGATAATCACATTGCCAAAGTGGTTAGAAACTCCTTCTATGTGGCCCACCTAATCACAAAAGGGTTCGCATCCAGATCAAAAGTGGTCATTGTGCCCCTCTACTCATCACTCATCAGACCCATCATAGAGTACAACGTCCCATTTAGGATGTACCTTAGAAGACACCTGCATCAGCTGGAAAAACCACAGAAGTACCTCACCAAGAGGATCACTGGCCTCAAACAGATGCCCTATGCAGCTCAACTGAAGAAGCTCCAGCTGTACTCAGTTGCATACTGCCTACTCAGAAGTGATCTCTGCCTCACATACAAGGCCATGTCCAATCCAGAATTGATGGACATGCTCCATCTAAAGAAAACCATATCCCCTGGAGCCACACACTCTAGGGATCTAAACCTCACCACAACAATAAATAGGACATGCTGGAGGAATAGATTCCTGTCCCAGAGAATTCCCATGCTTTGGAACAAGATTCCAATCTACATTAGGCAGAGCTCCTTGCTAATACTCTTCAAGAGAAACCTTGAGGAGTGGATGGGAAACAGAAAGTTTACCCAGGGAATCTAAGGGGGTGGTGAAAGCCAGCACATTCTGGCTAGGCTTATAAATGTCTTCAGGCAGATAACCTAGTACCTACCTATGAACCTATGAACCTATTAGCAATTGAAATTCTATTAACTTCTATTAGAATTAACTGAAGAATAAAAATAATAAATATGAATGATAATTATAACTCTAACATAATGCTTTTTGCTGATGATGTAATGCTAGCCATTCTAAATTTAGATGAACCCATGAAAAAATTAAATATAACCAACAAAAGATTTGAACAACTCTCTGGCCTTCATTTTAAATTTCAAAAATCTAAACATTTAATTATAAATAAAAAAAACCTACATATAAAATTGACACACGGTGTTATTATTGGGACTGAATCTCCAAATATTATATTTAGAAATTTCAATCACTAAATCATTTTAAGATACAAGAGATATCAATTATAAAAATCTTTACCAGGAAATAAGAATTTCAACTTCTAACTGGAATAAGTTAATATTACCTTTTGAAGATAGACTTCAATTAATAAAGATGGTTTTATTTCCAAAATTATTATATATCATGCAATCCTTAATACTACCTCCCAATAAGGTATGATTAAAAAATCAATAAACTATTGTTAAACTTTCTCTGCTTCCTTAAAAAACCTACAGTAGCTCTAGATCATTGCACCAGACCTTGGAATTTAGGAGGTATTAATTTTCATTTACATAGAAATATATGCTATAAAGCAATAATTTTAAAGTGATAAGTGATTAGATACATCATATTCTTCAAATTGAAATCAATAATATTTTTCTCTTTAATAAATATAACACTGAAGTTAATAAATCAGTTTTAGATAACACAAACAATATACTGTGGCAACTTATGCAAGTTTATTCAGTGCAATATTCTCCAGCTTACTCAATCAAGCTAAACTCCTTTTTAAAATCTTTCAAATCCTCTGTTCTTAGAATGCATTTAATCAAATTATCATTTGAGACTTTATTCTCTTTATAATAATTAAATATTTTATTTGAAAAAAAAAACGTTTTCCCCAAAATTTGAGCAATGAGAACAAAATAATTTCTCAGCTTGGTATAACCGTCTTGAAGGAACAAATATCAAATCTATAGATACTTTATAAGTAGTTTATAATTTACATCCCCATGATTAAGTTCTTTTAGAAAGTGTTAGGAACTCTGTTCAAAACAAGTTATTTTCCTCTTACAGATTCCATCTGTAACAACAACAAAAAAAAAAAAAATGCCTAAATTAATTATATATATTTCAGAAATTCTATATAGTGATTTAGATCTGAAAATATATAATTTTGTATATAATTTTGTCTCAATATAGCATAGTAATGTAATATAATAATCTGGATAGTAAATTTTGGAACTTTATATCTAAGGGTTATACTTCAACTCTTTCAGAAAAAATAAATCATAGAATGTTTTGACTCCTTACAAATTAGCAAAATTTACTAGGAAAAACAGTATCTGTTGCAGATGCACTCAAAACTGCAAACCAGGCTGTCAATATTTTGCAATGAATGATCATTATCTACCTATTGGAACTCTGTAACTGATTTTTCTCAATATTTTCAGCCTGATAATTTCTATTTAAGTAAATTGTTAATCCTATACAACTTTCCACTAAATTCCTTTGAAAACAAACTGCTACTATCATTGGACTAGCTTAGCAATAGCTATATATATATATATATATATATATATATATATATATATATATATTGTGATACAACCGCAAAAACAGAAGAGATAATACTTATACTTTCTGAACTTCTAAATATAAAAAATAAATAAATAAAATGAAAACCTGCTGTAACAACAGATAAACTTTTAAATATTTAAATAAATAAAAATACGCAGACTAAGAACAGATAATTAAGCTTTCATTCTTTATTGGTGGTAGAACTTCTTCAGAATGCAATACATTTGAATGACAATATGATAAAAACTAAGATACATACCATGTGAGAGAACATTAGAATCTTATTAATGTTGATATATATTAGCAAATGAACTAGCAGTATACATTCAAACTGAACAAAATAACACTTGTAAAACTGAATATATGCAAATTAATCTGTTAAACCATCTCAGAGCACATTTTATGTTCATATTTTCATTTAAACCAGGGGAAGCTTCAGAGTTCAGCAGTAGCTGCCACTTCATTTCCCTTAGTTTCATGTAGGTATCTGTATTACCAAAGAAAACATCAACCTGTTCCAATACCAAAAACTGAAACTTAACAAAATTAGCACGTCATACTGTGTTTAGCAATAGCATTGTTCATGTTCCTAGACCTAATAGCCCCCAAATGCTCTTTAATTCTGTCTGACAGTCTTCTAGAGGTTTTCCCTACATAAACGTTGCTGCATGAAGAACAAATACCAGCATATACAACAGAAGATGAGTGACAATTAAACTGTCTAGAAAAAGTGACAGTATAGTTGCAGTGTGTGAACTTATAAACAGAGCATAAATAGATGTAGGGGCACACAACACATTTATAACAACAAAACATTTCTGGAATTTGTAGAATCAGAGTAAGGTGTTTCTAAAAGAAATTGTTTATCCCTGTTTTCAAAGCAAGCCCTTATGTTCCTGGATCTTTTAAAAGTAAATGAGGGTGAGGTACCAAGAGAAGATCCAATCTGCAGTGTTTCTGTCAGTATATCCCAGTTATACAGTAAAATCTGTCTAATTTGTGTCAAATCCCTAGATATGGGTAATGGAAAACTTAAAGAGTTCTGTCAGTGTCAGAAGGGGTCTTAACAGAAGGTTTAAAACCAAATCTTAAAATAGGTACATGTTTGCTACCTCATTAAATAAGTTATTAACAAGAATATGTTTCAATAGTGTAGTTTGTATTTTGAAATCATTATCATGAACAGAGCCTTGATACATTTATATTTGAGAGGAGAAAAAGCTTGGAATTTCTTAAACTAGTAATATCTAGTCGAGGTCACTCTATCACTTTCCTAGTCACCAAAATAGAGCAACTTTCTACAGGTAAATTAAAATAAACAATTTACAGAAAAGAAACATATAAAAATAACTATTTGGATTTTACAAGTCAACATCCATTTTTATGAAGAAAAACTTAATAAAGGGACAATTTATCCACATTTCTAGGATCACCAGTCAAGATAATGATTTCAAAACACAAGCTACACTATTGAAACATATGTTTTACATGAGACACTATCCACACACTCTTGTTAATAACTTATTTAATGAGGTAACTATTAACAGATACACCAAACATTAATGGAACAGGACAGTTATGTTAAGAAAACTGAAAATACATTACATAACAATGAATTTTTCTTAGAAGTAGATTGTAAGACTATTTTTAAACACTTCGCCTCCATAATAGAACTTTAAAACTACTGTTGCAGAATGATGACATCTCACTTGATGAATTTAATTTTATGCATGTTGAAACTCCCAACCTTGGTAGATTATTTGATATCCCCAAAATTCATAAAAAACATATGGACCCACCATTTCATCATATCATTTCCAATAAGAAAACAAAGACTGAGAGAATTGCTGAGTTTTTAGATTCAGTACTAAACCCCCTGGTTCAAGCTACCCCCAATTTTCTTAGAGACTCCTTTTTTTTAAATGAGTTGTTTCACATTAAAAAAGATCTTTCTAAATGTATATTAGTTACATTAGATATTGAGCATTCTGTATCAACATTCCTCACAAGGTAGGTCTGCTAATGTTAAAAAGGTTTTTGCATAAATACACCACTTTTTCAACTAAGAAAATTTGTACAGTATGTACGTTAGTAGAAATAGTACTTAACAGCAACTTTTTCTACTTCAACAATCACATCTACAAACAAACCAAGGGAGTTGCCATGGGGTCTAAGGTGGCCCCAGCTTTTGCGAATTTAGTACTCAGCACCTGGGAACTTAAAAATCTATCTCATATACAGGACTTTGAGTCGGGTTTTAATTTACAAACGTTATACTGATGACATCGTTTTTGCATGGAAAGGGAATGAAAATGACCTCAATACTTTTATTTTAGATATGAACAGAAACCTTGATTTTCTTAACTTGGTCATTTCTAATACTGGACAGTCTATCAACTTTTTGGACACAAAAATAGATATTCTACCAACAGATGATTTATAGAAAAAACACATATAGAAATAACTTTTTAAACTTTAAAAGCCAACATCCCTTTTTCATGAAAAAGAACCTAGTTAAAGGTCAGTTTATTCGTACTTCTAGAATTGTTAGTCACGATAATTAATTCTTGTTACAGTGTGATAATCTTAAAAACATGTTTTACTTAAGAAACTATCCTCACAGTCTAGTTGAAAATTTATTTCAAGAAGTAGCTTCTCTTAGAATCACCAGATATCCACCTATTTTACTGTTTGGTTTTGTGACACATTCTAGAGTTTCTAACAACTTGGACATGACTTTAGGCTTCCTGCTTCCCATTTCCAGGACATGGTCTAGATCAGACACGTCATTAACAAGAGCTTGGACTTCTTATTTGATTCCCCACAGTTACAGAAAACATGTGGACCTGCACCAGCCTTTACTTTTAAAAGAACCAGGAATATACGCATGAATCTAGAGAACAGGGATAAATCTTTTTTAATCCACCCTATTCCTGCTACTATTGATGCTGGTATGTTTTGTTGTAACAAATGTGTGGTGTGTCCATACATTTTAAAAGGTTCTCATTTTTCTTTTAAACACTGTAAATATACTGTAACTTTTACAAAGCACTTTTTTTGTCATTCTATGTCAGTTGTTTATGCGGCAGTCTGCACAGCATGTAATAGTTTTTACATTGCTAAAACCTCTAGGAAGCTCTCTGATAGAATTAAAAAGCATCTAGCTGCTGTTAGATCTATTAACTTTGAATAATGCTTTAGCAAAACATAGCATTATGTGTAATAATTTCCACAAATTTCAATTTCTAGTGTTAGAGCAAGTAGATTCCATTTTTGGGAATATAGACTTATTTCTTGAATATAGAGAGCTTAAGTGGCAATTGCTATTTAACGCGGAAGTAGCACCAGGTTTGAATAAAATCATTAATGTAAAATGTGCCCTGAGATGGTTTAATTAATTCATAACAGAGCTCTCTCTTGTCAGCCTAGTTCTACTAGTTAATTTATTCTAGATTGTGCTTAGTTATAGGCTTAGTTTAACTATATCCAGCCACTTCTATTGGTTACTGTAAATATATACATAGCGTTGGTTCTATTGGTTACTGTACAATCACATGTTCCTTTTCAGCTTATGTATTATACACATTTCACTATCTTCATGTAGTCTGATGAAGTTCTTGAAAACATAAAGAACTAAAGCCTTAAGTATCTGTTTTGAGCCTCGTGTGCTTTATTTGCTATCACAGCAAGAGGTTTTCCCATTCGATTCTCGGCTGTAGTGAGGGGAGTGCCTTCTGTGTGGAGTCTGCATGTCCTCCACATGGTTGGGTGGGCATTCTAAAGACGTGTGTAAATGGGCGTGCCTTCGTTGAAGGTTGAACGTCAAGCTGGCACCTCGGCATTCGTGAAAAATCTACTGCCAATCATTAGCGGACCGGAGTTCCGCTGTGGCAACCCCTAACCGGGAAAAGCCGAAAGACATCAACGACATTTATTTGTTATTACTTTGTTTTATTACTGTGAAGTTTTTATTATTTTTATATATATATATATATATATATATATATATATATATATATATATATATATATATATATAAAACTAAAACATGGAAAAATAGGTCTCCTGCACAGTTTCAAGATTTTTTGTCACCCCCAACAGAAGTGATACTTAAAGTATCTGCAATCAGAAAACAAAGAATCTCACTAAAACCACTTTTAAAATATATCCAGTCTAAAGTTCTCTCTTTAATCAACTTCTATTAAGATTTAATCACATCTAATAATAGCAATAATCAAACTGCTATTTTTTATTCAAACAGTTGCAATTACCTAAATGTTCTATATGTTTGCATTAATGAATTCATAAAAGTTGTAATTCTAATATATATTGTTATTCTAGATAATGGTTACATTTTTCTCAGTCATGCCTTGCAAATATTGTAAATAGTTTATTTTTTGGGTGATTATTTCAATTATAATTTCTTTTAATAGTTATTAAATCATAATCTCTCTGGTTTAAAACATCTGTATTTGTTGAAAATGTTAATAAAATGAGCAATAAATAAATACATAAATAAATAAATAAACACATTTCATGTTACTACTGTAACAGGGGAAACTGTAGTACCTGCTGACACTTTTCCACTTCTCTTTGAGTTTTTAAATATTTTTTCTTTTTGAGGGCTTGGTGATGTGAGATGTATCTCTGTGGATCCCCTTTGGATGGGAATTGCCTTCAGAGAATCTCACAGTGAGCCCCCACGTCTAATTTAGTAGAGTTTCAAATTGCTGTTATCTTGTGTATGTGTGCATTTAGCTGGAGTATATATCTGATGTGCAGGTGTAGATGGTTCACTGATAGGGTGGCCACAGTGGTACAGTGGTTAGCATTGCCACCTCACAACGAAAGATTCTGTGGTTTGATTCTTGGCTGGGGTGCTATCTGTGCACAGTTTGCATGTCCTCCCTGCAGTCCCGTGGGTTTTCTCCGGGTGCTCTGGTTTCCTCCCATATCCCGAAGACATGCTGTAGGTGGGTTGGACACTCTAAACTGGCCCTAGGTGTGAGTGTGTGCATGTGTGTGCGTGTGTGTGTGTGTGTGTGTGTGTGTGTGTGTGTGTGTGTGTGTGTGTGTGTGTGTGTGTGTGTGTGTGTGTGTGTGTGTGTGTGTGTGTGTGTGCACCTTCTGTGGAAGGTTGGGCACCAGGCTGGCAACTCAACACCATAAAACATTACTGCCAATCATTCTGCAGACTGTTGTTCTGCTGTGGTGACCCCTAACCAGAAAAAGTCAAAAGAAAAAGATGGTTCACTGATAGCAACAAATTTTGTATGACCAAGTCACAAGCATCACAAGGAAGTTGTCATACCCATTGCCACTATTTTCATTTTATTTGAGTTTTTGCCTACATTTTGTTATTGAGGATTTGAGCTTGTGAGTGATAACTTTGGGGTGGGTCCACTTGTTGACATCTATTTAAATTGATCCCATAGTGAGCAGATGTGCATACTATGCAGGACAGTTTTAGTTGCTCAGTGCATTTTTTAATGAGGGGAGTGTAGCATTTATCACATTTATACACTTATGGAGTGTCTATTAGCTGACATTACTTATTTAGATCTGTCTAAGGTGTTTGATTCAATACCATGCTCTTTTATTGTTCAAACATTACTGAGCTGTGGTGTTAATTCACTTATCATCATGTGTAAAACTATATGGCAAGTAGATCTTAAGTCTATACATAATAACTCTTTGCACTATCAGAAACACTTTTCAGAACCTGTAGGAAACAATTAGGCTAGCTCCTTGCTAAAGTTCCTAATGCACATACCTTGCAAGCACATCATTTAAGTAACTGTGATCTCAATTGTGGCTGCTTAAATAACTGCCATTAGTTCTGGCAGTTGAAAAGATGGACCATTATTTGCACCCAGTAATCACACCACTGGCTTACAGGGAATTATCAGCACCTCTTATAAGTGTCAATCATAATCCCTAACAGTTTATGCCTAGGACAGTAGCTCCCTGCTTCCTGTTTAGGTACAGTTTGGGGGCTGGAGGAAAATGTATGCTGTATTACAACCAAAGACTGCAGTCCTGCCTGTTTTCAATAATTAGAGCAGCTCTTCAAGGGTTAGTATTTGGACCTTTAATTTTTTTGTTTAACACTTTCATGGGTGATATCATTGATATTGACACAGTATGAATTCAGAAGCTTGTGGACAATGCCATGGTAGCAGCCATGGTTACTTTGGTAAAGAGAAGAAAGGGAACATGGATAAACTTTTTTGATTAAGTGGACAGAAATATCATTAATCTCAATAACAAGAAGTGTTATATTCTGCATATGTAGGCTAACAACAATAACTACCCCTGCACTATAAAATAATGATCTTTTGTGAGTATTCACTGAAGTTAGTAATTTGGGCAGTAAATGCTGATAATTCACTGGGATATTTGGACCAGGAGATGTTACAACATAGTGAGATCTGTTTTGAGGAAAGATCACTTTATGGCACAATGAAAAATTAAGGTTTCTGTTTAGATCTTTAATCAGGTGCCATATTAAGTATTATACTAGTTTCCATACATACTCCCTCAAACATTTAAACAGAGTTGAGGAAAAACAGATTTTTTTTTCAGGCAAAGCTGATCAGTAAAGTTTTTGTCCTACAATGAAAGCCTCAAGTGATTTGACCATTCAGTGTATTATAGATTATTTGGAGATTAGTTTATTTTATTTTTAAGACCACTTAGAATACAATGCACAGGGCTGCACTAGGTATCCAGTTTATTGAGTATAATATGGCAGCTACAAACAGCAACTTGCATATGATCAGCAGCAGACATCATACTAAACCTAGTAGGTGCTTCATTTAGATAAATGTCTTAAGAACATGAAACAAATGACCAGTACATATAAGAGAAGCAGACTGACTATAAGAATTCAATTAGAAATTGACCTTTTCTACTACAAATATCATTATAAAGCATGACATTTTGGAGCTGGGTTACCATATGACCTTTAATTAGGACATGAGTTTCTCAACCTCTTAGAGAAAGTAATCTGGACAAAGCCATAAATAAAATTCATTCAAAGGCTCAAAAATAGGGACAATTTTTAAATATTGCTTTTGCAAACTTGGAAAGTTGATAGAATAACAGGTTTTGCATTAGCAAGAATTTTTCTGAAGGATATGAAGTCTGAAACTTAAATGTCTGTCATTATTTTTGAACTTCAGTCTTTAATGATTTACCAGTAATTTGCCAGAAAACCACAATTTTGTGAAAAACAAACCAAAAATAAGTCCAAAATCTGGACATTTTCAAAAATCTGTAGAGTTGAGAGGTATGACTATGACTTTTTTTCACATCATTTTATTAATTTCTGCCTAATTTCAGATTATCTACCCCTTGCTTTTGCTTCTTTGACATTTCCTTCCATTTTAGTTTAAAGGTATGTTCAGTAAGCCACACAGCTGATGTCTTTTTGCCATGCCTTCTCATGTTGTACATTATTAAGGATCACTGCTACATGTAGCAATTTTACTCCTTAATTCTCTTTCCTTTTCGTTATATTGGTGCTGGAATAGGTAACATTTATAGGAATACTGCCTCCAGAACCCCAATATGGCTTCTCTCTGTTACCGCCATCAATAACCTTTTCCAACCTCATTCTTGCTAGAAATTTCCCCAATTTCTTGCACAGGTCTTAGGCATATATTTTGCCAGAGAATGTTAACAGCAAAAGTGACCCAGTACCAAATCCTTAATGCCTTCTAGAATCTCATAGTCCACCTAATGTATTTATTTTTACTTATAATTTAAAACTAGTTGTTAATCAAATAATTTATTTCATTTTATTTATTTATTTATTTTGTATTTGTTTACTAGGAAAGTCAGACTGGGATAAGACCCATTTTCAGCGGATGACTGGGAGAAAAACTCCACATATTGAGATTATACAGAACTTATATAAGAAATTATACAAAACATATGCAAGAAATTATATAAAAATAAACAAGACATACAGTACACCAGAAATTACATTCTATGCTATTATAGGTGATATTTGTATTATACAGTCATCTGATATAATTCATTAATCATATATAATAATCAAATATAGTTGAAAAGTCTTGAGCAAAACATCTTTCTTTGGACTTTATGAGAGGTCTTTTCTTAAACAATCATTATATTTCCTGATGAAGAGTGGTGCATTGACTAGCAGTGTCATTTTTTTTCAGTTTATTCCAGGGTTGGGTGCCTTCTTCTGTGGAAGCTTCATGCCCTTCCTGTGCCTGTAGGAAATTTTGACTGGTCATCACCAGCTTCCTCACATATTTCAAAAACATGCTAAAAGATGAATTGGAAAACCTCTATATTGCTTCAGGTTACTTTGTATATGTGTGCCTATACATTTTTAAGATAGCCTGAAAATTTAAAAAAATTGAAACTTGAAGAAAAAGAGATTTGGTTTGCTACTGATGGCACTGCCTGAATTGTAGGCTAATGATATAAATCACAGTAGCAGACTGTCTCCAGATGATACAATATTTATGAAACCTGCACTGTTGTTAAAAAATAAAGACAAACTACAAGGAATAATTCTTGGCTTTCGATAGAGCTATACCGATATTTTATTTTGTAATATGCTAAATAGTAGCACATATCTAGAATTTCCTGTCATTGTAACATATTGTTTAGCACACTAATTCATCAGTATTCTACCAGCGCAAAATCTTTAGATATTAGTATAACTTTACAATAAAATAACAGTCTCATTTAAATAATAAATATAAAGGTGACCAGCTTACTTTAAGGAAGATAATGAAGGAATCCATTTTTGTAATAATAAATAATGAAGAAATTTATTATGAAATAGTTTTGAAGTTAGTGCATAATTTACTGGATGAGAGAGAAGAAGATAGATTTCACACATATTTAACTGAAAGCAATAGTTCAATTACAGTGTCGAGGTGTTGAGCTATATAAATGAAAAACTGGACTGCTGCATGCATAATCTCACATTTTCTATTTCAGTTGTTAAAATACTGAGAGATATACAGCAAGTGTCAGCTACAGCACAATTCTAAATTCTAATTATGTTATAGAGCCTAAGCATTCTGCATGCTAATAGAAAAGACACAAAATAACTCACTTTAACAAGTGATGGTACTATTATTAATAGCACATGAGGACAAAGAACCCAAAATGTAAAGATTACCTGAATGAAACAATTTTTTACCTCAAATAAGAAAATGTGGGGGGAACTTCTTTCCACAGTTTGATCAAGATGAAAAATACTGCAGTTTTAAGCAAGCTATTATTTTTCCTCAGTCACAGACCATAAATCATTAATGAATCCATTTGTACTATGATATCAAAAGGTATTGTACAATACAAACTACTTAGCTTCACGAAGAGCAGACTGTAACTCATTTTTGTATGTTTTCTGACTAATGGAGAGGAAATAGGGGTATACCAGAACTGCATCATCTTGATTAATACCTGCCACGCGATGTATTTATTTCAACACTCCAATGGCTATTTCAGTATCTTCTATTCCTGCAAAACTGTTTTGCAGAAAAGAACTTTCTGCACACAAATATAAAAAGCATTTTTGCAGGGAGCATGCCACCCCCACCCATGGGGAGAGGTCACCCTACACTCACCCTGAACCATTTTGCAGGAATGAGTCTCACCTCACTGAAAATGCAGTCATCTAACTTTCATGTCGCCCCACCAGGCATGATAAGTGGTCCATGAGCTCATACTGTCTCATGCTGAGGGTGAGCTGCCTATGGTCGATTTTCATTTTATCCTTCTGAAATGATACCCTTGATCTAGCAGGACTAAAAGCTAGCCAGAAAACACCATTTCTAGAATGAATGATAGCTGGAATTCCCCTTGCCAGCTCTCTGGCAGTTGGTTCAGTACCTGAACATGTGTCAGCAGCCATTGCAGGTTAGGGACAGAATATAATAATTAAATTCATTTTAATTTATTTGCAAGCAGCTTAATAGCTTTATTCACATCTTATTTTCTACCTGCCAGTTTTGGTGCTTAGTTTGGTTGGTGGGTCTTAGAACTAACAGCAACAATATTTAGAGGGATGTTTATTAGCATTTATTGGTCATTCCTCTTACACTGTACTTCCATATCATGTTCTTACCATTGCTCTGTATATTGTAATAAGAAGAGTGTAGAACACTTTAAATTCATTAACTTGGAGAGGTACACTTAGCTGAGCAGAATTATCTTCCAGTGACGTCTCCAGAAATATCCTAACTGTATAGGATCATCATTTTAATTTCAGTCGCATGTAACAGTAAGGGCATACTGTTGGCAAGATTGCGTATTTAAGGTATATATACATATCAGCTGTCTACTGTGCTTATGTTTCCAGAAATGTGGTTCATCTGACCAAATGATTAATATTAACTTTTCACTGAGTGATCCATTGTTGCAATCTAAAGGGTGATTGATAAGTAGTTCTATTCATAAAATCAATATTTTAGAATTCTGTACTCATCAGTTAGATGCAGAATTCGATATACTGCTCTCCGCATTTTGCTAAGCTGTGTATAAAAGCACCTAATGCTTCATTTTTATAGTCTTGAAACTGCAAAATAATTGCTAAGAAGAAGAAATCATCCATGTTATGAACATTTTGCATATTAAATATTTATTAAATACAGGCAACTAATGTGGATTGGTATCAAATACATGAAAGAAATTATCAGAAAGTAAACTGAAACATTATTATTAATGTCTATCATATTATTATGTCTATCAACTACTCAGTAGAATTTCTTATGATTTCTTAAGGTATTCTTGTGTATAACTTATTCATTTTAAACAGGTTAACAAGGGACATGTACAGCATCATAGGTCAAATTATTTAGTGAAAGAATTCCCTTCTAAGAATAAAATAAACTAGAACACACATATACAGAAGCGGGCATTGTATTTGCTGTATAGTTTTGAATAAGTCAATAAACAAAGTAACTCATGAGTCCTATGTTTAAGGGCCATCAATGTTGCTCCTGCTTCTCTTGGCACAGATACTGACCTGGAGATGCATTTGTCCTTCAGAAAGGATAAAATCTAGAGTCTACAAAATGCTGCTATGCATAGGTAGCATGATTACTGTAGATGTACTAAAGCCAGTGTATACAAAGGGAAGTCCTACAAAGTTAACAGTGGACAAGTGTTGTCAAAAGCCAGGAATGACAGCAAACACACCTCAGTATAATATTACTTAATAACAGTAAATGTCACATATGAGTGGCACAGTCCCGCAGTGGTTATCATGGCAACCTTGCTACCTCATATTTCAAAGATCTCCACTACATTTCTTAGCACTGCACCTTTGGAGGTATTTGCATGTCTTCCATGTATTCCCACTGGGTTTCACAGGATGTTCCAAACTGGTGCCATATTACAAACATGCCTCAAGTGTAATGGTGACCCTTTTAACTGCCCCTAGGTGGACATGGCATGCAGGACTGTGTGTGTGTGTGTGTGTGTGTGTGTGTGTGTGTGTGTGTATTTATGTGTGTGTGTGTTTGTGTGTGTGTATTCATGTGTTTGTGTGTGTGTGTGTGTGTGTGTGTATTCATGTGTGCGTGTGTGTGTGTGTGTGTGTGTGTGTGTGTGTGTGTGTGTGTGTGTGTGTGTGTGTGTGTGTGTGTGTGTGTGTGTGTGTATGTAAGAGTTCCTATAGTCTGTAACAGACTGCCATCCTCTTGAGAATACATTTCTCTGCCTTGCACCTAGAATAAGCTTTGACTCCCATGTGACACTGAAGTGCTTTACACAATTAATAATATCATGGAATGTATAAAAAATCATATATCTTATAATGCTAGCAAAGCAACAGAATTTTTTCAGGACACTACAGTGGATTTGTAGTCATTCATTTCTCTGTTTTCAATATTCTTCAGTGCCTACTGAATGACCATATGCCAGCATTCACTCATGTCCCTAATTATACAATGATCCATTATTTCTTTGCACCATACTTAAATAAACATTAATTTCTGCAGCAGCTACTACTTCTGGTAAGGCTTACTGTCAACTGCTCATAGTAGAATTGCTCAAGCAAGAAAGCTCAAGGTGTAAGTTCTTATGTGCTGCTTTTAGTTTCTCACCATTTTAGGAACTCTGATATTGCAGCCTCCTTGAGAAAGAGTAAAGCTGTTTATTTTATTATCTCTCATCAATACCTCTTTTGGAATGAGAATAATAAACTAAGGGATCATGGGGAAATCCCATTATGGGTGGTGTAGGGAGCTTACCCCCTCTACAAAAACATATTTTTGGTGTATTTTGTCCTGTTTCATTTATTCATGACATGCCATGATTGGCTATATACACATAAACAGTTCAGCTGTCGGTTACAAGAAACTGTTGCTGAGAAGTTAACTGTAATGCGTGCCTGAATCTTTCAAAGGCTACAGGTAGGTGCCTCTGGTAGCATTGGTGTGCCTATCGTTGTGAAGGGTTAAAACCTAAGGTGGTTATTAGAAAGAGATACATGTTACATTCATGAGCTGTGCTATCTCTGACTGTTTTATCCTATGAGGCACACTGAGCAGTAGTTGAAGTATCCTTTGGTTCACATCTCACTACGGGAGTTTTCAGCTGACAGGACAACTGAATTATAGGACAGTGACTAATGTTGATGTATGTAGTACTATATGTATCCAAAGAATTAAAAATAATGCTGAAATAACAGAAAGGTACAGCTAAGCCCATGGAATCTTGTAGTTTATCATGCTAGCAAACCTAAGCATTGTTATTGCTAATGTAGCAGGAGAGATCCTGAGAAAGTAGATGGTTACAAAAGATACTTAAAATGGTGAAATCTCTCAAGAATGTAAACATGTCAAAATTTCACCTTCAACTTCATTAAGGTGTTTTTCAAAAATACCACAACAATAAGTGAATAAACAAACAATGCTAATACTAACAGCATAAAATAACAAATAACTGATAATGTTTTAGTGATGATTTTAAAATAAAAATGCAGTCATTCAGTTTATTCACCTTACTTCATCACATGCCATATCA
Source organism: Protopterus annectens (assembly GCF_019279795.1). Lineage (NCBI taxonomy): Eukaryota > Metazoa > Chordata > Ceratodontiformes > Protopteridae > Protopterus > Protopterus annectens. The sequence continues at coordinate 1,883,365,139 of NC_056733.1, read as the reverse complement.
AAAAAATATACTTTAAGTGGACTACTAAAAGGAGCCAGTGACGAGCACTTCAAGAGCCACAGCAGTAGCAAATTCTACAGGTGAGGTGCCAAAGAGGAAAAGGAATGATGTCCAAATGTTACAAGATGCACATGTGGAACTGCCAGCAGCCCTTTTGAGGCTGAGTCCAAGAGCCAGGTAGGGTACTAGGGCACAGTAAGCTCATTCACGTTAGGGGGACCTGGGTCGTGAATGAGTAAATACACTAACAATAACAATAACACTTTCTAGAGGATTCTGTAACACACTGGAAGCTAATGTAGGCTGCACAGGACAGATGTGATATCCTGATAAAAAGGCTTACCAGTAAGTCATCTAGCAACAGAGTTCTGTACCATCTGCAAACACTTCGAGCCATTGTTAGGAATCCCCATGTAAAGGGCACTTCAGTAGTCCCAGTCTGGAGGAGATCACAGCATAACAAATAGCCTTTAAGTCACCTTGAGACATTAGGTGTGTAATCCTTTGTATTGCTCTACTAGTGGAAACATGAAGACTTCACAGTAGCTTCCGCCAGGTTCAAAACTGGAAGCTGGAGTCTTGGATAACGTCAAGATTAAACACCTTAGTGACAAATTTAGGTTAAATTCCACAATAAATAAATAATTAAATTGTGCAGGAAAGGGCATTTTGGATTAGCCTAGAATGCATAGGGAAGCAGATAGAGCTTATGTTATCCAACGGTGATGGTATCTATGAACTGTGTGCAGATCTGTGTGTGTGTGTGTGTGTGTGTGTGTGTGTGTGTGTGTGTGTGTGTGTGTGTGTGTGTGTGTGTGTGTGTGTGCGTGTGTGTGTGTGTGTGTGTGTGTGTGTGTGCACGTGTGTGTGTGTTGTTGTTGTTGTGCATGTATGAGTGTTACAGTAAGGGTTAGGGAAGTGGAGAGATATGTTATGCAATGGTATTAGTGTGTAAAAAGTGTGTGCATATGTGTGTGTGTGTGTGTGTGTGTGTGTGTGTGTGTGTGTGTGTGTGTGTGTGTGTGTATGTTATTCATGTGCATGTGGGCGTGTTCATGTAAGTGCTAGGGAAGTGGATAGATGTATAGATGTCATGTTATGCAATGGAACTGGTATGTAAGAAGTGCGTGTGTGTGTGTGTGTGTGTGTGTGTGTGTGTGTGTGTGTGTGTGTGTGTGTGTGTGTGTGTGTGTGTGTGTGTGTGTGTGTGTGTGTGTGTGTGAGTGAGTGTGTGTTTGTTTAGTTGTACCATTAGGAAAGTGTGTAGTATTATAATGTGTAGAATTAGGGATTAAGGTCAGGGTTAGCACACATGAGTAAGGTAGTGCACGGTTACTCGTGTATCTTCTTGATTCACAGATAACTGTGTTGTCTGGGATAATTATGCAAAAAAACTCCTTATATTAGTATTAGAAGTAATTAAGTGATTTTTATTGTCAGGACTTGAGCTGTATTAAGGTAAGATGTATGTCTCCTTTTAATAAGGTAATGTCAGGCTAACTTAAAAGATTCCATGTTAGACTCATCTAACATGGTTAAGGAATACACATATTTGGGAATTAAGTTGTCTATAAACTCAGCTAAGCACACAGATGATCATGTGTAGCATTTGTTAATGATACTAAATCTAAAACAGCTGAGTAGAAAAGCATGCACTATACTTTCTCAGTAAGTCATTAAAATGCTAATTTTACCAAAAACATGACACTTTCCTTATATTTATAAATATCCTATAAAGTTTCAAGCTGCATTTTGGAGGTTTTTGTGATATTGTTAATATTAAAGGACAGGCAGGGAAAAGTGCTTATATCAAGGAAGAGTGGAAGTTTAGAACACTGGAAAGTAGACTATGTGGTAGCCTTGATACTTGCTAATATTTAAGGGGTCCAATATGATGATTATTTGAGACAGAAATGATCCACTTGAATGAAGTTATAAAGATGTATTCTAGTGACAGAGAAGCATGGGATCTGGGATAGAGCAAAATGGTTTGAATTGTACATGCAGAATCATATATATATATATATATATATATATATATATATATATATATATATATATATATATATATATATATATATAGGTCTGCCTGATAACGCCGAAAGCTGGAAACACCGACGACGAGAGCACCGACACCGGAAGATCGGCAACGGAGATGACCAACAGTTGAAAATCCAGACACTGACAATACTGACATGTCAAACGAGTGCTAGTGTGTAATTATGTGGTAGTGACAGATGGCAGGGTTAGGGTGCGGGTAAGGTAAGTGTGTGATAGTGACGGACTTTAGGGTTAGGGTGCGAGTAAGGTAAGTGTGCAATAGTGACGGACTTTAGGGTTAGGGGCGGATTAAGTGAGTTAGGGTTAGGGCGCGAGTCAGGTGAATGTGCGATAGTGACAGACTTTAGGGTTAGGGGCAGGTTAAGTGAGTTAGGGTTAGGGTGTGGGTTAGGTGAGTGTGCGATAGTGACGGACCTTAGGATTAGGCTTTGGGTTAAGGTTAGTGTATAGATAGTTGTGTTTGTAAGGTTTAATGTAGGTTTGTAAGGTTTTTGGTGTGCTTGTGTTATGTGTGTGCTTTTTGGACAGGGGATTTGTTTTGTTTGTTGACTGTCGGGATTGTGGTTTGTCGGGCGAGTGAAGTTTTGTGTTTTTGAACTTTCAGTTTTGTGGTGTCGGTGATTTCGTTGTCGGTGTTTTTGCATGTCAGTGTTTTCAGGTAGACCCATGTATATATATATATATATATATATATATATATATATATATATATATATATATATATATATATATATATATATATATCTAGTGTTCCCCTTCACAAGATTGAACAAGATTGAATTCCTATAAACTCAAAATTCATAACCCCAATGCCAGAATCTCGAGTTTACAGAAACTCAAAAATGTAAAGGGGAAATAAAAAAAAAGAAAACACCTTTCTAATGTTTTTGCAGGGGGGGCTTTGCCCCCCTGCACCCCCCCACACCCCCGTATTTAAATATTCCTACTCCGAGATCCAACTACAGTGAAGGAAAGGGAAATCTCCCATTCTGCGCTATATGCATAAGTGCAAAATGGAAGATTTCCAAGTCCTCCGCTATAGTGTGGTCACGCAGCTCTTAGATGACAGCTGCAAGGGTGCAGGGGGACCTAGCTCCATGCAAAAAGGTAACTGAACTCTTATTTTTCTAACCCTAAACTTCCCATTCACAATTTCGAATGAATGGAAGTTTGAGATTCTGGTCTAGAGCTTATGCATTTTAAGCTTCCATTCATTCAATCTTGTGAAGGGGAACCATACACATATACATATAAATAACTACAAAAAATACAAAGCTAGAGTTTTTACTTTGTGATATTTTAAACTTCCAGGAATAGAGGCCCATGGGATAGATGCAAATGATCCCTTAAAGACATCAAGTGTTTCAGCTATATGGCAGTAATGTAAGAAAAATATGCACTGCACAGCTGAAAGACGAATAAAACTTTTAATAAATAAATAAGCACTTTAGCGTCTGAATAGATGCTTCCTCAGATCATACAAACACAGAAAAATTAAAAAGATTTAAATAATTACACTTGATACAAATTATCCACTGCTCTCAATTTACAAAACCATGTGATCTTAGATGCTGTTTCAGAGAAACCACTTCATTGAGCCCATCCCCTCAGATTGTAACATAATTATCCACCTGAGTTCCAGCTGTTCAACCCAATTACTGACATCTCCCATCCTAAGGTCGGCTTCACAACTTGTATCACCATGAACGTAAAAAGTGTGTTGTACCACGCTGAGTAACATTTCTTACTAAAGCATTCCCCTCATCAGATCTCCTAATATTATAGATGTGTTCCCCCACCCGCTCTCTAAATGAATGATCAGTCTTGCCTACATAAAACGAATTGCAGGTCTCCACACTTAGCTAGATAAATTAATTGTTGGGTGTTACAATCAGCAAAAACATTAAACCTAAATTCTTTCCTGGCGGTAAGGTGAAGGAAAAGATTGCTGTTGTCAGTGTAGAAACAAATAGTACATTTACCATAACTATATGTGCCTGGTCATTGTGTGTAACTGATCTTACTAGTCCCTTGTTTATTCTCCTTATAGCATAACATGCACTTCAAGGTTATTATTCCTAAAAAGAAATCTTGGATGATGGCCAACAATCTGTCTAATTTCTTCATCCACAGTTAGAATGGACCAATTCTTACTGAACACGTCACATATTGAACTAACATCAGAGGAATAAGACATGGTTATACCCACATACTGTGAGGAAATCTATCAATGGTGCCTGAATGAGTGAACTACCATAGATACGCTGAACAGGAAGTGAATCAGTCTTTGCAGCCTGATAAGGTGGATAGAGTGAGCAGAGACAAGCCCTACTTTTCTGATAGGTTGGTCAAGTAAAAACCACGAGAAAGATCATCCTAGCTATACTCTTCTCTATGTAATATTTTATTACTCCTATAGTGGAGGCCCATGGGATACACTTAAATGATTGCTTAAGGGCATACTAGTGTTTCAGCTACATGGCTTCTGAATGCAAATGACTTTTATTCCTTTTACATTTTAAGACTTTATGGTACATTCTAGCTAAGAAAGCCAATCTTTACCATCTGTAGACATATCATGTTTTGCTCTTTTTCTCAGCTTATCAGTACAGTTAAAGTAAATTGGTTGACTGTGCTTTGGAAATACAAAGCTTAAAAACAAGCCTGATGTCCATAAACATTTGACTGACTGCAAAATATCCTAATAACACCTTACTCAATGAGTAAAAAGTTCACAAAATAACAGCTACAAGAAAGACCTAGCTAAGCTTCATTGTGTAATACCTTAAACATCCTGTAGTCAAGGCCCATGAGATAGATACAGTGAAGACTCTGACTTGGCTGGGTCTAAATTATAGTTTTTACCAAACTGTCTGCTGTGGTAGCATTGTCGCCTCACAGTAAGATGTTGTCCTGTTCGATTCTCAGCTAGAGCATCTTCTGTGTGGAGACATGCATGAATGGGCCTACCTTCGTTGAAGGTTGTGCGTCAGGGCTGGCAAATCGGCACGTAAAAATCTACTGCCAATCATTAGCGGACCGGAGTTCCGCTGTGGTGACCCCTAACCGGGAAAAGCCGAAAGACATAACAACTAAACTGTGTGTCTGTGTCACCTTTTTGCCCTTTGGTTATATATAAAAATAGACAACTGTACCTGGAGTTCACCAAGCAGAATCATGGGATTGACGACTGTGAGTATTAGCAAAATAGAATTAGTTGATTAGATTTTATAAACTAGTATGTATAATGATGCGCAACTAGTGTTACCAATAAGAGAGAGAAGCTGTGGGAATAAAGATAATTCATCATTCAGAACATCCAGGAAGGCTACTGGTGCATGAAGAACTGAATCTGCCTACTGTGCAGTACTTTTTTTCTGAAATAACTTATTAAAAATAACTTTTTGGGTGAATTTTGCAGAGCTTAATATTTTCTAATAACGTCCAATGGTTTTGTGTGAAAATCTTTAGGTTGCTGAAATTTGTTTCATATATAGTTATCATATTTGGTGTTAATAATGTTCTACCTTGACTTTAAGGATGATTTTCTGCAAATAATTCTAAAGGAAATGAAAAGAAAGACAGACTACTAAATCTGTACTTACTCCCATTTGCAGTTCAGAAAAAGAAATAATATCAAAAAGGTGCATGATTTCTAACTGACAAGAAAGAAAATCTGCTTTACTTAAATGGAAGTCAGAGGTAAGCCTTCTACTCACTGAAGTTAAAGAAGCAGTCTTTCTTTCATTCAGATGGCTATAGAAAAATGTCTGTATAACTTAAAAAAATTAACTCTGCTTTGAGTTTGCAACAAAAGCTGAAGAGTGTGGGGTTATGCTTATGAGAATAATGTTTTGTTTAACAGATCTAATGTACAAACACATGCCTCTGAGCTCTCTAGGATGAAGCAAAAAATGCAGGACTTAGGATCCAGAAACCATTGCAATAATGTCCCTGCCTGGGTCTTCCTTAGAAATATGTTTCAAATAATTTAAGAAAGACTGTTCATGATTAATGGTTATTTCACTTAACTGAAGAGCTGTAATTGTAGAATTGGCATATTGAGCTCTTCATTTTAATGCATTTTTGGTCCTCCCTAAAATGGAATACATATAACTTTATATTACCACCAGAGTATGAAAGTGCTAAAGAATGGCTAAAATTAAACTTGAAATCTGTCGGAATGCTTTAAACTATTTTGACTTTCAATGTATTTTTTATAGGGACTATACATTTGGTGTTTTAAGCTGAAATGAACTGCCGGCTTTGTCCCTGTTCCTCATCTGGGACATAGCTCTCTAACACCTTTCGTCACCTTTCTTATACCACCCTTTAAAGCACTAAATCACTTAACCTGATTATACCCTTCTAATACCTCACTTTAATGCACTTCTTAAACTACCATATCTACTTCAAATTAGCATAACCAAATTATTATTCCATCACTACTTCTCAAACCACTCAGACTTGCTTATTTAATGTAATACCTCATTCTACTGTATTTCTTAAATTACTCCTACATATCTTATACACCACTCTTCTGTTCATAAAGTCTCAGTACAAGGCTTGTAAATTTGATGATTGTGAATATTAATACACATTTTATTATACTATTACTTTATGTATTCACTGAAACTGCATTATACAATTTGCTATTGCAAATGTTGACTGCATTAAATATGATACCTTGGAATTTTTTTCTTTGGGCCTCCACTGAAAAAAGAACACCTTTGCTCAGTCTGACTTTCCTTTGTAAATAAATGTCAATCAATCAATCAATAAATAGATAAGTATTTCTTGCTGTTATTTTTTTGCCCTGTTGCAAATTTTTTTTTCATTTCTCAAATTTGGAGGTGCATGTCTGTCTCTTAATTAACTTTTGTAGTCTTTGCTTTGACTATATCTAAACCTCATTTTAGAATTTCAAATTTATTTTTTGCACTCTTTACTGATTTTGACATCTTGGGGTCATGTTTTTGTTATTTCTTTCTTATTTACAATGGTGATGGACAGGCTGACAGACGAGATCAGACAGGAGTCCCCGTGGACTATGATGTTTGCAGATGACATTGTGATCTGTAGTGAGAGTAGGGAACAGGTGGAGGAGACCCTGGAGAGGTGAAGATATGCTCTAGAGAGAAGAGGAATGAAGGTCAGCAGGACTAAGACAGAATATATGTGTGTGAATGAGAGAGAGGATAGAAAAATGGTGAGGATGCAGGGTGTAGAGGTGGTGAAGGTGGATGAGTTTAAGTACTTGGGATCAATAGTTCAGAGTAATGGTGAGTGTGGAAGAAAGGTGAAGAAGAGAGTACAGGCAGGATGGAGTGGATGGAGAAAAGTGTCAGGAGTGATTTGTGACAGACGAGTACCAGTAAGAGTGAAAGGGAAGGTCTACAAGTGGGTAGTGAGACCAGCTATGTTATATGGGTTGGAGACAGTGGCATTGACAAAAAGGCAGGAGTCAGAGCTAGACATGGCAGAGTTGAAGATGTTAAGATTTGCACTGGGTATGACGAGGATGGACAGGATTAGGAATAAATATATTAGAGGGTCAGCCCAGGTTGGAAGGTTTGGAGACAAAGCCAGAGAGGCAAGATTACATTGGTTTGGACATGTGCTGAGGAGGGATGCAGAGTATATTGGGAAAAAGATGCTAAGGATGAAGCTGCCAGGTAACAGGAAAAGAGGGAGGCCTAAGATAAGGTTTATGGATGTGGTGAGAGAGGACATACAGGTGGTTGGTGTGACAGAGCAAGATGCAGAGGACAGGAAGAAATGGAAACAGTTGATCTGCTGTGGTGACCCCTAACGGGAGCAGCCGAAAGAAGAAGAAGAAGGGCCATGTTTTTGTTGTCTTTTGTGTTGTGACTACTTTTGACTGATGGTTTCAGTTTTGCTTATGTTAAACTTTAAGTGTTATTATTTATATTAAGTGATTTTCTATGACCATCTAACATTTTATAAATTTCACAAATGCATTTCTTCTAAACATAACTGGCCATGATATTAATGGTCATTGTTTCACACTGGATTTCAGCTTGTTTTAATGTACAATATAGTTATTTTATTTTTATAGTTTTATTGTGATTTGCGACTGTTCATGTGCATTTTATGTTTATGCTCACTGATTCAACCTACAGTTTATTTTCACTTTAAGACCCCCAACATGTATGTGAAGTATTTAATAAGTTAAATATAATTTAAAATATGCTTTTCCAGTTATTAATACAATGATTTTGCGCTAACCTTAACTGGAACTTTGACTCATATCAATTTTTCAACACTACAGCAACAGGTTCTAAAGCTGTAAGAGGTTACTATCAACTCTGACTCAAAGGCAGTGAAGTCACTCTGAATATTGCTTCAAATCCATTGTCTTTCTGCAAGTCTAAGGCTCCTGCTTGAAGGCTTTATACAGACTCACTTTCCAAATTTGGCTTTCTGTGTCTTCTCTTTGCTTACACTATTCTTTGCTATATGGTACTTCAAGGCAGATGTGATTAACTGAACTTTAGTTAATATGTTTCTTGAAACTCTAGCTGTATTTAATGTTTAAAGCTCTAATTTCATTTTATATTTTTTCACTTCATCTACTACAATGCTAACCTCCATAATTAATTTCACTACTATAATTCAGCCATTCTTACACCGATATATTTATAAATTTCATATAACATACAAATTCATCATTTATTAGCTTCGCTAGATTTATATAGCCATTTGCAGGGTCCTCATTAATGCATGAATACCTTGACGGTGGTTCTAATTCATAGGATGCAGCATGTTAGTTTACTATTTTGCAGTGTGAAGTTACTTTAACCTATTGGAAACTTACTTTGTAGAATGTATTTCTATCATTATATCAGTATAATCTGTTCTCTGTCAGTGCATTTAAATCACCCTAAGTGATTCTTATATTTTTAACAAATTTGGCAACAAAATATCTGTCATGGGATACTTGAGTCACTGTGCCTCAAAACAGGCTTTATACCATGAGAATGGAGGACTACAACAGTTACCCACTTCACAAGGGTGGACCATCAACCAATCTGGGAAACAACAGGCTTATTAGTCCAAATAGTCTAATATGCAAAGCCATGGAAGAAATTATCATGGAGATGATCAACAAAGACATAAATAATCCACAGACACTGGACCCAACCCAGTTTGGCTTTGTCAAATGAAACCATGCCTACTAAGCCTGGTGGACTTCTTTGGGAAGGCCACCAATGCAATGGATAATGGAAAAAAATTGCATACCACATACTTGGGCCTGGCTAGGACTTTCAATACAATACCCCACTTGGGTAGAATTAACAAATTCACCTAGCTGGGCATGAACTCCTACATAACTCACTGGATTGCCAGCTGGCTTGCAGACAGGATTCAGAAAGTCAGGATTGGTGAGACCACTTCTACTAAGAGACCAGTCACCACTGGAGTACCTCAGTGCTTCATGCTGGGACTACTCCTATTTGGCATCTACATCTTGGAGGTAAAAGCTAATGTCAAGGGCCTTTGTCTGATCAAGTTTACAGATTATTGCAAATTGGATTTCCCCATGACACAAACATTTTACAATAGGGTCTAACACAGACAAATAACTGGTGCTAAAGTCATGGATTATAACTCAATGCCAAGAAATGCGTTATAGTTCCTTTTGGGAAAACTGAAACCCATGCTAATTACTCCATGAGCAAGACACCATTAAGAGTTGACCTGTAAACAGCAATCTGGCCTTTGACCAACATGTGTCCAAGGTAGTAAGAAAATAATTCTATGTCACTCAATTTATAAGTAAGGGCATAGCATCCAGGCCCAAGGAAGTTATAGTGCCACTTTATTTGGCCCTTATCAGACCCATCATTTAGTATAATGCCCCTTTATCAAGTACCTGACTTGCCATATGCAACAGTTGGAACATCCACAAAGGTTCCTTACTGGGAAAATTCAGTGTATAATCACTTTGCCTTATATGGATTGCCTAAAAGCCCTATCTCTATACTGGGTCTACTACAGGTTAATAAGAGTTGTTCTATGCCTGATATACAAGGCATCCTTATATCCAGCTCTGATGGAGCTTTGGTACATCAGCAAAATGAACAGCATCAGAACCACTATACCCAAGAAATTAAATTTGGCTTGTGAAATAAGACATGATGGCAAGACAGATATGTGTTTTATAGGATCCCCATGCTCTGGAGAAGGCTTCTCATCCATGTAAAGCAGACTCCATCCCTATCCCTATTTAATCATAATCATAACCAATGGATGGGAAATCAGAAATTCACCCTGGCTCTGGCCCCTATATCACTTATAGACAAAGAGAGAGAGCAATGCCCAAACTAACTGATGAACGGTATAGAACCATGAAAGTGCTTACCATTGTTTTATTTTGTTGGGGTTTTTTTAATGTGCTATTAAATAAGTCCTTCATTAAACTGTGGTGTTTGAAGTTTTATTTTTATTTCACCAACTAACACCCCCCCCATAACCTCTAGAAACATCATAACTAATATACCCACTCTTAATAAATACCAATGATACACAGGAATACAACTGAGTTGAATTGCACAGCTAGGCTTATAAAAGTCCTGGTGGTCATTAGATTAATATATACCTTTGAACCTGTGAAACTATGACTAATTAGTAGTTATTCTACATCATGTGCACAAGACTAAACAACTACTGTCTATAAATATATTGCAGAAAGATTGCCTCCAGCAATTGAATCAGTATCCCAAAAAATGTGGAAAACTATGTCCACCAGTACTGTTCTCTTCCTCTTAACAACAAAGGCAGCAGAGGAAAGTTCCACTCCTCCATGCATATTTTATAGCAATTGTTGACATTGGTAAGATTTAGGTTGTACCTGAGAGGAAAAACTACAGATTTCCCATTGTCTAGAGTATGTCATGCAGGTGAAGATAAATCCCTATGCTAAAAGATGTAAGAGGTTAAGCTTAAAGAAAAGGTTTGTGAATTTTCCCTCCCTTTGAATCAAGGGGAGGGAAGATAAAGTTATATAAGGTACAAGTTGGTTGCTGCCATATATACCCTACTGGAACCATATTGTGGGGAGGAGAGATGCCTCAGGGTTGAGTTAAACTTCAGGTCAGTATGAACTTATCATTTAATTACTACATAACTACTCTCATCCTGGTGCTGCTGCATAACATGTGTGTTTTTAGTTGTCCCAAACTGAGGACTGAGGGTGCCATACTATGGATATAACCATATTTCAGCATTTTTCCTACTGTCATCAAAGGCTAATCTTTAGGTGTTATATTCCTAGATTGTTTTCAGCATTTCATCTATTATATATTGACTATTTTTAAAGCTTTAGCTAAGTGGGTCTGCCTTTAATCCAGATTTTTTCGAATACATGCAATCACAAATGTGTTATTCTTTTTAGAAATAGTGTATATTTACCCTAGCTTGTGTTGTTCATATTTGTAGTTTGTGCTAAAGAAAAAAAAAATAAATAAAAAATAAAGTCTGTATATGTTTTGGATGGAAGCATGCACTAAACTAGTAACAACATTCCTCATTGCATCTTTCTGGTATTTTATTAATCACAGTGTAAAAAGACATCTTAGTACCATACAAAGTATATAAGGTTGAACATGTCTCACCTCATAGTTTCCTGGCATCTGTTGTATTTGATACATGTCATTTTTATATTCATTTCAGCTCAGGCAGATGAGGCTGAGATAAGCAACCATGGACTTCAGTGTGTTACTTTTTTTATTGTCATGTATATAGCTGCTTGTATTATTTGCAAAATGTTTGGAGAATTTTTCACAATTTTGCTAATGTTCACCAAAAAGTACTCTCAGACAATTGGTGGTTTGATTAGACTTGGGTGGGCCTAGAGTAGATTCTTGTGCATAGAAATTCATTGGGAACTTTACTCTATATGGCCTCATATTGCTGGCATTTATTCTCTTATTTATATTTACCTTATTTATAAAGTAGTTCACATGGGTAGAACCATCACTACCTTAAACATCATTTACAGCTATCATCCTAAAGGTTCTGCCATCATATCTAAATGGTATTTCAAAACTCTGTAAAAGAAGATTTTTTTCCCATTTATTTTAAAAATCTGATGTGCATACAGCTCTGTTACAAGAAACATATAACCTACATTATAATTGGATGTTCTTTTTATAAAGTAAAATATAATTATTCTTCATTAATGACTCTGCCAGTGTAGGTTGTTACATTATTTGGAGTATTTCCTTATCTGATACTCTTATTTCCTCCTTTGTTGGTACATGGCACATTTCAGGTGAGTTGAGCTTTTGGAATCTTTATCTGTTCTCATTGGGGGCTAGGGGTTGACATAGTGGTTCAGGTGTTTAATTCATATACACACAAAGTACAGGATTTGATTATCTTCTTTGAAAGGAAATTGGCTAGGATTAAAATGACCTTCAAGGGCAGCTAGCCTAGTACTTACCAGTGAACCTAAGGCATGTGTAAGTTACTATATGATTGCTAAAAGTTACTGGAATGCTGTTATAAATACAAGCATAGCCCCTCCCATAAAATGCTAACATTTTGAATTTCAATGTATCCAAAGCTGTTTTAGATATTAGTGAGATACATTATTTATTGCATATATTATTTTAACTTGATGACTTGCAGCTTCCTTAATATTCTTCAGCTCATAGATCATAGTCTAGAAAAGATTTATTTCTGATAATCAGCTTTACTTTCTATTGAAGTCCTTTATTGTAGAATCTCTCCCACACATTTCCCACATCATTTGAAGATTGGACTTTGTACACACCTTGACAAATTAAATGAGTTTTTTTTAACTGTGTTTGTACTTGGACTTTAAAAAACTAGCTTGGAAAACATCAATATCATTGGTTATTTGACAAGTTTTTTTAGAACATTTACCCCATCCCAACCTGGAAATGTTAGGGCTATGCTAAAAGTAGAATTAAGGGGCTATCTTAACTATATAGTCATCCTTTCCCATCACAAAAAGAAGGACTGACTTATTGAATAAAATACATTTTTTAGAAACTGCACTAACGTAAAATGGATTTTTTTTGATAATTTTGCTGTTAAACAAATGAAAAAACTTAGATTTATGTACAAAACATTCTTCTTAACTATCTTGAATATACATGAGTTTAACTGATATCTTCTCTTAGCTCAAATGCCCTCCACACACCTAGTAACTGACATTTAAGTTCAAAAAACCTCCATAAAAAAATCTATAAAATTTCTTAATACCTGATGCTGATGATCTTATCTCTGATTTTTATAATAGATACAGGCATAACCTAGTTGCAGTCCTTTTGAGAATCTTCCCTCCCTTTGAGGATTAATATATTTCAGATCCTTATCTCAGTCATTGTAAAACCATCCTCATTAACACGCCCAACACAAATCCTTTTAACCCAGGTAACATGCAATCAATTCCACTGAGTATCCACAATGTTAAGATCTTTAAGCTTTACCATTTTGGTTCTTCTGCTTTAGTCTGCTTTCCCCACCACAGGCATACCACTGACCATGCCATTACTCTTGATACATTATTTCCTTAAATAGGTTTCTTTCCTGACTCTATTTTTCTCTTGCCATAGATGCAACAAAAATTTTTGAATGTGCATACTTTTAATTTCTTTTTGTATGCAATATCCTTTGTTTTCCTGGAAGGTTTACTAATTCCATGCATTGTCTTTATTCCAATCCCTCAACTTGAATCTGAATCGGTATGATGGTACTCCAGTTAGATCTTATTAAATATGGCACTCAACAAGATTGTCCCCTTTCTGCTAACTATTTCAATTTAGATATCATATCTTTGCTTATACAGTCACTTAAATTGACTTTTTTCACATTTGGTTTAATTTCTTAACTGGTACTAACACACTCACTGCATATCACTTTTATACGCCACCCAAAGGCAGCCAAAAATTATCTGTTATTTATTTATATTTTCTAATTCTAAAATGAATACATCTATTTATCCTCACTTTATGAATGCTATAAGTATGTACACTTATTTGACATTAAGAGATTTTGGTATTTTCACAAGTTTAAGATATCTGGGTATCATTTTTTAAGAATAAATTGATTTAAGATCAGTTCAATATTGTCAAAAGTTGGAATACAATCTAGCAAGATGTAACTAGGTGCAGATCATTAAAACTTTCATTTTATCCACTGTTTTAGTCATAAAAATGAATTTCTTCAGAATCTTGTTTATGCCACGTAGTCCCTTTTTCCCCAAAGCTATGTGTATTGAAATTGTTTTCCAAATCAATTAGAATATCTTATTTCAGTCATTCATTTTCCATAAAACAATTAATGCACTTTTAGTTGCACTTTTTAATATATTGGTAATCTAAACAGCAACAGACTTTATCATGCAAGAATCAATATTTACCACAATTATTTGTCTGGAAAAGATTATGGTCAAAATCCCTATAATTTTGATGCACTCTCTTCTTCCCATTTATTTCATGCATCTGACTTGCCAAGCATGCTTTACATAAAGTATTACTATGTTAAAAATCTTCCAAAGCTCATTGAGTGAGCTTGATATACATGAGGTTTCATATTTTGTTATCATTTCCCATCCAAGTATATTGCTTGACATCAATATAATAATTTCAACCGGATTTTCCCTTAAGTGAATCCTTTATAGTGGCTGCCTTTTTTGTTAAATATTTTTCATCAGCCTCTGAAATACATAATTATAGTTATGTACCCCCAAAGATATTTTGTGAATGTATATATTATTTGGCTTGTTGTATAGATAACTTTTCACAATATCTTATTTTATTAACTAATTATTCATATGTTCCAAATTTAACACAAACTCTTCTTCTTATTTGTTTATTTATTTATGTAACATTTGGTAACTGGAGTGGAGCACTGGTCACATAAGGTCGACTTCAGTTACAACCCAGTGAAGAACAAACTGAAGTACATATGAATTAATATGTGAATAAATGTACATTAGAACATACAACAGTAATAATCAGTTAGACATGGTAGAACATACAATGTCAAAACATCACATACGGTAAGCAGTAAATGTAAAAGGAAATGTAATTATTCACAATGCTAACCTAGTTCATTTTTGTTTCATTAGCTAATTCATTATAGCCTACATTAATTGCACTTTTAACTCTTCTTTTTGTGATCAGGCAGATGCAAGTCTAAATAGTAATAAAATATGGTGTAACATTACAAGCTGCTTGGGAAACATACTCCGTCAAGAAAGTATTTCATGTACAATTCACAATTTCCTTAGCTGTTTTCCTCGCCCCTTGTTAAAAAATAAACAACAAAAAAAATCTTTAAAACCCATTGCCTTCTAATTTGTTATGCTTATGCAAATCAAAATGCTGACACACTGCGTATTTGTGGGCATGCCATCCTGTTTGAAATGTATGGTCTTACATTAATGATACATTTAAATAGCTAAATATAACCAATGACAACCTGACGTTAATCAGCAGCTCTGAATTTGGACTTTGATAATCGTAATGCAGGAATCTGATTCTGGTTATTGCTTTGACAGATTTAGATAAGTTCTGTATTAAAATTCAGTGGGCTTCATTAAGTAAGGTTTCACTGAAAGGGTCAGCTTCATATAAATATGTGAACAATTACATGTGTATGTATGTATGTGTTTACTGTTTTAAATATACTAACATTTCCAAAATGTACCAGTAGAACTTTCAGATGTAACACATCCAGGTCTTTCACTGGTCTAAACAAGGGGCACAAATTTTGTGTATCCAGATATCCAGAGTACTATTAGGCTGCATGTGAAACAGTTTTTTTTCACAGTAATGGACAAGTACAATTCAGTGCTGAACACATACTGTACAGGAATGAGAAAGAAAAAGGATGTACATACACAACATCCCCAGTGGCATACAGTCATTTGGCATCATACCTGAAATACAACAGTTGTGCTATACTGCCACACATCTGCCAGCATGGTGCTTTGTAGACAGCAGGCTATGGTACATGAGCTACAAATGCCACAGAATGGTAAGAGAATGCCAATATCAGCAATAGGAAATAAACTAATAAATATTCATGTGGTGCACAACAATTGAACATACTACACATAATCAGAAACCATCCAGCTGTGAGAAGTCAGAAATCAATGAGGACAAATTTACAGAGCAAGAAGGTGCACCACACAGGTAGAACTAAGCAAGGGTGTGAGCAGATGGTAAGACATATACCTGATGTCATGATAGGAAGGGGCAATAAATGAATCCTCCTAACTGTGAAAGCATCTGACTGGAGAAGATGACACATTTATATCTACACTTATGTGGGATATAACTGAGAAAGAGAATGGCATATAGGAGTAGCAGTTTGATGAGACAGGCAGGGGATATAGATATACTGTGCCATAATAACTTAGTCACAAGCTTTACATCATTACTATGGAGCTAAAAAAACTCATTTTATGAGTCCATGAATGTAAACACTATGACAGAATACTAGGAGATCAGGCTCCATTGGAAGCTGCAATCTTCTTGTAAGGATGCACACCTGTACTGGATAATGGTCTGTACATTTATTGATCAAAGTCCTACTCAAGTTTATATGTAATAGGATGAACAATTGTTACCGGCAGAAGAAACATGGAAGATTTTTCATTCAAGTAAACATAACTCCATTGACTTATTCACTTTGGGAAGATGGTTTTCATTTATATCTCACACAAGGTCGGCTGTAGTAAAAATATTAACTGAACTAAAGTTGTACACAATGAAGTTGAATCCACATTTTCAATTACATGGAGTTATGTTTAAAATGTTATGCTGAATGGCATTTTTCAAATGAAGTGTACTTTTAATCTACTTTTAACATACATCCTTGCAACCTTTGAAGATTTTTATGAAAATAAAATTAGAGATTTATTACCCAAGCCTTCAGATTTAAAATTGTTTTATTTGACAGGTGCTGAATGCACTGCTCTAACATTTGGATACTCCACAGCTTATTAATACTGATATAAAGCATTGATTGGTTGTTATAGATAATGTTAATTATATCAATGCTATTAATGACTTGTTATCTGACAGTCTTACCCATGTTGAAGTGGCATTATTACAAATTATTGAAGCTTACAGAAAGGAAGATTCTGTTTTATTGGAGCTATTGGCAGAGGGCAGCTTTGAGATTAACATGTTCCAGTTTCTTCAGGTTAGCGTTCTTAGAACTGATTATGTTTTTCTCATCACTATAGTACAAAAATATTATTAAGCCACCCGTCTATGTTAATGTAGCAGCTAGAAGCTAGAATAAAATACTTTGATTTTATAGTTGCATTCTTGTGTGAGAGGGATTTGGCATTTATTTTTTTCAGAAATTAATCACATTAGACTCTATTACATTGAGGCGGGTGGCCACTGCGGTGCAGCAGTTAGCATTGCCGCCTCACAGCAAGAGGTTCTCTGGTTTGATTCTCAGCTGGGGTGCCTTCTGTGTAGAGTCTGCATTTCCTCCCTGTGGTTGCATGGGTTTCCTCCAGGTTCTCCGGTTTCCTCCCGCATCTCAAAGACATGCTGTAAGTGGATTGGACACTCTAAATTGGCCCTAGGTGTGAGTGTGTGCATGTGTGTGCCTTCTGTGAAAGGTTGGGTGCCTGACTAGGCACCATAAAACTCCAATGCCAATCATGAGCAGACAGGTGATCCGCTGTGGTGACCCTTAACCGGGAAAAGCCAAAAGAAGAAGACTCTATTGCATTGAGGAAGGCTTTTATTTTTAGTTTCCATCATTATATTTTTGGATATCAGAATACATTTTTTTTTAGAAAATTCATCACCATTTTGGGTGATTTCAGTACTAAGACTATTGACACCTTATATGTTTTAATGGAACATTTTTTTAGATTTTTTTTTTTTAGTTTAATAACAAACATTACCAACAGAAAAGTGGTGTGGCTCTGGAGGCATTTGCAGCTCTAGCTTTCACAAACTTGGATGCTGCCAATTTACAGAAATTATTTCTTTACAAACATAAGTTATTTAGGTTTGATAAATTATACTGACATAATAATGACATTTTTTTCCATTTTATAATCAAGTTCCTTGGAATATCTGAATGACTTCATATACACATTGAATTCTAAAATTAGGTTTTTATTATTTTTTTTTTTAGAATTTTCTGGATTTATGAATTACTTATATAATTATAGTTATTATCCTAGGCATGTCAAAAGTAATGCTCTAAAAGCATACTTTGTTTAGAGTTTCATGAAATATGTACATATTAGGGTTTCTTTTACACTTTATTTCTTTATTTTATGACTTTTTTGACTGTGTAATTTTATCATGTAATATCTCTGTTTCACTGCATACAAGGACCTTTTATTTAAGTTTTGCCATAGCTTGAAGAAGTTTCTTTTTGCACAGAATCATTTATCCTAAAACAATAAAAAAAATTTAGATCACTGTTTTTTATGTAGTTCTTTCAAGTTGCTACAGTATCTGTATATACTTGTTCTTTGTTTTTAGAGTGGCAAGTCTATATTGCCAGGCACACACTATTTTTGGATGAAATGCACATTTTAACTATGTAGAAAGATATTATAACAAGCAATGTGTTGAATCTGTAGCAAAACAAAATTTGGCAATAACTACATATCAGCTCTTCCATTAACAGTGACTGAGCCACCTAGGAGTTTGACTTTAGTGGATGCTGTGAAGAAAGTCTTTAGTACTAATTTTGCCATTATACTTTTAGTGGCTTCTGATAATATTCACACAATAATTGCTAATAACTGGAAAATTACTTGGGCAATGCTGACCTTGGCAAAGTGATTAGAGTCAGGTTTTGATAATAATAATAATGTAAAGAACTTGGAGACGATTTTGAACAGAGATTTTTAAGACAGCATTATCACTTTGACATAGAAACCTGATGACACCTTCCTATATGGGATGTGTGGCTAACTGAAAGTTCATTAATTTGTGACTGAATTCATTTTTCTGATATATAGATTCAGAGATATTCCAAGGCCACTATGTCTTATGACCATTCTTACCTTGCCAGCATTCTCCCTCAGGCTGGGCTTCCTTTCTGTAGGAGGGGCATACTGGTCAATGTGGGGGTAAGTTTATTGGTAGCCATTCATTCATCTAGGTTTTGTTTAAAAGAAGACACTGGGTCTTATTGCTTATCATGCAGGGTAAGTTTATTCCATGCATTTGGGAGGTGCTTTGTTATAAACCTATACCTCCATCATGTTTTCTTTATCTGTTGATGAAGACTTAGGGCCCTGTTTCTACTAATGGTGAAAATATTGGACTTGCAGAGATACAGGAAGTTCAGGACAATCAGGTTTTGAATGGTGTGCTAAGCAAGACAGTGATCTCCTGTCAAAACCTATAAGACACTGAAGGGAATGAGATAGTGGGTTTGAAATCCTTATACTTGTAACTGCAATGGAATATTTTATTTATTTAACATTTGTTAACTGGGAAGGTCCGACTTGGAACAAAGCCAATTTTCAGCAGAGGCCCAGGGAGAAATGCTCCAGATGCATGTCTTTGAAAGTAGTTGGAAACCCACACAAATGCAAGGACATGCAGACTCTGCACAAAAAGCACCCCAGCATCGAACCGGAGAACCTCTTGCTGTGAGGCGACAATGCTACCACTGCACCACTGGTGCCATCCAAATTAATATTGTATGCTGTAATGTAATTGTATGGTGTAATGTAATTAATATTGCATGCTGCTTCATGTTTAGACTGTGAAGTTTTTATGTAGGTAAATGTTTATATGTATATTATAAGGACTAAGATATCAACACTTTATATAGGAATAGAGTTTCATATGGTACTTTTAATAAATGTTTGTTTTCTCACTGATCAATTAATTTTGACAACAGAGATACAGACAGTGAAATCCACCTGAGACAAAATAACTTCATTGCTGGTTCAAGATTAAGGCTGATAGTCCCCAGGCTTAAAAGACTGCCTGAGAATCAAAAGTATAGCAGTTACAGCCTGAGTAATTCATTTGTTTGTTTGTGTTATTCTGTACAGCTCACCGACTTTGACTTGCCTAATTTTAGTTTTATACTATTAACTATTTGAAGTACTTCTTGCATTAGAATTTCTCTACTATTATATATGTTGCCGTAACACTGGCAGCATTCCATGTTTTTACACATTTACTGTCTATTATAAATACATTTTTCAGTAATAGCATCCATACATTTCAACCTCAGAAGAAATCTGGACAAAGCCAGAAATAATGGGGGGCAACGACCCAAAAATAGGGACAGATTTTAAATATTGCTCCTAAATTTCTGGAATGATAGATTTTACATTATTTTATATTTTCTGAAGGATATGAAGTCTGAAACTCAAAGGCCTGACATTGTTTAGAGTTATTTAATGACTTAAATCCTCAACGATTTGCCAGAAAACCACAAATTTTATGAGGAACAGACCAAAAATAAAATGCAAAAATCTGGATATTCTGTGAAAATCTGGACAGTTGAGAAATATGACAGCATTCTTTTGCTATCATACAGGGTATGTTTTAACATTGCAAGTTATTAATTTCATTTTATATATTTGAGTTTCACTTGTGTGATTTTATAAACTGCAGCATTGTTTTTAGTTGCTTGTATCAGGATTCCATGATTATTATCTTATGTTATTTAAATAACTACTTTTTAAGACACTCTACTTTTGGAAAGTGTTTGTGAAAGTGCTTAATGTACAAGAGTATAAGAGCTCTGCTTTGTCTGTTTACAAAATGATTACATTTTCTTTATATCTAAATACTTCAGTACTAGGCATGTAAATTTAACTTGGGGGAATACGGTCAGATGAAAGAAAGAATTCATTGGCTAGTAAAGTAGGATGAAGGGTAGGTAAGTTGATGGGGTAAAGGAAGATGAATCTGTCAAAAGGTAGATCCAGTTGGGAAAAACATGAACCCAGGCGAATATGGCCATCAATAAGTACAAGGTAGTGAGTAGTGAGCTGGAAACGTATAGTTTGTGTGACAAGTTTTATAGACTTGTGGTATTGACAAACGCAAGCTGCCTGAGCACTATTAATTTCATAAAAGGTGATACTGAAAGCATAAATCATTCATTAATCTGATTACTAAGTAAGAAAGGCAGCCAAAAATGATTAGAAGTGTTACATCTTATAAAGTTATAAGAACTCATACCAGACAGACATAAAGAAGGCCACGATTTATGCCACTCAGTAATATGTCTGCATTTGCTAGACTTCACATAATAAATAAAAAAAAAAATCTTTGTTTGGCTTCAGCTCAAGTATTTTATAGTTTATCTGCACATCTATTAAAACATCATTAAATCTATAGGAGCAAGGATAAATCAGAGAGCATAAATCATAATGCTTGGCTAAAACCAGAGCAGATTTGAAACATATGATGACTAAATAACACTACAGCATGCATGGAAGTGACAAATACAAACTGATATAAAAGCCTACAAGTGTGCTGATATATCAATTCATGTAGAAAGGCTAACATGAAGAGAGAAAACAAAGTGTACAAAGCATTATCCATAAGTGAGCAGGGAGAATGTATAATGAAATGTCTAGCAGAAATTATGTAGGAGTGGACACTGACAACAGTGTGTAACAGACACTGTGTGACAGTGGCCACACATACAGAATATTGTATAACAGATCATGTGTGGCAGTTGTCAAACAGACAACAGTATATAATAAAGTTTGGTAACAACTGTTACACAAACAGCACAGTAAGTAACAGAAATTAAGTAACAGAGGGCACACAGAACAATATGTAACAGTAGACACATGAAACAGTGCATAGTCAGGTCAAGCCTTAGGCTTGTTGAGTTTGTTAGGTCCATTAAAGACCTTACTCCTATATGGGTCCTTCAAGTGTATGACAGACACTACAGCAAAATGAGTATTTTCCTACTTGCAGTCCTGCTTGCACACTGGTTATGTCTCTTTAGCAGAGTAGACATTAATTACAAGAGTACAAACCTCTCAACTCTTCCTATTTTGGAGAAATGTTCCTATTTTCAATCCTGATTTACCCCTGCATCTGATGTCACTATTTTTGAATCATGTCCCTATTTTTTAGGCTTGATTTACCCCTTCACACAATTTTCTGAATGCCCTTCATCACATCTGATTTTTGAAACTGTCTAGTACACAGAAAAGCATACTGCATGACCAGCAAACTTGAGGCACCAGTAATCTAAAGAAAGAGGACACACATCTTACATCTCCCCTTTTCAGAAGCAGCAGTAAATTACCTTTGTGTGGTATCATTTTGCGATACAGTTCATTAAAGTATACATATTCACTCTGTCTCTTTGATAATGTGCTTATATTTCCATCATTTTGTCTTTCTCTAGCTTTTAAATGTATTACTGAATAGTTTTCCCACATTCCTACTGGGAAGAATTATGAGCTATATGATACCAGTTAGGTGTGCAGATTTTGTCTGGATGTACCTGCTTTTCAAGGGCCTTTTGTTACTATTTTCAATGTCTGCAAGTTGAGAGGTATGTCTCAGTGGCTAGTTTAATACTGCAGCCTAATTGCCATTTGTTTGTTTCAATGTGTTAGTCAAGTCATTCTTTAGTAACAGTTGCTGAGTGCTCAACATTGTTTTCAACCAAAACATGATGTTGGATTAAACTTTGGATTTTGTGTATCATTCCAGCTACTGTCACAGCAGATAATACAGCTGAGTTTAATTTGAAGACTAAATGGTGCTGAGTTTTCTTATGCTTTCTTTTTTTTTTCTCAATTTTTTTTTATTTTCAATTAAAATAACATTTACATAATATTTTTAAATATCATTTTAAACAACTATATATAATATTTACAATAGCCTGATTTTCAATTATATACACTGTATGTTATTAAATATAGAATTAAAAGATCAGTTATCAGAGATAGAATATTGATTATTGCAGAGTGGCCAACAAAGATATAACTTTCTTCCAAGGATTATTTACCAATGGCCTGGGATAGATTCGTAGTTCTTTGATTTTTATTTCCATCAATGCAGTTGTCTTCAGTAAAGTGTAGAATTCTTCCAAGGTCGGGGGTGTATTTGAATTCCACCTTCTGGTTACGCATTTCGGTACTTACGGATTATCGCAACCAGATGTTCGCGGTAATGCTAGTTGCTTTGGTTTACGTGGAAAACCACTAATACAGTCTTATAAACTTAAACAACATATTTTCTGTAATGTTTGTAAGGTTTAACAATGTTTACTATTAAATTCACTGACAAAATGAGTCTTGAAAATAGGTTTCCCATGTTACCGCCAGCATGCAATGTCAGCTAAGCTTGCCCTATACTGCTTTATATGCGTTCCTTTTCTCATGCCATCAAAAGTTGTCAGAGCTTTACTTCAGCTTTTCTACACTGAACATGGTACAACAGCAACTGAGCAATCCACATCTTCTCAAGCTTTGTATGCAGAAAAACAGTACAAGATCAACTAAACAATCCCTGTCTCTAGAGTCGTATCACATACTTAAGAAATGAAAACGGGCATTGCAGTCAAACTACAAGCATCAGTACATAAAATCAAAGCAGAACTTTGTACTTCTAACAAAGTTTATTAAACAACCATTCATTATTTTGTTTGAAACTTACTTGGTACTTCACATAAATTAAATCGCATGTCTCCGATTTACTGTATACTGTATGAAAATGACCAATACATACTCTACCTATATTACGTTCATGTGTCCAGTTTCTTCATTTCTTCAAAAACATTCAGTTAACATATGCTAAACTGGAAGAATAATCCTTCCGACTGGTGTCCCGTTTCTTATTTTAAGTAGCAACTCCAAAATTAACAAACTAAAGCAGAAAAATAAATCTGGAAAACACCTTACACATTGTACGCTAAGTCCCACAGTGCTTTCAGGCCAATATACATACACACGCGACCACTCTTCAGCGCTGAACTCAATGCTAGATGTTTTTACAGCACGCAAGGCACAAATCCTAAAATTGTACATGATAATTGCCTAAAAAAGCACTACCAATTTCCCAGAACACTATTGAACACTTACCCTTCCGTAATACACATATTTTTCACTTGCTTATTTAACCACAATAAAGTACATTGTATCACAAAATCTGGTTGCGATAATACGTAAGTACCCGCATTTCCTAGATATAGTAAGTATTGTCCATAACAAATACATATTTGTCTTATTCAGGTAGGAACCTTCATTTACATTTAGAATTATCAATACTTTAGTTAAGGTAAAGGATTCATTAAATAAAGCTTGTAAAAATGATTGATTCCATTCCAATATGATTTAATTTTATTAAAAATATATACTGCGGTGCTGGTGCTGCAGTAGCGTTGTCGCCTCAAAGTAAGACGTTGTCCTGTTCGATTCTCAGCTAAAGCGTCTTGTGTGTGGAGACATGTGTGAATGGGCGTACCTTCATTGAAGGTTGTGCGTCAGAGCTGGCAGCTTGGCATGTAAAAATCTACTGCCAATCATTAGCGGACTGGAGTTCCACTGTGGCGACCCCTAACCGGGAAAAGCCGAAAGACGCAACAACATTCATAAAAAATATTAATCCAGTCTGCTTTATTTGACTTTTCACACCTCCAGCAAAAACCATTTGCAGTAGTACTGATATTTTTAATTCTGTCTGGTGTTAAAATGCTCTATGTAAGTATTTCCAGTTAAATATTTTCCAGTACTGTGTGTTAGAGGTGTAATTAACTGATAGTAAGATGTTAGTTTTTATTTCTTCTGTTAACTGCAATGACTAACCTTTTGTTAAGAACTGCCAGTATGATGGTTTGGGAATTGTTTTATATGTTATTAACTTTTTATATAGATTTGAAATTGAATTTTTCTTTTCACAACTATTATATATAAATCCATACAGAAAATGTATTAGATTTGGAATATCTTTAAATGAGGAATTATTAACTAATCTGCATAAATATTGAGTGTACATTAGAATGCTATGTAAAGTTACCCAGTCCTGTGTTGGAATATTGTAATCAGTTTTTATCATATGCATATCTAAAACATTTAATTTATTTACACATTGAAACCAGCATAAGAATCCATTTTGTTCCCAGGAGGTTATTGTTTCCCTATATATTCTGTGAGGAAAGTTCTTAGTGGATGGTAAATGGGGTTAAAAGGTCGGTCAAACCTGGTAAAATCAGATCACAAACTAATCACAATGGACATCCACATCCTGACCCTCCCCCCCCCACAGTTAAGGAAATCAAGGTAAAAAAACTTCTCTAAAGCCAACTTCACACTCTTCAAGACCGAGGTGGGAAGTTTCAAAGCTCCCAATCAAATGGAAAATGATGACCCATCGGCAGAATCCTTTACAAGCGCATTCTATGAACACCTTCAAGAATGCATGGACCGAGCCATCCCAAGTAAAACCAAGACCAACTCCTCAAAAAGAGGAAGCCAGTCTGGTGGACCCCAGCCATAAATAAACTTTACAACAGAAGGAAGAAACTCCTGCAAGATAGAACAAAATCCCAAAATAAGAAGGCATCTCTGATTAACATCAGTAAAAAACTGCGCTCCCTCATTAAATCATCCAAGGCCAACTTCAAAAGAAAAATAGCCAATGACTCAAAGGATAACCACAAGGCCTTCTTTAACTATGTCAAGAGTCTAGGGGCAAACTCTCAGATATGCTCCGAGCTAGTGCATAATGGCCATAAATACACTGAACCAACCGACATTGCCAATATCCTGGCTGACAAGTTCACATCCTGGCTGACAAGTTCAGTGCAAACTTCACCCCCCCTCTCCACCAAAGGGACAGCATCAATGGGACCAGATGGTATCCCAGGTTGCATCTTACACGAGCTTCAAAATGAACTAACCCCCCATCTCAAAACACTATTCAAACTCAGCCTCTCTACAGGCTATGTACTCAAAGAATGGCGTACAGCAACACTCGTACCACTCCACAAAGGTGGTGCCACAACTGACACTGGGAACTTGACTAGCTTGTTCTGCAAAGCCATGGAATGCATTGTCATGGAGCTCATTAACAGGGACATTGGGAACCTCCAGACACTGGACCCCACCCAGTTCGGCTTTGTTAAAGGCAGATCTTGCCTCCTGAACTTGGTCGACTTCTTCGAACAGTCACCAAGGCCATAGATAAAGGGAAGGTGGTCCACACAACATATCTGGACCTCGCTAAGGCATTCCACACCATCCCACACTCAGGAATCATAGACAAACTCACCAGCTTAAATATCAACCCCCATGTCACGAGATCGGTTGCCAACTGGCTCTCAGACAGAACCCACATGGTAAGAGCGGCAGGCGCCATGTCTGACTCTAAACCAATCACAAGCAGAGTCCCACAAGGGTCAGTCCTGGGTCCCCCTCCTGTTTGGTATATATTTCTCCGAAGTACAGACAAATGCGGAGGGACTGTGGCTAACCAAGTTCGCAGATGACTGTAAATTGGGTGCAATAATTGACTCTCCGGCTGACACAGACATCCTGAAAAAGGGTCTCTCAGATACAAACACCCGGTGTCAAAGTCACAGCCTCAAGCTAAATGCCAAAAAATGCATAGTAATCCCATTTGGGAAAAACAAAGTACCTACAAACTACCACATAGATGGGAATCCACTAAGTACAGAAGAAGTAATTAGGGACCTGGGCACCCAAGTAGATAGCATGCTCTCCTTTGAGAACCACATAGCCAAAACAGTCAGGAAATCCTTCTATGTGGCACACCTGATCACAAAGGGTTTCTCATCCAGATCCAAGGAGGTGATTGTGCCCCTTTACTCCTCATTCATTAGGCCCATAATAGAGTACAATGCCCCATTTGGGATGTACCTCACTAGACACCTGCAACAACTAGAAAGACCACAGAAGTATCTCACTAAGAGAATTAAGGGCCTTAAACAATTACCCTATGAAGCACGACTAAAAAAGCTCCAGCTCTTCTCAGTCGCTTACCGTCTGCTCGGAGGTGACCTATGCCTGACCTATAGGGCCATGTCAAACCCTGAACTAATGGACATGCTTCACCTCAAAAAAACGAGATCCTTCAGAACCACTCATTCTAGCGACTTGAACCTATGCACAACAATAAACAGGACATACTGGAGGGATAGATTCCTGTCCCAGCAACTCCCCTCACTCTGGAATAGAATCCCAATCCATATTCGACAGAGCTCCTCTCTGACCCTCTCCAAGAGAAATCTTGATGAGTGGATGGGTAATCGTAAGTTCTACCCTGGGATCACTTCAGGAGCCCTGTTAGACAGAGGTCCAGGTTACTAATCTAATGGGGAGGCGAAAGCCATCACTCTGTGGCTAGGCTTATAAATGCCCCTGGGCAGATAGCCTAGTACTTACCTATGAACCTATGAACCAAAGTTTTAGATCTATGTTTGCATTGATAAGTTTCCTAAAGGAATTGATGTAATGATTAATCAGTGTTGTTTTAGAAGGTTTTGTTATGTTATATTGTATACTTATGATAGTATGTACCAGGGTTTGTTTGATTTGTCTACTATTAAAATTTTTTTTAACAGATTAAATTCATTTGTTAATATAGCCGTTGTTAATTCTTTCCAGTTGGCAAAATAATTTGGGCTTATCCAGTCTATTGTAGTTTTAAGCACAGATGCTTATATATATGTTTCTATTTCTGGGAAGTTCAATCCTCCTTGTTTCCAGGGTCTAATTTGATGAGTTAGAGCAACTCTATTCTTTCTGGGATACCATACAAATTTTATTAAACATGAGTTTATTTCTTTAAGAATGCATCTTTCAGGAATTAACTGTATAGCTAATGCTACATATAGTATTTTTGACAACAAGGCCATTTTTATTAATTGCAATCTGTCTTCAAAAGTTAATATAATTTTGTTCCACTTTTCTATATATTTTGTATTGTTTCAATAATGTTTTTATAATTTACTAATATTGTTTCGTTTATATTTTTGCATAACACTATTCCTAAATAAGTTAATGTAAGTTCTTGTTTTCCTATGATGGATTTATCTGTAACTTGTAGTTCTTTTTTCTTATTTAAAAATAGAAATTTTGATTTTGATCTATTAAAGTGTAGACCTGAAATCTTATAAAATGTCTCCATTACTTCTTCTAGCTCTCCTAATGATTCTCTGGAGTTTGATAGGGCTAATAAAATATCATCAGCAAAAAGCATTATTTTAGATATGTACTGGTCATAGACTTCTATTCCTTTTA
Organism: Protopterus annectens; assembly: GCF_019279795.1. Classification (NCBI taxonomy): domain Eukaryota; kingdom Metazoa; phylum Chordata; order Ceratodontiformes; family Protopteridae; genus Protopterus; species Protopterus annectens. Next base: position 1,883,336,818 of record NC_056733.1, on the reverse strand, counting down.
TTCTTGGATTATTGCGTATTATTTCTGCAAGGATTTCTATAGCCAAAGCAAATAAAATAGGAGAAAGGGGGCATCCTTGTTTAGTACCTGATGTTATATGGATAGATTCTGAGGTGAAAGGCTAAGTTATTACTATATATGTTTTTTAGTAATAGGATGAAGGGAGGAGGAAATTCAAATAATGCTAACGTTTTAGATAGATATTCCCAGTTGAGGGAATCAAAGGCTTTTTTGATGTCTAATCCGATTACAAGTGTTTCTCTGTCTTCTTTATTCACATAATCTATAAGAGTAAGTATCCTTTTAATATTATCATGTTGTTATATAAAAATCCAGTTTGATCATTATTAATTGTCTTTGAAAGTGGGATTTTCAGTCTGTTAGCAAGTATTGTCATGAATATTTTGTAGTCATTATTCAGTAATGTTATAGGTCTGTATAAAGTGCAAAGGTCTGATGGTTTATTATCTTTTAGAATTGGTGTTATGAGAGAATATTTACATGAGGGTGGTATTTTTGCTTCTGACTGGACTTCTAGCAAAGTTTTATGAAAAAGGGAGATTACTGTTGAAGGGAAGAGTTTGTACATTTCTGTAATTATACCATCTATTTTTGGAGCTTTGTTAGATTTACTTTCTTTTATCTTGTCAACAATTTCTTTGTAGGATATAGTTTTTTGTAGGTCTAGTTTTAAGTTTTTGGGATTTGTTTTATATTGATAAGGTTTGTACCTAAGTTTATTTGGTTGGTATCTAAATCTTATTTTTTTGAAGTGTTCCATATAATGGAACCAAAATGCTTCAAGGATGTCTACTATATCTGATACTTTTTCCCTTTCTTTTCATGATATATACTACTAATGTTATTTGCTTTAGATTGTATTTTAATCCTTGTAGGTAAGTTATATAGATATCTGGGGAGGTGGCTAATAAGTTTATTTTTAATTTTTCCAAGGCTAGACAAGTTTTGTGTGTTAGAATTTCATTATATCTTTTATTTAATTCCTCTATTTCTTTTTGACATCTGGACAATTCTGATTTTTTTTTTAGATTTTGCTGTCAAGAGTCTGGTTTGCAAGTCTAATGATTCAGATTCCCACTCTCTAACTTTGTTTTTGTACCAGCTAAGGGTCTTACCAAATAAATACACTTTTAATGAGTCCCAAACCATGACTCTACTGATTTATGTTGTATTATTAATTTCAAGAAATAATTGTAGTTCTGACAACATCCAGGGTCTGATTTCTTTAATTTTTGTGATATATGATGGACTTCTAGTTGAGAGGATTAAAGGTTTAAACTTTATTTGGAGCTTCATTATCAGAGAGTCATGATCTGAGAAGGGGCATGGAACTATTAAGAAGTTGAGGGGTTTTGTTTGTAAATCTTGAACTACGAATAATTTGTCTATTCTGGATTGTTTTCCAAATGTATGGTCTTTATGGAAAAATAATAAGGATTTATCATCTTTTAATTTAAAAGTGTCAATTAAATGAAATGAATCAATCCATTTTTTAAGAATTTTGAAATAGTTGCTATGTGAAAAGACATCTTTGTGGTTTCAGAAGCTTCTAAGGTACAATTAAAGTCTCCACCCAGTATACCATTTCCTTTATAATTGTTGGAAATAAAATCTATTTTTTTTAACTGTTCCTGCTCTAATTCCTGGGAGCCAATATAGATTAGCTAAGATCCATATTCTGTTATTAAATTTAATTATAACAAATGCTAGTAGACCTTCTTTGTCTTATAAATAACTTTTGGAGTGATTATGTTTTTCTTCCAGAGAATTGATACTCCTTTTGTCTTTGTTCTGTAGGAGGATTGAGCTAAGACTGCATAGTCCTTAGGGTTCCAAATAGAGCTATCATTAGTCTTAAAATGAGTTTCCCAGAGAAATACGACTTGTGCCTTATTTAGCTTTAAATATTTTAGTAAGTTTGATCTTTTATTTGCATTATTTAAGCCATTAGTATTTACTGATAAGAATGTTAAATCCATTTCAAGTTACTGTTGGGAGAAACTTTTTGCTTCTTTTTTTTTTTTTTTTTTTTGATTATAGTAGTTATACCATATTCTCTGATAACATTGGATGTTATTTTTATGTGTGTGAACTTGGGAGTGTAATTTAATGTTCTTTCTTCTTTAAATATAAGCAGGGTAAAATTCTGGTTAAGCTTTAAAAAAGCACTTCTATAAAACATTAATTCTAAAGTAACTAATACAAGTAAATATAAATTTCCCATTAAACATGGCATGAAAGTCATTCCTAATCCAATAGATAAAGACAGATTTATTGGATTATCACTCATACCTTTAACCAACAATATCAACTGAGCTCCATATGTTAAATTATTATATGGAGAATTTTCTTAAAAGAGATATGGAATTCTATATTATTCTATTATTTTTCTATAGTATTTTAGATATCAGGATGGAATGTTAGTAGTGTAAACAATTATTATGTTGACTTAAAAAATATCCAATATTTAGTTATCCTTAAGAGATCCCAAACATGTCAGATATGTCATTTTGGATAAATTAAATGCAACAGAGGAGCATACACTAAATAAGCCAACAACAAATAGATTATTACTAAAATAATTTGACTAAAAGGACTCTACAGGAGACAATGAATGATTACCAATGAAATATGAATTTGCTGTAGGTGTACTGTCTTCCTTTACTTTCCCAGTCTTCAGCTCACCAGCTTCAACTTACACTTATGAAAAGACATGGCTTATCAGTGGTATCCTGACTCAGAGTACATTCTAGTGTGCAGTGCTTTTACATATTTATAGATTTACAAAGCAGAGTCTAAGAATGAACTATGATCACCCTGACAATTCCCATCCTGCATTGGGCACCTCCTGCTTCCAGAATGGGTAATCACATCAGGTCTAGAATGAATGTGAAGGTACCTATATGGTAATCAAGACTTACCTTAGGTAAGTATTAATCAAATAGTATTTAGAGCATCTTAGAGAGGTCTCGGGGAAGTTAGAATACTCTTAAGCCTCTCCTCCCTTGACCAAAAACAGAGATTTCCCTTCCCTTTATTTCCCTTGTTTTAAATCAGTACTAATAAAAGAAATTCAGCAAACATAGGTAAACAGAAATAACATTCAGTAGTCCGTCTTGTACATGACTCGCAATCCATTAAACAAGTCAGTGACTAACATCACTTTAGTAAACATTATAAAGACAAATTAGAAATAATTTCCTAGCTCTTAAAATTTTCTGATAAAGCAAAAAGTTAACAATAAGCTATTTTAACTAAAAGTATAAAGCATTTCAAGTTTTCCTTGCATGTATACATTTATACTGTAGTGTCAATAGCTGTCTTTGAAATCTGTACAATACTTCACTTCTTCCAATCATTCCTTTTCCAATTCAGGTTTTGTTTTGTTAAAACTGAAACAATATTTCAAGGGCACAATTAATATTTAGACTGATGTTTCAAATAAATAACATGTCAGTTGCCAATTGAGTTAGCTTAGAATGTATGGTTAGTGCAAATATAGCATGTTGCAAAAATAATATGTATTTTTTCATGTGCTCTAGAGACTGTCATATGTAAGTGACATATATAATGTAGCATATATAGTGCAGATAACTTATGGATTCGGGTTGTTAAAGTAAATTATGCTTATTAATCAGACAGTTTCATTTAAATTCACAAGTAATTTGGGGACATTTCAATGAGTTTCCAGGAATGTGTAGTCCAATGAGAGTAATTGAGTCCACTTTTCCACATAAACATATGTCACAATTCATTAAACTAAGCAGAGTCTAACATCTGTCTAATAATCATTATAAAGACAAAGAATAATAATTTCCTAGCTCTTCAAACTTTCTGATATAGCAAAATGTTGACAGTAAGCTATTTTAACTGGAAGACTAAAACATTTCAATACTTCCTTGTGAATATATATTTTTTCTTTTGCTGTAGTGTCAATAACTGTCTTTGAAATCTATGCATTACTTCACTTCTTTCAAGTAATTCATTTTACAGTTCAGACTATGTTGTTGTGTCTTTCGGCTTTTCCCGGTTAGGGGTCGCCACAGCGGAACTCCGGTCCGCTAATGATTGGCAGTAGATTTTTATGTGCCGAGTTGCCAGCCCTGACGCACAACCTTCAACGAAGGTACACCCATTCACACATGTCTCTACACAGAAGACGCTTTAGCTGAGAATCAAACAGGACAACATCTTACTGTGAGGCGACAACACTACCGCAGCACCACCTATATTTTGTCAAAATGTCAATAGCATTTCAAGGGTACATTTAATATTTAAACTGATATTTTAAATGAATAGGTATCAGTTACCAAGTGAGTTTGTACAGAATGTGAGGTAACTGCAAAGATAACATGTTGCAAAAAGTAATATGTATCTTTTCATGTGCTCTAGAGACTGACAGTTTCAAGTAACATATAAAATGTAACCTTTACAGTGCAGACAGCTTGTGAAATCATCATGTTAAAGTGAGTAATACTTTTTAATCAAGCAGCTACATTTCACTGCACATGAAGTTTGGGAACATTTCAGTTGTGTTTCCAGGAATATGTAATCCTGTGAGGATAAATATTTGCAAATAATCCTATTATGTATTTATTTTACCTTGTTTAGGTTGTTTTTCATTTTAATAACTAAACAACATTACTTTTTCTTATTATTTGTTATCTGTGAGACTAAATGCATTTCACAGATTCACAGTGTCCTTAGAAACTGCAGCAATTGTTTACTGTTGCTATGGCAATGCAAATAGAATGTGAAGAAAGCTTCACTTCTCTTAACCAACAGTACATTTTCCCTCCTTTTTTTTGTATTTGTTAATACTAAAAGGAAATAATTCAAAGGACATATGTACATAAATGGAACATTTCAGAGTTAATCACAAACATGTCCCCAGTCCCAATAAGCATAACAGTGACTTTCATTAATCTAATAAATATTGTAATAACAATTAATTAAGTTCACTATTCCAATTAGTCTACCTTAAAACTAGATTATTTTAGACTATTATTTATCTATGTATAGATAGTGAGTTATTAAATATATACAGACTATATTAGTATAGTAAATAGGAGAGAATTTAGAAAGGGAGACAAGATGCAGTTAAACTAAATAATGAGGAAAGAGAGAAGAGAGAAAAAAAGGGAAAATTAAGAGAAAATAAACATTTACTATGTATGTTGATTTACAGTATAAATATTTTATGTGCTACATAACCCTCCTTCTGTGAAAGAAAAATACCCTGTTTTACATACCTGAGGTAATGTGAAAACTCTGTGTCATCTATTTTCAAAAAATATAGATAAAGATTCCAGTAGTTAGTTACCTTTGTTTTAAAATTCCAAGCAGTAAAATTGGTCCTTTAAAGTAATGTTAAAACAATTCATATCATAGTAGATGCTTTGAGAGATTTGGCTGTAACAGTATCAGTCTTTTGCTTCTTCTTTTTGACATCTGTCCAGACATTTGTTTATTTTGTTCTCTTGAGAGAAGGTGACATCCAATCCATATCTTCTGGTAAAGTAATCACATTATTAGTTTTAATAAATGAAGAGGCTTCCTCTAAGTCAATAAAAGTCCTCATCTCATTGGCATACAGTATTCTTATCTTCGCTGGATATGCAAGTTGTGCCTTGATGTTATTTTGTTTCAGAAAACGTTATCATTGGCCACACTTTTTTCCTTTGTTCCATTATTCTAAATGAATAGTTGTTATCAAATCTTATCAGGCTCTGTTTATATTTTAGAGGTGTCTTCCTCCAAGCAGATCTTAAAATCAGTTCCTTGTCCAAGTATGAAAGAAATTTGATAATTATTGACCTAGGAGGAGAGTTTGAGTTAGTGGTAGTTTTCCCAAGAGCTCTGTGTGATTTTTCAATGCCAAAGGAAAGTCCTTCTTTTAAATTTAAAAGTCAGGGATCCAGCTTGATTAAAAGGAAATAATATCCTCGCCTTCTCATGTTTTCAGGTAATCTGAAAATCCTGATGTTATTTTTCCTCTCCCTATTTTCCAAGTCATCTACTTTATTAACCAACCAAGTGTTTTGTTTAAGAAGCAGATCTTTTTGTGTTTCCTCTTCCTTAAGTCTGCTTTCTAAGTCATTTAGAGAAACCTATGTTCCTGTTATCCTTGTCTGGTGTTGTTGTAGCATTTCCTTGAGGGTGTCAGCCTGTTTTTGACTGCTTGTTTTAAGATTTTCCAGGTTCTCTTTAAAATCATCCATCTTCAAAGACAACTCCTGCAGGGTAGATGCCATCTGTTGTAGTTCCTTCTTTAAGGCAGCATCCTGGTGAGAATTCTTTGAGTTGCTCATTTTAACAAGTGAATATATCTCCAAGCTTTTTGACAGGAAATTATTTGTAAAACTTCACCAAAGTTTCTAATTATGTAAATTAGTCCTTTATCTATAAGATTTTATACTTTGAAAAAAAAAGAATATTTTTCCTGTCTTATTTAACTAGTTATATGGAGCTCTAAAATACTGCTGCTTTCAGTTAGCCATTCAGGCTCTGCCCCCCCCCCTTCTTATGCTTTCTTGGCTGATGTGGAGTGCACAATTGATTATTTATGAAAATAATTATATAACAATAAATGTGGAGTAGGCAGCCTCAGCCAGCAGGAAAACAAAGACTGGTAAGCACAAAAACAAACAAGCAAACAAACTAATAAATAACAAATGGATAGAAATTGTAATTTGTTTTAAGTTCTGATCAACAGGACTTGTGACATAATGTTATCAGTTCAGTGTGATCTCAGGGAAACACTTACTGCAGTTGCAGATAGGAACAGTCTAATTTCAGAGAAGTGAAAAGTGAGAGATGTGTTTTTTGAGTGGTGTGAGTCACAGGTGGGAAAATAAATTGCTCCACTTGACCAAAAGAAGAAAAATACTAACAGATTCAGTTTGTCTCATAAATGTACGGCACATATAAAAGTGTGGAAGGGACAAGATAATATTTAAAGAGAGATGCTATGCTTATATAGTGGCTACTCTACATTAACCTAGTAGGTAATGTTTACTGTTGCCTTTGTGGCCTGGGCTATGGCTGGAAATAATCAGCATGCATTAGTCTAAGTACTTGGTTTAGTATATAATTAAAAAAAAACTTTCTGGAATAGTTCTAGGTAGGGTGGTGTGTGTATAATATCATTGTAAGACCTAAGATTATTATATCTATTGAGCATTCTGAAAAAGTTTAACAGTTTTATGTGCATTTATGGAAATACACTGACTGCAACTAAGTATGAGAATGTACTGACAAGGGGCCCATCAATTCAGAGTAACTGCAGGAGGAGTCTGCAAACCATGAATGAAAAAAGGGGTAATATGAGATGAGAATGTCTAATGCAGTTTGGCACACCAGTCTCCACACAAGCATCAAGAACATTGGGCATTGGAGGTGAGAGCTGGGGATTGTGATAAGTCAGAAGATTTTACCAGGTTTCATGTTTCATACGAGCTTACTTCAAAGTACCCATGCAAAGAAAAGTATGTAAAAGGCATTATGTAACAGTGGCCACACAAAACAGTGCATAATAGCTATTATATAACAAAAGAAAATGACAATCAGAATGGTGTATAACACATACTATAATGGTGGGTATGCACAAACAGAACAGAGTATAAGTGGCATTATATAATAGCTGCTGAACACATACAAAACAGACATTATGTAACAGAGGGTAGAACACTGTGTTGTAACAGAAAGAAACTGTTATCTAACAGGCACATACACACACACCCCAGGATTCATTAAGACCTGCACGATGTGCAGGAATAGTGCAGGAACTGCTGAACGCAATATGTCCGCCGCACAATTCAGTATAGAGCTCCCAGGATATACACGAGCACTCCTACACTTTTCCTGCACGAACATCATTGCCTTATGCTAATTACATCAATTGCTGGTAAAAACTATGCAAATGAGGTGAATCAATGATTCAGCAAGCAGTCAGGTGTTTGTGCAGGAATAGTGTAACCTGCAGAAATGTATTCAGTTACTAGTTGAATACATTTCTGCAAATAAGAAAATGGAGGCATGACAGCCTCAAATAAAGCAAGTATTCCATTTATTAGGCATGCCAATGGCCAAATATATGGCCATTGGCATGAAAAATTGTTTACATTTTTTAAAATAAACATTTTTTTATAGGGCAGTAGCGCGAAAATGGGATTGCGCCCAAAAAAAAAAAAAAAGGGGGAAAAATCAATTTTGAGAGAAATCTGCATTTTGCCATTATAGTCAATGGCATGCAGAATGAAAACAATACCAGGGAATAGTGGTTGCTAAGGGGAAAGACTCAGTGTAAGTGTAGTAACTCAGGAGTAAGGCAGTGGTGTATGCAAGTGAGGGGATTTATACTGAATCACACATTTCTTCTAAGTGTAGGTCTGCACCTAACTGTGTAGGTGGTCTAATACTATGGTGTAGACAGGAGGAGAAGCTAACATGAAAAGGGGGTGTGTCATGCTTGTTGTAAGCACATTGGAGCTCAGTGGCCCATGTTTGCCCTTAACTAAGCACAGCTAAGGAAAAGAGTGTGTCTGAGGCTGCATTTTCCTATTCCATGAAATGCAGAGCATGTTCGCTTCCAGGGATGGCCAGTTCTGCTTAAAAGTGTTTACTTTAGCTAAACGGGTGTGCGCAGTGTGCACCTGGCCTAAAACAAACAAAAAAAAAACAGGGATAGCAGAACTGTTTACATTTGAGCATTGGGAATGCATGGCATGCATCAGGGCTTAAATGGGAGGAAATGAGATGGGGAAACTGCAGAAGGAAGGCAATCAAGGAGAAAAGCCATAGCTGGCAGGTGGAATGTATCAGTATCAGCCAATGACACAGGCAGCATCCCAGCACACTACTATAAACTATACAAACACCTATCAGTCTGTTTTTTCCCACAAAATCTACACCACTGGTGTACACATTTGAGAGAATTTTAAACTGACAAAAACTAGCAAAACATGTTAGGGGCTGCTGTTTCTTTGTTCTATCAGTATGTGCTAGAGACTGAGGGTGGTGAGGAGGATAATGCTGACAACCAACTCAGACCAAGGAAGAAGAGAAGAGTGTTCAGACCCAGGGTAACCTACAAGGGGCTACATGATCTGGAGATAGTAGAGCAATACAGGATGGGCAGGAACATACTTCAGCAAATTGTTGAGCTGTGCCGACCTCACCTCAGACCCAGAACCATCAGAGAGGAACCTATCTCAGTGGATACCAAGGTATGTGTAGCCTTAAGAATACTAGCTACAGGTACTTTCCAAAGACCAACTGGGGACACCATGGGGTCTCACAGGCATCTGTGTCCAGGATACTCCATCATTTTCTGGATGCCATGCGACTGCATGCCACTGAGCAAATTTACTTCCCCAGCACCCGTGAGGAGAGGACCAGCAATATGCATCTCTTCCACCATGTACAAGAGTACCCAGAGGTACTGGGTGCCATAGACTGCATGCACATCCACATCAAAGCAGCACCCGGTGACCAGTGTAGGGTTTACCTAAACTGCAAGGGGTTCCACTCCATCAACTGCCAGGTCATGTATGATGCCCAGGGCATTATCATGAATGTTGAAATATCCCAAAACAATGCTGGTGTAAGTCTAAAAAACTAGAGTACAGCTCAAACAGTGCTCACAGATGCCACTAGATTCCCAGGTATTAATGATAGTATCAGTATTAAACCATTTTTAATTTTTAGTTAACAATTATATAGTGGTGACCTGATATCAAGATTGAAACTGATATCAGTTATATTATATTATTTTAAGTATATATTTGTCTGCAGTAGTTACATACTATTTTTAGAATGAATTACGTAGAATGAATTTTAGAATGAAGTTTTTATAGTTATGTATTAAGAATTATTATATAATAAGACATCAGTTTATATATACATACATATGAATAGAATTTAAGATTTTATGAATATTTAAATTAATTTGTATAAGAGGATGTTTCTTTAAGCTATTGTTTTGGTTTGAAAATTGTTGGCGCCAAAACAGCTATTTAAACTATGGTAATGCCTATAACTCTGGTTCTGAAGAAGTCTGTATCACAACAGATGAAAGCGCTTAACCAGTTGGATGTTTATTTTGTATAAACTAATAAAGGAGTGTCACTGTTCGAGCTGTGCTCAAGTTTTTTAGACCTACACCAGTATTGTTTTGGGATATTTCATTGTTCTATCATTGATTATCATGAATGTGTCTGCTGGCAACTCTGGAAGCTATCCCAACTCCAACATCTGGCATTCGTCACAGCTGTACCAGATGTTTGCCAGTGGGGACATCCCATATGGCCATCTGGTGGGGGATGCTGGCTATGCACTAAAGCTGTGGATGATGGCACCCATCAGAAATGCATACACACCCACACAAGAACACCATAATGAGGCACACGCACAAACCAGGATCATTATAGAGCATGCGTTTGGGATGCTCAAGTCATGGTTCTGCTGCCTTGACATATCCGGTGGAGCCTTGCAGAACTCCCCAGCCACATGTGCACACATGTTCATAGTATGTGGCATGCTACACAATATGATCCTGCAGAAACAGCTGCGGCAGTAACACAATGGGGAAGGGCCACACAGCCCCCCACCATTGCCAAGGTCTCCACAGGCAGAGGGACTCAGAGAAGGAACATCCTGAGCCTGCCTCTGTAGGCAGATGAAGGCATGCCCCATATGCCCTGTCCTTGGCAAAGAGGCAACGCATAGCACATGCACTGACACTGTAGGACCCAAGGGACTAATCTCTCTCTTTGACTCGTGCACACACCGTAAAATGGATGACAAACAACACACCACCTATACCCTACCATGTATAGACAGTGTACTGTGTGCATCCGACAGAGTCAGCCCTCAAGCACCATCCTCACAACAGCCTCAGGCACAAAGTAAGTCAGTCTCCTTAACAAAATTAATGAATGGAGTGGAATATTCTCATAGCATATCTATGGTATTGATTCAAGCATGCAAGGCAATGGGGTGGCTTATTGGGATAGCAGCAGACAACTGACAGCTCTGTGGGACAGCAGGAAGTGTATTCCCAGTACTAGCCTACCCACACCATGCAGTACCACCGTAGTTGACACATACCACTGCAGTATATGTGGTGAGCCAAATAACTGGGGGGACATAGGTCACATGAATGGATGTCAAAGTGGGGGTCCATACCCAACCCCAGCCTTACCCAGCAGATCAACTGTAGAAAATCATACAAAAATGCCTGGCAAAGGTCCCCACATGGTGACACCCATGAAATCCCCACCCACAGACTTTTACACAATGATATCACAGCAGGTCTGGCAGTGGCTGTATGGCTTTGAAAGGTAAGAAGTCTGAAACTACAAATGTCTATGCTAGAACAATCTGACCTGTGGTTTATACTGTTATGCCTGTAGTCTAAAAGACAGGGCACAACACTATGCTAAATGGGACCAAAATGTTAAGCAAATATCAGGACAGTCTCTTCAAATGTGTATTGTTTGCAGATGTGTCACCTCCCCCCCGTAGTCCCATAGAAATGCAGTAACATGTCCCTAGCCTTAAGCAGCATCCAGCCATCAACTAGAGTGATGGCTCAACACAAACAGAAAGCAATTATCACTAACACCCACAGTCAACTTACTGGTGCCATCCTAGGGTTGTCCACTGCTGGCAGCCTGGGAACATATCAAAATGCACTGCCTTGCTACAGATGGCCTGCATCTGTCACACCTGGCCTACAGGCCTGTAGCAAATGCCCATGCCTCACCCACAGTGACCTGTTAGGGAGTGTCATGGGGACCATAACACCAACATAATACAGTCTAAAAAAGGCAAAGAATGGATATGCTGCTAACTGCTAGGATATAACCTGCCAGAGTCAGAGAGCCAGAAATTTGCCCAACGCCATGAATAATGGTGTGAAAAAGGTCCAAAGAGAAGGACATCTTTGAAATACTGCTATAATAATGTAATATAGTTGAAGGAATGATTGTAGTAGCATGAAATATCTGATAGGTATGAAATCAGAAACTGCAATGTCAAATGAGAGTTATATCTGACTTCAACCCTGAGTGACTTGCAAACCACTTTTTTCTTGAAAACCACACTCATTTTTGTAACCAACAAGACATATCAGTCATGAATGTGGACATTCTCTGATACTCTGTACAGTCGACAGGCAGGGCTAGGAGTCTAAACATGGAAATGCACTCATTACAGGCAGTCCTAACCCTGGAAGATGGTGACATGCCTACACCCACAGAACCCTGGCCCACAGCCATGGAGAGTAACACACCCTTCACTGATCACTCATCCTATGCAACTTTCTGACCCCAAAATGTGGCCAGCCAAGCAAAATGAGGTGGGCCATACATATATGTCAGACAAACACACACCTCCAGGCTGGTCAAATAGTCTGACACACACAAGACCCTCCAAGTGCAGTCAACCTTTGAGCAGATCCCTATGCAAAGCACTGGTAGCTATAGGGAAACATATATGACCTAGTACCCCCATATCTTATCCTCTACAAATCTATCTGGAGTCTGCTTGCTATCCTGATCCTGTCTGACTTATATTACCCAACTGTGGACTGGAAATCAGACCAGGACAGAACAGAAATGCACAGAGATTCCACCATTGTAATATATCACCAAGGTGCTGGACTGTTTCCACAGCTCCAGCAGTCAATTGCTTGTAGGCACACCTCTCAACAGGCTGGATTGTGCAAGAATGGGTAGCATTTGGCCCATAATTTTGATGTGTGCATCATCCACCCTGTATTCCTCTGGTAAATCACTGTGATGATCTGAGGAGGTATGTCATGAGGTACTGAAAAATACATGACAGTGTCAAACAGCATATATGTCAGATATCTGTTAAAACAAACCCTGTAACCCTAGCAAACCATACATTACTGAGAGAAATAGTCACAAACACTGTATGGCCCATTGTCCCCCCATTTTGATAGGCTGTCTCCAGATATCCTGCACCAACAGGTTGAGATGTATGGCTGTAGCACAAAACATAACCAGACTGGAGTAGAACAATTACTGGAATGGAGCCCCACATATACTATAGAAGGTCACACTGGGCATACTCATACACTTAGAGAAATGTCAGTAGGATCTAGGAATGAACAGGCCTTCCCCACCCAGTGCACTTCCCATTGCCCTACATTAGCAGTCCAGAAGATGTCTGTCACCATAGAAGTACCTTTCGTCAGGTCTCAGCCCTATAAGCTCTGTGGCACATGTGATAACTGTGTAACACTAAAGTACAAATAACTAGTTAGGTACAAGTTCTAATCTCAGTCATAGCAAATGTCAAGGTAAGTGTGTGTGTGTGTGTGTGTGTGTGTGTGTGTGTGTGTGTGTGTGTGTGTGTTTACAAAGTTAAAGCTTTTGGGTCCATTCAAACCCAGAACACTTCCCCTTTCCCTACATTAGCAGTCCTGCAGATATCAGTCACCTTAGAAGTCCCTTTCATCAGGCCTCAGCCCCATCAGCTCTGTGGCATGTGCAATAACTGTGTAACACTATAGTACAAATAACTAATTAGGCAGGAGTTCTACTATCAGTCCTGGCAAAGTTAAACTGTGTGCGTGTGTGTGTGTGTGTGTGTGTGTGTGTGTGTGTGTGTGTGTGTGTGTGTGTGTGTGTGTGTGTGTGTGTGTGTGTTTATGAGTTAAAGCTTTTGCTTTTGGGTCCATTCAAACTCAGTATAGTTCCCCTTTCCCACTTTAGCAGTCCTGTAGATATCCCTCACCTTAGAAGTCCCTTTTGTCAGGACTCAGCCCCATAAGCTCTGTGACACATGCGATAACTGCGTAACACTATGGTACAAATAGCTAGTTAGGTAGGGGTTTTACTCTCACATCTGGCAAGTATGTGTGTGTGTTAAAATGTGTCCATTTGTAGGACAAAGTATTTTGATAAGTTTAACATCCACTGCCCTACTTTATCAGTCCTGCTGATCTAATTCCCCTTATAGGTTCATAAGTGTGTAGAAGGTTAATGGCCCAGGAGCCTTTACAAGCCTAACCCATTGAAGGGCCCTGTCATTGTAGCAACCAGTGCTATTTCCCAGTGTCTGTATCAAGTAGAGCCACTACAGTGATCTTGGGGGTGAACTGTCTATTACCCATCCACTCATCGAGATTTCTCTGAAATAGGGTCAGCTAGGTGTTTTGCATGACATGTATGGGAAGTGTATTCCAGGGCATGTGCAGTCTCTTGGTGAGGGACTTGTCCCACCAGCATGTTGTGGTGATTGTGGTAATGAGGTAGAATTCTCTGCAGTGTGTGGTGTGGAGGGATTGGGATGTCTTTATATGTAGCATGTCTAAAACAGCTGGGTCAGCCATGGCTTTGTAAGTCAAGCACAGATAGCCTCTAACTAGGTCATATGTCACAGGGAATAGCTGGAGTCTTCTGAGTCTGTCTGTGTAGGACGTGCATTTAATGCCTAGGAACCTCTTTGTGGGGTGCTTCTGTGGGCTCTCTAGCTGTTGCAGGTGTCTACTGAGGTACATGGCAAATGGGCCAGAACACTTGATGAGTGGTCTAATGAGGCAACAGTAGACAGAGATCATTACCTCTGTCTTCCTGGATGCAAACCCCTTCATAATGCAATGTGACACATAGAAGGACGTCCTGACCACAGTGGCAATGTGGTGGTTGAAGGAGAAGTTGCTGTCAACCTGTGTCCCCAGATCTCTTATAATGTCTATAGTGTTCATTGGGCTCCCATCGATGTTGTACTTACTAGGAACTGAGTGTTTTACTAAAGGGGATGATGCACTTTGTGTTGTTAAGCTTCTGGCCATGGTTTCCACACCACACATTGGTCTTAGTGAGGCCTTTTTGTAGGATGTCTGCATCACATGTGGAGTTAATGATAACTCTCAGCTTGCAGTCCTTTCTGAACTTGGTCAGACAGAGTTCCTCTGTGTTGGGCTGGACTCCTGAGAAGTAGATGCTGGACAGGACACTACCCAGTACTAATCCCTGTGGGACTCTACGTGTGACTGCTTGCCAGTCTGACTTGAATTTTGCCACTGCCACTGTGTGTTCTGTGAACCAATTTGCAACCCACCAACTGATATAGGGGTTGATGCCTAGTTTGGTGGGTTTAGCAATAATTCCTGACTGAGGAATGGTATCAAAGCCTTGGCCAGATCAAGGAAGGCTGTATGCAGTGCCTTACTGTCATATGTTTTTTCAGTGTATGTCAGGGCTGTCATAGTGGGTGTTGTGTCGAACTATGTGTTCCACATGGTGTGGTGCAGGTGTTGACCTTATTCTCTTGACCAGCTAGTGCAGTCTTCGCTGGAGAGTGCAAATTTCCACATTTGGTGATATAGGGGTAACTCTCACAGGTCTAAGTGTTTGGAGTTTAGAGGAGAGGGTTGTCTGTGTACATGAGGCAGTTGCAACAGTGCCTCAGAATGGACAAGTGCACCAGGTCAATGGGAGAAAGCACAGAAAACTGCACTTCAATCATGCCAGGAGGGGTGGTCATAACTAAGTACTGGGGATAATTCTGTGAGGAATGAGTACCGCTGATGGCTCCCAAGTGTTATACACTTATTGATACAATAACCTGTTGAATTGCAAAGCTATTATGCTATTTGAAGTGCAAGACAGAAAGAACTAGCAAGATATAAGGGAAAAACTGAAGGTGGACTTTCTGCCACCTGTAATACTTTACCTCAGCTGTGCAGTTGTCAGCACCTTTGTCCAGTTTTTAGTTCAGTAAGCTCTGTAGCACATGCGGTAACCGTGTAACACTATATTACAAATAACTAGATAGGCAGGGGTTCTAATCTCAACACTGGCAAGTGTGTGTGTGAATCATATAGTGTGTGGGTTATACCATTTTGAGTTGTGTACCACCCTTTAGACTTCCCTTCACCTCAGTTTAGTAGTCCTGTTCATGTCATTCACTTTTGAAGTACCTTTGGAGTATGTGAAATTATATAAGCTCCGTGGCGTGTCCGATAACTGTGTAACACTATAGTAGAAATAACTAGATATGCAGGAGTTCTAATCCAAGTACTATTAACTGTTTGTGTGAGAATCATATACTGTGTGGGTTATACCATTTTGAGTTGTGTACCACCCATTACACCTCCTTTCACCTTAATTTAGTAGTCCTGTTGATGTCATTCTTTTTAGAAGTACCTTTGGAAAAGATGAAATTGTATAAGCTCTGTGGAGCATCTGATAACTGCATAACCCCATAGTAGAATTAACTAGATAGGCAGGAGTTCAAATCCCAGTAGTGGCAACTATTTATGTGAGAATCATATACTGTGTGGGTTATTCCATTTGGAGTGGTGTTCCACCCTTTACACCTCCCCCTCACCCTAATTTAGTAGTTCTGTTAATGTCATTCACCTTAGAAGTACCTTTGGACTAGGTGAAACTGTATAAGTTCAATGGCACATCTGATAACTGAGTAACACTATAGTAGACAGATAGATAGGTGGGAGTTCTAATCTCAATACTGGTGTGTATGTGTTTTGTTGGTACCATATCCATTGGGGGACATGTTTTACAAAATCTTCGCACCCAGTACACATCCAAATGTCCACTGTACAGGGCCTACTGTTGTCAACCACTGTAGGGGTAGCTGTGGACACTCTGCAGCCCTATAAGGTGTGTGCCATGTGAAATAACTATGTAACACTATGGACACAAAACCAAGATAGGCGAGTCTTCTAATCCTGTGATACCATTCCCCACTCAGGAATCATAGACAAACACAGCCATCTAGGCATCAACCCCTATGTCACTAGGTGGGTTGCAAACTGGCTCATGCATGGGACCCACAGTGTGAAGGTAGCAGACTCTATGTTAGACTGCCAACCAGTCATGAGTGGATTACCACATGGTCTGGTCATGGGTCCCCTCATGTTTGTCATGTATGCCTCTGACATCCAGAACAACACAAATGGACCCTGGCTGACAATGTTCATAGACAATTGCAAGGTGGGTGCTATGTGTACATCCCCATATCATGTTGACATCCTGCATAAAAGTCCCACTGAGACATCCGACTGGTGTCAGAACACTGGCCTTAGGCTGAATCGAAAGAAATGTGTCACAATCCCGTGTGGAATCAATGTGGTTACCATGAATTAACACATTGCTGGTAGTCCAATGGACACAGAAGTCCTTATAAGAGGCCTGGGAACACAGGCTGACAGTGACCTCTCTTATGGCCACCACATTGCTACTGTGAAAAGAAATAACTTCTATGTGCCACAGCTTATAAGTAAGGGTGTGTCATCCAGTAAGGAAGAAGTCAATGTCTCCCTCTACTCTCTCCTCATTAGGCCACCCAGCAGGTACAATGGCCCATTTTCCATGTAGCTCACTAGATACCTGCAACAACTGTGGAGGCTGCAAGTGTACCTCACAAATAGGGCCCTAGCCTGCAAACAACTGTCCTATATGAACAGAGTGCAACACCTCCAAGTATTCTTGGCTACATCTTGGCTACTTACTGGCAATCCATGCTTGACTGACAATAACATGTCTGGCTAGCTGTTTTAGGAATGCCATATCTAGTGAAACTCTGATTTGTATGCATCACATGCCATGGATACCGCAACCTCATTACCACAATCAACAGAACATGCTGGAGGGACAGGTACATAACCCAGCGAGTGGACATGTAATGCAATATACGTTGCATACATGTCAGAGCACCTCACTGGCCCTCTTCAAGAGAAATCTGGATGAGTGGATGGGGATTTTAACTGCCACCCTGGCCATCACTCAAGTGGCAATGGTCAATAGCCACACTGGGAAAAAATGTCAGGTCGCATGATGCCAGGGTACTCCCATGGGCTAGGCTTGTCATGGTGTCATGCCCATTAGCCTGGTAAACACCTATGAACACACAATCCTATGAATGTCAGTCCTGGCAAATGTGTGTGTGTGTGTGTGTGTGTGTGTGTGTGTGTGTGTGTGTGTGTGTGTGTGTGTGTGTGCACATGTGCAAGACCAGTATCCTGAGTGTGTGTGGTTGAGTGAAGAATATATCCATTGGATGGCCAAGTATTACAATTGTAGGCCATCGTACTCCCAGCACACGTCCTATGTTCCACTGTATGAGGGCCGCTTTTTACATCAACTGTAGAGGTATCTATATACACTCTGCAGACCTATAAGCCCTGTGCTGTGTGCAACAGCTATGTAACAGTATGGAATGAGCAGCTAGAGAGGCAGGGCTCTTAATCGCAATACTGGCACACTTGTGTGTGTGTGCATTGGTGTATATAGCAGTGTTTGGGAGTGTGTACACTCATGCATGACATTAATATGAGACCTGTCGCATCCACTGCACCACCCATTGTCATACCTTACAAGGGCATGTGATGTTACTCACTATAAATGTACTTTGGAAACTCAACACACTATGAGCTCTCTGCCACCTGTGGTAACTGCATAATACTGTACTACCACTAACAAGATGAGTAGGGATTTCAAACCCAACACTGGCAATTGTGATTTTGTGTGTGTGTGTGTGTGTGTGTGTGTGTGTGTGTGTGTGTGTGTGTGTGTGTGTGTGTGTGTGTGTGTGTGTGTGTATGAGCAGTATTCTCTGTGTGTTGGGTCAGCACAATACTCTCTGGGTGTGTGGGATTTATAAATCTGAGGTGTGTTCCACCCACTACACTTACCATTGTCCATTGTACAAGAGCTGCTGATGTCAGCCACCATACACTTACCTGTATACACCCCTAAGTCCTATAAGCTACATGGCACATGCAAAAACTGTTATACAGACCTGTTAATTGTGTACAGCTGTACCCTGGATATGACACATTCAATGTGTTACCACACTGCCACATTCTGCTGACACACAAACACCTAGAAGACAAACAGAATACATTATGGAGACCACATTCTGTCAGAATTAATAACAACTGTAATGTGTCATAGCTGGACAGCTAGATGGGTGCTTGGGGTGACATTTTATTTTATTATTTTATTTTACATTTGTTGACTAGGATTGTCCGACTGAGCTGAAGAGCCCTTTTTCAGCAGAGTCCCGGGGAGAAAAGCTCCAACATATTATACAATTTTCATTATAAATTAGCATTAAACAGCAATGTTACAGGATTATTACAAGGCATTACGTAGCAATACAGTTTACACAGTGTCAATAATCAAGAGTATAGCATAACTATTTCAAGATGTATAAAAAGAAATCTGTCATTAAGATGAGTACAGTTTTGGGGTAAGTGGTTTAAAAAAACAGTTTTATCATAATGTGGTTGCATGAAGGCAAGACAATTACAATATAATGTTTCTCTTGAGGCAATTTGCTTAATAGATTTTAGAAGACAGTCGAAAGAGTAGTCAAGGAAGATTAGAGAGAGCTAGTGAGAAGAGTGAGTTAAGGGCAGAAAGTAGATTAAGGTATGAGAAGTAGGAGATGTTAAGGAGGGAGAGTGCCGTGGCAGGACCAGTGACTTTTAAAGTACTCTTTGGTTGTTGTCTTTTGGCTTTTCCCGGTTAGGGGTTGCCACAGCGGAACTTTGGTCTGCTAATGACTGGCAGTAGATTTTGATGAATGCCGAGGTGCCAGCTCGACGTTCAACGTTCAATGAAGGCACACCCATTTATGCATGTCTTTTGAATGCCCACTCAACCGCGGGGAGGACATGCAGACTCCACACAGAAGGCACTCTCCGCACTCCAGCCGAGAATCGAATGGGAGAACCTCTTGCTGTGATGCAACAATGCTACTGCTGTACCACCGCAGATTAACTGTCTTAAATTGTTTAGGATGTGTAAGGATCCTGATTTCTAGTGGAAGCGTATTCCAGGCAATAGTGAGGTGACAGCTGTACATGTTGCATCCAAATGTAAACTTAGATTAAGACATTAATATATAATATAATTTAGATTTAGACATGTGAATGGAGGAAGCAGTACAAGGACACCTGTTGGTGGACTGAGGAAGTACTACACAGTATACAGAGACAGAGGTTGGGGAAGAAGGAGTGAGATTGTCAGAGAGATGAGGAAAGTAGGCAAGAGTATGAGGAGATGTGCATGGCAAAGAGAGAGGTGGCAGAGGCTGAGGATGAGCATATGAAGAGTTCAATGACAGGCTTGACACTAAGGAGGAATGAAAGGAATTGCACTAATTGGCTGGACAGAGGGCACTGAGATGGGAAAGATGTGCATCAGATAAGGGTAATAAAGGATGATGAGGTATATGTACTCACAAGTGAGGAGAGTGTGTTGAGCACATGGACAGTGTACTGTGAGAGGCTGATGAATGAAGAGAATGAGACAGAGAAGGTTGGATGATGTGGGTATGGTGAATAAGGAAGTGCAATGGCTTAACAAGGAGAATGTAAGGATAGCTATGAAGAGGATTAATACTGGCAAGCCTGCTGGTCCACATTACACACCTATGGAAGCATGGGGTTGTTTAGGGTAAATGACAGTGGTTTGTTAGCTAGACTGCTTACGAATATCTTGAGAAGTTTGAGGTTGCATGAGGAGTGGAGAGAAAGTGCTTGGGTATGGTGCTAAGAATGAGGTTGATATGCATAGCTGTGATAACTACAGAGGGATAACATTGACCAGTCACAGCATGAAGTTATGGGTAAGAGTAGTGGAAGCTAGGTTACACAGGGAGGTGAGGAGTACTGGTCAGCAGTTTGGTGTCATGCATGGAAAGAGCACTACCAATGTGATGTTTACTCTAAGACTGTTACCGGTGGAATACAGAGAAGGTCAGGAGTTTCTCTGTGTCTCTCTGAACTTACAGAAAGCATATGACAGGGTGCCTAGACAGGAGTTGTGGTATTGTATGATGATGTTATGAGTGGAAGAGATATATGTAAGAGTGGTACAGGATATATACAAGAGTCATGTGACAGCATTGAGGTCTACATTGGGATTGATGGACGTGTTTAAGGTGAAGGTAGGATGACATCAGGAATCAGCTGTGAGCCCTTTCTGATTTGCAATGGTGATGGACAGGTTGACAGACAAGATCATACAGGAGTCCCCATTAACTATGTTGTTTGCAGATGACATTGTGATCTGTATTGAGAGTAAGGAACAGCTTTTGGAGACCCTAGAGAGGTGGACATATACTCTAGAAAGGTGAGTAATGAAGGTCAGCAGCACTAAGACAGAATATTTGTGTGTGAATGAGATGGAGGATAGCGGAATGTTGAGGATGCATCAAGTACAGTTGGCAAAGGTGGATGTGTTCAAATGACTGGGATCAACATTTCAGAGTAATGAGGACTATGGGGACAAGTATAGAAGAGAGTACAGGCAGGATGGAGAAGAGTGTCAGGAGTGGTATGTGACAGATGAGTACCAGTAAACATGATATGTAAGGTCTACAATAGGGTAGCGAGACCACCTATGTTATATGGGTTGGAGACAGTAGCACTGACAAAAAAGGCAGGGGTCAGAGCTGCACACAGCAGAGTTACAGATTTTATGATTTGCACTGGGTGTGACATGGGTACACAGGTTTAGCAATGTGTATATGACAGCCTCAGGCCATGTTGGACTGATATGAGACAGTGTTGGAGAGGCAGCATTACTTCAGTTTGGACATGTGCTGAGGAGGGGTGCTGAGTATATTGTGAAAAGGATGGTAAGAATGTAGCTGCCAGGTAAGAGGAAAGCCTCAGATAAGGTTTCTGGATGTGGTGAGAGAGGGCATGCAGGTGGTTGGTGTGAGAGAGCAAGATTCAGAGGACAGGCAGAAATGGAAACAATGATCCACTGTGGCAATCCCGAATGGGAAAAGCCAGCAGACAATGAAGGGGGATGTTGTAATGTCAGTCTTCACAGATTTGGCAAGGAATTGACTGACATAACATAACTCTATGGGTAAATGACTATAAATTTGAGGCACACATATGGTCAATGTGCAGAACACTGGACAGTTGAATCGTATGAGCGCAGTATATAACATGCAGTTTAACACACACATCTGCAGCAGTACTTTACTCTGCACATGCTCTGTATAGTTGTCTTATATTTACAAGACAAAATGTGTATCACTCACAGGTAAAATATGGATCTGTGCAATATCCCAGTAGCTGGCCTAGTCACTGCAGGCAGAGCCACATGCTAATGCCATCAGTGCTGTTCAGCAGTACATCAGTACAGCAGGTCATGTTGAGACATATGATTTCAAACCCCTATTTTACACTACAGACCACCTACTGCATTCAATTACACGCTTACTTGTTTCACATACTTTTTTTCCCTGATATTTTACAGATATATCCTTTCTTATTTTTTTTTCTCACACTACTTCCCCTTTGCATTGATGGACTGTCTATGACAGAGGTGATTTGAATAGATGGCAGATTGTCTTTTGTAGGTAATGCTCATGACTATGGGATGGCCTGAGCACCAACTGGTGTTCCCCAGTTGCTGACTGCATGCAGAGCAGTTGTCTAGATATTCCAATAGCCAATGTCATGGCAACACACTCCTATAAATGAGTACTCCATGTGGGAGTGGGCCCTTTCCCTTACCTGTGAGGAAGAGATCCTGGAGATGTGTGAGCTAATACCTCTTAGAACAAGACCTGTGGGGACAAGCCAACTAAATGGTGGAGAAGATTCAAGACTTAGGGGCAGCATGTGAGTGTTGCTGTTATATGTTTTGATTACTGCTTGTTTAACAGGGTTTGTCTGAACATGCTACTTCTGCATGGGTTTCAGTCTGACAAAGTTCTGTGTCTGCTCTCAACTGTAGGGCTATCCAAATAATGGCCAGAGGTTTGCCTGTTATGGTTGGTCTGTTCCCCAGACAGGTGTTGTCCTTGGCAAATCAGTAGCATACTCTGGTGATTGCAATCAGTAGATGCCAACATCCATTTGTGTTTCAGACTTTATATCCCTTAGAAAATATATGTTACAACAAACCCTGTAACACCGTAACACCAGCAACTGGCTCAGTGTATAACCACAATATTTCAAGTTGGTTATGTTTTTGGGTCTCAGTCCCAAATTATGTCAGGCTTGGTACAGATGCCATACAGTAGGAGGTTGATAGGTAGGGTCTGCCATTATTTTGTTCTGTCATTCCTGCTGAGGGGAAAGGGTGGACAACATGTGGGACTCTGTACATTCAAGAGGTTGATGTATGGATAAGGATCTTAGATGCCCTTGTAACATATTTTATGTGGGGAGAGTAACAGGTGTTGTAAAACTAGGCTGTTAGAACATGTGAGCCATATTACTGATGAGGAAGAAGACAGTTCTATAGCTGTACAATTCAATAATTCACACCATGGGGCTAGTAGTCATGAAAGAAGATTTGTTATGTACAGAATGGGTTTAAATTCTCATATGTGATACTTTATCCCCTAGGGGGTTGAATGTGTAATGTATTTGGAGGCTGAACTGTTGAACATGCTCCATTTTAGAAAAACCAAATCTACTCGAGCTACACGCTCTAGGGATATAAACCTCAGCACAACAATGAATAGAACATGCTGGAGGGATAGATTCCCTTCGCAAAGACTTCCCTTGCTATGGGACAAGGTCCTGATCTACATAAGACAGAGCCCCTCACTATCACTCTTCAAGAGGAACCTTGACGAGTGGATGGGTAACAGAAAGTTCACACCAGGGATCATACCAACAGCTCTACTAGATAGGGGCCAAGGGTACTAGCTGCTAGATCAAGGGCCTAGGGAACTAACCAAAGGGGCGGTGAATACTGCACAACATGGCTGGGCTAATATATGCCTTCGGGCAGATAGCCCAGTACCTACCTATGAACCTATGAACCTATGAGACTGTATATATACATGTAATTAAGTATAGTGGGTTACAAGGTACTGCTTTCTAAAAAGTCTGTTTCTCAGTTTGGTCAAACAGTCATAAAAGAACAATTGTTAATGTACAGAATCAATGTGTGTTTTTAAATGTGATACTTTATCCCCTAGGGGGTTGATTGAAGCGTGTAATTGGAGGCTGTGTATGTAAATTTGTGTAAGTGTTAATTATTTCTTCTAATTAAGGCAAGTATTTCTTGTAATGTGTTACTCCTTGAAGGCTTTGGCAAAGACATCAGAGTGAAATGAACTTGTGTGAATTACTGGCTGTTTGTATTTTTGCTTACTATCTTCACTCAATGAAGTTGTGTTGCTAAGAGGTCACTGTATATATCTGGCCATTGTGTATGGCCTATCATGGTTTTGTAGCAGTGTATTGTTCACTTATTATTTGGACTGGAGGGGCAGATATGAGTGTCATGGGTCCTTTTGTATCCAACTGTGCATGCTGCCCCAGTTATGGGTGGTCTATCAGCAGCATATGTTTGTATGGGCATTTAGAGACATGTATGTATATATATATATATATATATATATATATATATATATATAGATATAGATATATATATATATATATATATATTCTTGGAACTATATCTGTATATTGTTATACATTTATATATATATATGTATTTCCACACATATCTATCCATCTCTCTATATATGTACATTTTTTTCATCTATATATTTGTAGATAACCATTCCTGATTGCACAATGTGTCTTTCCTATTGTAAACTGACTGTACTGCATGATATGTTGTAAAAAAAATCCTAACATCTCACAGCTAAGATGGCCTAATGGTAAATTGCTGTGACTATGGTGTATAGTGTCCCAAGACTGAGCATGGCTGATTATTTTGTTGCTGGTCAGAAGAAGGGATGCTGGATACAGAGTGAGTGAGGTACTTTTAAGCAGTTGTAAGCAGGTTTGCGTGGCATAAGCGGCACTAATACATGGTTAAACCGATAGGCGCTTAAACTGTGTAGACTTCCCTTACGGACTCTTACAAGTGTGCAAATATGCTTAGCAGAGCTAACTACTGGTTATCATTCATATTTAAGCAATGTGTAAACCTGCTAAGCACAGCACAGTAACCGTTGCTCACATTTCAGTTTCATAAAATAGCAGAGTAATGACATCATGTAATAAGTTTATTTAATTTCCTGTACATAACATGCTTTAATGTGGTCTCATTACAGTAGCAAGAGGTGTGACAATACTGTATAGGACACTTGGGTATACATGGATAGTATGAATTTTTTTATTTATTATTTTTTATACATGGGTCGTGTCACATGTTATATGCACTCACACTTGCATGTTACACAAGCTACAGTACACTGGTTGACGAATATGATTCCACACATATTGTATTATGAAATTAATACTGTTGACACTGCTTTTCCATGTAAAATTAGATTCCCTATTGTAGCACTCCAACCATGCACCTTTGCATGCAGAGCTGGGACACTGAGTACTACACTATCTTGTTCTTGGTGTTTCAGCTGCATGTTTTTAGGCATCTCCTATTGGATATTAATATGATGTTATTATATTAACTGTAGAGTACCATGCTTTTTGCCCATATCATTGAAGACTGCTGTCATGTTATAATGGCATACATTTCAGTTTCAGACTTCTATCCTTCAGGACATTCATTCTAATGCATAACATGTTTGCTGTCCACTTCCTGTCTGTCCTCTGTGCAGATGTGCAAATGTCAGGTATGGCTAAGGCCATACTACTATGTAGGTGCCCACATAATTTTGTGCTGTGGGCCTGGGCACTGCTGCTAGCTCCAACAAATAGGATGTCCTTCATGTGGGCCTTGGCCCTATTACTTGCCTGTGTAAGGGACATTACAGCGGTGGTGGGCTACATATTCATTGACAGTAGGTGGGAATACTTCACAGAACAGGACATCTGGAGACAGCACAACAACATGGGGGACATATCTCCAGAATTGTGAACAGATTCTATGTCATCATCAGTGCTGTTATACATATGGTGGGTTGATAGGTTGACAGGGTTTGTGTGGGTATGCATTTAGTGAGTGACTTCATGTCTGACAGTGATATGTCTCTGACATACCTCTCCACTGGCATGCTGTCCACAGACTGGCCACATGTTTGCCTGCTATGTTTTGTCTGTTCCCTAGACAGTTGTTGTCCTTGGCAAAATCAGTCAGGGACTCTGGGGAATGCAGTCAGTAAATACTAAAATCCATTGGTATTACTGCTTTCATATTCCTCATAAAAGATATGTTACAACAAACCAGTAACATCAGAAACTGTTTAAATGTCAGACAGCAATATATTCAATCTAAGCCAGTGTTTGTGCCTCTGTCCCCAAATGATGTCAGGCTTTGTCCAGATGTCATGCACTAGAGACTCAGACATATTGTGTATCATTATTTCTTGCCTTTGTTCCTCCTACCATTCCAATGATGCCGTAGACCCACAGACATGTTACAGGGAAGAGGCCATAGATATCAGTCCTGAGCTTGTACATTCTGAGGTGAACTGTACATTTGAGAGGTCTGTACATGTCTGGCCATTGTTGACAGACTGTCGGGATAGTGTACACATGTCATGTGAACAAGTTATTTGGGCTGTGTATGGAGGGGATAGATGTAAGTGTTATGGCTCCTTTTTTATCTGACTGTGCATGCGGCTCCAGTGTCTGCTGGTCTATTGGCTGTATGTCTTTGTAGCAGTAGACTGAGATGTGTCCTGTACCATGGTCAGGATTCAGACTACACTGAGAATTGGGCCACTATATGTAGGGGTAGTGTGTGACTGGAAAACTATTATGTATTTCTTCACACTGTCCATATACTCTATTCACCTGACCTAGCGGTATGTGAATGCGACTGTGGTGGAATTGGTTGTGGGTATGCACTTTCACACTGGTGTCTGATTTTTGGTGCTGTAACATCCCTATAGTGCCTGACATCCCAAAGGGGGATGACAGCACATTTATTGACATTGAGCTTAAGGCCATGGCTCTGACACCAGTCATTGGTCTCCGTGAGGCCTTTCTGTAGGATGTCAACATCACTTGGGTAGTTAATAGCTCCCAGCTTGCAATTGTCTGCAAACATTGTCAGCCAGAGTCCCTTCATGTTGGCATGGACTTCAGAGAAGTTGATACCAAACAGGAGAGGACCCAGGACCAAACCCTGTGGAACTCCACATGTGACTGGTCAGCAGTCTGCCTTGGACTCAGCTACTTTCACACTGCCGGTTCTATCTGTGAGATAGTTTGCAGCCCACCTACTGTTATAGGGGTTGATGCATAGCTTATTGAGTTTATCCATGAACCCTGAGTGGGGAATGTTATCAAAGGGCTTGGCCAGATTGAGGTAGGCTGTATGAACCACCTTGCCTGCATCCACAGCTCTGGTGACTGACTCAAAGAAGTCAACCAGGTTGATTGAACAGGCATGATCTACCCTTCACAAAAGCAAACTTTGTGGGATCCTGAGTCTGGAGATTCCCATATACCTGTTTCTTAGGTCCATGATGACACATTCCATAGCTTTGCATGACAGCCTTTTCAGGCTAATGGGGTGATAATTCCCAGGGTCTGCAGCTATTCCTCCTGTGTGGAGAGGGACAACTATAGCAGTGCACCAGTCAGTAGGGACAAAGCCTGAGGTGAGGCTGTGATTGAACAGGGCACACAAATGCCAGTTCACTCTGTAGTTCATGCAGAAGACAGCCAGGGATATTGCCAGGTCCAATAGAAGCTGTATTCTTGGCCTTGGGCAGTGGTGTGTTAACCAAAGCAGCAGTACTGCTGGGTGCCTGGCAGTGTACTGGAATTGTGATTGGTCCTTTGGGGGGTGGGGAGAGGGGTAAAGTTGCCACTGAATCTGTGTGCCAGTATAATGGCAATATCTGTTGCCTCTGTATAGGACTTAACATTGTGCAGTAGCTCAAAGCACATGTTGGTACTGCCATGGAGATTCTTTACATAACTATAGGAGGCCTTGTGGATGTCTTTACTGTGTGCTGCAATTCTGTTTTCACAGCTAGCTTTAGAGTATTTGATGATGAATCTCATCTTTTTGTTGAGGCTGATAAGGATTTTTTTCCAGTCTTGGGACTTCACCTTATTCCATATCAGTTTCCTCCTTCTGTTGTAGAGTTTTCTGGGCAGGGGACCACCAGATTGGCTTCCTTTTTCTGGAGGGGAGTGTCTTGTTTCTATTGGGTAAGGCAGAATCCCTGCATTTTTGTACATGTTCGTACTACATTGGTGTGTGTTTGGAGGTCATGCAACTAGTCTCCATTTGCATTAACCACCTCTGATCTTTGGAGGCCAAAGTTAGCTTTGGAAAGGTTTTTCGTGGTAGTTACCTTTGCAGGGGTGGTGGTGGGAGGGATATATATTTCTAAGGTGATGACATTGTGGTCAGATCTAATCATGGCAGAGCTGACTATTGGTGTACAGCAACAGTTGCCCATGTTAGTACTGACTAGGTCAATGATGTTGCTACCTGTAGAGGGTGTAGAAATGAGCTGGTCCAGGCCATTGGAATGAATGCCTTCCAGGCAACATTGGGCAAGTGCATTGATACATGGGTAGCTTTCACAGTTAATGGAGGGGTAGTTGAGGTCAACCAGTATGATAGTGTTAGGTTGAGCAGTAATATTCTCCAGGGTGCTTAGGAATGTGAGGTTTGACTCTTGGGACATGGTTGGGGACCTATAGCAGGCTACAACTTGAATTGCTGTCTTACCCTTTGTTAGCTACACCTGCAGTATCTGTGATGCATTATGTTGGGCTACCAGTGTGGATGTATGGGCATCCTTTGTGAATAAGGGGTGCTTTGAGTGAGTACCATTTGAGATTTAAACTTCTAGTGTTGAGCAGCATAACCCTCAGATTGCATTTATTTCTAGCTGTTATATATTTAGATATATTTATGTATACATATGTATATATATATATATATATATATATATATATATATATATATATATATATATGTGTGTGTGCGTGTGTGTGTTTAAAAACTTTTCTATATATATATATGTGTATGTATATATGTATATATTTTACATGTATATCTCTCTACAGATATATTTTGTGTCTACAATTGTCCACATATATACATCATCATACATAAATACATGTATATATAGAAAACCTGACTGATTCTACAGAATATTTACCTTACTGTTGAATGACTGTACTGCCTGATATGTTTGGAAAAGCATCAGTATACATGATGTAGTGGTACATTCCTCTGACTATGGTGTACATGGCCCTTGGTTCAAGACTTGACAGGACTGATGCTTTTGTTGCAAGGCAGGACAGTTGCTGCTGGAGACAGGGACAAGGGCAATATTTCAAAGAGGCCCCTATTTTGGGGCCCTTGTCCCCCATTTTGACATCCTTTGGACAGATTTGTTACAGTAAGAGGTTTGGGTATGGATCTGATGTGCAACTCCAATACATATATATGTATGTGTATATATATATATATATATATATATATATATATATATATATATATATATGTATATATATATATATATATATATATATATATATATATGTATATGTATATATATATATATATATGTTTTATTTTAATGTACATAGATATATCTGCATGTATTGATTTACTTTTCTATCTATACATGTATTTCTAAATGCATATATTTTATATGTATATCTCTACATATATTATGTATTTATTTGTCCATATGTATATGCATCTCCATACACATATACATTTGTGTGTGTATATATATATATATATATATATATATATATATATATATATATATATATATATATATATATATATATATATATATATACAAAACTTGACTAATTCTACAGAATCTTTTCCCTGCTGTTGAATGACTCTAATGAATGATATGTTTGAAAAACAACACACATAACTACAGCTCAGATGGCTTAGTAGTAGATTGCTTTGACTATGGTGTGCAGGGTCCTGGGTGCAGCACTTGCAAGGGCTGCTTATTTTGTTACTGGGCAGAACAGGGGCTGTTGGACACAGAGTGATTAAGGCACTTTTAAGCAGTTGTAAGCGGGTTTGAATGGGTCTGTGAGGAGCTAAGTGAAGCTAATTGGCACTTACGTCTACTTTCGTCCACTTAAACTTGTGCTAATTGTAAATAAAGAAAAGAAAAAAGGGAGACAGGAAAGTGGTGAAATGGGGGCAAGCAGGGGGGAAAAAGAAGATGAGAGGCAGCTAGGGATGTGCAGGACTGATGTAGGAAAGGACCATAACTCTGCATTTCTTTGACAGCAACAGTTGATATGAATGTGGGCAATTTGGAATTTAGAGCCTCACACCCCACAGGGAGGAGTATGGGTGACATACAATAATGATAATTAGTGGGGTAGATTTAGTAAGGGGACCGTGTCTCTGTGCAAAATGCAGAGCTATGTATGGGGCGTAATGTTTTTTGAGACAGATGCCCTTTGTTTTAAGGTGAGAGTGGAATGTTGGGGAAGGAGTATAGGTAAGTGTTGGTAGGAATGTTTGGTAGGAGAGGTTGCATTTGCAGACAGACAAGACACACAATACAGCAGATGGGGTAGTGTGTGACACATGGGTGGGAGACTCCTTGGAAGGGGAGGGTGGTTGGGAATCAGATGCCCATGATCCCCCTTGATGGCACTAGTGGGACTGATGTCCCCACTCGATGGCAGTCACCACTACTCCTTCATGGCCCCGAAGGTGGCTGTGGTGGGGGCTGAGCTGGAGGGGCCAGCTACCCATCAAGCTGCACCAGTCTGCCCTCCACCTGGTGCAGTCATTCATACAGCTCCAATTAGAGGAAACAGTGCACCATGCCACTGACCTCTTGCCAGGTGACAAGATCCACAGGGGGAGGATGAGCCCTGTCCCCTGCAGTAGTTCCACCCGAGGGTCTTAGAGGACCAGCAGATGAGGGAGGTCTGGGTTGGGTCCCAGACATGCTGGGACCCTGTGCCTCAACCAGGTGGTGTGGGAGAGGTGGATTCACCAGGATTGGCCTTGCCAGACATGCTATGGAGTGAGAATTAACAAGGTGTATTGGTTAGTCATGAACAAAACATTTCAACATTAGTTGAAAAAGCATGCATGGGTGTTCCAATTGACCCAAAACAATGGAATTGTAACAGTGACATGGCAAGCAGAACACATGCAGAAATTAAATGGCAGTCAGACTTGCAACAGCATGCCAGTTATATTTATAGCAACAGGCCAACAATAATGGTTATTCAACAGGGTATGTTAGTATGCACACAGTTTCAAATATAACTAAAATGGAACAAAGGTCCCAACAGTAAGTTTTGGTAACAACATATTAATTTTACATTTTGTGCAATTATTGGAGCAGATGAGTGGTGGGAGAAGAGGAAATAATTTTATTAACAACTGCATTCAGTGATACTTCTCAATACACTACTGTTCAATACTCTACAGTTCTGCCCTCCCTTAACCTCTAACTCAGCCATGGAGCTACTACAGCACATAGACATCTGTACATATGTGCAGCTGGGGTACTATTGGACAAGGTATGACAACTCTACGTACATAAGTATAGGGGACCCATACCTGTCATACGCACTAGTACAAGTAAAAATGTGTTCCCTGTCCTGCTGTTCTGTAAGTGTGCTTTTGGCATACTTGTCCTGTGATGTTATTTGGGTGTAGGTTTCTTGGCAAGAGAGGAAACTATCCATGACAGCGTGACACTTGAGAGGCTTGTATTTGCCATACTGCATAGTGTAGATGGTTAGCCTGCATCTATTTGTAGGACTGGGCTTGCTCAACAAAACATTTGTACACATTTCATATATATGCCCATCATACTGCTTCAGTAAATATTTCTTTACCTGTGGGGAAAATATCTGTTCACAATAGATTAGTGTTTCTAACAATATTAAAGTTTACAGCTGTAGATCTAGAAAGACATGTTAGTAGCAGTCCCTGGATTTGAACCGTGGTGTGTGTGTGTGTGTGTGTGTGTGTGTGTGTGTGTGTGTGTGTGTGTGTGTGTGTGTGTGTGTGTGTGTGTGTGTGTGTGTGCAAAAGGGAACAACAGACCTAGCTCTTAGCAGGATGAGCTACTGGTGTCTGTTACTTGAATTATTTCTGTCTAGTACATACTTTTCTACACACTCTACATTTTTATCAAATGTCTTTTTATTTGTTTTCCATAATAACTACAACAAAAATCAGAACAAAAAACTGTTGATGTTACTGTTTACACAATATGAGCAGATTATTAAAACTAGACATTTGGACATTTAAATAAAACATAGTTCAACTCCAACAAAAGCAGCAAGCAAATAATTCCAAAAAACCAAAAAGTAAACAAAAGCTGTGTCAGTACGAAGAAATTTATTATAATCCAAGCCAATAGTAAGTGCTTTCATCTCTTATGCAAGAGACATCTTCAGACTATAGCTGAATAATTGCATACTTGAGTTGCAACAATTTTATTACAAGCTGAGATAAGTACAAACTTGCAGTGCTATAAGATAATACTGCATTTCTTTTCTGTTTTATTGATTCATTGAATATTGTGTTAAAAATAATACTGCATTTATCTGCTTATTTATTTATTCACTGAAAATTGTGAGCTCTCTCTGTGTCTGCACTTAGTTGGTTTATTCTTCTCACTTTATTGATATTCAGTGTAGAAGTCTTAGCCTAGAGGGCTTCTCTGTGCCTTAAAGTCTTAGTCCCTTATCTCTGAAATTATTTCTGATGAATAGTTGCATACTTGAGTTGCAACAACTTTATTACAAGCTGAGATAAGTACAAACCTACAGTGTTATAAGATAGTACTGCATTTTTTCTGTTTTATTGTTTCATTGAATAGTGTGTTAAAACTAGTACTGCATTTATCTGCTTATTTATTTATTCACTGAAAATTGTGAGTTCTCTCTGTGTTTGCAGTTAGTTGGTTTATTCTTCTCCCTTCATTGATATTCAATGTAGAATTCTTAACCTAGAGGGATTTTCTATGCCTTAAAGTCTTAATCCCTTATCTCTGAAATTATTTCTGCTGAATAGTTGCATACTTGAGCTGCAACAACTTTATTACAAGCTGAGATAAGTACAAACTTGCAGTGTTATAAGATAGTACTGCAGTTTTTTTTCTGTTTTATTGCTTCATTGAATATTGTGTTAAAAATAGTACTGCATTTATCTGTTTATTTATTTATTCACTGAAAATTGTGAGCTCTTTCTGTGTCTGCAGTTAGTTGGCTTATTCTTCTCACTTCATTGATATTTGGTGTAGAAGTCTTAGTCTAGAGGGCTTCTCTGTGCCTTTCAGTCTTAGTCCCTTATCTCTGAAATTATATCTGCTGAATAGTTGCATACTTGAGTTGCAACAACTTTATTACAAGCTGAGATAAGTACAAACCTGCAGTGCTATAAGATAATACTGCATTTTTTTATGTTTTATTGTTTCATTGAATAGTGTTAAAACTAGTACTGCATTTATCTGCTTATTTATTCACTGAAAATTGTGAGTTCTCTCTGTGTCTGCAGTTAGTTGGTTTATTCTTCTCCCTTCATTGATATTCGATGTAGAAGTCTTAACCTAGAGGGCTTCTCTGTGCCTTAAAGTCATAGCCCCTTAACTCTGAAATTATTTCTGCTGAATAGTTGCATACTTGAGCTGCGACACCTTTATTACAAGCTAAGATAAGTACAAACTTGCAGTGTTATAAGATAGTACTGCAGTTTTTTTCTGTTTTATTGTTTCATTGAATATTGTGTTAAAAATAGTACTGCATTTATCTGCTTATTTATTTATTCACTGAAAATTGTGAGTTCTCTCTGTGTCTGCAGTTAGTTGGTTTATTGTTCTCCCTTCATTGATATTCGATGTAGAAGTCTTAACCTAGAGGGCTTCTCTGTGCCTTAAAGTCTTAGCCCCTTATCTCTGAAATTATTTCTGCTGAATAGTTGCATACTTGAGTTGCAACAACTTTATTACAAGCTGAGATAAGTACAAACTTGCAGTGTTATAAGATTGTACTGCATTTTTTCTATTTTATTGTTTCATTGAATATTGTGTTAAAATATTACTGCATTTATCTACTTATTTATTTATTCACTGAAAATTGTGAGCTCTCTCTGTATGTGCAGTTAGTTTTCCCCATCCACCCTCCCTGTTCTTGTTTTGGTATTAATCTTGGTGGCTTTGGAATTGATCGCCCCTCCTGTAAATTTGTGTTTGAACACTCCTCCTGGGCCCATCTCATTTGCTCACTCAACCGAGTACAGTGAGGTCATATTTTGATTTCAGACACACTTACCATTCCCATCTGTTCAGCCCTGTCCCAGATCTATCCTAGTCTAGTCTCATTAGCTCATCCTGCCTAATACAGAGAGGACATCTGACTAGGCATACCCACTTAGGCCCTGAACTTGTCTGATTGAAGACTGCTGAAATAGGGCTCAGTTCTGAGGTTTTTTTACTGGTTAATTGTTTAAATCAGTTTGCTTGTCTTCCATTGTTATATAGAAAAAAAAATTGCACTTTACCTGCTTTGACTGTATTTGTGTTTCTTCCTACTTTATTACCTTATTTTGCTTTTGTCTCTTCTGAAAAGTATTCAATTGTGTTTATTCTTCTGCATTTATTACTGCTTTGTAGTAGCCTGATTCAATTGTGACTGTTATTCTAAGCCTTTTGGTTAAAACACTTGAGCTTCAGACCAGTTGTTTTACACTAGGAAGGTTTGTAGTCTGCACTGCTGTGGCAGAACAGGTAGCGTACATCCTTCTAAGTTGGGAATTGCTGATTGAAGGCTCAGTGTCTGTTATTCTAAAAGTTTATTAGTTCTGGTTAAGCACTTGGGCTCCAGGCCAGTTATTTTACATTAAGAAGGTTTGTGGGCTGCACTCTTGTGGGAGGAGAGGCTAGTTTTTGCCTTTTTGACATGGGAATTTCTGGCCAAAGGCTTACTGTACCTGCTTATTTGAACTGTTTTTCTGATATTGGTGCACCTTGTCTGCTGTAGCATAGATTAGATTCAGGCCTGCTGAATCTAGCTTTCTTTGTATAACTTGAGCACTAATCCAGACCATCTTTTTTGCAAAAGGTTCCCCAGCACCCTAGTGGCAGGAGTGTGTGGTTAGAACTTGTCTGATTGAAGACTGCTAGAACAGGGCTCAGTTTTGAGTTTTGTTTACTGGTTAATTGTGTAATTTGTTTAAATCAGTTTGCTCGTTTTCTATTGTAAAATAAATGGACACTTTATTCATCTGCTTTTAGTGTAATTGTGTTTCTTCCCACTTATTTACCTTATTTTGCTTTTGCTTCTTCTTAAAAGTACTCAATTGTATTATTCTGCTGCAGTTATTACTGCTTGGTAGTAGCCTGATTCAAATGTAACTGTTATTCTAAGCCTTTTAGTTTAAGCACTTGGGCTTCAGACTAGTTGTTTTACATTAAGAAGGTTTGTGGACTGCATTGTTGTGGCAGGACAGGTAGCTTACATCCTTCTATGTTGGGAATTGCTGATTGAAGGCTCAGTGTCTGTTATTCTTAAAGCTCATTGGTTCTGGTTTAAGCACTTGGGCTTCAGGCCAGTTATTTTACATTAAGAATGTTTGTGGTCTGCACTCTTGTGGGAAGAGAGGCTAGATCTTGCCCTTCTGATCTGGGAATTTCTGGTTAAAGGCTTATTGTGCCTGCATATTTGAACTGTTTCTTTCTGAAATTTGTATGCCTTGTTTGCTGTAGCCCAGAAGTTAGTAGGTTATTGGCCATTTTGGGCTAATTTCTATCTCTTTCATTTCCCTGCTAGTAAAAAACACATTTGATTGGTTTTTTGCGCTTGTATTCAGCTCAGCGAGTGCATGCCAGGTGTCCTGCAGAGTTCTACAGCAGCAGAGAGACAAAAGAGAGAATTTAGAATGATTAAGTATCATTTTTCTGCATTTTCCTGCTGTCTTTAACTAATTCCGCCTAAAACGCCAATTTTTTAGTGTTTCTGTGATTTAAAAAAACTTGTTTTTGCTACATATTGTACTTATTTGCTGCCTGCACTTGAACTAAGTCATTTTTCAGTTTGAATAATCTGTTAAACTGTTGTAGGCTACACATTAAAGCGTAATAGCCATTTCTGTGCATTTAAAGTGTTTTTTTATTGTATCTGCTTTATTTTCTGAAAAAAACAAAAACAAAAATATACTTGTTTCCCACCTTTCTGAACTAGTATAGTCCAGTTTTCAGGTTATTGCTGAATTCAGGGTTGTGTTACAAGTTTCTGTGTTGCCCATACCTTACTTGGATAGAAGGAAGTTTCTCTTTTCACCTGTGAGAGAGGGGAGCTTTGAGCAGCCTATCTGTCCCTTGAGGAGTGGTTTCAGCCCAGACGTTAGTAGTTTATTGGCCATTTTGGGCTAATTTCTATCTCTTTCATTTCCCTGCTATAAAAACCTTATTTGCACAGTTTTGCGAGCGGTTAGCTAGGGTTAAACTATTCCCGGCTCCACAAAGTCTACTCTTCAATTTTTCCCTTGGAACTAGACAAACTTTCAACTTAAACACTCAAACCATTAATTTCACAGCCTAGCACTTGCTCAAAACTCATCGCAAGTACTAATTAACCGTAGCACTCGACCCCCCCTATACTGTTCAGAAGGACAAGTCTCTCTTTTCTTCCCTACCAGCCGATCAGTAAAACAGCTTACTTTACCTATTCAGGCATTTTCCAGTGTACTCTCCAGTCCAACTGGTGAATCTGGGAATTCTGAGGCAATGTTACAACTGCCTCATGTACACAGACAACCTTCTCCTCCTACCACCAAACACTAATATATGCGAGAGATGCAATTATACAGCCAAACTGGAGGCAAAGCTCTCACAACCCAAGACTGGAACTGACAGTCAAGAGGAGAAGGAAAATACTTGCAACACACCACCAGTCTCACATAGACCTACTACACCAACACACATAAATACATGAAAATATACTCAGAGGCTCTAAATAAAAATCTGCAAAAGAAACAGAGACCTCCAAAGCAGACATGCAAGCAACCTCCTCACCCCATCACAAACCATGAAACACATATTTCACATAATCAGTGTGCCATGCAATCACAGCCCTTAAGGCAAAATAACATACCCGACACACTAGTAATAGGCAACTCTATAGTCAGTCACACTGATGTCCCACTAACTAGGCTGGACAAGGAGAAGGTTACAGTTAGCTGCCTGTCAGGCGCCAGGATCCGCCACATAACTCAAGCACTCAGGTCACTCCAGAACAAGTACAGATACAACTCTGTCATTGTCCATGCCGGTGTGAATGATCTAGACATACCTCCCTGGACTACATGAAAAGAGACATGAAAGAGCTCTCTGATCACATAGCCCAAGCCGGTATGACCTTAACCCTGAGTAGCATCCTGCTTTCACCAAGAATGATGTCACAGTATAAAGAAAAAATTATCAGTTTCATCAATTGGCTAAGTTTCTGATGTCATTCAAAGGGGCTCCAGTATCTGTCCACCTGGGATGACATGCTCGACAAGCCACATTGCTTCGCAAGAGATGGCTTGCACCTGTCACCCTTAGGCTTTTGAATACTGGCCAAGGCTTTTGCCGCCCCCATAATGCCTTTTTAGGCAAGGCTCAAAAGACAAACCCACCACCGTAAATAGCACAAGTAACCAAAAACTATGGGTAATGCTACTCAATGCCAGAAGTTTAAACCTCAAAATGCATGCACTCGAGGCACTCCTCAGTATGGAGAACATCGATATTTGTGCAGTAAAAGAAACCTGATTTAAGGCTCCAGAGAGCACCCCAGCACTACCAGGCTATAACTCATACCATACTTTTTGGCCACAGAACTAGACCGAAACACAAAAGGTGGGGTTGTATCCATATTCATCAAGGATACCCACACCTCCAGGTCAGTGGCGTAGCACAATGCTCAGAGATAATCTATGTGCTACTAACAATGGGCAAAACTGCAATTCAAATTGTAACTTGGTACAGATCACCCACCATGACCCAGGACCCTCATTCCGCGTTTCTAGAGACACTGGAAAATATGAAGGTCCTACCAAACACCATAATATTGGGTGATTTTAATTACCCAAACATTAACTGGGAGAACTATTCAAGTACTAACTCCCTTGCCCAACGCTTCCTAGAATTTATAAACTTCAATACCTTGGATCAACTGCTCAACACCCCCACCAGAGGTGACAACATATTGGACCTGTTCATCACCAACATGGGCGACTGGTTTTCTACACTGGAGGTCAACCCCTTGCTGGTTAGATCAGACCATAGACTAACCACTCTGGATATCCACATTCCACCCACACCCCCAATCAAGGAAACCACTGTGAAAAACTTTTCAAAAGCAAACTTCACGTTACTTAAGACCGAGGTGGAAAGGTTCACAGCTTCCATGTTAAAGTACAATGCTATCCAAGCTGCTGAATCCCTTACAAAGGCACTTTATGAGCACCTGCAAGAATGCATGGATCGTGCTATCCCAAACAAAACCAAGACTCACTCCTCTAAGAAAAGGAAACCAGTCTGGTGGACCCCTGCCATAAACAAGCTATACAATAGAAGGAGGAAACTAGCACAAAAAAGAGTAAAATCTCAAGAAGGAAAGACATCCCAGATCAATATCAGCAAGAAAATCTGATCCCTCATAAAATCATCCAAGGCTAGCTTCGAAAGAAAAATTGCCAAGGACTCCAAAGATAACCACAAAGCATTCTTTAGCTATGTCAAGAACCTAAGTGGAAACTCTCAGATCTGCTCTGAGTTAGTGCTGAATGGCACAAAATGCACTGAACTGACTGATATTGCCAACATTCTGGAAGACAGGTTTAGTGCCAAATTCACCCCCCTCTCACCCCCTAAAGGACCCAAAACCATACCAGAAGAATGTAGAGCCCCAGCAATCACTGACACACAGGTTAAAATAGCCCTATCCAAAACCAAAAACACAGCTTCAATGGGACCGGACAGTGTCCCAGGCTGTGTCTTACACAAACTCCAAAATGAACTAACCCCTCACCTAAACTCACTGTTCAAACTCAGCCTCTCTACAAGTTATGTACCCATAGGTTGGTGTAGAGTAACAGTTATCCCACTCCACAAAAGTGGAGCCACAACGGACCCCAGGAACTATCGCCCTATAAGCCTGACTAGCCTGTTCTGCACGGCTATGGAGTGCATCATCATGGAACTCATTGGCAGGGACATTGGGAACCTCCAAACATTGGACCCTACCCAGTCTGGCTTTGTTAAGGGCAGATCATGCCTCCTAAACCTGGTGGACTTCTTTGAGACAGTTGCCAAGGCTTTAGATGAGGGAAAGGAGGTCCACACAGCCTATCTAGACCTTGCAAAGCTTTTGACACCATTCCCCATTCTGGTATTATAGACAAGCTCACCAGCCTGAACATAAACCTCTATGTCACCAGATGGATTGCCAATTGGCTCACAGATAGAACCCACACGGTGAGAGTTTCAGGCTCTAGGTCCGACTCTAAACCAGTTACAAGTGGCATCCCCCAGGGCTCAGTCCCTCTTGTTCTGTATATACGTCTCAGGGGTACAGGCAAGCACAGGAGGGTTATGGCTGACCAAGTTCACAAATGACTGCAAACTGGGGCCATAATTGCGTCTCTGGCTGATACAGACATCCTCCAGAATGGTCTCACTGAGACGGATACCTGGTGTCAAAATCATGGCCTCAAGCTAAATGCCAAAACGTGTATAGTCATCCCCTTTGGAAAAAACAAAGTACCTGCAAACTACCACATACATGGTATTCACCTAAATACAGAAAATGAAATAAGGGATCTGGGGACCCAAGTAGATAGTAATCTCTCCTTTGATAATCATATTGCCAAGGTGGTTAGAAGATCCTTCTATGTGGCCCACCTAATCACAAAAGGGTTTGCATCTAGAACAAAAGAGGTTATTGTGCTCCTCTACTCATCACTCATTAGACCCATCATAAAGTACAACACCCCATTCGGGATGTACCTTACAAGATGCCTGCAACAGCTGGAATGATCACAGAAGTACCTCACCAAGAGGATTACTGGCCTCAAACAGATGCCCTATGCAGCCCGACTGAAGAAACTCCAGCTGTACTCGGTTGTGTACTGCCTACTCAGAGGTGATCTCTGCCTGCCATACAAGGCCATGTCCAACCCAGAATTGATGGACATGCTCCACCTAAAAAAAAAACAAATCCCCAAGAGCCACACGCTCTAGGGATCTAAACCTCACCATAATGATAAATAGGACTTGCTGGATGGATATATTCCTGTCCCAGAGACTCCTCATGCTTTGGAGCAGGATACAATCTACATTAGGCAGAGTCCCTCACTAACACTCTTCAAGAGAAACCTTGACGAGTGGATGGGAAACAGAAAATTTACCCTGGGGATCACTGCAGTGACTCTGGTGGACAGAGGCACAGGGAAATAATGGCTCTGCTGGACAGAGGTACAGGAAAATAATCTAAGGGGGCACCGAAAGCCAACACATTCTGGCTAGGCTTACATATGCCCTTGGGCAGATAGCCTAGTACCTATGAACCTATGAACCTTTTTTGCATTTTGTCAGTTATTTCAGATCCACTAAGCAGACAAACAGTGCTAAATCACTTCATCTCAGTTATTGCATGCTGCAGCAGCTACACAATTGTACTTTTCAGATACAAGACAAATGAAAGACAACAGTTTGTGGTAGTCAGCTTTATTATTTTTGACATAACAGCACATTTTATAACTCAAAAATCCACAGTTAGTATTACTGCATAATCTGCACAGGAGGACTTATTCTCATTTGTAACTGTTACAGTAGCCCTGACACAGCAGTTTCTTAGCAGATTTTTTCAGACAGCCTAAAAAATAAAATAAAAAAATAAAAAAGAAAGCATAGTTTTTACCGCCCCATAAGCTTGATGAGACTGGTCTGCAAAGCTATGGAGAGGATCATTATGGAACTCATAAACAAAGACATTGGGGACCTACAGACACTGGGTCCTACCCAGTTTGGCTTTGTCAAGGGCATATCCTGCCTTGTGAACATGGTCGACTTTTTTGAAACAGTCACTAAGGACATTGATGAGGGTAAGGCAGTTCACACAGCCTACCTTGATCTTGAAAAAGCCTTCAACACAATACCCCACTCGCTCATCATAGATAAGCTCACCAGCTTAAATGTAAACCCATATGTCATAAGATGGGTTGCAAACTGGCTCAAGGACAGAACCCACAAGGTCAGAATTGCTGGAGCCATGTCAGACTCTAAGCCAGTCACAAGCGGTGTCCCACAGGGCTCGGTACTGGGATTACTCTTGTTCAGCATTTATTTTTCCGAGGTGCAAGCAAACATAGGAGGATTGTGGCTGACAAAGTTCACAGATGACTGCAAACTGGGCGTCATAATTGATACTCCAGCGGACACAAGCATCCTTCAGAAAAGCCTCATAGAAATGGATAACTGGTGCCAGAGCCATGGCCTTAAACTGAACGCCAAAAAATGTATAGTCATACCCTTTGGGAAAAACAAAGTACCCACAAATTACCACATAGGTGGTAATCCATTAAGCATGGAAGAAGTAATCAGGGACCCAGGGACCCAAGTTGACAGTAACCTCTCATTTGACACTCACATTGCCAAGGTGGTTAGGAAGACCTTCTATATTACCCACCTTATCATGAAAGGATTCACATCTAGATCAACAGAGGTCATTGTGCCCCTATACTCTTCCCTTATCAGGCCCATAATTGAGTACAATGCCCCATTTGGGATGTACCTTACCCGACACCTGCAGCAGCTGGAAAGACCCCAAAAGTACCTCACCAAGAGGATCAAGGGTCTCAAACATATGTCATATGCTGCCCGGCTGAAGAAACTCCAGCTCTATTCAGTCGCATACTGCCTACTCAGAGGCGATCTATGCCTGACATATAAGGCCATGTCCAATCCGGAATTAATGGACATGCTCCACCTCAGAAAATCCAAATCCACCAGAGCCACGAGAGCGAGAGATTTGAACCTCAACACAGAAATAAATAGGATGTGCTGGAGGGACAGATTCATAACCCAGAGGCTCCCTACACTCTGGAACAGAATCCCAGTCCATGTTAGGCAGAGCCGCTCACTGACTCTCTTCAAGAGAAATCTTGACGAGTGGATGGGAGATCGTAGGTTTACCCCGGGGGTCATCTCTGTGTCAGTACTAGACAGAGGCACAGTAAACTAAACCCTAAATGGGCATAGTATTCTCATTCCAAGGGGTGGCAAAAGCCACACACACTCTGGCTAGGCTTATAAATGCCCTAGGGCAGATAGCCTAGTACGAACCTATGAACCTATAATACATACCCTACTCTTCCTCTCCTCAATTGTACAAAACTCTGTATTACACAGCAGCTGGCACTACTGAGTTCTAACACTGGCAGCCTGACACATGCATTTATTCAGTACAGTTAGAGCACAATTATATATACAGACAGTGCGACCTTTACTATTTCTGATTTATTACAGCAGATATTACGAATATTTCTGTACTCACCAAATTCTTGGTGCAGTCAGACCAAGTGCTGTGCATGGGCATCAATGTTCGCGGCCCTCTCAGCGGCAGCTGTGTGGGGAAAGAAC
Organism: Protopterus annectens; assembly: GCF_019279795.1. NCBI lineage: Eukaryota > Metazoa > Chordata > Ceratodontiformes > Protopteridae > Protopterus > Protopterus annectens. The sequence continues at coordinate 1,883,294,272 of NC_056733.1, read as the reverse complement.
ACACATTAAGCACACCTGTACAGTACCATATAAAATTTTTAAATAATTATTTACAAATCCACAGACTGGATACTTACAAACTTCTAGGACCTCCTGTGCTCATGCCTCTTGGATCCACTGGGCCAAGAGCTCATCCCTCCTATGCTTTAGGTTGTCATAGTGATGACGCACCTGCTCACCAGTTCAGGAAATGCCAGTGGCACTGGTGAGATCATGTGCCAGATGGTCCCAGGCCTCTACTTTGTACTGGGAGCCCTGGGACTGGCCATGCAGCAGTCTAGCTTCATAGTCTTTGATACAGAGTCCAACCATGACCCTGGACTCCTGGATGCCACAGCTTTGCACCCGAAAGTGAACACCCTCTCCTATGCCTGACATTGTTGCTGGCCTGATCAGACTTGAAGAGATATGGCTGAATTCCTGTGTGGTTTAAATAAGGCCATTTTCTTGCACTCTTCTCTGATTGGCTAATAATCAAATATGTTAAGCTATGCTTAGCTCTGTGCAAATCCACTTAGCAAGGCTTAAACCAGCTAAGCAAAGCTTATAGTTGCTAAGGATTGCTTATATTTTCATGCTTAAGCAATCCTTAGCTAGGTTCAGCAGAGCTGTGGCAGGCTTAGCTGTCCGCAAACAATTATTTAAAAAAAAAAAAAAGTAATATGGCATTTTCCCAGCCCTACACTACCATACGTGCAGTATATGACATACAAATATCATTCCAGTTCATAAACATTAATTTACAACTGCTTCCACACATAAAATATATTGGCTAGAGCTGGCATTCGAACCGTGCATGTCTTGCACACTAAACAGGAGCTCTAACCATGACACTACATCAGCAAAGAGAATTTCTCCTTCACAATTCTATTTGACTAAACAGCATTTAAGCTGGGCTGAGCAAATCGCTGTAGCATGCAAACCTGCTATGCTTTGCTTAAACTTCCTTTTTTATTGTAAAAAAAATTAAAAAGAAATATTAAATTATTACATATATTTATCAGCAGGTTGCAGGTATGTGGGGCAAGGGTCTGGCCATTTTGGGGACAGTCATCTAATGTGCAGGCTACTTCTTAGAGATTATGTGCTTATTTATTAATTTTTTTTCTTATTTCAGTGTCCATGAGCACTGACATGCTCAGTTTTACATTTCAGTGTCCACGGACACTGATTTTATCCATAATATTAGAGACAGCTACTTCCTTGTTTGAAAGTGCCGTATGGCACTTTCTGAGTGCAGGGGGCATGTTTAAGTGTCCGTGCAGGACTTATACATGCCCTCTGCACTCATACTCAGATCATGTAGGTGTAGGAATACAGGAGCGTGCCCTCATTAATATGTAGGGTGTGCTGCTGCTGTATTCCTACATGGAACAGTCCATGCAAGAATAGACTATTCTTGCATGGACTGTTCATGAATCTGGGGTATGTGTAAGTGACTATAGATATCAGGCACACGTGCTTATAAGACTGCACAGTTGAATGGTATGAACTCACTATATCACATGCATTTCAACACATACATCTGCAACAGTACTTTATTATGCACGTGCTCTGTATAGGTCTCATATTTACAAAACAAAATGTGCATCATAGTTATATTCACAGGTAACATATGGATATGCACAACATCCCAGTAGCTGACATAACAGTGGCACAGTCAATGGTGTTTGACAGACACTGCAGTAGTTGGTAAATGTCAGCTGTCATTTCCTGAGTCAGAGGCCTGAGCTGTGATCTATGTCACTGCAGACAGAGCCACATGCTTTTCAAACAACTATATTCCATTATTACAGACCACCTAATGCATTCAATTACATGCTTACTTGTTTTACATACCTTTTTTAAGTGGATTTGGTCAAATACATCTTCTGTATTCAGTCTGTTTTTAATTGTATCTCTGTCTATGACAGAGGTGGTTTGAATAGATAGCAGCTTGACTTTTGTAGGTAATGCTCATGACCATGTGATGGCTTATGCACCAATTGCTGTTCCCCAGTTGCTAATTGCATGCAGAGCAGCTGTGTAGTTATTCCAATAGCCAATGTCATGGCAACAAACTCCTATAACTGAGTACTTCATGTGGTCGTTGGCCCTTTCCCCTACCTGTGAGGAAGACATTTTGGAGGTGTGTGAGCAAATACCTCTTACAACAAGACTTGTGGAGACAAGCCAAATAAATGGTGGAGAAGGTTCAAGACTTAGGGGCAGAATATGAGTATTGCTGTTATATGGTTTAAATACTGCTAGTTTAACAGGGTTTGTCTGAACATGCTATTTCTGCATGGATTTCAGTCTGACAAATTTCTGTGCCTGCAAAGCTCTCAACTGTAGGGCTATACACATAATGGCCAGAGGTTTGCCTGTTATGTTTGGTCTTTTCCCCAGACAGGTGTTGTCCTTGGCAAATCAGTAGCATACTCTTGTGATTGCAATTAGTAAATGCTAACATCCATTTGTGTTTCTGCCTTCATATCCCTCAGAAAAGATATGTTACAACACACCTGTAACACCAGGAACTTTATCAGTGTATAACAGCAATATTCCAAGTATGGCCATGTTTTTTGGCCTATGTTCCCCAATTATGTCAGGCTTTGTCCAGATCTCATGCAGTAAGAGGTTGATAGGTATGGCCTATCATTATTTAGCACTGCCATTCCTGCAGAGGCAAAGGATGGACAACATGTGGAACTCTGTACATTCAAGAGGTCAGTGTATAGAGAATGCTCTTAGATGCCCTTGTAACATATTTTATGTGGGGGAGAGTAAGATGTGTTTTAAAACTAGGCTGTTAGAACATGTGAAAGATATTACTGATATGAAAGAAGACAGTTGTATAGCTGTACATTTTTATAAATCTCACCATGGGGACAGTAGTGGGTTACAAGGTACTTTTCTGAAACTGTCTGTTTCTCAATTTGATCAAACAGTCATAAAAGAACAATTGTTATGTACAGAATCAATTTATATCTATAAATGTGATACTTTATCCCTTAGGGGGTTAATTGAGGAGTGTAATTGGAGGTTGTGTATTTAAATATGTAATTATAAGTGTTAATTGCTTCTTGTATGAAAGGCAAGCATTTCTTGTAATATTTTACTCATTGAAGGCTTTAGCCAAGACATCAGTGTATAATAAAGTTGTGTGAATTACTGACTGGTTGTTTTTCTCTTTACTATCTTCAATCATGTTAGTTTATTTGCTAAGTGGTCATTGTATGTCTGGCCACTCTGTATGGCCTATCATGTTTTTGTAGCAGCATACTGTTTACATATTATTTGGACTGGTGGGGGCAGATGTCATTGACATGGGTCCCTTTTGTATCCAACTGTAAAATGCTGCCCCAGTTATGGGTGGTCCATCAGAAACATATGTTTATATGGGCATTTTGAGACATGCATGTGTGTGTGTGTGTGTGTGTGTGTGTGTGTGTGTGTGTGTGTGTGTGTGCGTGTGTGTGCGTGTGTGTGTGTAGATATATATATATATATATATATATATATATATATATATAAATATATATATATATATATATATATTATATATATATATATCAGTATTTATTGGCAATATATCTACATATTGTTATACATATATATGTATCACCATACATATCTATCTTTCTCTATATGCATATGTTTCTTTTCATACATGCATTTATAGATACCAATCACTCCTGATTGCACAGTGTTTCTTCCCTATTGTAAAGTGGCTGTGATGCATGGTATGTTTGAAAAAGCATCAGATATTGCTGTGGCTTAGTGGTAAATTGCTGTTGCTATGGTGTACAGGGTCCTGGGTCCAAGACCTGTAAGGACTGTTTATTTTGTTCATGGGCAGAACAGTGGCTGATGGAGACAGGGTGATTAAGGCAGTTTTAAGCAGTTGTAAGTGGATTAGCAGGTTTGTGTGATGGTAAGAAATGCCAACACATGGTTAAATGGGAAACTGCTTAATCTGTGTAGGCATCTCTTAGCATTGCGCAGACTCACTGCCACTTACTGCTGCTTACTGCCATTTACTCCCGCTTACCCTGTGCTAATTTCTTTAAAAGAAAAAAAGAGGTGATAGGAAAGTGGTGAAAAAGGGGGCACGCAGAGGGAAAAACAATATGAAAGATAGCTAGGGATGTGCAGGATGGGTGTAGGGAAGGTCAATAGCTGTCCATTTCTGATACAGCAACAGCTGTGCATTTGTATAGAATTTGGAGGTAAATTTGGACACTCAAACCCCTGAGAGAGGGGTAAAGACAATAGTAATGTGTTGTTAAGCTAATTAGATCAGATTACATGTGCCCAGTGGACACATGTTCGAAATGGACAGCTATCTATGCGGTGACTTTTTTTGTGGGAACAGATTGCTCTTTTTTTTTAATAAGGTGAGAGTGGGATATTGGGGAAGGATAGTAGGTGTATTTGAGGAGGTAGGTTGGGTAGGAAGACAGACAAGACAGCAAACAGGGGTGATATATGACATATATGAAGGTAAACACCTTGGATGGGGAGGGTTGTTGGGAATCAGATGACCATAAGCCCCCAAATGGATACAGTGGGACTGAGGTCCCCACCCATGGCCAGTCACCACTGCACTTTCATGGCCCCAAAGGTGGCTGAGCAGGAGGGGCAAGCTGACCCACAAGATGCACCATGCAGCCCTCAATCTGGTGTAGCAGATCTCTGAACTCCTTTCAAAGCTTGCTACACACTAATCCCTAACCTGATGATGGGTGACAGTCTCCTGTCCGCGCCTGCTCCTGGGGGGCCCCATCCCCTGAGGTGGTTCCACCCAAAGGTGGTGCAGGACCAGCAGACAAGGAGTTATCAGATTGAGTCCCAGACATGCTTTGACCTGGTGCCATGGCCAGTTGAGGTGGAATAGGCAGATCCACTGGGATCAGCCTTCCCAGATGTGCTATGGTGTTGCAGATTTATAACATATGTTGGTTAGTCATGAAAAACACATTCCAGGATTAGTTATAACAGCATGCATAGGTATTCCTATCAACCCAAAACAACAGATTTGGAACAGTTGCATATCAAACAAAACACATGCATATATGGAACCACAGTGGGCATTATAATAGCATGCAGGTTACATTGATAGCAACAGGCTACCAATGATAGTATTTGAACAGAGAACATTAATAGTCAAATGTTTAAATATTTGTAGAACAATAGGACATATGTCCCAATAGTAGGTTTGGTGAAAAACATACCCATTGATTTATTTGTTTAGATTATTAGTGCAGATAGGGTGATGGAGACAGAGAGATGCCAATTAGGGATTATGTTAAATCATTGAATGCTTAAAATAGTAAATGATGATTTATTGAACCCATGTAAGTGAACGCTTACAGTCTCGAACACTTAGAACAGCAATTTTATTCCAAGGGAAAAAATGCTGTTCCATAAAAAAAAATAATTTTAAAACATTACATAACATGAGGGGCTTCATCCCCACACCCCCTGATGTGGAGGGCTGTGCACACCACACCCCCTACTTAAATATACCAACTCCAAGATTGTACTACACTGACGTAAATGGAAAAGCAATGGAAGCGGCCAAGCGAATTCTTTTCCTGGGAAAGAATTTGCTTATCTACAGTTTTGCTATTTGCCCTTTTCGTGCTTTCAAGTCTGATCAAGACACATTCGAAAGAATGCGTCTTCGATCATTTAATAGGAACCCATCAATTAACAACTGTATAGGCTTCAGTTGCTCAGAACTTGAATAATCATTGCTCTAATCATTACTGTCCAGGTATTACCTCACTTTACATCACCCTATGGCCTTGGGTTGAGAAGTGGTATGTTTGTATACAGTGTATAATTACAACCATCTTATAGCTGCTTTATACTTTTTCTTACCTGGCAGACCTGTGGAGGAAGTTTTTGTTAACACTACCTGACTGTTTCTACCCATATTCACATTGTCAGGGTTACATATGTGCACTCACACTGTGTGTGTGTGTGTGTGTGTGTGTGTGTGTGTGTGTGTGTGTGTGTGTGTGTGTGTGTGTGTGTGTGTGTGTGTGTGTGTGTGTGTGTGTGCGCGCACTACTGCCATACTCTGCCATGATTTCCATCAGTCACCCTGAGTGTGGGCAGCAGTGACCACTAGCTGTGACAGTGTGATACTTGAGGGACATTTCTTGGAGGAGACTACTTGGTGTATATACTTATCTTGCTGTCATTTGCAGCCTTGGGGTTGGACAGTGGGTGTTGTACACAGTGTATAAGTACAGCCTTCTTACAGCTAAGATATACATTTTCTTACCTGGCAGACCTGTGGAGGAAATTTCTGTTAACACTACAAGACTGTTTCTACACATATTCACAAGTGAAAATATGCATACTGCTTATTACCACTCACGGGATTCGAACTGTGCCTGTTTGTACATAAAATAGAACAAAGTTTGTGTTTCATCAGAATGAGCTATTGAGAAACTGCTGTCTCTCCTTTGACTGTTTTGTTCCCAATACTCTCTTGGTTGTATAATCTGACCTTGTAATTCTGACATTCATGCATGGCAGATAGTTCTTATACTGTGTATTCATACTTTGACATAGCACAGTCTGGAAAATGCTGGTTAGCACAACATTACTATTCAGGTGTCGATCTTGGTGCATGGAACATTTCATATAGTTAATCTCCTGTTTTACAGCTCCACAGTCTTTGTCAGATGAGCCTTGATTATTTAATGCTTTCAGAGCTATAGTTGCTGTGCAGAAACTGTACACATTTTGATTCATACCACCACATACCAAAGTAAACATGACCAGTCTGGGGTTTTGACTTTTATTGACAGGTACTGACACTTTTATTGATATATACCCTGTACATCACTATTACTCTGCTAATGTCTCATTTATTCAGTACAAACCATCCCCATTTTTAAATACTAACAGGTGACATTCTACTCCTTTCTATTTATTTGCCATGAATAGTACAAACTAGATTTGTACTCACTAGCCTCGAGACATAGCTTTAGCAGCCTGCTGGCATGGGCATCCATATTCATGGCCCTCTCATCTGCAGATCTACAGGAGATAGAGAAACATTTATGCATACCTATCCATCATATACATAGGCTGGACTTTGATAAACACTTTTTGATACTGATAATTAGGGACATTCCTCACCCATGCATCTTGGACCCACCTGTCCAAGAGCTCCCTCTTCCTATACCTCAAGTCAGCAAAGTGGTGCCAGACCTGCTTACCAGTCCAAGGGATGCCATTGGCACTGGTGAGGTCATATGCGAGGCAGTCCCAGACCTCTGCTTTGTATTGAGAGCCCTGGTACTGGTACTGCAGCAGTCTCCCTTCAGGGTTTTGTACTAGGAGTCCAACCATGACCCTAGATTCCTGAATGCCCCAGTGCTGTGCCCAAAAGTGTACACCTTCACCAACACCAGCCATAGTGCCTGCAGTGGGGAGCTACAACTGGTTATGAGCTGTATTCCCACCTGCAAAGTTTAAATAGGGCTGATTTCTAACCCCTTGCTGTGATTGGATGGTTTTGACTATATTGAGCTAATCTAAATGACGGGCAAACCCGCTTTGCAAAGATAAGCATTGCTTAAAGGGGTAGATGCTAAGCACTGCTTACCAGTGCGTAAATCCACTTAGCTATGCTAATTATTGCTAAGCATACAAATTTAAGCAATGCTTACTTCAGCTAAGCACAGCTGAGCACAATTTACCATTGTTCAGCTTTCATTTTTTGGACTATCATTATTATCATTATTATCATTAGTATTATTAATTATTATTGTTATTATCATTTTATGAGCTTTCATTACATTACATTGTTTTGTGGCTATACTGTATGGGCCACTTGTGCTTACATGGGGGGTTCACATCTGTATTACACTGACACCTCACATTTGGACCTGCTACACTACCCTGGTTAACAAATATATATTATTCACAACCTGTTTCTAGAAAAATATACTTTTAGTGCTGTTTTCACAAATAAAAATGAGTGGCCTATATTGGGGCTCAAACCATGAATGACTGTATAAGAAGTGAAAGCTCTAACCACTACATTATTTCACTTTGACTATTTTGGCTGTATAGTTCTATTTAGCTTCTTCGAATGTTTAAGCTATGCTATGCATAGCTGCGTGATGTGAACACCCACTCAGCTACTCTTAAACTTTATTGGGGATGGAAAAAAAAAATAAATGTGCAACATTACTGTTATAAACTTAGAAAGCTGCTAGAATCAATCAATTTGTGTTAGCATACATTTTTGAAGGATATAAGTTATGAAACTCAAATGTATATCACTATTTAGTGACTTCAATCCTTAGCTCATCCCAGTGATTTTCCAGACAAGAGGAAATTTTATGAGGGAAATGCCAAAAATATAAGGGAAATCTCTGGACATTCTGTGAAAATCTGGGCAGTTGAGAGCTATGTTGTGGGGAGGGCTCTGTATTTTGCCTGTGGACACTGTTATCTTGTGATAACAGTGTCTGTGGACACTGTTAGTTGCTTTAGAATTGCCATACAGCAATTCTAGAGTGCAGGGGACATGTCCAAGCAGTGCTCGAACAGTACACATGCCCCCTGCACTTGTTCTTGTTTCATGGCCATGTAGTCTAGACAGCAGCATGCCCTCATGAATATGCAAGGTGCGCTGCTGTCCTACATGGCCACAAAAAGCTCTGTGCAAGAATAACACTATACTTGCATGGAGCTTGCTGAATCCCGAGGACAATATATGACAGTCATCACGTACATAGAACAGTGTGTAGAAATTATTATGCAACACTGGGAATAAAGACTAAATAGTGTGGAAGTGGAAGAGACATTATGTATATAAGCAGGCACAGAAGAAGATAACAGTGCATAATATGCAATCTGTAATAGAGGGCATACACAAAAAAAACGCATGTAACAGACTTGTAACAGTGGGCACATAGAAATGTGTATATAGTTATCCATCATATAGACAAAATGATGTATGACAAACAACATGCAAGTGGGTATTTAGAGCCTGTGCATTCTAACAGATATGTAATACAGATAACAGTGCTTAATAAAAATTATGCAACAATGAGCGTATACAAAACATTGTGTAGCAGACATGTAACTGTGGGAACATAGAGACAGAACAGTGTTTAAAAGGCAATCAGGCAGAATCTGTTTAACAAACAATATGTAACATTTAGCAAATACTGAGACAACTATGTCTCACAGTCACTGTGTAACAGTAGACACACACATAGAACCATGACTAATTGACATTACGTAACCATGGCTCTAGATGATTTTCATTGCTGAAGTGACACCCTGACCCCATGTGCAAAAATGGAAAAATGGGGTTGTGGATGGATGGATGGCAAACTGGTCAAGCAGTGACAACACTCAGACAGAACAGTATGTAACAGATATTATGTTGCAGAAGGAATAATGCAATGCAAGAATGGGAAAGTTTTAATGTATTTGTGTTTCTTCCTGCTTCATTACTTTATTTTGCTTTTGCTGCTTGTTCTTAAAAGTGTTCAAGTGCATTTATTCTGCTGCATTTATTACTGCTTGTTAGTAGCTTGATTAAATTGTAACTGTTATTCTAAGTCTCTTAGTTTTGGTATAAGCACTTGGGCTTCAGGCCATTTGTTTTACATTAACAAGGTTTGTAGTTTATACTCTTATGGCAGAAGAGGTAGCTTACATCTTTCTAAGTAGGGAATTGTTGGCTGAAAGCTTAGCGTGTCTGTCATTCTAAAAGTGTCTTCGTTCTGGTTTAAGCACTTGGGCTTCAGGGCAGTTATTTTATATTAAGAAGGTTTGTGGTCTATACTCTTGTGGGAGGACAGGGTAGCCTCTGTCCTTCTGAGCTGGAAGTTGCTGGTTGAAGGCTTATTGTGCTTGCTTATTTGAACTGTTTTTTTTTCTGACATTGTTGCACTTTGTTTGCTGTAGCATAGACTAGATTCAGACCTGCTGAATCTAGTTCTGTTTGTATAACTTGAGCACTAAACTGGGCCATCTTTTATTGGAGAGGGTTCCCCTGCACCCTAGTGGCAGGAGTGTGTAGTTAGAGCTCACCTAATTGATGGTTGCTGGAACATGGCTCAGTTTTGAGCTTTTTTATTGATTAATTTGTTTAAATCAGTTTGCTTCCATTTGCTACATAAACACTGCATTTGTGAGGGTTTCCGCTTGTTTTAGCAAAGCTCTACAGAGTTTGGCATCCAGCTACTGTACTGTCATATTTATCTGATCAATCTAAGGCATTTGCTGATCTCTGCAGAACTTAAGAATTTTTCACTGTATATTGCACTTTTGAACTGCATTTTTACTGTATCACTGTTTATCTGAACTGTTCTTTTTTTTTTTTTTTAAATTGTTGCACTGTGTTTGCTGTAGCATAGACTAGATTCAGACCTGCTAAATCTAGTTCTGTTTGTATAAGTCAAGCACTAACCCAGGCCATGTTTTGTTGGAGTGGATAGGGTTCCCCAGCACCCTAATGGCAGGAATGTGCAGTTAGAATTCATCTGATTGAAGATTGCTGGAACAGGGCTCAGGTTTGAGCTTTTTTATTGGCTAATTTGTTTAAATCAGTTTGCTGTCATTTGCTACATAAGCACTGCATTTGCATAATTGCACTTGTTTGATCATCGCACACTGTCAAGCAGAAGTGGGCACCATTGGCGGTTAAAGACTCACACACTTCTGCCTGCAAATTTTCCGTTAGGACTCTGCTGGTGCTCCATCGGTGAGTTCTCATGATTGTCCCTCACCAAGTGATACATTCAGTGAATTTCCTGAGGAATGAACACAGATCCTACCCACTTGTCCTTCATTTGATTTGTCCATTTCTCCTGTCCTCTACTTTACCTTGTTCTTCCTGTCCTCTAGCTGTTTTCTGACCACATCAACTTACCTAGCATTATGGGCAGACAATTTCCCACAGTGTCTCCAGCCAGCCTGGTTAATATGGGCATCCTGAGGTAATGTAGCAAGTGCCTCATGTACACTGACAACCCACTTCTTCTAGTCCACAAAAATTCATTATGTGAGAGATGCATCTAAATCAAGAACCTAGAATCCAGGCTTTCTCGCTCATCAGTAATTCATCTGATACTAAGCAGGTTGTCAGCTTCCACACCTTACCTCCTGGACCTACCAAACCAACAACACATAAACCTATATATGCAGAGGTCCTTACCAGAAGCATACTTAAACATCAGAGACTCCCAAACACAAACACAAGCACGATTTACATAATACATCTTCTGCAGGACATACTACATATAATATATCACACACCATTGTCTCACCAGTCAAGCCCCTAATGCACCACTTATTCCTCAAAGCACCCCTAACACATGTCCCCCACCTAGTATTTCTGAGGAGCATGTCTTAATTGCCCTATTCCAAGGCCAAAAACACAGCCTTTTTGGGACCTGACAGCATTCCAGGCTGTGTTCTACATGGGTTTAAACAGGAATTAGTATCACCATTGGGCACACTTTTCAATCACAGCCTAAGCACTGTCTTTGTCCCAGTGGAATGGAAAACAGCTACTGTCATCCCTGTGCACAAAGGGGGTGCATCCATGGACCTCGCGAACTATAGACCCATTAGCCTGACTAGCCTTATCTGCAACACCATGGAACTAATTGTCATGGACCTTATTAACAAAGATATAGGAAATCTCCAAATGCTCATCCCCACCCAGTGTGGCTTTGCCAAGGGGAGCTCATGCCTGTTAAACTTGGTGGATTTCTTTGAAACAGCCACCAATGCCCTACATGAGGGAAATCTGTGCATATGGCCTACCTAGATTTAGCCAAGGCCTTTGACACAATCCCCCTCTCAGGCATCATTGATAAACTCAGACAGCTGGGTATCAACCCATATAACGTCAGGTGGGTTGCAAACTGGCTCACTGATAGAACTCATATGTCCAAAATAGGGGACTCCACCTCCTGCAGCAGATCTGTAACTGGTGGTGTTCCACAGAATCAGTTCTGGGACTCCTACCATTTGGAGTCTACTTCTCCGAAGTACAGACTAAAACTAAAGGACTGTGGCTGACAAAGTTTGCTGATGACTGCAAACTGGGAGCAATCATTGAAACTCCTAGTGATGCCAATATCCTTCGAGAATGTCTTATGCAGACTAATGACTGGTGCCAAAGTCATGGTCTTAAGCCTAATGCATAAAAATGTATTATCATCTCCTTTAGCAAGGGTGATATTCCTGCAAACTACCACAACAACAGCAATACGCTAAGCATACAGTAAATGGTGAAAGATATGGCCACACAAGTTAACAGCAACCTTAACTTTGATCACCATGTCTCCACAGTGGTAAGAAGGGCATTTTATATTGCTCATCTTATAAGTAAGGGCATTGCCTCCAGAAAAAAAGAGGTTATAACCCCCCCGTACTCTTCCCTCATCAGGCCAGTAATAGAGTACAATGCTCCCTTTAGTATGTTCCTTTCCAAACACCTGTAGCAATTGGAGAGACCACAAAGGTTCCTTACAAAGAAAATTCAGGGTTTTCAGTATCTGTCTTATGTGGACAGATTGAAATCATTGTCACTTTACTCTGTGTCATACTGACTGCTACGATGTGACCTGTGCCTTGCATTTAAAGCAATCTCTGATCCAGCCTTAATGGAAATACTGCACATTCACAAGTCAAATGGCACACGGGTCACTCGCTCAAAGAACCTTAACCTGGTATTTAACATCAACTGAACTTGCTGGAGAGGCAGATTTTGTCTTACAGAGGTTGCCCCAACCTTGGAACAAGCTTCCTGTTCATGTTAAATGAAGCCCCTCATTGCCCCTATTTAAGCATAATTTGGATGATTGGATGGATAACCAGAAATTCACTCCAGGGGTTCCACCTGTGTCCCTCTTGAATAGGGGCAAGAGATGCTGATTTTAGTGTTTGCTTGAACCAGACACCCTTGGGAACATGGGCTGGACTTGGCTAGGCTTGTAAGGGCCCTGGGGCCATTAGCCTAGTAACCTCCTATGATCCTATGAAACAGGTATTTGTAACAGTGGAAATAGAGACAAAACGGTCTACAGCAGATGTGTAATGGTGGAAATAGTATATAATAGATTATGCAACAATAAGGCACAGATAGAACATTGTGTAACACACACACACACACGCATACACGCATACACGCACACACACATGCACACACACGCACACACACACGCATACACGCATACACGCACACACACATGCACACACACGCACACACACACACATACACACACACACACAAACTGCATAATAGATATTACATAACATGGGGCGAACAGACAGAACATTATGTAATAAACATTTTGTAACAGCAAACCTTTCAACTGCACCCCATTATGAGGAATGTTTCTCATTCTGAGTCTTAAAAAGTCAATGTTTCTTGGTGTTCCATAATGAAAGGGTCTCTCAGGCATTTTAACTGATATCCACGGTACTTAATACTGAACCATATTAATTTCATCAAAAGAATATTTTATAAGTAAAAATTTTACCCATCCTCTGAACTTTCTTGTTGAAGTCATTAGTAAGCTGTTAGGTTGTGGAAGGTTGGGAACTGCATGTAACAGACTCTCTCAAACACACAAATCGCACATACACACACACACACACACACACACACACACACACACACACACACACACACACACACACACACACACACACATATCCGCACACACACACACACACACACTCACACAAAACAGTGTGTAATAGACATTATATAAGAGAAACCTAGAACACCTGTTTTATAACAGTAGGGACATAAAGACAGAAAATAGTACAACAGACATAATAGCATCATACACAGAACAGTTATAATAGACATTATGTACCTAAGGTCACACAGATGTGAGTGAGTGAGTGAGTGAGTGAGTGAGTGAGTGAGTGAGTGAGTGAGTGAGTGAGTGAGTGAGTGAGTGAAAGACATTGTGTAACAGTGGCCAGACAGACAGATCAATGTGTAACAGGCATATAACAGTGGGCACATTGAACAGTTAATAACAGATATATGGCAATGGACACACAGAAACAACAATGCGAGTTATAAACATTATGTAACCATGGTATACAGAACAGTGTTTAACAAATGTTATGCAACAGTGGATATATACAGACAGAATAGACATTGTATGACAATGCCACAAATTGGACAATGTGTGACAGTCATTATCTAACAGTATCAACATACAGAACAGTGTGTAAAAGACATTAAATAACAGGTACAGAAAATTAACAATCCTCACCGAATGCTTGATGCTCCATATCCTTTGCTCATCAACGATTTGCCATTGACAATTTACATTTCAATGTTTCAGCATGTTGATGATTTACTATGCTTCTATATCTATCTGTATATATATATATATATATATATATATATATATATATATATATATATATATATATATAAGTCCCCTTCATATGATCGAACTTTCAAAAGTTTGACTTTCATATGGCCGAGACCATATGATTGAACTTTTGAAAGTCCAAACATTCTTAACAGAGATCTCCATACAGCATGGAATGGGAAGATTTCCCTTTTACGCACTGTAGTGCAATCTCGGAGTTGGTATATATAAATAGCAGGGGGTCGGAGGTTCGATCATATGGTCTCAGCCATATGAATGTTGAACTTTTGAAAGTTCAATAATCTGAAGTAGACCTATACATATATATATATATATATATATATATATATATATATATATATATATATGTATATGTGTGTGTGTGTGTGTGTGTGTATATAGACATAGATATAGATATAGATATAGATATAGATATAGATATAGATATAGATAAATAGATATGGGTCCCTATCAAAAGCTTGAGTCTTCAGAAACTTGAAATTTATATTGTCAGGCAATTTGATCGAGTTTCTGAAAACTCAAAGTTTTTGAATGGAGATCTCGGTACAGTGTGGATTAGGAAATTTACCCTTTTCCCCACTGTAGTATGATTTTGGAGTTGGTATATATAATATGCAGGGGGGTTGGAGGTGCAGGGGGCTTGCACCCCTGCAAAAACATAGACAAAAGTAGATTTTCGTTGTTTCTTGAGTTATCAAAAACTCGATCATATCGTCTCAACATCAGTTTCTGCAAACTCAGTCTTCTGACATAGACCCATAGATATAGTTAGATAGGCAGATACATAGATAGATACATATATACGTATAGATCTCTCTGTCTGTATATCTATATATCTATATATATATATATATATATATATATATATATATATATATATATATATATATATATATATATAGAGAGAGAGAGAGAGACCCATAGATATAGTTAGATAGGCAGATACATAGATAAATATATACATATAGATCTCTCTCTCTCTCTCTCTCTGTATATATATATATATATATATATATATATATATATATATAGATATATATAAAATTAAAAAAAGTCAAAACAATTTAACAGATCATTGTCTAATCTCAATAAAGCCCTCCAAGCTTGGTGTTACATGTAAGTTTGTTATTTCCTTGTAATTCTCAAGCTGTTAGGCATTATTGCTTGCTTATGTAGCAGTAGATACCCTTGCTCCTGAACAATGTATAATAAATATTATCTAACAGCGATCACAAATAAAACTGTCTGTAACAAACATTATATGACAATGGTACAAATAGAACAGTGTGTAAGTGATAAACAGTGGAAGTATGCACATAGAAGAGTGTGCAAAAGTCATTGTAATGCATAGAGCACTGTGGTTATGCCCCATACCTCTCAACTGTACAGATTTATGCAGAAAGTCCAGATTTTTGCCTCATATTTTAGTCTGTTTCTCATAAAATTGCGGTTTTCTGGCAAATCATTGCGAGTTTAAGTTAGAAAATGATGGCAGATATTTTAGTTTCAGGCTTCATGCCCTTCAGAAGATTCATGTTAATGCAAAACCTGTTATTCTGTCAAGTTTCTAATATTTAAAAGGTGTCCCTAGTTTTGGTCCATTGTCCCCCCCATTATTTATGGCTTTGTCTAGATTTCTTGCTCTAAGAGGTTGAGAGCTATGTTAAATATGCCCCAGTACTGGCAAAAGCTAAACTTATTTATTTATTTGTCGTTGTTTACCAGAATAGTCTGACAGTGTAATACTCATTTTCAGCGGAGGCCTAGGGAGAAAAGCTATATTTGCTTACATTGCATTATACTTAGTTCCAGTTAAACACAGTAGTTACATTTCTATTCACATTTTTATACAAGCAGTTGTTGCATTTAGACATTCTAAGATTTTATAGAGATGGAAGTTACTAAAGAGAAATCCCACATGCAACTTAATGGATTGTATGGGCAGCAGTTATCTATAAAAAATGTTTTGTCATTTCAGTGAGAGGTTGAATGTAGTCTGTTTAATGAGAGTATTTGGAGAATATCATACAGTGAAGACAAAGACTCAACCTTGAGATGGGCATGTGCAGGACCAGGATTGGTTAAGATGTTGTTTAAACAGTGATTTAAAACTATTGAATTTGTCAGAGAGTTTTATTTGTGTGGGGAAACTATTCCAGAGTTTAGCAACATGTTGGGAGTACAGTGAGTGTCCTGCAACATTATTTGACTTATTTGTAAGTAATAAGAATTTGTTACTACAGCAGAGGTCCCGTGACAAACAGTAGGTCAGAAATAAGTTATGTAGTAGAGGGCATTTTTCTGGATGATAAATGAGCTTATGTGTTGTAGCTAGTTTTGACTATATTAGGTAGTTGTATAGTTCAATCCAGTTTAATTGCTTTAAGCTATTACAATGATGGGTCCTCTGAAGAAAATTGGTGGCAAATTTAGCTATTTTATTGTAGCAAGAGACAAGCTTCCTTCTTTGAATTTGAATATTGTTTGTTTGTTGGGATAAGGGAGGGGCATAAGAGAGCTGGCAATAAGAAGGTGGTGGCTAGAGTTTTTTCTTGCAGTATCTGTAAGGAATCCATTGATCCTATAAAGGGAGCCTAGTTTCTGATGTGCAAATTTACTGGCATGCAATATATGCTTGTCATATTTGAGACTGCCATCTATTATAATACCTAGAAGTTTACTATGAGTTACAGTTTCAATGGCAGTATTATTTGCTGACCTTATGGTAAGAATTGCTTTTGACTTTGGCAACTTTTTGTGGTAAAAAGCATTAACTTTATTTTTTGGGGGTTGAGTAGGAGATTTGATTCTTTGAACCAGGTTTCTACAGAGAAGACATTTTTGAGTGATGTCCTGGAACTTATTTACTGTTGAGGTCATACATTTCAATGTTGAATCATCTGCATACTGAGCTAAACTAGCATAGTGAGTGGAGGTGTGGAGGTCATTAATGAATATATTAAATAGGAGACAACCCAGGATTCAGCCCTGAGGGACGCCTGTAGTGACTGGTAGAAAGGATGAGTAGGTTTTTGCCATTTAATGGCTTGTTGCCTTCCAGATAGGTAACTAAGAAACCACAACAAGGAGTATTGTGGAAGTCCTATTGAGGAGAGTCAAACGAGCAGTTGCTGGTGCGAGACAGTATCAAATGCTTTTGACAAGTGTAAGAATATGGTGGAGACAAGCAGACCATTGTTTCTATGTTGGTTTATTATATTGGTAAAATGTAGTAGAGCAGCAGTGGTGCTGTGCTGTGTCCTAAAGCCATGTTGTGTTTCTGACAGCATGTTATCTGAGGTTTGGTATTGCATCAACTGCATATGCATGCATTTCTCTAATATTTTGGGTGGCAGAATCACTATCAGTCTGTAGTTATTAAACTCTGTAGATGTTCCACATTTGTGGAGTGGTATGATGTACGATTTTTTTCACAGTGATGAGATGTATCTTTCTGTTATGGACCTATTAATTAGTATGGACACAGTGAAGGCTACGACTTCTGTGGCCATTTTTAGGTAGTCTGATGGCAGTTGGTCTACAGCTATGGAATTAGTTTTTAGATTAAGGATTAACTTCCTTATGAGTGAGGCAGGTAGTGGACTAAAATTGAAGAGATGCAGGTGGTTTTGACTATACAGGGGTAGACAGATGTATTAGTGTCTAAGAGAGATACTAATGATTGATTAAAGTAACAATTAAACTGTGCGAGGATAGGGTCTGTCATATTATCTGTTTTTGGAGAGGGAGTGGTGGTCTTGCTAGGGTGGAGTAGTTTATTTAGTGATAACCAAAACAGTTTTGGGTTGTTTTATGTTTGTCTTGTAGGTTGGTGTAGTATCTTTGCTTATCCTGTTTAACATGGAGTTTTGCAAGGTTTCTAAGATGTCTAAATTGCTGGAAGGCTTTTTGAGTTCTATTTTTATACCATAAGTATGTTGTTTATAAACTTGTTAACAGCTTTACTAGCATGATCATAACATCTCTTGGAGATTGTTTATCAACTGTTAAGCACAACTCTGTGTGCTTTTACAATCGGATATCATGTTAGGGGCTAACAGTGAACAGTGTCATCAAGCAAAGAAATACCTCATAAACACCTTCCACTCATCCACACAACAGGCCTTCCTAATACAATACACAGATGACTCCACACTCCTATGCTCATCTGACAACCTGGCACATGTCCAAAAAAATTGCTCGGGAAGAAACATGGCTTTGGAACTCCAACTCCTGCTCAACTGCCCCCCTCAAAAATACTTCTTTTTCCCCAAATCCCTCTGTTGTGGAAACAAAAATTAAAATCATCTCTGTTAATAATGCACCCATTGAAATTACTTCTCATAGCAAACTATTAGGGATGACTGTGGATGATAATCATAAATTTGACCTACATATACAAAATGTCATTAAAATAAAATCCCCAAAAACTACAGATGTTTCACAAGAGATAAAAATTTTCTCATTAACACAACTAACACTACACTTACCAGTACTTACCTTCTCCCCTCATCACTTCATGGCACTCCCATCCTTAGTAACCTTCAGTCATCAGAAAAATCAAAACTTGAACAATTCTATAACAAGGTGGATACATTTGCAAAAATACCCCTTCCAGATCCCATCACTGTACAGCACTGAAAAAGCATAAATTGGTTAAAACTACCCCATCAACTAACATATACACAGCTTCTTGCCACTTATAAAATTATCCAGCATTCATCTGCTAAATGCCATTCTACTCAACTATGTTCCCAATTTGTCATTACAATCCAATGATCAAAAACTCTTTTCTGTCCACAAGCCTATCAGATTTGCTGGGCATGGTCTAAACTCATAACCCCATCATAACCCTCTACTTATAACGGGGGTACACATGGACAGAACAATGTACAACAGAAGTTATGTAACAATTGGCATACATGAACATAACAGGGCATAACAGGCATTAGTACCAGTGAACATATGCAGACAGAAAAGTCTGTTACAATAATTAACAGACAGAATAGAGTTTAAAAGACTTCAGTAACAGTAGGTACATTTTGTCACAGACAGTATGTCACAGACATAGAGAAGATGTTTTGTAACAGACACTGTGCAAAAGTGGGTGCATGTACACAGAACAATCTGAAGTGCATATGTAAACGTTTTGTATGTTATGGGTATAATTCCATATAATGTTGGACAAAAGTAAAAAGAACCTACAAGGGCCTTTTTTGTGAGATGGACAATGTGGAAAGAAACACAACGATACTTTAAGACAGTCCAGCTATATGAAGAAAAGTAATACAGTAATACCATAAAAAAGAAAGAAATGTATAAAATATAAGCACAACTGAAACAGTCATTCATTTTGAGAGGAAGGAGTGAAACATACTTTTCGGTACACGAGATTGTGGTAGAAATAAATATGGAGAGGTTTTAACTTCAGCTTCTATGTGTTTAACTTCTTTCCTAATCTTCTATTCTACTTTCTGCCTTTGTGATCTTATTTTTTGTATTGTGAAATTTTCCATACCTCAGTGCCTTTGCCTGTATTTCTCTTGAAGTATCTTTGGAACTGTTTTTTTTGTATTGATTAGATTAGCTTTCTCCTTTACATAAATATTGCACTACATCAAATCTCTCTTTCTTTCTCATGTCCATGTTTCTTTTTGTATACCTTTCAAAAATCCATAGATTTTCTTCTTTATATTTCTGCATTTCCTCAGTTACTTCTTTTCCCAAATGGCCCAAAGTTTTTTGGTCTATGTAATGTTGTTCATAAATCTGTTGTATTAATCAACACAAATTTGCATTTGAAGCTTTTGACTGTTTTTCTTGTATGAGTATTTTCCTTTCCTGTAATTTCTATTTTAATCTTTTTACATATATTCTATCTATAAATTCTGGACTTCTTGAATAAGAGTAACAATACATAATTTCTTTCTTGTCCTCAATAGTCCACTCTATCATCTATCATCTTTATGGCTCTTTTTTAGTCTGTCCGTTTTTGTGTTTTTTTTTGTAGATTTCTCCTTTTTTTACAATGAGGAGGGGGCATCCTCCCCATCAGCCTGGCCTAACTCCATTATATGAATGTTTTTGTGTCTTGAATATTTTTCCCAGTTATTTTTTTAGTCCTGGCACCAGTGCACCTACCAGGATCGGTAACCTTTTTATTCTTGGACTTGTGCACCCAGCTATCTTTTTTTAACCTATTTTTGTTCATGATATATGCTATATAAAACACAGTTTATATATCACTGTCAACCTGGTGAAATTTTAAAAAACAGGGTCTACCTTGTGAAGGTCCTCACCAGGACTTGAGGATGAATTAATTAAATTCCAGCAATACTACTATCCTTTCCTTGCTGATTTTATCATCTCTCCATCTGCACCCCATTTTTATTCCTCTAGAGTATTCCTATTTTTTGGTGAGTCTTTTTTATGGTGTTTTGAACATGCAGATTGAATTTAGGGCTATCATCAATAATAACTTCAAGACATTTTATATAGGTGACTACTTAAATTTCAATTCTGTATAGTGAAAATATTTCAAAGTTCGCTTTAACAGACGTGAGATCTGGGGAAAGATAGCAGTTAAGTTTGCTTTTTTAGGGTTGAGTAGTACTTGGGCATAATGGAGCCATCTATCAACTGAGGAGAAAACTTTTTGTGTAATATGGAAAAGCTGAGACAGATTATTAGATGCAGATAAACATGTGGAATTATCAGCATGTTGCTTAAGAGAGGCTAGACTTGCAGAGGTATAGAGATCATTGATAAAGTTATAAAAGAGGAGAGGACCAAGAACAGAACCTTGAGGTACACCACGGGATATTCTGCTATTTTACAGATTCAAAGCCTGCTAATTAAATACCCATTAATCATTGTAATGAGAAGGGTACTCCTAGTTCAGACATTCTGTATATGAGTTTAGGATGCAAAACTGTACTGAAGGCATTAGGCAGGCCAAGAAATAGGGGGTCTATGTTACATGAACGAACGATCAAAATGTCAAGTACAGCATACTCGACAACCTTTGATCGAATGTTCATGTAATCGGAGACTACAAATATTGAAATTTGGAGTTCCAAAATGTTTTGGTCGGCCATCCTAGTCAATGTAGCATGTGACGTAGACACACTACACTGTTTGAAATGGCTAGGTAAGAGGCTGCTTTGTTCAATATACCAACTTCCGAGATCACTGTAAAATAATATTTTCAAAAGTTCCACCCTCAGGGAATTACAGTGCTATCTTGTAAAATTTTTTTGGGGGGGCTATGAGTTCTGAAGCTACTTGCAGGGAATGATTTGCCGAAAGAACTGGTCGATAAATGGCTAGAAATCAACCAGAAAGCTGGCTTACAGTACATGGAAATACTGCTATTTTACAGATTCAGAGCCTGCTAATTAAATACCCATTAAATCATTGTAATGAGAAGGGTACTCCTAGTTCAGACATTCTGTATATGAGTTTAGGATGCAAAACTGTACTGAAGGCTTTAGGCAGGTCAAGAAATAGGGGGTCTATGTTACATGAACGAACGATCAAAATGTCAAGTACAACATACTCGAAGGTGTGAGACAAATAAAATCTTTCAATTTTGTTTATTTCGGGGTTTTAAGGTTTCCAGGTTTTGAACTTTCGATCATAGTGTGTTGAGTATGTTGTTCTCGACATTATGATCATTCGTTCTTTTAACATTTTGATCGTTCGTTCATGTAACATAGACCCCCTATTTCTTGGCCTGCCTAAAGCCTTCAGTACAGTTTTGCATCCTAAACTCATATACAGAATGTCTGAACTAGGATATTTATGTTCATAGACCCTTCTCATTACAATGATTTATGGGTATTTAATTAGCAGGCTTTGAATCTGTAAACTATCATCAAAGTGGTGTGTAAATTTTAGGTAAGAACAGATATTATTTATGCAATATATAAATTCCTCCAGCTCTTCAGTTGTTCCTCACCATACCATAAACACATCATCAATAAATCTGACCATTTTAATAATGTACTTATTAAATATACTTTCTAGTACATTAGCTACCTCCCATTCATGCATAAAAACATTAGCGTAGCTAGGGGCCAATGCTGCACTTATAGCCGTTTGTTTGTACATATATATCTTCATAAAAGGACATAACATTATAACTTAAGACGATATCTATCATCTCCATTAGTAACCCAAAATTGTATTGGATGAATCAATGTTAATTTATAACATCAACTGACCTGTTTCCATCCTGTATGTTTCCATCATCATAGTAGATAAAGAGTTTATGTCTAACGTCACCAATATGTCACTTTCATTAACTACAATTTAAGAAGTCAAAACTATCTTTAATATAAGTCAAATTAGTGGGGACTACTTTTTGCAAATGTTTATCAATGAGCACTGACAAACCTTCTTTTTTACCATTCGCACTAGAAACAATGGGTCTTAGTGGAGCTCATTCAAATCCTTATGGATCTTTGGTATCCCAAAGATCCGGCTAATTTTAGGATTAACATTCAACAAAAACTTTTTCTAGTCCTTTCATCTATTCTCCCTGTACAGAACCATTCTTCTATACTGGAATCAATAAGCATATACCCTTTTTTTTACTTCTTTCATTGTAATCTTTTTGTAATATTTATCATCTGAAAATACTTCCCCCATTTTTCTTTCATAATCTACCCTATCCACATCATCATAAAGAATGAACCTTTGTAAACTTTCAAAAACAATGACAAATCATAATATATAAATTCAGTCTTTACACTTTCTTTCACTTTTGACAAATTATAATATTAAAATTCAGCTTTTATATCTAAAATCTCTATAAGTTATGCTTCACAAATATTCAAAAACCTTAAAAAAACTATCTACAATCTCTTCCAACTGGTTGGAAACAGCATAAAAATTAAAATTGTTACTTTCCTCTTTCCTGCTTTTCAAACATAACATAAAAAATTAAAAGTCTGACATAATCTCTCAGTTAATTAATAGTTTGTAACTTATTAGCTCTTTGAGCAGGAGCAATGTTCCATCCCTTGCTTAAAACATGGCACTGTTCTTCTGTTAAACAATAATTTGACAAATTAACAATATTAAATTGTTTCCCTTTTCTCCAATTCCTTTGCTGTTGGCCCTTCTTCACATTTTGCTTTTTTGGCTTAGTTTTATTAGTAGCAGACTATCATTTCCACCATTAGCTGCAACTTAGACCCAAGTTCTTTCTTCACCATTTATTCTTGTCAACTTATCAACTGATTGCTGATTCCCCTGGGAATTAGCAGTATTTCCATGTACTGTAAGCCAGCTTTCTGGTTGATTTCTAGCCATTTATCGACCAGTTCTTTCGGCAAATCATTCCCTGCAAGTAGCTTCGGAACTCATAGCCCCCCCAAAAATATTTTACAAGATAGCACTGTAATTCCCTGAGGGTGGAACTTTTGAAAATATTATTTTACAGAATCTTAAAAAGAAACTGAAACAAAAAGAAAATAAAGTACCTGCCTCTTGTTGTTCTGCTTTTAATGACTGACAAGAAAAATCTAAAAATAAGGAACAGAACTCTGTTTTTAGAAGTTTAAAATATAATTCAGCTAGACTAAAAATGCAGCTGCAAGCATTTTATCAAATAGTAAATACATTTTTGAAATGTGCAGAAGGTAAATTGTGTGGTATCTGGCATCTTTATCCTCTAAAACAGTTTAAAAAAGTTGAATGTAACCCAGACTTATTCGTCTGATAATGACTGGCCTCTAATTCCTTCAACTCCCCCTCCTTATGACCATTGTGCTTCCTATGAATCAGACAGCCCTTCCACTCGGAGAGAGGAGGTAGGGGTACATTTTGCAGAAAGCCTTCCTAGTACTTCTCTGATACTTCCTGAGTTACTTCCAGTACTTCTGCACATCCCCAAGGATCTGTTTATAGCACTAGATTTCAGCAGCAGGAAATGTTGTTTCACATTCTATCCAAATGTTAATGAGACTAGCAAATAAAAGTAGAGTTATATCAGAAACATATATATCCTGTCCAGCATTATCTGGACCAATGAAACCTCCAGATGTGTGAAGGAAGACTACTAATCTTACAGCATCTTCTGCTACCCTCCCACTGCCTATACCAATTAGACACAAGGATTTTTCGTGACAGCCTCGGTCTCAGAGTTGAGGAAAAAAGCGACAGAGACAAATGGAGGATCCACCGAGCCAAACCATCAAATGGATCTGGATGGTAACAAAGATTCATAGATATATAATATTTCAAGTAAGACTCTGACTTCTCTGCAAGAATTGCTTTAAAAATGTGGACTTACTTTTATCCCTGCTCAAAGTTCTAAGTTTAGTGAGACTATAATCGATATAAAGATGTTCACACATAATGTTATGTTGAAAATGCCCTATTCTAACAGTAATAGTTATATGTGTTTTAGGAAACATAATATGTTTCAACCAGTTATGCACCCCCTTCTTGAAACCTTTTGTAAAAATTGTGAGCATGACCTTGCACAGGCTTATAGAGATGGTCAACTTAGAGAAACTTTTTTAATTTAGATGCATCAAAGAGAAAGGCACTTAGTGAACTGCATCAAGATGATGACATTATTATTAAGAATGCCGACAAGGGAGGTCCAATTGTCATCATGGATTATAAGTATTAATCTGACACAATTTTTGATATGTTATCTGATAATAATGTTTATGCTGGTGTTGATTTTGATGTTATCGAGAATTTGAAAGACCATGTTTATGCTGCTATATATGATTGTTACTGTAGTAAGCTTATTCATAGGAACATTTTGATTATTTAGTGGTAGAGTTTCCATTAATTCCTACTTTCCATGGATTGCCAAAAATACACAAGGATGTGTTAAGACCCCCTTTTCAACCTAAAGTGTCGGGAGGTGGATGGCTCACTGAGCCTTTTTTATTTTTGTCGAAAAGAAGTTAAGACTTACTTTGGACAAAGAGAAACAAGTTTTAAAAGACACTCAGCAGTTTTTAGAGGATCTTTATAGGTTCAGTGAAATTAATAATGATGTAAGTGATGTTTGTTTAGTTACTCTTGATGTTGTTTCTTTACCCACTGCCATCCCTCATTTTCAAGGGATTAATATGGTACGTGAATTCCTTCTAAAGAACAGTGAATATGATGTCAACAACATAGATTTAATTTGTATGTTCTTAGAAATTGTTCTGGAGAACAATGTATTTCTCTTTGAGGAACATCTGTACATACAGAAGGTTGGCATAGCTACGGGCATATCTTGTGCCAATAGCTACGCCAACGTAGTTATGGCTCAATGGGAAAATACTTTTGTGTTGAATCTGAATGAGTATACTTCATGTCTAACATTCTTTCAAAGATTTGTAGATGATTTGTTTTTGGTATGGGATGGGACAGAATTACAACTATCCCATTTTGTTAATTATTTACAATCCACTACTTCTTTTCTTAAGTTTACCTACAAATCTTCTAAGACAGCTATTTATTTTCTAGATGTATATATACAGAAGGATACACAGTATAAATTCCAGACCACCTATTTAGAAAATCCTGTAGGAGAAAGACCTTATTACAAAGGGATAGTATGCACCCGGGATATATATTTCAAAATATTATTAAGGGACAAAGCATGAGAATATGAAGACTTAATAATAACGATGAGAAGTATCATGGTGATGTTAATATGTTTAGACATGAACTCTATGACAGACGATATAAGAAACGAGAAGTTGATAACACCATCAAAGAAATCTTTAAACATAGAAAGAACAAAGCAAGACCCTGTTTTTCTAATCAGGCTCTTGAAGCAAAGCTTCCTTGTAGCTCACATAACAAACATGATGTACCCCTTTCACTTTACTATACTAGTGATATTACTGGTATTCTTAACATTATTAAGTCCAAATGGTTTATTTTGCATCTTGACAATGAGATTAGAACAGTGGTGGGGGATAAGCCTAGCTTTGTCTTTAAGAACAAAAATCACTTAAAAGACAACTCTGCTACAAGAACAAGAATTATAGGGAGATAGGTAGAAATAATAGTGGTCCTTTAGGAACGTATAAGTGTTTAACATGTAACTTTTGTTCCTTTATAGATATGTTACCTAATTTCTTTCATCCTGTTACACAAATTGAGTACAAGTTTTACATCAAAGCAAACTGTCTTAGCAGGGATTTAGTCTACCTGGCTTCCTGTAAGGCATGCCCATGATTTTACATCGGCAAAACAAATAGGTCATTAATGAAACTATAAGAGAACATTTATATTGTATCAATATTAGAGATGCACATAATGCACTTGTTAAGCACTATATGGAAAGTGGGAATGAACACTGTTTTGGATTTAGAGTTATTGAACTAATTAATATTGATAAACATGGAGGAGATCATAAGAACTTTAAAGAAACTCAAGAATTACACTAGATTATAACACTGTGAGTAGATAAGCCTCCTGGCTTAAATGGAAGGGTCTCTATCAAACCTGTTTTAAAGGCAAGGGGTCTCTTTAAATGAGCTTTTATTTTTAATTGCTTAGTTTTATTGGCTGTTTTTTATTGGTTGGTTTGAATTAATTGTGTTAATTCACTTGTATATTAGTAGTTTGCTAGTTGGATTTCATGGTCTGAAGAAGCACTATTTTATTGTGTGAAAGCACTTAACTATTTCATTTCATCTGTATATTAGTTAGTTGTTTGCTAGTTGGAGTTCATGGTCTGAAGAATCACTATTTTATTGTGTGAAAGCACTTACCTATTTCATTAAATAACTTGGATTTTATGCTCGTGGCCATGTTTCTGTGCTTTATTGTATTTAATGTTACAGATAGTACTGACTTACCATTAGGTCTTTTCTGTGTATGGGTCATGTAATCTACATAACAGGGAGTTGACAGTTATATTACATATCCAACATACATGACGTATGTGATGATTACAAACATAACACACACCTGATAAGTCCTCGTGGGAAGATGATGTGGTAGAGGAGGGATAAACTTCAACTACTGTAGGGAAACAAAGTCAGCATTATTAATCACATTATTGCCAGCATGCACCATTTAACAGTATTAAAACACACAGTAGGTATTACATAGACATGCCACTTGTTTGTACACTTGATGGTAATGCAGTCTGTCCTATTAAGGGAGAAGGACACGGTATTAATGGAGGACAAGAAGAAGAATAACAGTAATGGCATGTATGAAACATATGTGTTAACATACCACTGACAGTCTCCAGCTGTTGTGAGTCCATGTGTTGTACTGCAGATCCTGCAGTGGTAAGGTAAAGATAAAGGCAATGCAGTCATGTCAATGTAGTACTGACAGGGTGACATATATGACACAGTAACAGGGGCTGCAGATACTGATGTGCACCAGCTGGCCAGATATCCCTGTGTAGAAAAACAGTGACAGTAATGTCACGTATCACAAGTCTGCTGCACATTGCAGCAACCTAAGAACCTGTTGTGAAAACATACCTGGTGTGTCTGTACTTGCACCTGCTTTGGCCTCCAGCAGATTTACCTGTAGTATACAATGTTAGGGAAATATCAATATGACAGTAAAAGCAGTGCCATGACATGAGGCTGAGGCAATAATAGACAGTGGTCACTGTAACATGTATGGAGACACTCACCTACCATTTCCTGGTGTTGCATAGTTCTCAACTGTACAGATTTTTGCCTCATATTTTTGGTCTGCTCCTCAAAAATGTGTGGTTTGCTGGAAAACCACTATGGATTGAAGTCACTAAATAATGACATACATTTGAGTTTCAGACTTAATATCCTTCAGGAAATGCAAGCTAACACAAATCCTGTTAATCTAACAACTTTCTAAGTTTATAAGAGCAATCTTTAGAATCTGTCCCTATTTTTAGGCATCTGTCCCTCCATTATTTTAGGCTTTGTCCAGATTGCTTGCACTAAGAGCTTGAGAGGTATGTGGTGCTGTGCAGAAGCAGATGGACCTGTGAACATTAATGCAGACAGAAGTACATGATAGTTGCACTGTTCTGTCTGTACTGCAGTTATGTGACTCCATGTCATTACACTTATGCTGATCATCATCACCCTGTATGGATCTCTGTGCATGATTCAATTCCTCTGCTGAAAATCAAAAATTATAATACATAAATATGCATGCATCAGCAATATGCAATGATTTATTCTATAGTCACCCATGTCATGCAAAGTATCACATATATGTTCAGCCTGGAACTTCTGCTTCTCTCCTACCCCTGGGTATGTATCTCTCCCCACTTGCCATATGCAGGGATGCAGGAAATTCATGTGTCACCACTGGTAGCATCCCTAGAGCTCTCATAACATTGTAATCTTTTGGCTGCATGGAAGATCATTACCTCAGCCTCTTCTATTGCCTATCCTGTCTCCATCCTTATCAATAGGTCAATTCAGGAAAACTCTGTCCCTAATATCTGGAAAAAGTCCTATATTATAACTTTACATAAAGAGGGAACTCCACTGACCCCCTTCAATTTCAGGCCTATTGCAATACTATCCCCTGTCTAAGCTTCTAGAAAAGTGCATACACAAGCAGCTCATCTCATATCTCATCCAGGAAAATCTCTTCACCCCAACACAATACGGTTTCCGACCACATCATAGCACAACCACAGCACTTCTTTCCTTTACCACCTCTGTCCCTATACCTCTTAACAATAACAAATTAGCATCATGCCTCTTCCTCGACTTTTCCAAAGCATTTGACAATGTGTCCCACAAACTCCTTCTCTCCAAACTCTCCCACGTTAATCTCTCCTCCTCTACTCTATCCTGGTTCTCTTCAAACCTATCTAATGGAGCTCAGCCAGTCGAATAGCTCTATGCAACCTCACTTTTCCTCCCTGTTCAAACTGGTGTACCTCAAGGCTTCATCCTTGACCCACTATTATTTAACATTTTTATTAATAATCTCTACCAATCATGCCCCCTCTCCACACTCATACAATATGCTGACAACTCGACCATCATCACAACCTCTGACAATCTACCCCACCTACTCACCCTCACTCAAGACACCCTCCACTCTGCTGAAAGATGGCTCAGCACTAACCAACTGCTACTAACCCCCAATAAAACAAAACTACTTCTCTTCCTCCCTAAGTCCCTCCAACACCTCAAAACATCCTTCTCAGTCTGTTCTTTAAACAACACTACTAATAACATCAAATCTCACACTAAACATCTCAGAGTCTATATAGATGATGAACTTAAATTTGATGTCCACATTTATAAGTGCATCAAGAAGACACACCAAAAACTAGGATCACCATACAGAAATAAAAAATTCTTAACACAAGAATCTAAATTGTCCATAGCTCAAGCCTACCTATTGCCTACCCTACTATATGCTTCCCCACTATTCACTAACTTCCAAAAAATTAGTCAACCAAACTCGAGCTTACCTACTACAACACAATTGCTAGATTTACCAATAACCTTCCCTAGCGCTCACATCACTGCCTCTCCTTACAAAAACTGTACTGGTTAGAACTCCATAATCAACTCCTACTACCTCAACTCCTTCTGACACATACTATCATCCATCAACCAACAGCTTGTCCATCTCTAGCAATCATCATCTCTCCCTATATTCCTAATTGGGAACTTCGTAGCTCTGACCAGTACCTCCTTCAAATCACCAAACCTAATAAAGCCATAGGAAAAATGCTTTATAGTCACTCTCTGAAGTACAGGTCAACACTAAGGGACTCTGGCTAACAAAGTTTGCAGATGACTGCAAACTGGGAGCCAGCCATTGAATCCCAAATGATGATGATGTGGATAAACACACAGAAACAGATGACAGATTGCCAGAGCCATGGGAGCAGGCCAAGCTCAATGAATGCCCAAGAAATGTATTTTGGAAAAAAATGGGAAAAAATGAAGATATAGGTACCAGTACTAACACTAACACAGAAAGACACAGAAAGTGTGATAAGAGACTTGAGACACAGGGTGGTCACCTTAGATAACCACTTCGACAACAGTCCCAGGCCATCTATGTCAGGAAATCCTATGTGGCACACACCATCACACAATCAAAAAAGGGATGTAGAAATCCTCATTCATTCCTCATTAGACCCATTATAGAATCCAACGCAAGAATTTGGCGTAAGACCCATCTGGTATAACATGCAATAACTGGAAAACCTCTCAAAAGGCCTCCTAAAATACCTCACTAAAAGAATCACAGGCCTAAAGCAGATGCCCAGTAGATGCCGCCCGCTGAATCTCATAAAAACTCCAGCTATACTCAGAGGATATCGGCTATCTCTGTCAAACATATGTTCACATACATAGCTGTTGGAATCTGCTACACTTAAAGAAATCGCTCCATCCCCTCACAATCCCAATCCCCAAAGAGTGCCAACATCATCACAATAAACAAAACTGACCAGAACAGGGACAAAGAGACCCCAGACTACCCAGCCATCACCAGACTCTCCCCAAGAGCCTTCTTGCTTCCTCTTTGATTGTGGATAACCTTGACCAGTTGGATGGGGGATCACGCAAGTCCAGGGACACTGGATCCTGCTAGACAGGGTCGAGGAGTCTCAGTTAGCTCCTCTTGGAACCAACTCCCTCTCCAAATCAGAACTATCCAAAACCCACCTAACTTCAAACTCACTATAAAGGAATATCTGTTCAACTCCTGGAAATGTCCCTGTAAAGACCCTACTTGAACCCTGCCTACACTGCCCCCGCTTTCTTGATTTCCCTGACTACTCTGCCTCTTCTTTCCTCACCTGCTGCCACTTTTCTCACTGTTACCTATTCCTATCTGTATATCTTGACTCTCCTGCTCTTTGACCTTGCCCTCCCACTATACCCCATCTTCACTTTATACTTCTACCTCCAATCTCTTCCTACTCTTTCATTCTATACCCTCCTTTTCATTCTACTCTGTGCATGGATCACTCTCTCTGACACCTGTATGCCCCACTATACTAGTTAGTATTTTCCCTTTCCAAACTATTGATTGCTCAATGACAATCCAGTGCTTGTAAGGCACAGGATTGTTAATTTCTATGTTTAATTTTTTTTGTTTGTTTTTTTCCTCTTCATACATTGTAAAAATGTAATCTACCTATGCAGTATGCTACCTCTTCTTGGTTGTATATTTTAAATGTTGTATTGCGTGTATGTGTAAATGCCTTATTAATTGTAAAACTGCTTTGCTGTAATTGGAGCTTTTCTCCTTGGGACTCTGCTGAAAAAGGGCACCTGCCCAGCCAGACCAACACGGTTAATAAATGGCAAATAAATAAAAATAAATAAATAAATGTCAGAGCAGCATCAGCATGAGGCCTCACATGATCTATTGTGACCTTCAACTACATTAATCATGTTGGTGATGTCATCCCACACCTCATTCCACTATAATGTATTCTCTGCCTATCCAAGGAGTCTCTGTTCATGTTATAATCTCATTTTCCTGTGGGGAAAAACTGTCATTCCTAGGTCTATTTGTCATCTGAAAGACAGTGATATGCACCTGCTCATATTCATGTGAGGCGCAGACCTCTCAACCAATCGGGGACAAATTTCAACAGAATCAGGGACAAGTCAAGAAAAAATCAGGGACAATCAATGACACTTTTAAAATATTAGTGCTATAACCTTGAAACATTGACAGAATCAGAGCATATGAATTAATACACATTTTCTGAAGTAAAAGAAGTCTATAACTCTTAATTATTGTCATTATTCATTAAGTGTAATGCACCACCTTTCCTCCAAAAGTTACTAGTTTTAGGAGGGATTAAGAGGGACAGAGCTAAAATTTGAGTCAAAATCAGGGACGTCCCTGAAAATCAGGGACAGTTGAGAGGTATCAGGGCTCACTTATGGAGATGATTATGTGGCCAGCTTATGGTAATATAAACATTATGCTTTGTTGTGCATTGTCAAAGTCAATGAAACAATCACTGTGACATATAGTAATGTGACATATAAAAAAGTTACAACAATGCCTGCATACTTAATAGTTGTAAAAGCAATAACCACATGTGATGGTTGTGGAGGTTGTCTGTGGGTTTGAACCCCTGACAGTACATATTCATTGAAGGGAGGTCTAAACACAACAACACCATGCCATAGGAGCCACAATCTGCTTGCATTTCACAGAAAAATGCACCACAAACATATCTGTGCAACATAAATGTGTGTTGCTGCAGCTGTAATGCAATTGCGACCTAAACAGACAAGTATTCAAAACAATCTGTCATATAACATGTTATACATGATGACCTCAGATCAGCTCAGTCATTACTGAGCAGTGAATGTCATCCAATTCAGCACAGATTATCTGTAAATTATCAATTGAACAACTTACAGAAAGCGTCAGAAAACCTCAGGATCTGCAAACAGGCCACAGGTATTATGGATCCTTTTTGTATTGAACCAGTAGTTATTAGAATTCTTTTAAGAGCCATCATTGAATAAATATCCCTAACAGCAAAAGGAATACATAGTACATACAGATACTGTTGGAATCCATAGGATTCCACACATATATACCACAGAGTGTATGGAGTCACCCGTAAGATATATGGATAATCCAGAAATCCATCTTTATGTACTGTTCACTTTTGCTATGTAAATCTGCCTGTATAACTGCACATGGGAAATTACTGCATGCCCTTGACAAAGATATCAACACCTATATGCATACAAGGAATCACATACCACTCCAGCAAGTTACAAACATCTGTCATAATGCATTAATTTTCCATAAAAGCATAAAACTAAATAGATGCATTTGAGAATGAGCAATGTTAAGATAGGTGTATAATGAGCTAATATACTATAAAACAGAAATGCTAGTAGGTGCCAGTTTACCTTATCAGCTGCCTATGACTCAGGTATAACTAAAAGTAAGAGCAGCTAATGTGCATCTATCTTTTAAGTACCATTTCCACCAAACATAACTAATGCGGTTCATTACAATTCCAGGTTTTGGAATTCCATTTGTGCACTTCTATGTGTTATTGTCATAAATAAATAACATTAAGAATTTGCCTTATATGCCTTCAGTCAGTAACAACACTTCAGGATGTGCAAACAGAAATTTTACTCTTACAGCGCTGGGAGACAATCTTCATAGGCGATGTTAAATTAGTCCCTCTGAAGAGAGAAAACCTACATCTTTTAGACATTTTTCTTATCAAACCTGGTCATGTACTTTCATTATGTTGCAATGACTCTAAATAATAGAAGACTTTGCAAATGTCCTCATCCTTCGTGATTTTTGCCTCGGACTTCATATGAACACCTTTCTATACATGATCCACCTGCTTCCAAGGGGTCTTATTTCTGACCTTGGATGTTTCAAACCTTCCCTAGCAACATTGCACTCCTAGCCTGGAGGAGCCAGGCTAACAAATTATTTTTGTAGTAACTAACATGCCTCTACTTCATACAGCACACTTTTTCCTTATTACATATTAAAAGAATGCAGTTAGGACACAGCAATACTCTAGCTTATGAAGCTGTATTTTCCTAGCCCTGCATATAAATTATATTTGCTTTTTAACAATCATATTATAGCAACATTAATAAACTGAGATTAATATGCATTTAAATAACTAATCTTGTCCCATAACAGTTTCCTCCCTCTGACACTAAAAGTGTTATACCATACATATAATTATATTTTTATTTTTCTTAACATAATAAAATACGCCTCTGCATCATAATAGTCATTTTCTGTTGTACTAGAATTGTTATTGATTGGTACATGCAGTGGGAGTTCATGTGCAGGTGAGGTTAAACATTTTGTAATCACAGCCTTTAGAGTAGAAAATACCAAAATGATCACAAATATAATAAAAAGTACAATGACAATACCCTGGATTATGCTAATTCCCAGGTTACCAAAAATACTGCCCAACCATCCAAAAAGTGTCCATTGTTTTGATGTGCTGTCCAAATCTTTGACCCTTTGTTCCATAAAATCTGCCAGGTTTTCCTATTCAGCATGATAGTCACTCCCTATGAGGCACATGCCTCCCGTTTTGCAGCAAGCATTATATCAAATGCCATTCGATTTTGTAACACCACAGTTCGCATTTCAGTCATTTATCGATTTGCCATCCTGATGTGATTTGAAGTTTCGCTGACCACCTCCTGTAGAATTTGGGCAAGCATGGTGATTTCAAGCATTGTCCTTTGCACTCCATACCCAGGATTAAAAATTGAAAATACTTGCTCTGCCCAGTGGATTGCTCGCTTATTTCTCAGTCTACCTGCTAGTGGGTGCTCAAAGTATTGAATAGCAGGAGTAATATAGCCTACAAAGCAACATCCAGATAGGCAACCAGGGCTAGGCATGATCACCACAGATGTAATAACGGTCACTTATCATGCCCATGCCATGCCACCAGTCATACCTTTTTAAATGCAAAGAGTCTAACACATTCTCATGCCTGGTGTAATTACATTTGCTTTTCCCTACTAGTACAGTCCCATTTTTGGAATAACATGTGTCTCCATGATGTGTGGTTGTAAGTTGAAGAGACACAACCCTTGAAAAATCTGTTACATTATGCCATTTACGCTGATGTCATTAAGGTCCTTTTCAAATGACGCCTGTAATGCAGGGATAGGAATCATAGAAATCCCTGCCTTAGAATGATGAGGTATATATAAACATATTCAGCAGTTTGTTTTGTTTAGATTTTTGGCATACTACCGAAGGACCAGCAAGAAACTGTTTTCTCTTGATCAGTTTGTAGAAGGGAACAGCAGCAGAAACAAAGCAAAAGTACCTGTTGTCACTGGATCTATCATGGACTGCTACTGAAGTCGACCTTCTCACTGGGCAGATGAGTTATTTGTCACACCTCGATCTCCATCTCTTGGCTGTGATGATTTGTCTGGGGTCCCCACACGGTAGGTCTTCTTGCAATGAGATGAATGGATCCACATTGGTAGTCCTGCACAGCGCACTGCAGTCAAGGTGGTTAGCAGGACCTGAAAAGGCCCCTTCCACCTCGGGCTCAGGCAGTTTTTCCTCTGGAAAATTTTCACGTACACCCAATCACCTGGTTGTAGTTGATGGCAGGGCTGGTCAGGAGGCTTTGGTAATGCTGCTCTTACTGTTTAATGATATTGCTGCAAAATTTTGAGGCGTCTCCTGCAATAAGAAATCATAGCATCATCTGACAAAGTTAAATCGGTATTTCCCACCGGAGGGGTAGCTGGAAGGGTCATGGGTCTCCCCATTCATATTTCATACAGACTCAACTTCTTGGTGGCATTCAGTGAGGCCCTCATACTAATTAATGCTAAGGGAAGGGCTTTGGGCCACTTTAAGTGGGTTTCAGCATAAGTCTTCAAAATTTTATTTTTAAGGGTCCTGTTTAACCTTTCCACTAATTCAGATGACTGGAGATGGTTGAGACAGTGAAGACTCAACTTAGTTTTAAACTTTTGTATAGTTCTTTACACAGTCCATTATTAAAATGTGTTCCCTGGTCACAGTTAACAATGCTGGGTATACTGAATCTCAGTATAAATTCAGATAGCATTTTTTTAATAACTGTGACTGCATCAACTTTGTGACAAGGGTAAGCTTCTACCCATGCTGAGAACATACATACTACCATCAAAATAAATTGTAAATTATTAGTCTTAGGCATCTGGATGAAATCCAGCTGAATGTTAAGAAAAGGTCCCCAGGGTGGAGATAAACCTGCAGATTTACTGTTGGCATGTTTACTTATGTTATATTCCAAACATATACTGCAGTGTTGTACATACTGAAGTATCAAAGTGGAGACATGAGGGGCATACCATCTTCGGGTAATTTGATTAAATAAAGCTGTCTTACTTTTTTAATTTCTCCAAGTCTTTTGGGTTTTTAATACCATGATGGGAATGGACCCCATTCCTAAGTCAAAGTACAATTAAAGTTTGTGAAATTAGTATTGTTTCACTCTTTGATGTTAGCCAAAAGTGCTCTTCGCAGCACCCGCAATGTGCCCAGTAATGACTTCTTTTGCAGTTCGTACGGTGTTACATGAATTGATAACATATCTAAATACGCTTGCAAATTCTTTTTTATAAGACCAGTTGCTCCTACTACTATTGGAAATGTCTGGGTATCTTTCTTCCACATGGCTCTCGTTTCTGCCTGCAGCTTGAGGTATTTAAGACTTTGTGTCTCTCTGTACGCAATACACTGTAGTCACTAGGTGTGGTGATTTCAATGATCAATGCTACTTTTGTCTTCTTTTCTTGGACCACTATGTCTGGTTTTCTAGCATCTATCTTTTGGACTGTTGGTATTGGGTGATCCCATGTGCTGTAAACTTTATCATTTTCTATGATTTTCTGTGGCTCATGTTTCCAGTGTTTTTCAGTCACTTCGATACCATAATGTTTGTACAATCTCCAGTGTAACAATTGCACCACATTATTATGCCTTCGGTATACAGTCCCTCTGCCATTAGAGATTTGCAACCAACAATAAGGTGTGTGATGGTTTCCAATTCGGCTCCATGTCTATTTCTTCCACATGTTCAATGGATTTAGTAAACCAGCGTGTATGTAGCCCACTGTCTTGGGCTGCCAATATTAACCTTTCATTTCTTGATGTAAATTCACCTCTCCTTAACCATTCCTGTGTTCGTTCTTGATCATCAGGAGGCTCTTCTAGAAGTTTTATATACTTGTAAATATATTTATGTTTTTTCCACATTTCTTGACTTCTCACCTGGTCCTTCACCTTTTATTCTTTCTTTTGCTTTTTAGCACATTCAGTTGCTGCTTGGTTTTTATCCACTTCTGGTTTGATTTCCATTCCTGTTTGACGTCGATATGCTTCTTATAAATTAAGCAGAGATGTCATCTTAGATTTATTCTCCTCCTGTTTCAAAACTTTCACCACATTTGGATCTTGTGAGGTCAGTAGATATGTGTGAATTCCCACGATTGCAGATCTATACATGTAATCAATTTCAAGGAGGCCCATACCTCCTTCAGAATGGAGAATATATAATCTTGGTATACACTGATTTTTATAAATCATTTGATGAGCATGAAGTATCATTCTTGTTTTAATATCCAATCTATCCAACACTTTTTGGGGCCAGTCAATCACTCCAAAACTGTAAGTTAGGACAGGAAGAGCAAATTGATTTATAGCTTGGATCTTGTTCCTAGGTGTCAATGCTGTTTTCAGGATTAATTTAAGTCTTCTAAAGTATTCCTTACTAAGCTTTATTCACATTTGTTCATGTTTTATTGCTGATCCATCATCAGTTCCCAAGTATTTATACACTCCCTCTTGCTCAAACTCTTTTATATCACATTCTTGTCCCAAACTGATATTTTCCTGGTGCTGCAGTTTTCCTTTCTTAAAGGTTGCTTTTGCACATTTATCAAGACCAAATATTCCAATAGCATCTGAAAAGGTTTTGACAACCTGCAGCTGTGCTTTCAGCTCCTCATCTGATGAGCTATACAGTTTTGAATTATCAACAAAGAGAAGATGAGTAGTCACTAGACTTTGTTGTTTTTTAGAAGCCAAATTATAGCCATAACCTAAGCTGTTAAGTAAACAGCTTAATGGATTAATGGCAAGGCAAAATAGCAACGGTGACAGGGAGTCACCCTGGAATATCCCCATTTGGAATTTTATCCCTGGGATAATAATCTGTCCTTTATCATGGCTTAATTGCAAAGTAGTCTGGCACTGTTTCATGGTTACTGTAATGTAATCAATCAGTGTAGGATGTACCTTATACATTTTTAAGGACTCTTTTATCCATGAACTTGGGATATTATCAAATGCTTTTTTATAGTCAATCCATGCCATACTTAGATTCTTCCCTTTCTTACAGTTCTCCACTATAACTTTATTTAACAACAAATGATCCTTTTTTCCATATGACTTTCTTTTATTACCATTTTGTTCTACTGCCATATCTGAGTTTTCTTCTAAATGACTATAAACTCTGTCAGCATAAATCCCCATGTATAGTTTATACGTCGTCGGAAGACAAGTTATTAGTCTATAATTTTTAGGGTAGCTTGCAGTTTCACTCTTAAATAAGAGCATTGTTTTTCCTGTTGATAATCCATGTGTTGTCTGTTTGGGGTGTGCATATAAACAGCTCTTACTCATGGCTAGATTATCATGTAAAGAACTTAATACTTTAAGCCAAAAGTTAGGTACTGCAGCTGGGCCTGGGGTTTTCCAGTTGGAGGCTTTTCTTAACTTTGTTTCAATCTCTCTGGTTGTTATTTCATCCCATTTCATATCCTGTACCTTTAAACTTCTTATTCTTTCCTTTACTTCTATCCATTTAGTATCTTTATGTCCACAGGATCTTCATAGATACTTCTCCAAAATGTATCTACTTCCTCTTTTTTCAGCGGTCTATCAATTCCTTTTACCTTATTTCCCAATTCTCTATAAAACTTTTATGGATCATCAGTAAATTGCTTATTTTGTGCTTTTCCCTTATATTTATCTTTGTATCTTCTGCCTGTTTTAAAATTTTTAGTTTGTTATCCCCAATAGTGCATAATAGATCCTGGTCTGTTCTAATACTGCTCATTGCTTTTATCACATCTATCTTTCTTAATATTTTTGTTGATCTGTTCCCTCTTCTATAATCTTCTAACAATGATACCTTGTCTTAGCTGCTTTATAGTTTTCTCTGTTTGATATTTCCATGATGGTATTCACTTTTGCCCCCCCTTTTTCCCTTGCTACCCTATGTTGCTGTGGTAGAATTTTATCAGTTATTAATTTAGCAGCACAGTAATATATTCTGTTTACTTCTGTTATATCGCATGGATCTCTATGGACAGTCCTAATTACTGTGTTTGTTTGTTTTATCAAGCTTCTGACTTTTGGGGTTTTATTAACCTTCTGCAGTGTAGTTCTCTCATTGATTTTGATATATCTGTCTTTGTCTATTAAATCAAGCAACTCTTCTCTTAACTTCTTTTCTTCCATACTGAGGGCACATCCCTTGTTTTCCATTTCCTGCGGGCATTCTATAGAAAGTTCTATAACATCTTCTGGTGGCACATTCTCTTCAATTTCATCCTGTGTCATCTGTTGTTCTGTCATATGGGAACTCACTGGCCTATCACCCCTCAACATTGACTGCATCAGAGTTTCCACAGTTTCCTGTTAAAGCTGTCTTACCTGTATGAGCTGGTAGAGGGTAT
Organism: Protopterus annectens; assembly: GCF_019279795.1. Classification (NCBI taxonomy): domain Eukaryota; kingdom Metazoa; phylum Chordata; order Ceratodontiformes; family Protopteridae; genus Protopterus; species Protopterus annectens. The sequence continues at coordinate 1,883,254,659 of NC_056733.1, read as the reverse complement.
GTCCTTACTAGATAAGGTAGCAAAAAGGCAGGTGCCACCAGTCGGCCATCCGGATGTCACCATATGCTGTCAGAGGATTTTCTACATCCATCCTTGAGCCACCTCAGAACTTCTCCCTGTGGTGCTTCAGCTTGAAAGGCTGACGACTTTTCAAAACCAAACATCATTACTGTTGCAGTTTGTTAATATTAACATACAAAGATGTTTACAACAATTTACTACTGCTTGTTTAGCAGCTTGGTATGCTAAGTTGTTACCTTTTGTAACAACGTTTAACCCCTTTTGGTGTGCACAACATTTGATTACAGACAGCCTGTTAGGTAGCAAAAGTGCATCTAGCAATGATTTTATGTACCCTGAATTTTTAATTTGATTTCCTGAAGAGGTCGAAAACCCTCTCTCTTTCCAAAGTTGTCCAAAATCATGTACCACCCTGAAAGCATAACAGCTGTCTGTAAAAATAGTGGCCACCTTGTCTTTGGCTAACTCATAGCCTTTTTGCAAAGCCATTATCTCAGCTATTTGAGCAGAGTGAACACCCTCTAATCTTTGTTGCAACAATATTGTTTCTTCGGTGCAGACTGCTATTCCAGAGATCAATTTCCTTGTTTGATTTCTTCCACAAGACCCATCTATAAATAAATTCAACTCAGCATTGGGTATAGGAGTGTCTTTTAAGTCCTCCCTAGGAGAAAGCAAATAGTTAGTTACACACACACAATCATGCTCTTCACCATCCTCAGTAGTAGGCAACAGAGATGCAGGATTTTGAACAGGACAGCGAATCAGAGAAATAGATGGATCAGAAAGAAGTGTAAGTTCATATCTAGTTAGATATGCAATTGAGAGCAGATGAGTTTTCATTTTAAGCAAAAGAGATGATACAGCATGAGGGACAGCTACTGTGAGATCATTCCCAAGCACCAACGATTGTGCCAAATTAACTAGAAAGGCAGCAGCGGCAACTGCCCTTAAACAGGGAGGATAACCTTTTGCAACAGAATCAAGTGCTGTGCTGTAATAAGCTAATGGACGATAGCTGCTCCCAATTTTTTGTGCAAGTACTCTTGAGGAAATCCATTTCTTTCATGACAAAATAAAATAAAATATTTATTATAATCTGGTAACTCTAAAGCTGGGGCAGTAGTTAAAGCTTGCTTCAAATTCTGAAATGAATTTTCCTCTTCACTATTCCAAAGGAGAGGCTCTGGTGTAGCCTGCTTTAAAAATTTGTCAAAGGTTTGGAAATTTCTGTGTAGTTAGGCATCCACTGTCTGCAGTATCCTGTTATACCTAGGAAAGGCTTAAGGTGTCTCTGAGTAGTCGAGCGTGGGGCCTTAGATATTGCATCAATACATGATGGTAACACTTGCCTGCTACCCTGAGATATTAATTGACCAAGATAATGTACCTGAGATGACCACAACTGTCGTTTTTTTCTCTAGACACTTTGTGTCCCTTCTCTGCAGGGAGAGTCAGAAGATGCAAGATATCCTGTTGACATTGCTGAAAGGAATTTGATGCCATCAGTAAATCATCTACATATTGTAATAACACAGATCCACCCAGAAATGTCACATTCTCCAAATCTTGTTTCAGAATTTGAGAAAATAATGACGGAGATTTAGAATATCCTTGTGGTAACCATGTCCAGGTATATTGCTGTCCTTGATGAGTAAAAGCAAACAGAAACTGTCTGTCAGGGTGAATTAGTATAGAAAAGAATACTGAACATAAATCAGTTACAGAAAAGTTACTAGCTATGGGTGGTATGTAACTCAGTATTGTTGCTGGATTTGGAACGACAGGAAAATTAGGTAGTACTGCATTATTTGCAGCCCTCAAGTCTTGTACAAATCTATAAGTATCCTTTCTTGGCTTTTTCACTGGAAAAATAGGAGTATTACAAGTACTTTTAGCTGGTATTATTCCTTGGTGTATTAGAGACTGAATTACAGGTTTGATTCCCTGCTCTGCTTCTGGCTTTAGTGGATATTGTGGAACTCTATAGAGAGGTTTTGATGGGTTTAATTTTATTTTTACTGGTTCTGCTGATTTCAGTATACCTACTTCATTTGCATGCTTAGCCCACAAGTTGGCAGGTACCTGCTGTAATAATTATCCATCAGCCTGTATGCTTCGAGAAGGCTGTTCCTCAGCTTCTGCTAAAACTGCCAATACTCCCCCCTCTGATCCTGTTGTAACATTTAGATACACCCCTTCTGGGGTACAGTAAATAGTACAACCCAGCTTGCATAACAAATCTATTCCTAGCAGATTTACAGGTGCAGTAGTATTCAAAAGAAAAGAATGCTTTTCTTCAATCGGACCTAAAGAAATGGGGATGGGTACCGAAACAGGATATGTAACCATAGTATTTGTTACTCCAACTGCCTTTACTTTATACTCTGATACTGGTATTTGACTAGCTGAAGTAATTGTTAACACTGATCCAGTGGCTCCAGTGTCCACCAGAAATGGGGTTTTCTTTGAATTTACTTTCATTTTAATGTAGGGTCTGTTTTGATCTGTTGGCTATTGTATTATTTCCTTGACCTAGTCAGTATGCAACTTCCTGACTCCTTCCAATCTGAGGAGGTGGTGGAGGAAAAACTGCATTATTATAATTTGGTTGCCATTCAGTCCAAGTATCTTGGACTCATTGTATGTGCCTGTGTAGGCATTCCCCACTCCAATGTCCTGCTTCTCCACAATTGAAGCAAGATGTGTTAGATGAAGCCAGAGGGGCACTGCCAACCAGCTGCACCTTGTCCCCCTCGACCATCACTTTTGCTAAATCCTATAGCAATTCCTCTACCCCTTCCCCTGCTTCTGCCTTGACCTCTTGTGTCCAGCTGCCTGATTTGTAAAGTTAACAGCTTATTCTCAGTATCCTTCCTTCATTTTCCTGATACTCTGAACAGTGATTTGTAGCACTTAATAAAGATTCTAAGTCCTTTCCTTGCCAGTCTATGAGCACTTGCTTTATTTGATTTTGTACAGGGGCTTGCAGACCCCGCACAAAGGCTGGGGTCTATATTAGAATGCCAAACTTTCAAAATGACGAGTGTTCTAATATCGAACCCTACCAATCGAAAATACTAAACATTGAACATTCAGAACAGCTAATTTTTTCCTAGGGAAAAAAATTGCTGTTCCAAAACACATACACACAACACAAGCACACCAAACAAACAGCAATCCACACACATACACCTAAACTTTTACACTTAACCCTACACTAAACCATACACATACCACTAACTATCCATTTACCTTAACCCAAGCCCTAACCCTAAGGTCCGTCACTATTGCACACTCACCTCACCCGTGCCCTAACCCTAACTCTCCTAACCCGACCTAACCCTCACGTCCACACAATCGCACACATACCTAACCCATGCCCTAACCCTGACTCACCTAACCCGCCCTAACCCACATGTTCACACAATCGCACACATATCGAACCTGCACTCAATCGCACACTTACCTGAACCCGACCCGTAACTTTCCACCAGAGCGCTGAAAATACCAAAGCAACAGAAATGGACAACTGAATTCTTTCCCTAGGAAAAAAATTTGGTTTTCTGTTTCTTCGATATTTGAAAACGGGTCAGTATTAGAACACTTGATATTTTAAATATTTGGTGCTCTAATATAGACCCAAAGGCTGCTGCAATAGTTGAATTAGCTTGCTATGCTGGGTCTGGTATTCCTGAATGTCTAGCAAATACTGTCTTAAGGTGACTCAAGTAGTCTGCAGGGCCCCCCCTTATTTTGTTTACATGCATGTATTTTGGACCAGTCAGTCCTAACTTGACACACATCTGTAATCTTGTTTAACAATGCTGTTCATTTATCTGTTAATGCATTCCCTGTAAGAGTGAAATCTGTTATCTCAGCCTTTTCCAGTAACTGCTTTCTTATTTCATCTGAAGTAACTACCTTCAGCAGTTGATTTAAATCTGTCAAAGTAGGATTGTAACATTCTATTATAGTTTTTAATTCTTCTTTGAATTTTAATGGATCTTCTCTAATATTTGGAAAATTTTTAGAAATAGTATGCAAATCAGCAGGGGTCCAAGGACGATGAACAAGCTTCCTATTGTTAACCCCCAAAATTTCCCTGAGAGATGCAAATAGATCCCCTCCAGAGGTTGTGATCTCTTGTTGTACCCTGTCATGTGATTGTGTATGGTGTACAGGAGTGTCAAATACTAATGCCCCTGTTGGGGAAGTAGAAGCTATACGAGAAGGATAGGAAGAACCCTCCTTGACTGCAGATGCCTGTTCAGAAGATGAAGACTGAACAGGGGAACCAGTCTGAGATGTACCAGTATCATGCGAATTGGGTGTCCAATGGACAGTAGACCTAAAGGTAGGGGTCTGAGAAACAACAGAGTCTTGTACAGGAGGTACCCATACTGGTGCATATGGTGGTGGGAGTGCAGTAGCTACTGGAGGGTCATCATCCTCTTCAGAAGTTTCTGCTTTTTGGCCAACCTCAGTTTGTTCCAAACCTGCTAAAACAAGATAAAGGGATCCTTTTTTACTGGTCTGTACTGCCTTTTTAACCTGTTTTATGTGTTGCAACAATTTCTTATTAACATCCTCCAACCCTCTTAATGCTGACTCCTTTTCCCTTTGAAGTGCTTCACTGTACCAAGAATAAAATGCTGTCATTTGTTCCCCACTTACTTTGCTTTTTTTTCTTCCAGAATACCTTTCAATGTCAGCAATTTAGCCTTATCATAAGTTCCATTTAATGGAAATACCGCACCAGCAGAATTCTTAGTAAGCTGAAACCAGTCATGCAAATATTTACAACTTTCCTTCCCATAGTTAAAAATACATAAAATATGCAGGTGTTCCCTTTTCAGAGATTTAATCTTGCTTATCTTTGCTCCCAATTTTCCTAAATAATAATAAAAATGTTATGCTTGCCTTACAACTCCTAGATCCTGGCAGTTCCAAAGATAGAAAATAACTGTAGTAATCCACACACCATACAGGGAGGGAAGGGTGGAAGTCTGTCGGTGTGCAGCAACAGAGGAGAGGTTTTGATTAGCCTTTTCCCCACAGCACCCCCTTGCTTTCATCCTGGCATGAGCTCAAAAGTTACAGCTCCAGCATTGTGGTCGGGATAATGGGGTGGATAAGTACTGTGTCCAGAACTGACCATTCTTTTAGACCCTTTAAGGGTACTTCCACGCCATCACACTTTTAAGTCCCAGCATGCTTTGGGCTCATGAATTTATTTTAACAACACATGCCTCTATGACCTATCATGCCGTAGGCTCATTAATTTGTTTTAACAGTATATAGTCTACATCCCAGTCATGCGTTGGGCTCATGAACTTGTTTTAACAGTGTACAGTCTATGTACCAATCATGCGGTGGGCTCATGAACTTGTTTTAAATTTATCTTTAACTTTTAACTTTTTCTTTTCTTTCTTTCATACATTCATACATTGACAGAATAAAACATCTCTCATTATTCTTACCTTTCAATCCTGAGGGTACCGCCCTCAACACAAGGCGCCTCCTTGTGTTAATTTGTCCTTTACTGTATGTGCACATGTATTTACTGTACTCATTTGCTGTGAGGTCCTCCCACTATTACTTGTATACCTTTCAAACAACTCAGTCAAACCAAAACACAATCATGCACTTATACTACAAACAAGTCATGCACTTATTGTACAAACACAGTCATGCACTTACATTTTGCTAAAATTGTCTAAAAAAAAGAAAGAAGGAAAAAAAACACAAACCAAATCTTTCCCCTTACAAAACAATGTCCCTGCCAAGGTTAGTATGTTTGCACACCCTAAATAGTTGCACATCTGAGTCTCTAACTATTCCATACAAAGCAGTATTATAGCAACATTAATAAAATGAAAGTAATATACATTTTAATAACTAATCTTGTCCCATCACATATGTAAATTCTCAAAATTTGGTGCATTAACTAATAGTTCAGCATAACGGGAAGGTACTCTCTGCAAGTACCCAACAGGTATTGATAAACTGCACTATGCATAGCACATGCCTGTTGTCTAGCAATGATCTATTAACATGACATAAGCAACACTTTCAAATAGTGATTTTAATACATTTACAGATCAGACCATTGCTTCCTGTGAAATGAGTGGGACCTTAATGAGCAGTTTTCAGATCTGACTACTTATTCTATTGGAGTATTGGTATTATCAAGATGGCTACTTCCAGGAAGCTTCAATGTGTCTGGGTGCCCAACTGAACCGAGGAGGAAACTTCCCAGATGTCGACCATCTATGCTGGAGTGGAGAATCACATGAGAAGTATGCCGTGGAACTTCGTGATGATTGACATTTGGAATTGGATTGCAAGGGAGCATTGATGATGTACAGGGATCTACAGGACTGGAGTGCAAGTTCACTACTGCTATGATGATCTGCATCAGAGAGACACAGAGAATCTTAATCAGAGGATCGCTAAAGTATTTCGACAGCCGGCGGATGCCTGCAGTAAGTGTCATACTGCTACATATACCTAAGAATTCTTATGGAATTTTGAGATATAGCTGTACCCCAAATATATAAGATACATGGCTTTTATAACCATTAAGTAGCTGTCATGACAATTAGCTCATCTGAATAATTAAGAAGGAGTGGTGACTGCTCTCCATATAAGTATGGCTTCCAGTGTCATGCTGTCAGTTTATTCACTAATGTTTATAATTTACATAATACTGAACATTGTAGATATACATCTGTTTTCCAAAATATAACAACAGCATTTTACACATTTCCCTATAGTCAGGTATTAGTGATGCCTATAGTGTCTAGGCCACTGATGACTACCCATTTTGTAGTTGCTACGAAAGTATTGCCTACTCTACTTGTTTATGTTTGAATAGTAACTCATAAATAACTTCTTTACTTCCTTTCTCTTAATAAAGTGAACATTCTTATTATAATCCTGTTTGATGGAGCCAAGAGAAATGCCTGTTTAACTGCTTATGCATATCTTTTATGTGATGATAGCTATGTCTGTAGATTATAATGGCCAATACCGGTAATGTATCAGATGTTTCCATATTTATCTATTACTCATAGGACTATGGATACACACTCGCACTAACTGTTTGTTAAGAAGGAACATGCACTGGTAGGTAGCTTGGCCTGTAATGAAACAAACCAGCATACCCATATTTTGGAGTACTGTAGTCTCAACTCTACCTAAAGAAACTGTATCATTATATTGTTATGTTTGTGTATGTCTCACATTGTTGAATGTTCTTCTCTGCGTAACTGCTTATTGATATTAACAGTTATTTTGTGCATACGTATGAATAGCTCAGTTATTCAGCAAATATCTATGAATATCTTTGTAATCCATAATGTTCTGTGAACAGCAACTCTAAGTACAAGGTTATGTGCAAAGCTTGGAACAGACTGTTATATTTCTGACAAAATGTTTTGTGGTATAGGGTATTATTTGCAAAAGAGCTAAGAAGTGTGGTTTTGTCATTCATTATTAAATTCACTTCAACAACCACCTCATCCTTATCTCTTGAGGGAGTCAGCTGTTCAGACTTACAGTTGAAATGCAGAACAAGGAGATACAGTGATGGATGCATTTAATTTGTGATATGCACTTTGCCAAGGAATATCTTTCAATGCAGTCCTCCCACATACCTTACTCTGTCCCTGATGTATAACATCTTTTATGTCTCTGTTAATAGAAGCTATGCAATACATTACACTGTCCCAATGTCTGAGAGATGAAGGTTTCACTTGCTGTTACTGGTTGTGACCACTATGCAGACATGAATTCATTCTTGCAAATTATTTACCAAAATGCTCAGCACATTGTCCTTTTTGAAAATCCTAAGCCATGATATATATTAGTAACCCATTACTGCACATTCATAACCAAAGTCTTTTCACTGCATTCCCACACACACTCTCATGCAAGATGGATTATCTAGGCAGGTAGGTGTCAGGGTTAAAGTGTGAATATAAATTAAAATTGCAGATTTGAATCTCAGGTCCACTAACTTGCATTCAACTCTGTTCACAGATGTAAAGGCCTGTGTGTGTAGTATTGCAAAATGTATATGGTGATTCAATGATGTTCTTCAAAAGTAAAGTTTTTAGAACTTAATCTGAGCAATGTATATATCCCTGTTAATTTAGGACTGCATCATTCATAGTTGCTCATTTCTTTATGCAGGAGATGAGGACAGGACCTGAAATCATGTGCTGTATATCGAGCTGATGCACAGGCTTGAGGATCAGTAGAGGGAGAGAGGTATGTTACTTAAGTTTTCTGTTTTGTTAAATAAAATGTATCTGATCCTTGTTACTAGACAGCATTTTTTTACCTTAACATATATATTGCTTAGAATGCTAAAATACCCATCATTCATCAGTAACGTAAGTACAATAATCACAAAATACCTGTGCTTACAATTCTGATTGAACTACAGATAAGTTTAAACATCATGTAGCAGCAAGCCGTGTTTTCTGAAAATAGTTTTTGAAATGTAGGCCACATACTAAATGACCGTCGGGTTTGTGTAACTGTCCCACATATTCTGAGGTGGATGCAATACACACAAGTTTCTAGTGCCTTGACTGCTGTTTATAATGTATGTATTGGTACATTTGTATGTGTGCATTTGTGGGCCCAAGTGACTCTGTTCTACACAGCCTGCCTATTCACATACAGAATGGGTGTCTCTTGTGTCAGTGTTCACACTGTCATTGGCAAACTGTGTGGCATGCCCTTCAGTTCAACATTGGTCTTGCGTCTGCCTACAACATCCTAGATGTTTTTGTTACAACACACTCATAGCCTATGTTTGTGGATACTTGTGCACCAAGGCATTTTTTGCACCATTTCATAATCAGCAAGCATGAGCAGGATGCTTGCGTTTTGCAGGCTGCTGATTGCTAATAAATGTAGGTAGGTCATGCAGACAGTTATAGGAAGATGATACTGTTTGTACAACATATACTAGGTTCTCATGTGTCACAGGCTGTAACCATGCTTATGACTGAACATTATTAGCATTTGTTACTGTTGTATTCTTTATATTGATGTGGGGTCAGCCAGTGACCATGCTGCCTAGCTCAGATGTTTGTGATATGGCTTGCATATTTTCCACTATGTTGTGATCTCATTTTGTCTTCATTTTAATAATGTCACATGGTGGCTGGCTTACCTCTTAACTATACAGGTTTTTGCAGAATGTTCAGATTTTTACCTCATATTTTCGGTCAATTTTTTCAAAAAATTGTGTTTTCTGGCAGATTAGTGGCAAATCATTAATGACTGAAGTTGGAAAATAATGACAGATATTTGAGTTTCAGACGTCATACCATTCAGAAAATTCATGCTAATGCAAAACCTGTTATTCTATTAACTTTCTAAGTTTGTAAGTGCAATATTTAAAAACTGTCCTTATTTTTGGGTCTTTGGCCCACTTTTATTTATGGGTTTGTCCAGATTTCTTGCTCTAAGAGGTTGAAAAGTAGGTGGCTGTTCATATGAGTCATTACATGCAGAGGCTTAATTTACATTCACACACAAACATAACTACTTAGGGAACACATGCACTGGAAAATGAATGGAAATAATGAAGTGCTGTCAGACACTCAGCTGGATAGTTTACTGAGGCAGGCACCATTATTAAACAGTGCTGGTCCCAGTGCTAGTGTTATATTGTCATTTGCAAGTGTTTATTTTGTCAAATTTCAGTTATGGTAATGTGAGGCATGCTTTCATTCAAATGTTAGGATATGTTATATGGACTTATTTATTTTATTTAACATTTGTTTACTGGGAAAGTCCAACTTGGAACAAAGCCAATTTTCAGCAGAGGCCTGGGGAGAAATGCTCCAGACACATGCCTTTGTAATGTGAGGACATGCAGACTCTCACAGAAGGCATCCTAGCCAAGAATCAAACCAGTAAAAATCTTGCTGTGAGGTGATAATGCTACCGCTACACCACTGCACCATACTTGCTTTGCATATGCTTGCCATGCTTAAGGCTGGCCAATAAACAACTGTTCAGATCATTTCATGATTTCCACTGGTAAGCTGTGTTCTGCATGCAAGTGAATGGCCTTGACAGAACTATTGACATAGTGTGATGGATATAGTCTCCCTGACATGTTCTGTTATTGGATGCATCCATAAGTATAGAAAGAGTGACAGAGGGAAGGTGTTGTATGCATGAGAAGCCATTCACTAGCAGCAATTCTGTTAATTATAATTGTGCTATTTGCTAATGTTTCTACAATTTCAACTTGAGCTGTCTTTTAAATACAAACTTTAATGTATGCTAATGCACCTTCAGTCTCATATTTGTATATACAGAACTCACATGTGGATGGGATGTTAATTAATGTATCTTAGATTGCAGATATGCACATCAGTTTCATTTTAAGGTCACCTATGATCTTCAGGGGGATGTGTAGTGTGATAAACATTGGCTTTTCATTGTTATAGTTTTGACTACTGATACACATCACATATGGTGTTGCACTGGACTATGGTCATAACATATTTTAATGTTTCATGAGGACTGTTTTCTGCCTGATTTTTGTGTCACAGTGGGTATGCTATGCAGGCAGGCAGAATTAGCTATGCATATGTAAATTTTGTCCTGTGTTGCGATTCAACTTGAGAGAGCATGGGAGCCATGGAAGATCACCAATCATTTATAGCCAATGAGCATATGCCAGGCCACTGCTGGAATACTCAGATGATGATGACAATGATGAGGGGGGTGATGATGAGAAAACTGGACCTGCATCTACAAGAACCATCATACCTGCTGATGCACCCCAGAGGACACAATGCCAGAATAAAGAGAACTTGGCATAGCTCCTCGTAGTCCCCTGCAGAGCTCCTAAGCCAGCAGAGAGCAGAAAAAGCAACTTTCTTGATTCTAAGTATTTTTTAAACTTTTTATTTTGCATTTTTCGACCTTTTGAGCTTTTCGACTACTGTTTGTGCCTATATTACTGTTTTATTACCTTATTTTCCTGTTTTTCTGTGCTTAAATTGTTGATTGCACTTGTTGGCTAAAGTTTTACTTAAAAGTAACAAACAGGCTAATACACTCAAGTGTACCAGCCTTTGATAGCAATTTAGACGAAAACAAAGCATTTACTGTATTTTTTCTGTCTGTTTGCTAAAAAAAAAACAAAAAAATACTTTTCCTTTCCTAAACTTTCCTAGCTAGTTGTTCCAGTGATCAGATTTTTCTGATCCCTGGGCTTTGTATTTGGTTCATGTGTTCCTCCATTTTCTTGTGTGGCCAGAGGTAGTTTCTTTACTCACCAGTGGGAGTGGGGAGTACTGAGCTGCTGTTGTCCTCAGAGGAGTGGTTAGAGACAGCAACTAGTAATTCGTTGGCCATTTTGGGTAATTTCCTGTTTTTTCCAGCCCCCTGCTATAAAGCACGCTTTGGCAGGCTTTTCTGGCATTAGAGAACTTGGCATAGCTCCTCGTGGTCCCCTGCAGAGTTCCTAAGCCAGCAGAGAGCAGAAAAGCAACTTTCTTGATTATAAGTATTTTTAAACATTTTATTTTGCATTTTCGACCTTTTGAGCTTTTCGACTACTGTTTGTGCCTATATTACTGTTTTATTACCTTATTTTCCTGTTTTTCTGTGCTTAAATTGTTGATTGCACTTGTTGGCTAAAGTTTTACTTAAAAGTAACAAACAGGCTAATACACTCAAGTGTACCAGCCTTTGATAGCAATTTAGTCGAAAACAAAGCATTTACTGTATTTTTCTGTCTGTTTGCAAAAACTAAAAAAACCAAAAAAATACTTCTCCTTTCCTAAACTTTCCTAGTTAGTTGTTCCAGTGATCAGATTTTGCTGATCCCTGGGCTTTGTATTTGGTTCCTGTGTTCCTCCATTTTCTTGTGTGGCCAGAGGTAGTTTCTTTACTCACCAGTGGGAGTGGGGAGTACTGAGCTGCTGTTGTCCTCAGAGGAGTGGTTAGAGACAGCAACTAGTAATTCGTTGGCCATTTTGGGTCATTTCCTGTTTTTTCCAGCCCCCTGCTATAAAGCACACTTTGGCAGGCTTTTCTGGCATTAGAGAACTTGGCATAGCTCCTCGTGGTCCCCTGCAGAGTTCCTAAGCCAGCAGAGAGCAGAAAAAGCAACTTTCTTGATTATAAGTATTTTTTAAACTTTTTATTTTGCATTTTTCGATCTTTTGAGCTTTTCGACTACTGTTTGTGCCTATATTACTGTTTTATTACCTTATTTTCCTGTTTTTCTGTGCTTAAATTGTTGATTGCACTTGTTGGCTAAAGTTTTACTTAAAAGTAACAAACAGGCTAATACACCCAAGTGTACCAGCCTTTGATAGCAATTTAGTCGAAAACAAAGCATTTACTGTATTTTTTCTGTCTGTTTGCAAAAAAAACTAAAAAAAAATACTTCTCCTTTCCAAAACTTTCCTAGCTAGTTGTTCCAGTGATCAGATTTTGCTGATCCCTGGGCTTTGTATTTGGTTCCTGTGTTCCTCAATTTTCTTGTGTGGCCAGAGGTAGTTTCTTTACTCACCAGTGGGAGTGGGGAGTACTGAGCTGCTGTTGTCCTCAGAGGAGTGGTTAGAGACAGCAACTAGTAATTCGTTGGCCATTTTGGGTCATTTCCTGTTTTTTCCAGCCCCCTGCTATAAAGCACGTTTGGCTTTTCTGGCATTAGAGAACTTGGCATAGCTCCTCGTGGTCCCCTGCAGAGTTCCTAAGCCAGCAGAGAGCAGAAAAAGCAACTTTCTTGATTATAAGTGTTTTTTAAACTTTTTATTTTGCATTTTTCGATCTTTTGAGCTTTTTGACTACTGTTTGTGCCTATATTACTGTTTTATTACCTTATTTTCCTGTTTTTCTGTGCTTAAATTGTTGATTGCACTTGTTGGCTAAAGTTTTGCTTAAAAGTAAAAAACAGGCTAATACACTCAAGTGTACCAGCCTTTGATAGCAATCTAGTCGAAAACAAAGCATTTACTGTATTTTTTCTGTCTGTTTGCAAAAAAAAAAAAAAAAAAAAAAATACTTCTCCTTTCCTAAACTTTCCTAGCTAGTTGTTCCAGTGATCAGATTTTGCTGATCCCTGGGCTTTGTATTTGGTTCCTGTGTTCCTCCATTTTCTTGTGTGGCCAGAGGTAGTTTCTTTACTCACCAGTGGGAGTGGGGAATACTGAGCTGCTGTTGTCCTCAGAGGAGTGGTTAGAGACAGCAACTAGTAATTTGTTGGCCATTTTGGGTCATTTCCTGTTTTTCCAGCCCCCTGCTATAAAGCACGCTTTGGCGGGCTTTTCTGGCATTAGAGAACTTGGCATAGCTCCTCGTGGTCCGCTGCAGAGTTCCTAAGCCAGCAGAGAGCAGAAAAAGCAACTTTCTTGATTATAAGTATTTTTTAAACTTTTTATTTTGCTTTTTTTGATCTTTTGAGCTTTTCGACTACTGTTTGTGCCTATATTACTGTTTTATTACCTTATTTTCCTGTTTTTCTGTGCTTAAATTGTTGATTGCACTTGTTGGCTAAAGTTTTACTTAAAAGTAACAAACAGGCTAATACACTCAAGTGTACCAGCCTTTGATAGCAATTTAGTCGAAAACAAAGCATTTACTGTATTTTTTCTGTCTGCTTGCAAAAAAAACAAAAAAATACTTCTCCTTTCCTAAACTTTCCTAGCTAGTTGTTCCAGTGATCAGATTTTGCTGATCCCTGGGCTTTGTATTTGGTTCCTGTGTTCCTCAATTTTCTTGTGTGGCCAGAGGTAGTTTCTTTACTCACCAGTGGGAGTGGGGAGTACTGAGCTGCTGTTGTCCTCAGAGGAGTGGTTAGAGACAGCAACTAGTAATTCGTTAGCCATTTTGGGTCATTACCTGTTTTTTCCAGCCCCCTGCTATAAAGCACGCGTTAGCGCGCTTTAGTGCGATTTAGTGCTGAGTTGCCACTGTTGCACACAAGAGCAGCAGCGGTTAAACAAGGTTAAACTATTCGGGCTACCTAAATTCCACTCTTCAAATTTTCCCTTATAACTACCTTCCTCGAACTGTACTGCTGATCTAACCAGCATATCCTATAACTAAAAAGTTCATCTCTACTTGATTCCCAAGTAGACTATTCTCTATCTGTAAAGCCTAGCACTTGCTCCTACAGTACTTGCACCTTGATAAAGCACTTTTATTATAGATAGTACCCCACCAGCCTAGAACCCACATCCCCCGGAGTCTTTTGTAAGTTTTTTTTATCTATTACTTCTAGCATGTCGAGGGATCAGTTGCTAGTGTCCTCTCCTGCTCAACTGGTGAACCTGGGAATATTGAGGCAATGTTACAATTGCCTCATGTACACAGACAATCCTCTCCTTCTCCCACAAAACACAAATACATGCGAGAGATGCAACTATATGGCCAAACTGGAGGCTGAGCTCTCTCAACATAGGACTGGCAAGACCAGACAGGAGGAGAAGGTAACCACACACACTACATACCCAGTCACACATAGTACCATCACAACTTCAAATCATACACATAATCACACAAAGACATACTCGGAGGCTCTGATCAAAAATCTACCAAAACAGCAGAGGTCACCAAAGCAGACACCCAAACAACTACCACCTCAGGACCAAACACATGCAACACATAGACCACACAGTCAGAGTGTCAAACAGTCACAGCCCTTAAGGCCAAACACAATGCCAGACACACTCGTCATTGGTGACTCCATAGTCAGACACACTGACGTCCCGCTCACCAGACTGAGTAAGGAGAAGGTCACAGTAAGCTGCCTGTCGGGCGCTAGAATCCGTCACATAATGCAAGCACTCAGGTCTCTCAACAGCAGACACAAGTACGACTCAGTTATTGTCCACGCTGGTGTCAACCACCTGAGACGTACCTCCTTGGACTACATGAAAAGAAACATTGAGGAGCTCTCTGATTATGTAGCCCAAGCAGGTATGACCCTGACCTTGAGCAGTATCCTACCTTCACCTAGAATGATGCCACAATACAGTGATAAGATGATCAGCTTTAATAATTGGCTTAAATTCTGGTGTCATTCAAAGGGGATCCAATGTCTGTCTGCCTGGGATGACATGCTGGACAAGCCACGCTGCTTCGCAAGGGATGGCTTGCACCTGTCACCCCTGGGCTTCCGGATATTGGCAAAGGCTCTTGCCAGCCCCATAGTGCCTTTTTTAGTCAAGGCTCAAATTCTAAACCTACCACCCTAGAACACAAAAAGAAAAAAACTAAGGGTAATGCTGCTCAGTGCCAGAAGTCTCAATCTCAAGATGCACGCACTCGAGGCCCTTCTCAGTATGGAGAACATCGATGTCTGTGCTGTGACAGAAACCTGGTTCAAGGCTCCTGAGAGCACCCCAGCACTATCAGGTTTCACCTCATATCATGCTTTCCGGCCCCAAAATCTGGACAACACCAAAAAAGGAGGGGGGGTATCCATATTCATAAAGGACACCCACACCTCAAGGTTGGTGGCAACGCACGATGCATCGGAGACCATCCAGGTGCAATTAACCATAGGCAAGACTGCTCTGCAATTTGTAGCATGTTACAGGCCACCCTCTCAAACTCAGGAACCTCACATGGCCTTCCTGAAAACACTGGAGGGGATAAATTTATCTCCAAACACCATCATACTAGGTGACTTCAACTACCCTAATATAGACTGGGAACACTACTCAAGCCCAAACACTCTTGCCCAAAGGTTCCTGGAGTTCATAAACTCAAATGCCATGGAACAACTAGTCACCATCCCCACAAGAGGAGAAAACATACTTGATCTCATCATCACGAACATGTGATCACAATGTTCAACACTGGAAGTATACCCCTCACTGGTGAGATCAGATCATAAACTAATCTCGCTGGAGGTCCTCATCCCGCCCCCACCTGAAATATAAAAGACCACAGTGAAAAACTTCTCAAAAGCTGACTTCACACTCCTAAAAACTAGTGTGGTCTCCTTTAAGGCCCCTGAGCCAGTGGTAAACATTACTCAAACCACTGAATCACTTACAAATGCCTTCTACCAGCACCTACAGGACTGCATGGATCAGGCAATCCCAAACAAAACTAAGACTCTTTGTACCAAAGGCAAGCGTCCAGTCTGGTGGACCCCAGCCATAAACAAGCTCTACAACAAAAGGAGGAAGCTACTACAAGATAGAGCAAAATCCTTGAAAGGTAAGACACCTTTGATCATTATAAGTAAAAAAACTAAGAACTCTCATAAAATCATCCAAGGCAAATTTTGAGAGAAAAATCGCCAAGGACACAAAAGACAATCATAAGGCCTTCTTTAGCTATGTTAGAAACCTAGGAGGAAACTCCCAGATATGCTCAGAATTAGTTCAAAATGATGTGAAGATTACTGAACCTACACACATTGCCAACATACTGGCTGACAGGTTCAGTGCAAACTCCCCCAAAAGGAGAGATATCTATACCAGAGGATTGTAGCCCCCCAAACATCTCCAACGCCCAGGTGAGAACTGCTCTCTCCAAAGCAAAAAACACAGCAAACCTGGGACCGGATGGTGTCCCCGGCTGTGTGCTCCATGAACTCAATGAGGAATTAAACCCGCAGTTAGGACAGCTGTTTAATCTTAGCATCACCTCAGGATACGTACCCAAGGAGTGGCGCACGGCAACTGTGGTACCACTTCACAAGGGCGGTGCCTCCACCGACCCTGGAAATTACCATCCCATTAGCTTGACAAGCCTTATCTGCAAAGCCATGGAGAGGATCATAATGGAACTCATAAATAAAGACATAGGGAACTTGCAGACTTTGGATCCAACCCAGTTTGGCTTTGTCAAAGGCAGATCATGCCTTTTAAACTTGGTTGACTTTTTCGAAACAGTCACCAAGGCCATTGATGAGGGAAAGGCAGTCCATACAGCCTACCTCGACCTGGCAAAGGCCTTCGACACAATACCCCACTCAGGTATCATCGAAAAACTCATCAGCTTGAATGTAAACCCATACATCACAAGATGGGTTGCAAACTGGCTAAGTGACAGAACCCACAGGGTCAGAGTTGCTGGAGCCATGTCAGACTCAAAGCCTGTCACAAGTGGTGTCCCACAGGGCTCAGTCCTGGGTCCACTCTTGTTCGGCATCTACTTTTCTGAAGTACAAGCAAACACAGGAGGGTTATGGCTGACAAAGTTTGCAGATGACTGCAAACTGGGTGCCATAGTCGAAAACACTTCTGACACAGATATCCTTCAGAAGGGCCTCACAGAAATGGATAACTGGTGCCAGAGCCATGGCCTAAAGTTAAACACCAAGAAATGCATAATCATACCCTTTGGGAAAAACAAGGTTACCCCTAGCTACCATATAGGTGGCAATCCACTGAGCACAGAAGAAGTCATCAGGGACCTGGGGACCCAGGTTGACACCAGCCTTTCGTTTGACACTCATGTTGCTAAAGTAGTCAGGAAAACCTTCTACATTGCCCACCTGATCATGAAGGGATTCACATCTAGATCAAGGGAGGTCATCATCCCCCTGTACTCATCACTCATTAGACCTATGATTGAGTACAATGCCCCATTCGGAATGTATCTGACCCGACACCTGCAGCAGCTGGAAAGGCCCCAAAAGTTCCTCACCAAAAGGATAAAGGGTCTCAAAAATATGTCTTATGCTGCCCGACTGAAAGAACTCCAGCTCTATTCAGTCTCATACCGCTTGCTCAGAGGTGACCTGTGCCCGACATATAAGGCCATGTCAAACCCAGATTTGATGAATATGCTTCACCTCAAAAAATCTAGATCCCTCAGAACCACAAGGGCGGGAGACTTAAACCTTGACACGGTTATTAATAGAACATGCTGGAGGGACAGATTCATCACCCAGAGACTCCCTATGCTGTGGAACAAAATCCCGGTACATGTGAGGCAGAGCACCTCGCTGGCCTTGTCCAAGAGGAATCTTGACCAATGGATGGGAGATCGCAGATAGACCCCAGGGATTACTTCAGTGCCACTGCTTGACAGAGGCACAGCAAAATAATAGGCATAGTTTTATTCAAACTAAAGGGGTGGCGAAAGCCACATAACTATGGGCTAGGCTTATAAATGCCCTTGGGCAGATAGCCTAGTATGAACCTATGAACCTATGAACCTATGAACAGAGAAATGATTATCAGGACTAGATTCAGGAGGTTGTGACTGATGAGTTTCAAATACAGATGAGGGACATGATGGGGATTGTTTCCAAGACATGGTATGGGCTATGTGCAACTTGTTCAGAAAGATAGCCTGAGAGATCATTTGTGATGTTCATTCCCATCAGGGTTGTCCCCCATCTCCTTAAGTATTGTCTGTGTGCTCCAATTCTGTAATGCTGCCACCATGCTGATTTCCATATAACTGATTGGATGTAGATACCATGCTTATGTGTTACATGTGCAAACATACAATGCAGATAACATTGTGTGACATTTAATTATATTTCAATGTGCATGACATACATCAACATTGCACTTTCCTTCCACATTCAGCTGTCCATGCATTGTGGCAGTTAACCTGCAGCTACTGCTGCAACAATTACCCTGTAAACATGCATTTTACTGAGAGAAATTGACAGACCACACATATTATGCATAGTCCAGCAGTACCACAGTGGTATTGTTAAGATTTTGGTATTGCCATATCATGTATGTGCAAGAGAAAGACATGTCATTGCCCACGTGTTTTAGATGACAGTTCAGAGGACCAAAGAATCTGGAAACACACCACTGCACCACAAAATGACTTTAATGCAAGCAGAAGTAAAAAAGCAAAGCTTTTGAGACAAGCCCTTTTTCAATGCTCAACAGAATAAAATGCCATCAAAGTCTATTAAATACTATACATTTACATCAGCTAGCCAATAATACAGAAACAACAATAAATCAATAAATCATGCAAATTAAGATCAATCAAGTAACTAAGTCAACCAAAAACTAAGACATTTTAACCATTTAAATACATACTCAACTTTCTAAAAAAAAATATTATACACAATTATGCTAACAGGTTTTATATTATGTTGTGAGTTCAATCTTGGTAACACATCCAGCCTGAAATAATTTATCCACTTATATTCTAAAAACTCTGTTTTTTCAAGTATGTTTCCCCCTCTAATATCAGAAAAAACGTTTTGTAAAACTTTAAATTTAAACCTATGGTTAGAGCCTTTTTGAGAAATATGCTTATATAGGGCATTAGTATTAATACATCTACGTATATCAGAAAGATGGGAATTAATACACTCCTTAAATTTCTGATTTGTCTTCCCTATATACTTTGTCTCTGTTGAGTTTCATATTGTTCGTTGTTTTTTAGAGGACAATTGTCATGCCGTCTCACTGGCATGATGTCATGTTGTGTGCCATGTGTTGGCAATGCTGATGTTGGGTCATATGAAGGTATGTTATACCTATGAGCAGTCTTTTTTTTCTGATTGCATTTAACCTTTTTAGGCAAGGATCAAAGTTTCAAAGGACAAAACTACCACCATAGCAAGTATGCAAAATCTGAAGTTAATTCTACTCAATGCTAAAAATCCAAACCTCAAAATGCACTCTCTCAAGGCACTCCTAAAATGGAGAACATTGGTATCTGTGCAGTAACTGAGACCTGGTTCAAGGCTCCAGAGAGGACCACTGCAATACCAGGCTACAATTCTTACCATACTTTTCAGCCATCAAACTAGGACCGAAACACTAAAGGTGGAGGAGTGTCCATATTCACCAAGGATATTCAGACCTCCAGGCTAGATGCCCAACACAATGCATTTGAAATTCTCCAGGTGCAACTAACACTAGGTAAGACTGCAATCCAAATTGTAGCTTGCTACAGATCCCCCACAATGCACCAAGATTCTCACTACACCTTTCTAAACATACTGGAAAATATTAAGATGCAACCAAACACCCTAATACTGGGTGATTTCAACTACCCTGCCATTAACTGGGAAACTACTCGTGTACCAACACTTTTTCCCAACGGTTCTTGGAACTCATAAATTCCAACTCCCTGGATCAACTAATCCATAGTCCCACCAGGGGCTTCAATATCCTTGACCTAGTCATTACCAACATGGGAAATCGATGCTCCACACCAGTGGTTACCCCCTTGTTGGGTAGGTCTGACCATAAGCTAATCACCTTTGACATCCAGATCCCACCCCCCAGTAAAGAAACATCTGTAAAAAAACTTCTCCAAGGCAAACTTCATGCTACTCAAGTCAGAAGTGACAAACTTCATGAAACCCATGCAGACAGGAACTGAAAGTGTAACTGGCGAATCCTACACTAAAGCCCTGAATCATGCCATCCCAGATAGAACCAAGACACTCTCCTCCAAAAAAAGGAAGCCAATCTGGTGGCCCCCTGTCATAAACAAACTATACAACAGAAGGAAGAAACTGCTGCAGAAAAGAGGAAAATCCCAGGATGCAAAAAACTCCTTTATCAGCCTCAGTAAGAAGCTGAGATCCCTCATAAAATCCTCCAAAGCTAGTTATGAAAATAAAATTAGCAAAGATTCCAAAGAAAACCACAAGGCATTCTATAGCTATGTCAAGAATCTAAATGGAAATGCTCAGATCTGTTCTGAGCTACAACAGAATGGCATTAAATATACTGATCCCAAGGACATTGCCAATATCCTGGCAGATCAATTCAGTGCCAACTTCACCCCCCCTCACCCTCTAAAGGGCCCATCTCAATATGGAAAGATTGCCAAATTCTGGTAATCATGGCCACACAGGTAAAAAATGCACTCTCCAAAGCTAAGAATACAGCATCCATGGGACCAGACAACATCCCGGGCTGTGTACTACATGAACTACAAAATGAACTGGCACCTCATCTAAGTGTCATGTTTAATCATAGACTCACCTCAGGCTTTGTGCCCACTGATTGGCACACAGCTACAGTTATCCCACTCCACAAGGGAGGATCCACCTTGGATCCTGGGAACTACCATTCCCATCAGTCTGACGAGCCTGCTCTGTAAGGCCATGGAATGTATTATCATGGAATTTATATACAAAGACACTGGCAGCCTTCAAACACTGGTCCTCACCCAGTCTGGATTCATAAAGGGCTGATTGTGTCTCCTGAACCTGACTGACTTCTTCAAATCAGTCTACATAGCTGTGAATAAGGATAAGGCAGTCCACACAGTCTATCTGGACCTCACCAAGGCCTTCGACACCATCCCCCACTCTGGAATCATAGATAAACTTACTAAGCTGGGTATAAATTCCTACATCACTCGATGGGTTGCCAACTGGCTTACTGACAGAACCCACACTGTAAAAGTAGCCGACTCCAACTCCAGCTCCAGACAAGTGACAAGTGGAGTACCTCAGGGTTCAGTCCTGGGACCGCTCCTTTTTGGCATCTACTTCTCTGAAGTACAGGCCAACACTGAGGGACTCTGGCTAACAAAGTTTGCAGACAACTGCAAACTGGGAGCCATTATTGAATCCCTAAATGATGTGGATATTCTACAAAAGGGCCTTAAAGAAACAGATGCTAGGTGCCAGAGCCATGGGCTCAAGCTC
Source organism: Protopterus annectens (assembly GCF_019279795.1). Taxonomy (NCBI): domain Eukaryota; kingdom Metazoa; phylum Chordata; order Ceratodontiformes; family Protopteridae; genus Protopterus; species Protopterus annectens. The sequence continues at coordinate 1,883,233,025 of NC_056733.1, read as the reverse complement.
AATGCCAAGAAGTGTATAGTTATCCTCTTTGGGAAAAACCATGTACCCATGAATTACCACATAGCTGGCAGTACACTAAACACCGAAAGTGTGATAACAGACTTAGGAACACAGGTGGACAGTGTTCTTACCTTCGATAACACATCGCCACAACAGTCAGGAAATCCTTCTATGTGGCACTTCTCATCACTAAGGGCTTTTCATCCAGAAGACAGGAGGTCATTGTCCCACTGTACTCATCCCTCATTAGACCCATCATAGAGTACAACGCCTAGTTTGGTGTGTACTTCACAAGACATCTACAACAACTGGAATGGCTGCAGAAACACCTCACTAAAAGAATCACAGGCCTAAAGCAGATGCCTTATGCTGACCAACTAAAAAAACTCCAGCTATACTTGCTTAACATACAAGGCCATGTCAAACCCACAGCTGTTGGACATGCTACACTTAAAGAAATCCCAATCCATCAGAGCCACATGCTCCAGGGACCTAAACTTTGTCAACTCAACGAACAAAACATGCTGGAGGGATAGGTTCCTGACTCAGACTCCACATACTCTGGAATAGACTGCCCACACATGTCAAGCAGAGCACCTCCTTGGCCTTCTTCAGAGGAATCTTGACGACTGGATGGGAGATAGGAAATTTACCTGGGGGATCACGTCAGTCATCCTGCTAGACAGGGGTCCAGGGAAGTAAATATTGTGGGAAGAAATAGCCAGGGAGTTGTTATGGCTAGACTTGTATAAGCCCCAGGACCGATAGCCTAGTACCAACCTATAAACCTATGAACACCAATTTAACAATCGTGCATACACTGTGGTAAGGATGATATATTCAGTAACAGTACATTATGCCATGTTTGCTGTACATTACATTTCCACATCCATTCCTTATAACATAAGTTTACACATTCTTGTGATATTGCTACACATTAGCTGATGATCTGCACATAGTCTGATCAATACTGAAGCACCACTGTACCTTTGACAAGTGAGCATTCGCTGACTTATCGCTGATGTGCTGTAATGAAGCTGACAGTGGGTATCCTTTGCTCAGGAATGAGCAGGGTGCATGACATACATCTGCAGTCATTTATTCCAAATTGGCATGACAGTGTGATTGAAATTCTTAGCTTGCTGACCTAAGCCTGTCTATGTTACATGATTGCACATTACTGTGCATGTGTGATTTATACATGCCTGTTTTGGTGGACATCAGCAATGCAGTCTACTCATGTGACATACATTTGCCTTTTGCTTAAATGTATTTTAGGTTGGGTTAAGCAACATCCTGTGTGGTGTACACTTGCATTTACAATGTGTAACCTTACCTTGTTGTCCTGCTTTACCGTAGTCTTCCTTGATGTGGGCTCAGGTTGTCCACCTCCCATCCACCTTCATATTTACATAATATATTTTGCAAATACGTTTGCCTTTGTTGCAGTTATTGCCCATTGTCTTGTATTATGTTGCTGACATGATCAACATGTGCCGACTGTATGGCCATTTTACAGATGCAGGACATCTGCACACAAGTCACTGGCTACTGCTTTCAATACATCCTTGTTCTCATTATACTAGTGTGTGTCTTTGACATGGTATATGTGTATCACATATATGCATTACATTAATCATTTGTTTTGTGTTGTATACACCTGCTTGTGTACTTAGAAGCCATTTTGTCTGCTTTGCTGCAGTGCTGCTCTTTGGAGCTGTGCTTGGTTGCTTGCCTTCCACATGAATGTTCAGAGATTCTGTTCTGTCTTATGCTGGAATTAACTAGTATTCCTAGATGTACATCTGCTCATCTATGATGTTCCTTGGCTTACACCTGCACTGCTGACAGACTACTTGGATATGTGTTTATTTATCCAATGTGTACTGTGATCCTTATTTATTACCCTACAACTCACATCTAGCATTGGTCATACACATCCAAGTATGACTGCCACACAGTTTGCAACATGTCATAACATGACAATGTATAGGTAGATATGATTTTGTGCATTTCCCCAGGGCTGGTGTGCATCCACACCCTGTTTGACAACTTTCCATTGTTTTTGTTATGCATTATGCTCTCTGTGTCTACGTGATGTGTCCTTACTGTTTTTCTCCAGTCTTTGTCTGTCATGCATTGTGCTATTTGTTCTATGGGTGTACCTGCAGTGATGGGCTTCTCCTCCTACTTCCATATCTTTATCTTTTCTTCTATTCTTAAAAAACAAATTAAAAAAATGGGGCTGCCAAAAAAAAAAATAAAAAAAAAAAACACATTGCCCATGCCTCTCTGACTTTCCCTCATATTTTCCTATTCCAACATATCACTTGTGAGTCCCTCTTCTTCACCCATACCCCATGTCTTCTTTTCTATCTCCCAATTTCCCTAGGTGTGTGCATTACCTGTGTTCCCCACAAATGTCTTTTACCCAGTATTAGCTAATTTTAGCTGTGGTAATATGGCCATGATTGCCCTTTGCCTTAATTTTTTTTGTTAGAAAATGTACAGATTCTATTGGAATCCATAACTGATAGCTAGCATATTTTAAAAATAATGGACTTACGGTAATATTCCTTAGTTGTTTTTAAGCTTACTTGAGAGAATCTCTTATAGATGTGTATTTATTACTGTCAGGCTGCTTAGATTGTGAAATTCTTTCTTTAACTTTGTTAATGTACATCACACATCGAAAGCAAATTTTCATTATTTATGGATTAATTGTGAGTGATATACAGTGTGCCGATACTACTGAGATACTCAGTTGTGCACCAGGATATTCAAAGTTCACTATGGCCTATTTAGATATTGCACCAGGATATTCAAAGTTCACTGTGGCCTATTTAGATATTATATTCTTATTCCCAACTTTACCACTGATATTGGCATAATGCATTGGATTCCACAAACTTTATGGAATCAGGCCCTAGATATCTGCTCTCTCCTACCCTCTAAGTATCATTACCAGTGTAGTCTCTTGGCATCCTCAGACTCTTGGTGTTTGCTGTCATAGAGCCATCTTAAATTTGTCAAGCCATTTCTATGCTTGTCAGAGCTTTCTGCAAATATTAGCAGACATTTTAAATTGAATGCATTGCAAAGTACATTTTCAAAGATTTTGTGAGTTCTACAGTTTGCATAGTGTCACATCATTTATGTTTTGCCTGTCACTTTTTGAGGCCCTTCATTTTGACAGCAATACTGAATCAAAACACAGAATTAACTGCCATTAACTTTCAGTACTATAGTTATATTACATTTAGCTACCACTTGAGTTAGTTGCTCTGCCTGTATGTGTAGATGTACTTAAGGTCACAATTGGTATTCCCTTATTGCACAAAAGATTTTGTTCTGTGAGTCTCAGTGTCTATCTATTATTCCGAACAGTATACTCTTCTTTGTACAACTGCAGATTTTATTTTACAGTCCTTAAGAAGTGGTATCTGTTTGCAGGTTACTGTGTAGAGGGACAACATTTATATTGACCTAATGCTTCACAGCAATGTAGCAAGGTCATATTTGAGGACTATAGATTGATGTTCGAAATAAAAGCTTCATAGTGTGAATGAGCTTAAAGTATTCTTAATTCTACATTCACTAAGTAATCCATAAGAAATTCACCACTATGTTCAATAAAAAAGGGGATTAGCTGCATTCAGTTAAATAATCAACAAGTGTAGTGGGATAATGTTTTATATGAAAATGAAGTTTTATCACAGGTAGCATTGTTATGTAATTAAAATAGATTAGTAAAACACAAAGAGGCTGAATACAGATAAGAAAAAAGTGATTAGATTGTTGGTCTATGTACACATTACATACTTTGCCTGACTATAAGGAAAGTTAATTGCATCTGGAATTAAATCAATGGGTTATGGATATTCGCAACATGGAGTAAAAGCCACAGGAATAAGTTTAGCAACATGACTTGGAAACATAAAGGCAAGTAAGCATGACCACAGAAAGATAACTTTAATTCCTACACATGTAAAGGTGATAAATCCATTACTGTGATATTACTCATTGAATCTAAAGCTTGTTACATGCAGAGTACAGGTCAATATGCACCCCATAATTCATGGAACACATAATATACTGCAGCTTCATATAAATGATTTCAGCTGTGCTTGTTATAGTCACCACAAGCTGTGGTTGAAAAAAGTCCATTGGAATCACATCCTTACCCAGGTAAACTCATTAAAATAGGTAAACAAACAAGCAGTGGGAGTGGGGAGCCTTGAGCAGCCTATCTGTCCCTGGAGGAGTGACCTCAGCACAAGCATCTTGTAGTTTATTGACTGTTTTGGGCCAATTTCTAGCTCTTTAAAGTTCCCTGCATAAAAACTCGCTTTAGCATGGCTTTGCGCAATTGTGCGCATAGCGCAACATCGGGCAGCGCCGCTTAATCGAGTTTAAACTATTCCCGGCTCCACAAAGTCTACTCTTCACTTTTTCCATTAGAACTGCTCTATCTCTCAAATTAAACACCCTATTCTCAATCTAAGGCCCTGCACTTGCCCATATAAGCAATCTTACAACTCAGCACTAGTAAACTAAAAGCACTACATCCTCATATACTCCCTTCGAGTACCTTGTCCCCTATTGGTCCTTTTTGATTCAGTGATAAAGGAGTTCCCTATACTATTCTAGCATGTCCAAAGGTCAGTTAATGGTTTCCTCTCCAGTCCAGCTGGTGAATCTGGGAATCTTTAGGCAATGTTACAACTGTCTCATGTACACAGACAACCCTCTCCTCCTCCCAACAAGTTCAAATATATGTGAGAGATGCAACCATATAGCCAAACTGGAGGCTGAGCTCTCTCAACTCAGAACTGGTGAAACCAGTCAGGAGGAGAAGGTAACCTCACACATCACAAATCCAGTCTCACATAGTCCTATCACAACAGCAAACCAAACACATAAACACACAAAAACATACTCGGAGGCTCTAAATAAAAATCTGCCTAAGCAACAGAGACCTCCAAAGCAGACATCCGAGCAAACACTACCCCAAAACAAAACACATGCAACACATAGCTCACAAAGTCACTGTGTCAAACAGTCACAGCCCTTAAGGCTAAATAACACACCTGATACACTTGTAATAGGTGATTCTATAGTCAGACACATGGACGTCCTGCTCACCAGGCTGAACAAAGAGAAGGTCACAGTGAGCTGCTTGTTGGGCGCTAGGATCCATCACATAACACAAGCACTCAGGTCACTCCAAAGCAAGTACAAATATGACCAAGTCATTGTCCATGCTGATGTGAATGACCTGAGACGTACCTCCCTCGACTACATGAAAAGAGACATAGAGGAGCTCTCTGATCATGTAGCCCAGGCCGGTATGACCCTGACCTTGAGCAGCATCTTATCTTCACCTAGAATGATGCCACAGTATAAAAACAAAATGATCGATTTTAACAATTGGCTAAAATTTTGGTGTCATTCAAAGGGGATCCAGTGTCTGTCAGCCTGGGATGACATGCTCGACAAGCCATGTTGCTTCGCTAGGGATGGCTTGCACTTGTCACCCCTGGGTTTTTGGATATTGGCAAAGGCTCTTGCCACCCCCATAGTGCTTTTTTTAGGCAAGGCTCAAAAGACAAACCCACCTCCATAGACAACACAATGAAAACGAAACTAAGGGAAATGCTGCTAAACACCAGAAGTCTAAACCTCAAGATGCACACACTCAAAGCCCTCCTCAGTATGGAGAACATCAATATCTGTGCAGTGACAGAAACCTGGTTCAAAGCTCCAGAGAGCACACCAGCACTACCAGGTTATACCTCATATCATGCTTTTCGGCCCCAAAACTCAGACCGAGCCACAAAAGGAGGGGGAGTATCCATATTCATCAACGATACCCACACCTCCAGGTTAGTGGCGCTGCACGAAGCATTGGAGACCATCCATGTGCAACTAACAGTGGGAAAAACTGCTTTTCAGTTTATAGCATGTTACAGACCACCCTCTCAAAATTAGGAATCCCACTCAGCTTTCCTGAAAACACTGGAGAATATGAAGATCTCTCCAAACACCATTATATTGGGTGACTTTAACTACCCAAACATAGACTGGGAGCATTACTCAAGCCCCAACACCCTAGCCCAAAGGTTAGTAGAATTTATAAACTCAAATGCTATGGAACAACTAGTCACCACTCCCACAAGCGGGGAAAACATACTTGACCTAATCATCACCAACATGGGGACTCTATACTCCATACCAGAAGTATACCCCTCATTGGTAAGATCGGACCATAAATTAATCTCACTGGATATCTACATCCCGACCCCATCCCCAGCCCAGAAAACCACAGTGAAAAACTTCTCAAAAGTGGACTTCACACTTCTCAAAACTGAGGTGGAATCCTTCAAGGCCCCCAGGCAAGTGGAAACTACGGCCCAAACTGCAGAATCCTATATAAACGCATTCTATGGACACCTCCAGGAATGCATGGATCATGCTATCCCAAACAAAACCAAGAACCAATCTTCCAAAGGCAGGCGTCCAGTCTGGTGGACCCCAGCCATAAATAAGCTGTACAACAGAAGGAGGAAGCTACTACATGATAGAGCAAAATCCCTAAAAGGGAAGGCATCTCTGATCAGTACTAGCAAAAAACTATGATCCCTCATAAAATCCTCCAAGGCCAGCTTCAAGAGAAAAATTGCACAGGAAACTAAAGATAATCACAAGGCCTTCTTCAGTTATGTTAGGAACCTGGGATGCAACTCCCAGATATGCTCAGAGTTGATCCAAAATGACAAAAAATACACTGAACCTACAGACATTGCCAACATCCTGGCTGATAGGTTCAGTGCAAACTCCCCTCCCCAAAAGAGCAAATATCTATCCCAGCAGAGTGCTGCCTCCCTATCATCTCAGATGCTCAGGTGAAAGCCGCCCTCTCCAAAGCAAAAAACACAGCATCAATGGGACCAGACGGTGTCCTGGATTGTGTCCTACATTAACTCCAAGAAGAACTAAACCCTCACATAAAGCTGCTGTACAATCTCAGCCTTACTACAGGATATGTGCCCAAAGAATGGTGTACAGCAACAGTGGTCCCACTCCACAAAGGTGGTGCCTGTACAGACACCGGAAACTATCACCCCATAAGCCTGACTAGCCTAGTCTGCAAAGCTATGGAGAGGATCATCATGGAACTCATAAACAAAGACATTGGGGACCTGCAGACACTAGATCCCACCCAATTTGGCTTTGTTAAGGGCAGATCCTGCCTCTTGAACCTGGCCCACTTCTTTGAAACAGTCACCAAGGCCATAGATGAAGAGAAGGTAGTCCACACAAGCCTACCTGGATCTCACAAAAGCATTCGACACAATACCCCACTTGGGCATCATAGATAAGCTATCCAGCTTAAATATAAACCCCTATGTCACTAGATGGGTTGCAAACTGGCTCAAAGACAGAACCCACAGAGTCAGAATTGCTGGAGCCATGTCAGACTCAAAACCAGTTACAAGTGGCATCCCACAAGGCTCAGTCCTGGGACCTCTCTTGTTCGGTATATATTTTTCTGAGGTACAGGCTAACACGGGAGGACTGTGGCTGACCAAGTTCGCAGATGACTGCAAACTGGGCACCATAATTGACTCTCCAGCTGACATGAGCATCCTTCAAAAGGGTCTCACAGAGACGGATAACTAGTGCCAGAGCCATGGCCTAAAGCTAAATGCCAAAAAGTGTATAGTCATACACTTTGGCAAAAACAAAGTGCCCACAAATTACCACATAAGTGGTAACCCATTAAGTACGGAGGGAGTAATTAGGGACCTGGGGACCTAAGTCGATAGTAATCTCTCCTTCGACAACCACATTGCCAAAGTGGTAAGAAAGACCTTCTATATAGCCCACCTTATCATGAAAGGATTCACATCTAGATCAAGAGAGGTCATCGTGTCCCTTTATTCATCCCTCATCAGGCCCATATTAGAATACAATGCCCCATTTGGGATGTACCTTACCCAACACCTGCAGCAACTAGAAAGTCCCCAAAAGTACCTCACAAAGAGGATCAAGGGACTCAAACAGATGCCATATGCTGCTCGGTTAAAGAAACTCCAGCTCTACTCAGTTGCATACCGCCTACTTAGAGGCAATCTATGCCTGACGTATAAAGCTATGTCCAACCCAGAATTAATGGACATGCTTCACCTCAGAAAATCCAAATCCCTTAGAGCTACGCGCTCGAGGGACTTGAACCTCAGAACAGAAATAAATAGGACATGCTGGAGGGACAGATTCATAACCCAAAGGCTCCCTTTGCTCTGGAATAGAATCCCAGTACATGTTAGGCAGAGCCCCTCACTGACTCTCTTCAAGAGGAATCTTGACGAGTAGATAGGAGATCGTAGGTTTACCCCGGGGATTACTTCTGTGTCACTACTAGACAGAGGCACAGTAAACAAACCTTAAAAAGGGCACAGTAAACTAAATTCAAAGGGTGGTGAAAGCCAAACACACTCTGGCTAGGCTTGTAAATGCCTTAGGGCAGATAGCCTAGTATGAACCTATGAACCTATGAAATAACTTGATACACAGTCATACTCTAGCTATCCATGCAATTGAAAAAAAGGCATAGCAGTTTTGAATGAAATGAATAAGACCATAAATCAAAAAAATCACATGCATACCACAGATGTGAAAGTAGTATTTGTGCATACAGCACAGCCATGAAAGGAGCAAGTGTGCATACAACAGAGCCATGAATGTAGCATGTGTGCATACAGTACAACCATGACCATAGCATGTGTGCACACAGCAAGCTCATGCATATAACATTATGAATTAAAACTGTGATGCATACAAATGGGGAGATTCACCAGTAACAGGTATATGTGAATATCTTCACATAGCTGAAGGTGAATGCTCCAGCTTCATAAATGTTTCATCCAAAGGATAGGGAACAGGCAAGAGTAAAATGTGGAAACTTGTTGGCATTAGTGTATATTTAGTAATATTTACTGATATATGTCTCTGGTACTTGCAAAGTATTGAAAACGTATGTATTCATATAGCCATGCAGAATGGTTCTGGCCATGGGAGATTGTGTTGTGCAGACAGGGACAGAAATGTTATTGATTATACATGATATAGTTGCAGGAAGTTAAGTACAGAGCCCAGCATGTGCAAGAGTGAATAGCATGTATAGAACTGTTTTTCATGTGTCTAACATCACACCCATGATCTTATTGTATGTGCATGGCTCAGAATGATTGCCATGGTGAAATATGGACTGGTCTTCAGTTAGGTAACTAATGGCCCTCTGTTATCTGCAGAGGTCTATGTTAAACATGTTGATGATATTATACAGTGATCTCACCCAAGCATTGAGTACAATATGCTTTACAATGGCATCAGACCTGATCTGCTGTAGAATCACCATCCACAGGATATTACTTTGCCTGTGAGGATGACTCTGTTCATCTCTACTTTAACTGCAGTGATCCAGTTATTTTTTGCAGTTTCTCTGGAAAGAACTGTGCACAACTCCCTTAGTCGTGTAACATATCACCTGACAACATTTGACCTCTCTTTGACATGACTTGCCCTGTCTGTGCTTAGTCAAGTTCCTGACTTGTATAAGAACAGTGAGTCAACAATGTCACTTTGTATGCCAGATATATGGCATACGTCAGAGTGTAATTAACCAGTGCAATTTTACCACAGTATAGATCATGTATGTATGTATTGCTACTGTATTGTGGTGTATAGATTCAAATGTATGGCTGACTATGGTGATATGCAGCAATCATTGGCCACTGGAATGCTGTGTAATGTTACATTTGATAAGACTTCACAGACATACCTGAAACTGGCTTCCATTTAAGTACTTGTAGGTACACTGTTCATTTCTGTTCTGATTGTGATTAGACAGAGTGTGATGTTTGCTCCTGTTTGTTTGCTTTCTATAAACTGAAGCAACATGTTTTAGTTCAATGTGATTGTTTTATGCTTTCTTCAATACAGTGACAACCGATAGAAAGATCAAGTGTTGTATTAATGCTTTCCTTAATTATTGCTCTTTTTGTGAATTACAGCAACCTCGGAGTGAAAATAAAAAAGTAACAAGTGTGTGGGGTGGTGGGGGTAGAGGGGGACTTTTTGCTTTACAAAACTGTTTATTTGAATGCCAATATTGTAGTGGTCTATTTATTTCTATAAAGTGGATATTTCTTTAAGTGCCGTATATTTATGTACTCAAAGAAACAGATCTGTGGACCTGTGAAATAGTTAATGTGTGTTATACAGTGCGGAATCTAGGTGACATAACATACCTTGCTGAGTGGGATTTTAGTATGAGATCAGCTGTGAGTGATGTCATTCATACAGAGCTGTCTGATGTCATATGGGACACTGACCCCTACATAGGGCCATCCAATTGCACCACCTTACTTTGTATGATTAACACCACAACTGCTCCATATTAGGGCAAAAATGATTCACTCCATGTAGTGCAAATTCTGATATCACATTGACATGGCTTTTATCACTCTACTGAAAGTGCATTTCCATTACAATACAAATCATTGCAGGGCAGTCTGCAACATAGCTACACATGTAATAAACTGCAGTTTATTACAATTATTTATTTTTCTTCTTCAATCTTTGTGAAGTATTTGGTTATTAAAGGAACATTCTGAGCAACTTTTCTCTTCAGAGAGACGAGTGATCATTGACGGAGTGCTTCCACTTTTCTCCCAGTAATTGTTTCTTCTTCCAATGCAAGCTTCATTTGCATGACCTGGTAAATATCATGAGGAATTAATCTGAGCAGTACTTAGTTGCTGAACTATAGCTAGCCTACATTAAATTGCATTTCCAGTAGTCTATATTTGATTGTATGTGTGTGTTCGATTGTGTGTGTGTGTGTGTGTGTTTGTGTGGTGAAATTTTGTTTTTCTTAGTACAGGTAAGAGGAGTGCAAGGCGCATGTTCTCATTCTAGTTGTGTGTTTTGTTTAATCTTCAAGGATATTTACTTGTCTAGCTGGTTTGGTTTTATGGTCCCATATCTAGTCCATTATATAATTGCTTGAGGTAAGGGAACAAGGTGCCTGATTTGTGATTTATGTTTCCTAAAGGTAGTCTTCTTTTTTTTTTCAAAACAGGTTTATTGTTTTAACATATAAGAGAAATATCATAACAATTTTGTACAAGTAATTAAAAATAGGTATTATTATAATATTCAACAAAACAACTAAAGTATTTACAAAGACATCCACTACAATCAGATCAATTAATTAAACTAAAATACCATGCTATTGAAATTAAATTTTTTTTAACAAATTTTGTAAATTATCCCATACAATAAAATAAGATGTTTTTCTATTTGTTCTAGTCCTAATTGTGTTTATTTCCATATGGCACACTATATTCATAACATTTTTAAATTCATTGAATGAAGGAGGTGTATCTGAAATCCAATTTCTAGTTATTATTTTCCTAGCCACTGCTAGAATAGACCATAACAAGGGAAGCTTAACCTTTTAACACTTTGAGGTACAGGTGTGTTGAATAATATAAGAGATTTAGAAATAATGAAATTATCTGTAAAAAGAGCCTGCAAAAATTCATTAATTGACTTCCAGTATTCTTTCAATTTTATACAGTCATAAAACATATGAGCCCAGTCAGCATTCATTTCTACATTACATCTCTTACATAGATTATCTTTATTATTTATTTTATTTATCATCAAAGGTGTATAAAAAGATCTATGTAAAAATTTCCATGTATAAAGTCTCCAGACAATGCAGGACATAGTTCTATAAGCAGATTCCAATATATATTGTTTATCTTGTTGATTTGGTGGGTCCCCATTAATAGAAGTGAAATAATTCCAGTATGAATCTACACTGTAAAAAGTTTCTTGTCTGATAACTTTATGTATGTATGAAAGTTTACCTTTATCAGAAACTTTATGTTGTAAATTTAATATCAAGTAATCAATCAGTGTTGGAATAGATTCTTTAACAGTTATAGACATTAAATCTATTTTATTAATGAGATGTTGTCTAAAGGTCTGAACCTCTAACCAGCAAGTTTCTCTTAGATCAAATTCTTGTTTTAAGAAATCTAGATTTTTAACTTTATTATCAGATATCAACTGATACCAGTACTTTAGATCATTATCTATAGCTAAATGAGTTCCTTCAGAAGTAGATGACAAAAGCATACCCTGAGTATACATTATAGAAAATACAATAAAATTCCATTCCCTATACTTAGGGTGCATGAATATAAAGTTACGATAACTAATAATAATATTTAATGGGTAACAAACCATATGTTTAGGTGTAATAGGTGAAGTACAAAATTCCTTTAGTAACCATAACATGGAGTTATTTACAATCATATTTTTATGTGTTAAGGAGATTTTCATGGAGTGTATACTAATTAGCTCCCAATAATCTTTCCATTTTGTGACATATGACTGATCTATTAATAAAGTAATAACTTTTACAATAGAAGAGATAGTATATAAATTAAAGTCTGGAAAAGAAATACCCCCTTGAGACCAGCTATTAGTATGTTTCTTTAATGCAATCCTAGGTCTATTAGGTGCCCATAAGAAATTTAACATTAGTGTGTTCAGTTTCTTGATAATTATTTTGTAGGTGGAAGTATTATTGATTGTATTAAGTATAAAATCTTGGGGAATATTATCATTTTAATAATTGTAAGTCTCTCCTCCATAGTAAAAAAATATATTATTCCAGGTATTAAAAAGATTTTGTATATTAAGAAAACAGGTATTATAATTATTATATATAATAGATTTAATATCTTTAGATAGTATTATACCTAAATAAGTTATCTGACCTGAATTGGGTACATATTTAGTAAAATCACTAATGAGAATATTTTTTGTGTATATATAGGTAGTATTTTAGTTTTTTCTTCATTGAATATTAAACCAGAAATACTTTTAAAATTCATCATGTTATCAAATAGAGACTGTATATTAGAATTAGATCCTGCTGATGTAATTAGAACATCATCTGCAAAAAGTTGAATTTTGGATGTTGTATTTTCATCTATTTCAAAACCCTCTATGTCAGTACTGTTTCTGATCAAATTAGCCCAAGGCTCCATTACTAAAGTGAATAATAGTGGAGAAAGTGGGCATCCTTGTTTTGTACCTTTAAGAATGGGTATTTTTTGTGAAACATATGTTCCTACCTTAATATAAGCCAACGTTCCTTTGTATAAATGTTCAATTAGATTTACAAATGCATCCGAGAAGTTTGTGCACTTCATTAAGGTAAACAGATAGTCCCAACTTACTGAATCAAACGCTGAACTTATATCAATACTAATAAGTGTTAAATGTTTCTTTTTCCTATTTGCAAAATCTATTAATGTTAAAGTTCTTCTTATATTATCAAAAGTATTTCTATTTACAATGAAGCCTGTCTGATCTATATCTATAATGCCGGGAATGATTGTCGTCAATCTATCAGCAAAGATATTCATAAACATTTTATAATCAACATTAAGTAATGAGATGGGCCGATATGAAGAACATCTAGTTGGATCTTTATTAGGTTTTAAAATTGGCGAAATAAATGTATATTGCCAAGATGGGGGGGGTTATTAACTCAGTTTGGGCCAAAATAAAAACCTTATGTATTAATGAATATGTATTTTTAGAAAGGATTTTATATATCTCTGGTATAATACCATCATTATGCTTTGTTTGATTTAAGCTTATTTATTTGTGTAATAACTTCTGTATATGAAATACTCTTGTCCAATAGTTTAATCTGTTGTTTATTAAGCTTTTATTCATATTTGTGGTTATAAACTCCTTTATTTTATCTTTAGGTTCCATGTTAATATTATTATGGTTAATTTTGTGAAAGTGATTTCTAAATTCATCTAGTATTTCTGGTATACTAGAAACATTCTTCTTTTTCCTTAGAGAAAAGATTTCTTTGACATGGTTTTGTTTATTCAACCTTTTGTTTTATTTTTAAGTCTATGTAAGTATTTGGGACTTATTGAATAAGACAAAACTTGTATTTCTCTAAAGTTATTTTAACTTTATGAGTTAAAATTTCTTTGTATTTCTCATTTAGTTTGTTTATTTCTTCAATAACTTTCTTGTCCATAATATTTTCTTTATTATTATGTTTATAAGAGTCTAATTTACTTTGAATATCTAACAATTCCTTATCCCAAGATTTCCTTTTATTATTATACCATCTGATACTTTGTCCATATAGATATGATTTTAAGGCATCCCAAACATAAACAATGGAGACTTCAGGAGTGTTATTTATGTCTAAAAAATGTTTTACTTCTGAAAGTATATATTCTTTATAGTCTTTTAGTTGAGTTAAGTATGCTGGTATCCTTTTGATCTGAACATTATGAGTATTTTTATCATGAATTCAAAAACAATTGAATTATGATCAGATATAGGACATGAAATGATTTTGGAATTAATTAAATCTGTTACCATCTGGTTAGAAATAAAGACCCTATCTATTTTTGAATAAGTTTTGTATCTGTTAGAAAAAAAGGTGTATGGTAATGATTTTGAATCTATCTGATTATTAATATCATTCAAATGATAAGAATTAGCAAAATCCTTTAAATGTTTTGCATTAGATGTAATTCTTCTCTTCCCTATAGTGGTAGTATCACTTTCATGTAGTATACAATTAAAGTCACCAGCTAAAATAATATCTCCTATAGAGAATGATATGATCTTATCAAGATGATGTTTCACTGTATTAATACCAATTCCAGGTATCCAATATACATTAATTAAAGTGTAAGTATTCCCATTAATTTGTATTGTAACCATACAAAACATTCCTTTGTCATCCTGATAAGACTTAATGGTTTTAGGAATGGGCATACTTTTATTCCATAAAATAGCCACTCCTCTTTTTTCTGAGTGTGCTCTGAACTAACCAATACTGTATATTTGTTTGTGGCTAGTTTATCAATATCTTTTTTCAAGAGATGGGTTTCTTGTAGGAAGACTAAGTTGGCCTTATGTAAATTAATGTATCTTATTAGGCTTGTTTACATGGATTATTCAATCCATTAATGTTTAAAGAAATTCCTTTTAAAGATGTCATTTGGCATTTTTAAAACTTAAGAATCTTATGATCAAAATAACAAATAACAAGATAAGTAATGTTACATCTCCTCCTTTAGGTGTACCTTTAAATATAGCTGTATTTATTGAATCTCTTATGGGATTGATTCAATTTTGTTTGTAGTGACAATGAATGTGCAAAATATTTTGTGGATGTCAAAACTATATACAAATAACAATGAACAAGTGAAAATAATGTAAGGATTAAACCTTGCATCCAGCCTGAGTTGTAAACTCCAACTTAGAGTAGTATTTACCACTCAAGTTAACCCCCTACCCTAAGCAGCAGTACGTCAGCTACCATCTTATCAATTTAATACTAGTTATATTTAACTGAAGTTAACAGTTTTCAATTCAATTATCTAGCAAGACAAGACTACACATTTGGTAAAACAGCATCATATAAACTAAAATAAACCTTTTTAAACTGTTCATACTACTATATACATCCATGTAATATAAAACACTTGTATTCAAATAGCATTCAAATAATCTTGATGCTAAAGGTAGTCTTCTAACAGCTATTGGCTTTACAGCTGCTACAATAAGTAGCTGTCACCATTTCCAGTGTCCTAAAATGTGTCCATGGGGACTTCTATGCATGCACTCAAGCTAACTAATAACATTTCCTTTTTTGGTCCTTGCTATGCATCATTCTTTATTCATGTTCTTTTATTAGTTTGGCTAACTTAAACTAATAAATGAAGAGTCATCAGCAAAAGTTTGCAAGGTGTTTCCAGTATTTTAAATGGTTGTAAGGATTTTTGTGAAGTGATCATTTCAAAATTTCTGTAAAGAAAGTGGCAATTTTCAAAAACATTTTTATTTTGTTTTCATTATAAACATACACAAATGTACATATAACAAATACAATAAAATAATAACAAAACAATTTACAATATTTACATTCATCCATGATAAACAATCATTTTATCCATGAGAAGTTATCAGTATTTGTTCAAAAGGTTTTCCAATTTTTGCCATGCTATTTTTTATGAGTAATATTATGAGTTCTATAAGAAATGGTTTGCAGTTCTTTTTTACAAGCAACTTTTGCTAAATTAATAAAATCTTTAAACATCAAATGTTGTTTACTTTTCCAGTTCAAAGTAATAACTTTTCTAGCAATTACAAGAATTGACCAGAGTAACTGAATCTGAGATTTAGGTATTACATTAGGTATAGGAACTCTGAATAGGATTAGTGAGTTAGAAATATGACAGTTATCAGACCATAAAGCATTTACAAAATATCCAAAGTCTTTCCAGTATTGAACAACATTTCTACATTCAATGAACACATGAACCCAGTTGGCCTCTAGTAATTCATCACATTTCCAACATTTACTTTTAGTTTTTGAGTATAAGATTTATTTTATGTGGAGTATAGAAACTCCTATTCATAAATTTCCATGTATACAATCTCCAATATAATGAAGAAGAGGTACCATACGTAGAATTCAATAACGATTTTTTTGGATTCATCAGATATTTGTTCTACATTAATCTTTACATTGTAATTCCAAAAATTTGAGTCAAACTTTAGAGTGTCTTCTCTTAGTATCTTCTAGATAGCTGAAATACTGTCTGTCTTTTCACAAAAGCTGAATCAAACTAGGTATAGATTCACAAGGTTGATTGATACTCTCATTTTGTTTTCAATGAGTGTATAAACAACCAACTGTTTTGACTATTATCAAAACTACATCAAAGAGAGTTTAATGGTTTAATACTCTTATTTTCAATAAACTGATGACAGAATATCAAGTTATTTTCCTTTAATTTTTGCATTACATTGATGTTGAAAGAATCTAGGCAATCGGGGGAGTATGCTATAGGGAATATAAGAAATAGAAATTGTTTAATGTTGTAATTACAATCAATTATATTTTTAAAGTTATTAAATATTTGATTAATGCCATAAGAAAAATGATCAAACTTCTTATTAAATTAACAAAATTCACGTAAAAGCCAATGAACTCTTATTCCATATTGCTCCTTAAATTGATTTTCTATAGATTTGACATCAGTTATACAAATCTCATTTATTGTTTTCCAGCCAGATATATAGGTAGGTGTGCTCCAATGTAATATTACATTAAATATAACTGATATGGAATAAAGATCTAAGCTAGGGAATGCTATCCCATTACTGTTCCAAACTCTAATGTGCCATTTATATGCAATCCTAGGTTTTAAGGGGAACCATAAACATTTAAATCGAATGGAATCTAATTTTTTAAATACGTTTTTGGGAGAGGGTAGTATCAATGACTGCATATAAAACAAAATTATAGGTAAAATTATCATTCTAATTAAAGAGAGCCTATCCTCCATTGTGAAGAACATTTTATTCCATCTTTTGATTAGTTCACTAATGGTTATTAAATTATTGTAGTTTAGTTTAACAGACTCTTTCCATGTACTATTTATGCTGACACCCATATATTCTAATACATCATTCTCTTCAAGAAGAATCTCGATAAGTGGATGGGGGATCGTAGGTTTGTCCCAGGGATTACTCCCGTGTCACTATTAGACAGAGGCACAGTAAACTAAACCTTAAAAAGGGCACAGTATACTCAAATCAAGGGGTGGCGTAAGCCATACAGAATCGGGCTAGGCTTATAATTGCCCCAGGGCAGATAGCCTAGTATGAACCTATGAACCTATGAACCATTTCCAATGTCCTAAAATGTGTCCATGGGGACTTCTATGCATGCACTCAAGCTAACTAATAACATTTCCTTTTTTGGTCCTTGCTATGCATCATTCTTTATTCATGTTCTTTTATTAGTTTGGCTAACTTAAACTAATAAATGAAGATTCATCAGCAAAATTTTGCAAGGTGTTTCCAGTATTTTAGATGGTTGTAAGGATTTTTGTGAAGTGATCATTTCAAAATTTCTGTAAAGAAAGTGGCAATTTTCAAAAACATTTTTATTTTGTTTTCATTATAAACATACGCAAATGTACATATAACAAATACAATAAAACAATAACAAAACAATTTACAATATTTACATTCATCCATGATAAACAATCATTTTATCCATGAGAAGTTATCAGTGTTTGTTCAAAAGGTTTTCCAATTTTTGCCATGCTATTTTTTTATGAATAATATTATGAGTTCTATAACAAATGGTTTGCAGTTCTTTTTTACAAGCAACTTTTGCTAAATTAATAAAATCTTTAAACATCAAATGTTGTTTACTTTTCCAGTTCAAAGTAATAACTTTTCTAGCAATTACAAGAATTGACCAGAGTAACTGAATCTGAGATTTAGGTATTACATTAGGTATAGGAACAGTGAATAGGATTAGTGAGTTAGAAATATGACAGTTATCAGACCATAAAGCATTTACAAAATATCCAAAGTCTTTCCAGTATTGAACAACATTTCTGCATTCAATGAACACGTGAACCCAGTTGGCCTCTAGTAATTCATCACATTTCCAACATTTACTTTTAGTTTTTGAGTATAAGATTTATTTTATGTGGAGTATAGAAACTCCTATTCATAAATTTCCATGTATACAATCTCCAATATAATGAAGAAGAGGTACCATACATAGAATTCAATAACGATTTTTTTGGATTCATCAGATATTTGTTCTATATTAATCTTTACATTGTAATTCCAAAAATTTGAGTCAAACTTTAGAGTGTCTTCTCTTAGTATCTTCTAGATAGCTGAAATACTGTCTGTCTTTTCAAGGCACCTAATAAAAAGCTGAATCAAACTAGGTATAGATTCAGGCTCTAGGTTGATTGATACTCTCATTTTGTTTTCTATAAACTGACGTAATGAGTGTATAAACAACCAACTGTTTTGACTATTATCAAAACTACATCAAAGAGAGTTTAATGGTTTAATACTCTTATTTTCAATAAACTGATGCCAGAATATCAAGTTATTTTCCTTTAATTTTTGCATTACTTTGATGTTGAAAGAATCTAGGCAATCAGGGGAGTATGCTATAGGGAATATAAGAAATAGAAATTGTTTAATGTTGTAATTACAATCAATTATATTTTTAAAGTTATTAAATATTTGATTAATGCCATAAGAAAAATGATCAAACTTCTTATTAAATTAACAAAATTCACATAAAAGCCAATGAACTCTTATTCCATATTGCTCCTTAAATTGATTTTCTATAGTTTTGACATCAGTTATATGAATCTCATTTATTGTTTTCCAGCCAGATATATAGGTAGGTGTGCTCCAATGTAATATTACATTAAATATAACTGATATGGAATAAAGATCTAAGCTAGGGAATGCTATCCCATTACTGTTCCAAACTCTAATGTGCCATTTATATGCAATCCTAGGTTTTAAGGGGAACCATAAACATTTAAATCGAATGGAATCTAATTTTTTAAATACATTTTTGGGAGAGGGTAGTATCAATGACTGCATATAAAACAAAATTATAGGTAAAATTATCATTCTAATTAAAGAGAGCCTATCCTCCATTGTGAAGAACATTTTATTCCATCTTTTGATTAGTTCACTAATGGTGGTTATTAAATTATTGTAGTTTAGTTTAACAGACTCTTTCCATGTACTATTTATGCTGACACCCATATATTCTAATACATCATTCTCCCAATTAAACAGGCTATTCTCTCTTAGGTTTTTGTTGATCTTTTTGTTAATTAGTAATGTTTTGGATTTATTATGATTAAATTTAAGCCCTGAAATTTTTTCATACTCGCTTAAGGTATTTATAACATCATGCAAAAAACCATCAATATCACCCAACGTTAACAACATATCATCTACAAATAATTGTATCTTAGGACAATAGTCCATATTAATTTGAAAGCCTTTTACAGTTTGCTTGTTTCTGATATATGTAGCAAAAGGTTCCATTGAAAGGGCAAACAATAATGGTGACAAAGGACAACCTTGTCTAGTTCCCTTGAGGATTTCTAGTGGTGAGGATAGACATGATCCGATTTTCACATAAGCTTGTGCCCCACTATAACTTTTCATTAATAAGTTGGCAAAATGTGAGGAGAATTCAAAGCCAATCAGAATTCTTTGTAAATAAGACCAACTAACAGAATCAAAAGCCTTTTCTATGTCTAGGCTGATAATAGTTAGTTGTTTTTTGTATTTGCATATTATGTCTATTAATGATAGTAATTTGATAATGTTATCTTGCACTTTTCTATGAAGAATGAACCCTTTCTGATCATTATGTATTAGATTAGGTAATATTTTCTTTATCCTATTAGCTAATATTGTCATGGAACTTTTATAATCAGTGTTTAGTAATGAAATTGGCCTATATGAATCACAAGATTTGGGGTCCTTACCCTGTTTTAATATGGGGAGATAATTGAGTATTTCCATAATGGGGGCGTTATACATTTTTGCTTAACCATAGTAAAAGCACTCATCATTTTCTTTATTATATATTCAGGAAAAATCTTATATAGTTCAGGAATTATTCCATCCAGTCCAGGAGCTTCATTATCTTTTATTTTTTTTTTATTTGCTCTTTCACTTCTGTTAGTATTATTTGTTTATTTATTGTGTTATTTTGTTGCATTGACACATTAGTAGTTATATTTTATTGAATAAAAGTATTTATTACATTATCTGTCTCCTAAAGTGGTGTGTTATTCTTTATATCTTTATAGTAGTTTTTGAACACTTCTAATATGCCCATTAAGTTAGATGTAGTCTTAACTGAACCATCACTTTTACATTTAATCTCATTAATAAGATTTTGATTGTTTATTTTTTTGGCTCTTACTGCTATTTTATGTAGGTATTTGGGATTTACAGCATAAGACTGTAATTCCAATTTTTCCAGGTTTATGGCTACCTTATGATTCAGAATTTCTATGTATTTTTTATTTAACTTAGTAATTACATTATGTACTACTTTGTTATTTGGTTTTGCATCCATTTTTATCTTGTTTATTTTTTTATAAGTCTAAAAGTTCTTTGTCCCACTCTCTCCTTTTTTTAAGGTACCAAGATTTTATTCTACCATATATATAAACTTTAAAGGTGTCCCATACTATAGTATCAGTCACTTCACCATTATCATTTGTTTCCATAAACATGCCTATTTCTTTCATTATCCATTCCCTAAAGTCATTTAACTTAGTTATATAAGCAGGAATACTGCGGTGGTGGTGCTGCGGTAGCATTGTCGCCTCACAGTAAGATGTTTTCCTGTTCGATTCTCAGCTAAAGCGTCTTCTGTGTGGAGACATGCATGAATGGGCGTACCTTCTTTGAAGGTTGTGCATCAGAGCTGGCAATTCGGCACGTATAAATCTACTGCCAATCATTAGCGGACCTGAGTTCCGCTGTGGCGACCACTAACCGGGAAAAGCTGAAAGACAACAACAACAACTGTGTAGAAATTTTAAATCATCTGTATGTGTAGTTAATGTAAAGTTTATAACATTATGGTCTGAAAGTAGACAAGTCATTAGAGATGCATTGCTTATTTTAGAGTATTTATTATTTGATACAAAGACCTTATCAATGTTTGTTTGTGTACTAAACCGATATGAATAGTGAGTACAGAATAAGGAATAATGTTCTCTTAGACCATGTATATCTTTAAGGTTCATCTGGTTTGTAAAGTCATTTAACTTCTTGGCTTGAGATGTTATTTATTTATTTATTTATTTATTTATTTTACATTTGTTGACTGGGAGAGTCTGACTGGACACATGTCCATTTTCAGTGGAGGCAATGATACTTTTAGAAGTATCATTGCCTGATAATAGGCAGTTAAAATCACCTGTCACTATAATTTCCCCTTTTGCATTTAAAGTAATCAGGTCCAGATATTTGTCAACATATTAAGTAGTCAATCCTGGTATCCAGTATGTATTAATCAAAGTATAATACTTCTTACTGATTTCCAAAATAACCATGCTTAGCATCCCATCTTTATCTGAAACTGTATCTATAATTCTTGGCATAGTATAAGGATTTTTCCATAAAATAAGAGTGCCCCTTCTCTTAGTCTTAAAACATGAATCAGCCAGAATGGTAGAGCCATTGAATGAGTATATTTGTAGATCTTTTTTTAATAGATGGATTTCCTGTAAAAAGATGATCTGGGCTTTATGCATTTTGATATATTTAAACAAAGCAGCTTTTTGACATTATTGTTCAAACCATTAATATTTAATGATAAACATATTTATAAGCCATTGATTATAGTGTCTATGCTATTACTAACTGAAAGACCTTTATTCTGTGTTGACTTGAAATCTACTGAAAATTTACTTATCATGGATGCATAATGTGTATTAAGCACTACTTTCAAAAACCCCAAACCATTTACAAACACATACATGAAACATAAAGTTTCTGGTTTAGTTAAAAACTTAACTAAACTATCCATCCACCACTTCTCTGATACCAAACAACACAAATTATCCATCTCTGCTTAGAATATAGTATAAAAACAAAAAAAGAAAAGCATTATGAAAGCAACTAAAGAAATCTGAATCCATGAAATATACATTAGAATGAGAGTGTCCAATATATCTGAAGCTATATGCATGTCACATATGATAATAGCACCTCTAATATGTAGATATGCCAGAAATACACATCAGATCAAAGTATGTATAAACATTAGAAACTGAAGGTTAAGAAGATTGCAATTATTTCCAAGACTTTTCAAGAAACATCAGATAATTTAACCATTTTGTCAGTCATCTATCTAACATTTTTCATGTAAGGATCTGTTGAATACACACACACACACACACATATATATATATATATATATATATATATATATATATATATATATAAACTCTTACTACAACATAACTATTATATTTTGCAATTATACACATATTACTCATATGTATTAACAATATCTATGTTGACATCTCTCATCAGGAAGGGGGGAGAGAGAGAGAAAAAAAGAGTCCTCACAACCCTCTGTTTAGTTACTAAAGGTTTAGTTATATAACATAAGTTTGATGTTAATATGCATAATGAGTTTTCTAATGCAGCTACTAGTTCATTTGATGTCATTTAGTTACTAATAGTGTCATTGAATCTGCAAAATGTATGCATCTATAAGAGAACACAGGCATTTTCAAAGGAGTTAAACACTTTTATCAGAACTAATTATTTACCATTTAAAGTATCTAGTGAAGGATAACATAATTTCAAGAGAAAAGAATTCTAAGTACAACCATTTAACAAGTTCAAAAGGTCAAATGATGTTATCACTGTTGTTTCCTCAAGCTGCAGCTTCATAAACTTGTTAAAAAGTATCTAAATAGGCTCATGCACAACAGAAGTTGTCTCTAGTGAAGAAAAGGGCATTTTAGTTGGAAATTCAGATCTTGAAGCTTTTAGAGTTTACAGAAAGCAAAAAAAAAAAAAAAAAAAAAACACTCAAGCTGCCTTGTCAGTGCATGTCATGAATCTCCACAATGAGAACAGTCACACAGACCACCAGTTTCCTCACAAATCAACATCATGAAAACATTAACCCTTTCTTATAAAAACAGCTATTTAGAAGTGACAACAACTGCCTCAAATCAGAAATCATGTTATAACATTTCAATCATTTACCCATCAGTTAACCAGGCCAGAGAGAGAGAGAGAGAAAGAGAAAAAAGGAACCTAGTATATATATATATATATATATATATATATATATATATATATATATATAAACTTATATTTAGCTATCTATAAAACACCATTAAAGTACTGTATTAATGTTTAAATGTATCTAAATAAAGAGTCTAAAACATCTAGTTAGAAACACTAATCAGAAACACATTGTTACCCCACCACTGACCCACTAGATAAAATGGGGTCTATATTAGATGCACGAAAAGACTTTAGCGTGAAAGCTCACATGAGCAAAAATGCTGGGAATTGAAAACGTGATTGTGGGGTCGTGTTACAGTGAGGAGTGGGATATTTGCCCTTTCCTCACTGTAGTGCGACCTCGGAATTAGAATATATATTTAGTGAGGGGTGTGTGTGTGGGGCACAGCCCCCCACAATAACAACTTCGATTACCAGCATTTTCGCTCATGTGAGCGATCACGTTAAAGTATTTTTGATTTTATAATATAGACCAGAAAAAATGCACTTTGGTATTAAGTCAAATTATACTATTACTGAAGAATTAGAAGACAGGCATCATTTGTAGTTATTTAAAAGGGAAAAGTATATAAAGTACTTAATAATGGGAAAAAGGGACAAAAGGAACATTGGTAACAAAAAAGAATAGGAAGAAAGAAGAGAGAGAGAGAGAGAATGTTACTTAAATACTTAGTACTATATGTAATTAGAAAAAGTAGATATAGAAAGGAAAAGATTAAGTTAATAATAAAAATGATTCACGTTACCTTACATCATAGAGACTTTCCAGAATTAAATATATTATGATTAATAAAACAAAGCATTTAAAATTAGAAGGAATTTGTTCATGTGTCCTTTAGTATCTTAGTTTTGTTTGCTCCTTCCTTCACAGACCATCCATTTTTTGTTGCCTGTCTCTTAAAACTCTGGGATGACCATTCCATTTCCTCTATTTCTGACAGTATTTTCTTCTTTTGGATAAATTCTACTGCTTTTTGTAGGGAATCACAGATCATCACTCCTTCTGGCAAGGTGATTTTTATTCTTGCAGGAAAAAGAATTTGAGCTTTAATATTGGCTTTTTTTCAAGGACTTAATTAGAGGAACACACTCCTTTCTTCTGGATATGACTGTAGGGGTGTAGTCATTGTCAAAACAAATAACTTTTTCACCCATCTTGATAGGGGAATTATTCCAAGCTGATTTCAGCACTAAGTCCTTGTCTTGCAAGGAAAGAAATCTAACTATTATAGACCTGGGATTAGATGAACTCGGAGATGAAACTGGATTTGTCCGGGACCGATGAGCCCTCTCAATTCCAAAACAGTGGGATTCACGCATGTTTAGTGCTGATGAAAACCACTTATTGAGGAATTGAATCATGTTAGCACCCTCTTCTTTCTCAGGAATTCCATATATTCTTATGTTATTCCTCCTTGATCTACTTTCTAGGTCATCCAGTTTCTCAATCAGCCTGGTGTTTTGTTTCAGAAAAAAATTAATTGTGATGTTCATTTTCTGTCACTGTAGTATCTAGTCAGTTACTGTTTCCTCTAAGACAAGAATCTGTTCAGATTGTTTTTTTACTATTCCATTTAGAAGTTCCAGTTGTTTACTGTGTTCTTGTTTGATAACATCTGTTTTGTTTTCAAATTTGTCCATTTTTAGTGACAGTTCTTGGATGTTTGTTATTATAAGATGTAGTTCTTTCTTCACTGCACTCTCCTGGTGAGGGTTCTTCGAGTTCTCAACTTGAGCTCTCCAGTAGAAAACTTCTTCACATGAATAATTAAAAAATTCTCTTGACTATGTATTAATTTTTAGAAAATAATAAAGAGTATATGTTAATCTAACTTTTAGTATACTTTTAGTTAGATTTTTCTAAAAATTAAAGTATATTTCCTGTCAGGATATTAAAATCTAAGCAGAGCTATGGATTTCTACTGCTATCAGATAATCAGACTGGCATCTTGGCCACGCCCCCACAATTTTCTTTTAAATGCAACTTTAAGTAGCAAGTATCAGTAGTCAGGCTATCCTATTCAGATTCAGTTTTAATCCAAAGAATACAGGGAAAGGTAAGATAGGTTCACTTGCTATTTTTTTAACTCAAAAGTAAAATATGTTCACCTACTTTTTTTTCAATCAAAAGTGATAGTGTGGTCAGTTTTAATCCCAGGATTCCAAGGAAAAGTTAAAGCAGGTCACGTGCTCTTTTTTTTACAAACAGAAGTGGTAGTAAACATCAAAAGAGCCTTTCATTCAACATTTTAGGAAATGATAATACAATTATTGCTACTAAGGTCTGAACAGTTTATTAAGAGATGAAATGACCAAGATATCTGATAATGTTAGAACTATCTGTAGTTAGCTTGGCTGGGGTAGAGAGCTAAACCCATGACTTTAACCAACTTGACCCAAATTCAATAAGTGGCTCCATTGTCTGTTGGAGCTGGCCTGAGGAGGATGGCTGTATACATCCTGTGAAGGGTGGATGGTACCGTAGACCATCTAATGCCACATTCCCTCAAATGAAGGATGCAGATAACAGAACAGCCTTGGAACAAGTGTTTGGTCAGCAATCTGCTGTGCAATATCCCTCAATGCAGGTGCGCAGGGGAAAGCATTCACTCTGAGAGATCATAAGGTGTCGGAGGTGAAACAGGTGATGTGACCACTTCTCAGGGGTGGCGTTAGGGCTTAAACAAACCCTCATTGCTGATGCTGACATATCTGTGAACCACAAAATACTCATTATAGATGATCAAATAACAGCTGTACCATAGAATGCTGTCACCCTGGTGAAGGATAATAAATGAACAGTAGCAGAATAGACTTAATCTTGGAAAACACAGGGCCATAAAAGTATGTAAAAATACATATACTAAAACTCTTTCTCTGCAAAGAAAGGGAAAACTAAAATGAATATTTTTTAAACTGGTTACTTGCAAAGAATATAGGCATTGATGCTGATTCTGAGGCCTTCTTATAGGAAAGTCTTTAAGGAGATAGTTATTAGAGTGAACAATAAATTACAGGAAAAGTAAGAACACAGTAAGGAAAATAAAGTCAGAGAAAATAGCAAGATCAATTGAGGTTACCACAGATATGATCAAAATGTTGAGTGAGTTAGGGGAGAAATGGCTCCTGGGGGAATTCATAGCAGTATGGAGAGAAAGATGTATCTTGCATGGCTGGAGAAGAAGCATCCTAGCGTGGACAATATAAAGGTATGAAACTCCTGTCACACTGCATGAAAGATCTGGAAAGGGTAATTAATAAATGAATATGCAGAGTAATAAAAACTAAGACAGGTGACAAGCAGTTCAGATCAGATTCAGATCAGGATGTAGCACAAACAGCCTAATGTTTACAGTAAGATACAGATGAGGAAAAAGTCCAAGTGGGCATTCCTAGGCTTGGAGAAACCATTTGATAAGATCCCAGGAAAGCAGATTTGGGCAGTTCTGTGGTGATTCAATGTCCATGAAACACTGGTATAATTAATGCAGACTACTGGCAAGGACCCAATGAAACAAGTACAAACAGTGTTCAGAATCACAGATGGGTTCCCAGTGGGAGTGGGTGTGCATCAGGGCTTAGCTCTGCACACACTGCTTTTCATACTGGTGATGGACTGCATTAGCAAACAGTCTGGCGGAGACATATCAACAAAATTGCTATATGCATTTGATATAGCATTGCAGACAGACTCTGAACAAGAACTTCAGTAAAGGATAGGGGAATGGAATGCAAAACTGAAGACGTGCATTAAAAATGAGTACAGAGAAGACAGCTATAATTTCAAGAAATGGGGAACATCAGAAGAAACTGAGAACTGAAGTAGACAGGAAAATAGTTAAACAGATTAACAGCTTTAGGTACTTGGGATGGTGGTTGAGTAGAAGGGAAGTTTGAATGAGAAGGTCAAAGGTAGAATCAGAGGGCACAGAATGTCAGGTGTAGTGTATGACAGAAAATGCCAAAACAAGCTGAAAAGTAAGGTGTACAAAACAGTGGTGCCATCAGTACTACTGTATATTACAGAAACATGGGCATGAAAGGCAGAGCAGTTGAGGAAGCTAGAGGTGATGTAGATGAAGTGTCTGACTTAGGTGGTAGGATGCATCTTGTGGGATAGACAAAGAAATGAGGATATCAGAGCAGTGGCACACATAGCTACAATTGCTAATGTCAAAGAAAGCAGATTTTGGAGGTTCACACACATATGCAGGAAATCAGAAAACAACCTGGTGAAGATTTGGGAAATACAGGAAGAAGGCAAGAGGAAATGAGGGCATCAAGCAAAGAGATGGATAGATTGTGTGAGAGAAGATCTGCGAGAGTCAGGCATGACTATAGATGAAGGTATGAGAATGACATTGAATAGAGAGAGATGGTGACAGATGACATGACAATCTGCCCACACATAGAAAATAGGAAAAATGGGGTTGATAATGATGCTGATGTTGAATAAATGAAATGGGGTCGTCTCTGGGATACATACCTGTCTCTCCAGCAGGTCCTATTTATATCACAAGCTAGATTTAAGTCTTTAGAATGGGTAATTGTGATGCTATTTGTTTTGAGGATATGCAGGAGGTCCATCAGAGTGGGGTCTGACAATGCCCTGTATGCCAGGCACAGATCTCCCCTCAATAGCCTGTAGGAGACAGAATACATGAATAGGGACTTGCAGCAGTTTGCATAGGACATTTTGCTTTCATGTGTTTTTCTTTTAGTGAGGAACCTCTGTGGACATTCCAGTTGTTGGATATATCTGATTAGTTGCAAACTAAAGGAGGCATTGCACTCAATTATAGGTCTGATGAATGTCGAATACAATGAAACCTAGATGCCATACCTTTGTTTATAAGTTACGCAACATAGAATGATTTCCTCACTACTGTAGACGCATGATGGTCAAAGGCTAGATTATGGTCTATTTGTGGCCCTAAGTTTCTGACTACTGGGTCACCTCTAAGGGGTGTATTGTCACTATTATAGTTACCAAGGATGGATGACTTCCCAAAGGATACTATTCTGCATTTCCTGGAATTTCATTTTAGTCCATGGCTCTGACACCAGTTGTTTGTCTGTGTCAGACCTTCCTAGAGAATGTTTGTGTCAGTGTAGGATTCAATGACAGCTCCTAATTTGCAGTCATCTGCAAACTTAGTCAGCCAAACACAATTGACATTGTCCTTGACTTCAGAAAATTAAATGCTGAAAAGGAGCAGTCCAAATACTGATCCTTAAGGGACTCCACTTGTAAATGGCCTTTTTGTAGAGGTAGACTCCCCAATTGGCTATCTACTGGGTGACATATGGGTTTGTACCTAACCTGGAGCGCTCCAAATACCGATCCTTGAGGGACTCCACTTGTGACTGGCCTCTTTGTAGAGGTAGACTCCCCAGTTCTAACTTTCTGGGTCCTGTCTGTGAGACAGTTGGCTATCCACCAGGGTGACATACGGGTTTGTACATAACCTCTTGAGTTTGTCATCAGTGCTCAAGTGGGGTATTGTATCATATGGCTTGGTGAGGTCAAGGTAGGCAGTGTGAACCCTTTTGACCTCATCCATTGCTTTGGCAACTTTCTCAAAGAAGTCCACCAGGTTGAATAGGCATGACCTGCCCTTGATGAAACCAAACAGGGTTGGGTGCAGTGTCTGGATGTTTACTATATCATTATTGATTATTTCCATGAGAATTCTTTCCATGGCTTTGCATATAAGAATAGTGAGACTTATGGGTCTTTAGTTTCCAGGGGCTGTAGATGGCTCACCTTTATGCAGATAGATGACTTTTTGCTGTTATCCATTCATGCGATGCAAAGCCTGTTTGGAGGCTACAGTAAAATAGCAATTCTAGAAGTCCTGATGGGTCATGTTTGATGCCATTTAGAAAGCATCCTGGGATATTGTCTGGGCCCATTGAGGCAGTGTTCTTGGCCTTAGAGAGGGCATTAAGGACCTGTTCTCTAGAGATAGCAGGAGGAGTTAAATTTTATGGCATTTCCGGACGGAAACTTGAGGGGAGAGTGGTAAAGTTGGAGCTGAATTTGTCAGCCAGTAGGTTTGCTATATCTTCTAGCTCAGTATAGGTGGCTCCATTTACAATGAACTCTGCACACAGCTGTGTATTACCTTTGAGGTTGCAGTCTTAGCTAAAGACTGCCTTGTGGTTTTCCTTGGCCTGGGAGGCCAATTTCACCTTAAATGTGGCTTTGGATGACTTTATTTGTCCTCAGAGTTGTTTGTTTAGTTTGACAGTGCTTTTATCCTGCTGGGTGCTGCACCTCCTAATTTTTGCCATGATTTTCTTCCTCCTGTTATACAGCCTATTGATTTTGTGATTCCATCAGGGTGGTTTGTTTTTTGAGTTAGTTCTGTGCTTCTTTCTGATGGATACAGCTGCCTCTGTGCAGCTATTAACATGCTTATATAGGGTTTCTATAAACAGTTCTGCATAGGCAGTAGTGTTCTCAGGGTTCATGGGGTCTTGAAATTTTGTTAGGTTATCACTTAATAGGAGGAAGTTAGCCTTAGAGTAGCTCCTGAATATTCCAGGGTTAGCTGGGGGTCCAGGTTTTATTTTTACTTTAAAGGAGATCATTTTGTGGTCTGACCTTACCAAAAGACATTACACTAGGGGGTGTGCAGCACTCTTCCATATTAATGAGGACCAGATCCAGCATGGCTGTACCCCTGGTGCTGTATTGACAATCTGATCCACACAGTTTGTGTTTACAAAGTCCAGGAATGAATGTACCTGTACATTTGGTGTTGTATAGGATTCCCAGTTAATAGTGGGGTAATTAAAGCCACCCATGAATATGGTATTGGGTTGGATGGTGACTGTTTCCAATAAGTTTAAATACATGGTATGGGTTTTCTGGGTCACAGAGTGGGACCTATAGCTTGCAAGGAATTTGAACATGGAGTGGCTCAAGTGCATTGTCCTGTTTAACCAACCTTGAGGTATATTTATTTTTGATGTAAATTGAGATACCTCCACCTTTAGTCCCTGTCTGTGCAGCAGCTGGTCAACATGTGTGGATAGCATTATAACCTTGCACTGTCAGTGTGCTGTCCCTGGCTTTAAACCATGTCTCAGTGACAGCACAGATGTTAGCATTCTCTAGGGTGAAGAGAACTTCTAGGGAGTGGAGTTTTTTGTTTAGACTCCTAGCACTGAGCAGCAATACCTTTAGATTTTCTTGGTTTTGATTTGCTATGTCGGAAGTACTTTCAGTTTGGCATTGCTAAAAAAGGCACTTTGGGGGAAGACAATGTTTTAGCTAATATTCAAAAGCCTTATGTTCATGTCAACATGTTATTTGGTGGGACACCATGTACGCTACATTTGACTTCCCAGCTTGAGACCTTCAGTTTGGATCATCTCCATGCTCTCAAATAGCCATTTTCTTATTGTAGTCCACATTTAAAAGTGAAATGGGCCTATAAGAGGAGCATTCTGCAGCATCTTTATCTTGTTTTAAAATAGGAGATATAAGAGAACACTTCCATTATGGGGGAAATTCAGCAGTTGTTTTTACTTCTTTATAAACCCGATCTAATAATTTAACAGTATTTTATATAAGTCTGGTATAAGACCATCAAAGCCCGGTGCCTTATTACTTTTTAACTTTTTAATTTGTTCTTTTACTTCTATTAAAGTGATAATCTGCGGTGGTGGTGCTGCGGTGTGGAGACATGAGTGAATGGGCATACCTTCATTGAAGGTTGTGCGTCAGGGCTGGTAACTCGGCACGTAAAAATCAACTACCAATAATTAGCGGACCGGAGTTCTGCTGTGGTGACCCCTAACCGGGAAAAGCCGAAAGACACGACAACAACTTCTATTAAAGTGATAAGTCTATCAATTTTTTTTCATTTCCTCCTTTGTTATTTTTTATATTTTCCCTTAGAAAAATTTGAACTATTTCAACATTATCTGAATTATTTATGTTTTCATTCATTCTTTCATAAAATATTTTAAAGCTCTCAAGTATACCCTTTAATATCCATTCTTCTTTCTTTTTATTGTTAGTATGTGTTATTATTTCTTTGATATGATTTATTTTATTAATTTTCTTGAATTTAATGGCAAGTTTATGTAAGCATAACAGGTTTACTGAATATGTTTGAAGTTTAAAATTTTGCAGGTTTACTGAAACTTTATGATTTAGAATTTCAACACATTTTGTATTTAATTTTTTAAGTTCTGACTGACTTATGGCATCCTTCGGTTTTAGGTTTAACTTTAATTCATCAATTTTAGCCTGTAGGGCTATTAATTCTTTGTCCCTTTCTTTTATTTTACTAATATACCAACTTGTAACTTTTCTATTTAAGTAAGCCTTCAGTGAATCCCACACTATGTCAGACACTTCACCATTCATTTTTATTTCTAGGAAATATTTGACCTTCTTAACGTACCATTCTTTAAAACCGTTTATTTTAACAATGTATGCGGGCAATCTCCTATGATGTATTAAGCTGTCAGTATTTAATATAACATTGAATACAATAGTATTGTGATCTGATAATGGACATAATACAATTGAAACTTCTGTAACATGTGATAGAAGGTTATTTGTGACAAAAACTTTATTGATATCTGTTTGTGTTCCATATCTATATGAATAGTGAATAAGCTGAAGTGAGTTTATTTTCCTTAGCTCATATAGATCCTTTAAGTTCATTAGATTTATAAAACTTTACAGTTGTTTTGCTGAAGATGCAATTCTCAGTTTTCAATCTGCAGTAGTGTCTTTGTCTGCCTTTCTGTGCTTATTTACTGTATAACTGCATTGTTTAGCCTGATTTAACCAAAAAAATTCTATCTTGTTTGCTAATTTCCCATGTTTTCTAACTAGAATAGTCCAGTTTCCAGGCTTTGCTGATTTCAGGACTTTAGTTTCAGTGTTCAGAGCTATCCAAACCTTGCTGTGGTAGAGGGAGGTCCTACTGCTTACCAGTGAGAGTGGGGGCATTGTACTGCCTATCTAATACTAGAGGAGTGGTTTCCAGCACTGAAATTGCTATTTTATTGGCCATTTTGGGCTTTCTATCCCTTTCAACTTTCTGGCATGAATACGCTCCTTTGCACGTATTTGTGCACCGCGGGGCTAAGGTTAAACTATTCCCAGTGCCAGAAAGTCTACACTTAAAATTTTCCCTTAGAACTAGTCCATTTATCAGCAGTAGCACTAAAATCTGTATAACTGTGACTAGTACTTGCTCTAAAACTCGCTAAAAATTACTAGGAAGCCTTAATTTGTTATAAGCACTCACCTCTCTTTGGTAATAATGAGAAAATAGTCGTAGGCACTAGACAGCCTATAATTGCAAGTACCTTGCCAAAAAGTAAGGGAAAACAGCTCTTGTACTACACAAAGAAAGCAACTAACCAGGCATGTCCAAGGGTCAGCTTCCGGTGATTTCTCCTGTCCACCTGGTGAATCTGGGCATACTGAGGCAATGCTGCAATTGCTTCATGTACACAGAAAACCCTCTCCTCCTACCACCAAACACTACAACCTGCGAGAGATACACTTACATAGCCAAACTGGAAGCAAAGCTCTCTCCAGCCAAGATTGTGCTAGACAGTCAAGAGGAGAAGGTTAACACCCACACAGCAATTCAAACAACACATAGTCCTTCAAAACCCACACCACCAAAACCCACACATAGCAACACAAAACCCATATATGCGGAGGCTCTTAACATTAACCTGCCCAAGCAACAAGGAACTCCAAAGCTGAAACGCAAACAAACACCACCCCCAAACACAACCAAAGCATCACATAGCTCACAACACCAGTGTGCCACCCAACAGCAGCCCCTAAGGCAAGACAGCATACCCAACACTTTAGTCATAGGTGATTCTATAGTCAGGCACACTGATGTCCCACTCACCAGGCTGAACAAGGAGAAAATTACAGTTAGTTGCCTGCTGGGTGCCAGGATCCGCCACATAATGCATGCCTCAAGTCACTCCACAACAGGTACAAATATGACTCTGTCATTGTCCATGTTGGAGTGAATGACTTGAGACGTACCTTCCTGGACTACATGAAAAGAGACATGGAAGAGCTCTTGAATCATATAGCCCAGGCAGGTATGACCCTAGCCCTGAGTAGCATCCTGCTATCGCCCAGAATGATACCACAGTATAAGGACAAAATGATTGACTTCAACAATTGGCTAAGCTTCTGGTGTCATTCAAAGGGATCCAGTATCTGTCTGCCTGGGATGACATGATCAACAAACCACGATGCTTTGCAAGAGATGGTTTGCACCTGTCTCCCCTGGGATTCAGGTTACTGGCTAAGGCTCTTGCCACTCCTATAGTGCCTTTTTTAGGCAAGGTTCAAAGGACAAAACTACCACCATAACGGGTACAAGCAAGCAAAATCTGAAGGTAATGCTACTCAATGCTTGAAGTCTAAACCTCAAGATGCACTCTCTCGAGGCTCTCCTAAAAATGGAGAACATCAATATCTGTGCAGTAAATGAGACCTGGTTCAAAGCTCAAGAGAGCACTCCTGCAATACCAGGCTACAACTCATACCACACTTTTCGGCCACCAAACCAGGACCGAAACACTAAAGGTGGAGTGTCCGTATTCACCAAAGATATTCACACCTCCAGGATGGTTGCCCAACACAATGCATCTGAAATTCTCCAGGTGCAACTAACACTAGGTAAGACTGCAATACAAATTGTAGCTTGCTACAGATCCCCCACCATGCCCCAAGACTCTCACTACACCTTTCTAAACATACTGGAAAATATTAAGATACAACCAAACACCCTAATACTGGGTGATTTCAACTACCCTGCCATTAACTGGGAAAACTACTCCTGTACCAACACCTTTGCTCAACGGTTCTTGGAATTCATAAATTCTAATGTCCTCGAGCAACTAATTCATAGTCCCACCAGGGGTACCAATATTCTAGACCTGGTCATTACCAGCATGGGAGATCAATGCTCCACACCAGTGGTCAGCCCCTAGTTGGTCAGATCAGACCATAAGCTAATCACCCTTGACATCCACATCCCACCCCCACCCCCCTTTAAGGACACCTCCATAAAAAAACTCTCCAAAGCCAACTTCATGCTTCTCAAGTCAGAAGTAACAAACTTCACGACACCCATGCAGATGGGAACTGGAAGTTCAACTGCTGAATCCTACACTAAGGTGCTGTACGAGCACATTCACTGGTGCATGGATCAAGCCATCCCAAATAGAACCAAGATGCTGTCCTCTAAAAATAAATAAGCCAATCTAGTGGTCCCATGAAATAAACAAGATGTACAACAGAAGGAAGAAACTGTTGCAGAAAAGAGGAAGAACCCAGGATTCAAAAAACTCCCTCACCAGTCTCAGTAGAAAGCTGAGATCCCTCATAAAATCTTCCAAAGCTAGTTACAAAAACAAAATTGCCAAAGATTCCAAAGACAACCACAAGGCATTCTATAGTTATGGCAAGAATCTAAATGGCAATACTCAGATTTTCTCTGAGCTAATGTAGAATGGCACTAGATATACTGATCCCAAGGATATTGCCAATATCCTGGCAGATAGATTCAATGCCAACTTCATCCCCCTCTCAACGCCTAAAGAGACTATCTCAATACCAAAAGAATGCCAAATTCCAGTAATCATGGCCACTCAGATAAAAACCACACTCTCCAAAGCCAAGAATACAGCATCCATGGGACCAGATGACATCCTGGGCTGTATACTGCATGAAGTACAAAATGAACTGGCACCTCACCTATGTGTCATGTTTAATCATAGCCTCACCGCAGTCTTCGTGCCCACAGAGTGGCACACAGCTACAGTCATCCACTATACAAGGGGGGATTCACTTTGGATCCCAGGAACTATGGTACCGTCAGTCTGATGAGCCTGATCTGCAAGGCCATGGAACATATTATCATGGGACTTATAAACAAAGACATTGGCAACCTTCAAACACTGGACCCCACCCAGTTTGGGTTCGTGAAGGGACGATCTTGCCTCCTGAACCTGATCGACTTTTTCAAATCAGTCTCCAGAGCCATGGACGAGGGTAAGGGGGTTCACACAGCCTACTTGGACCTCACCAAGGATTTCAACACTATCCTCCACTCTGGAATCACAGATAAACTTACTAAGCTGGGCATTAATTCCTACATCACTCGGTGGGTTACAAACTGGCTTACTGACAGAACACACACAGTAAAAGTAGCCGACTCCAAATTCAGCTCCAGACAAGTGACAACTGGTGTACCACAGGGTTCTGTCCTGGGACCACTCTTGTTTGGCATCTACTTCTCTGAAGTACAGGCCAACACTAAGGGGCTCTGGCTTATAAAGTTCACAGATGATTGTAAGCTGGGAGCCATTATTCAATCCCCAAATGATGTGGATATACTACAAAAGGGCCTTACCAAAACAGATGCCTGGTGCCAGAGCCATGGGCTCAAGCTAAATGCCAAAAAATGTCCCCTTTGGGAAAAAACACATACCTGTAAACTACCACATACACTAAACACCCAAAGTGTGATAAGAGACCTAGGGACACAGGTGGACAGTGGTCTCACCTTTGATAACCACATAGCCACAACAGTTAGAAAATCCTTCTACATGACACACCTCATCACTAAGGGCTTTTCATCTAGAAAAAAAGGAGGTCATTGTCCCTCTGTACTCATCCATCATTAGACCCATTATAGAATACAATGTCTCATTTGGTATGTACCTTACAAGACATCTGCAACATCTAGAAAGGCTGCAGAAATACTTCACAAAAAGAATCACAGGCCTAAAGCAGATGCCTTATGCTGACCATCTAAAGAAACTCCAGCTATACTCTGTTGCATATCACCTACTCAGAGGCGATCTCTGCCTAACATACAATGCTATGTCAAACCCAGAGTTGTTGGACATGCTACACTTAAAGAAAATCCAATCCCTCTGAGCCACATGCTCCAGGGATCTTAACCTTGTCATCACGGTGAATAGAACATGCTGGAGGGATAGGTTCCTGACCCAGAGACTCCCCATAATCTGGAATAGGCTGCCCATACATGTCAGGCAGAGTGCTTCAATGGCCCTCTTCAAGAGGAACTTTGATGATTGGATGGGAGATAGGAAATTCACACCGGGGATCACATCAGTAGCCCTGCTAGACAGGGGTCCAGGAAAGTAAATATTTGTGGAAAGCAATAGCCAGGGAATCGTTATGGCTAGGCTTGTATAGGCCCTAGGGCTGATAGCCTTGTACCTTCCTATGAACCTATGATAAGGTACAACTAAAACCACCAGCCATTATAACTTCACTTTTCATGTAATAGGCTATAGTATCTAAATAACTTTTTTGCATCTCTGGCTCTGACCCCTGGAATCCAATAAGAGTTTACCAATGTATAAAATTTTTTATTCCACTCAATAACAACAATGTTTAACATACATTTTTATCAACATAAGTATATTTTACTTTAGGCATTACTGATGAGTTCTTCCATAGTATGAGAGTGCCTCTTCTTTTGGCTCAAAAATAGATTCTGCTAAAAACTGAACAGTTCTTTAATGAGAATGTATTAATATCTTTGTTAAGTAGATGTGCTTCTTGTAAAAACACTGAGCTTTATTTAACTGTAGATATTTAAGCAGGCTTCCGCTCTTTACTGGATTGTTTAATCCATTAATATTAATGGATATACATTTAAAATCATCCATCCATCCATACTCAACCCTTTTTCCCATTTTTTGCACATGGGGTTGGGGTGTCACTTCAGTAGTGATAATCATCTCGAGACAGGGTTTATACCACCAGTTGCCTAGCAATGCCACAGTAATTCTTTTGTACCACTCACTCGCGGGTGCACACATGCACACACACACACACACACACACACACACACACACACACACACACACACACACACACACACACACACACACACACACACACTCACCTAAGGTCAATTTACAGTGTCCAGTCCACCTGCTGTATGTCTTTGGAACATTGGAGGAAACTGGAGCACCTGAAGTAAACCCACTTGACTACAGGGAGGACATTTACATAAAAAAGAAAACAGGTATAATATCACATTTTTATAGAGAACTTATCATACAGTTTTTAAATAACAATATGAAATCATCAGCTATGGACAAAACCTTTGAAATTAGTAAAAACAATAACCTAATAGTATAACCCTATAACATTCTATCATGGAATAACATATTCCTAGTTTATTGAAAATATCAAACAAACTATGTCTCAACCTCCACATTAGAGTAGCTACATCCAGATCATGCTTCTGTTACCTAGTAATATGCCTCATATTTTTGATATGTATCATCTTAAAAGCCCATGATTGAATTGTTACAAATGAAATGGGTTAGAAACAGCTTGGATTAATTCTTTCTTGCTCAACCAGACTGATTGATTCTATTATTGTCATATCCCATCAGCTCTCACTATCTTCTCAATCCACTAATTGGGAAAAGTCATCTGCTAACTTCATATTTATTAAATTATTAGAAAACACCTTCATGGTATCTTGTTTTACTTACTGTATGGAAAGTTATATACAGTATATAAACTTCTGACTATATACAGATACACTTATCCTAATCTCATTTATTTAAACTAGTATGTTATATCTTATGCTATTACTATTTACACAAGTTCTTTATTCTGGATATAGTCCTAGTATACTGTGTTGTTTAAAAGAATCTTAGTGGCTTTTAAAATACCATTTGCAATCTTTTTCTTATAGTCTGATAAGTATTCATTAGTATTATTGCAAATTATACAAAGCAATAATTAAGCTGACCTGAACTATGAAGTTTTGAGCTGTATTAAAAGTTTGTACAGTCAAACCACCCTGTAATTCACATTTTAACATTCTAATGTGCATAGCCGGCCTTGGGCATAGGCCAACTAGGCAGCACCTAGGGCTCTGCTCTAGCAGGGGTGCTTTTCCAGCAATCTGGGGGGGTGTTGGGGGGGCTCTGTGGAGACCGTTTGCCTAGGGCACCAGCTGACCAAATGCCCGCCCTGCTAATGTGTCACTTCCGGTTTAGAAGGTGAGTTGAAAGGTCAGTTTACACTTTAAGACAGAAAGAGGCAAACGGGACATCATTATGGAATTTTCAGTGCTCTAAAAGCATCACAAAAGTGTTCACAGCTTTATATAGCTTATTTAAGCTAGTAGACATGTTAAGGGTGCGAAAATTATTTATTCTCTGTCACAACCCACACAAAAAAGCCGCTTCTACAGTATCATTTAGTCCCTCAAACCTTACTAAACCCTAAAAACTGATAGCAAACATCCCAATACATTTTAATTATTTTTAAATGCTTCCGTATGCAAAGAAGTTATATTCTAATAATTTAAGTACAAATATATTAGCTGCATTCACCAGTGTAAGTTTTAACCTTTGCTTCAAAACATGAAACATTCTATGCAGATTGAAAGAAGCATAAGTAGTAGTTAATATATTCTTACTATAGTAAAACTCAGATAAAGAAAAAACAGTAGGCCGGATTTACAAAAGCTTGCACGGAGTTGTAGAATAGAGTAAGACGTCAGACAGCCAATATGTCTGCCGAGCGATTCAGCAACAGCCGGCAGGGGCGTGCATGAGAGCTTCTAAAGCTACTCTTGCACGGACAGCATCATGGTATGCAAATTACCTCATTTGCTGCTGAAAGCAATGCAAATGAGGTAAATTTGCAATCCAGGAAACACTAACCTGTCCGTGGAAGAGTAGTGTTATTTGCAGAAATGTACTCCGTTGGTAACGGAGTACTGTTCTGCAAATTGCTAAACAGAGCTATGACAGCTCCAAATAAAGGATGCATCCAGTTGAGGAAGCATGCCAATGGCCAAATATAAGACCATTGGCATTTTTAAATGTTTAAAATTATTAAAATCTAATTTTTTTCCCCAGATCTCTGATGTTTAAGCATAGCGCAGCACCGCGCAAATGTGCGGCCCTTAAAAAAACAATAAAATAATTTCAAAATAGCCAAAAATAGGCATTTTCACTAAAAAGCTTATCCTGCCATGCAGGTGAATGGAAGGCTGAAGACAACACAGCCACTGAGTACTGGTTGCTAAAGGGGAGAAGCTCAGTGTGAGAGATGTAACCAAGCATTAGTAGGCAATCCTATGCAAATGAGGATAAGGATAGTGAATCCCAATTTTCCCCAGCATTTGAGCCATGTCCCAAGAGTGTAAGTGTAGGAGTAGGAGAGTAGTAGAGTAGAAGATAGGTGACATCATGAGGGGGTATGTCAGAAAGGCTATATGCTTATTGGAGCAGAGTGTCCTGTGTTTGCCCTGAGTTGCTCAGGATTGCAAGAGGCGTGTCTACAGTTGTCCTTTTTGAAAACCAGAAACCAAAGGTGTACACCGTGAAAATATCTGAAATTTCTTGCAAATGGGCACACAGCATGTGTGCGCATGTGCGCCCATGTGTGCGTGTTTGCGCTTGTTTGTGCGGCGCTGCCCTGGGCGGAAACAGAAAGGGAAAAGGAAGGAAAAGAAGTGGTAGGAAGTTAACCAAGGAGAACTAGCAGAGCTGCCAGGTGAAATATATCAGAATCAGCCAATTACACAGGCAGCAGACTAGCCCAGCCCAGCCCAGCACTTTAAACTCTGCAAACAGCATTCTTCCCTGTTTTTTCCCAAGACCTCTGCAACACTGCAGTATACAAAGAGGGAAAGCTTAAAAACTTTAAAGTCAGACAAAATGTTAGGGGCTGCTCTTGCTATCATAAACCAACATGTGCAAGGTGCTGAGGGTGGTGATGTTGTGAATGCTGCTGAGCAACCCACAGTGAGGAGATGGAGAAGAGTGTACAGACCCAGGGTAACCTACCAGGGGCTACATGAGCTGGAGATAGTGGAGTGCTATAGGGTGGACAGAGACCTCCTGCAGCAAATTGTTGAGCTGTGCCGGCCATGCCTCAGACACAGAACCAACAGAGGGAACCCATCCCAGTGGATACCAAGGTATGTGTTGGCCTAAGAATACTAGCTACAGGTACCTTCCAGAGACCAACTGGTGATATGATGGGGATTTCACAGGCATCAGCATCCA
Organism: Protopterus annectens; assembly: GCF_019279795.1. NCBI lineage: Eukaryota > Metazoa > Chordata > Ceratodontiformes > Protopteridae > Protopterus > Protopterus annectens. Next base: position 1,883,192,138 of record NC_056733.1, on the reverse strand, counting down.
GGGTACTGCACCAGTTCCTGGATGCCATGTTAGCACATGTCGGTGAGCATGTATATTTCCCCAATTCCCGTGAGGCATTGGCCAGCAATATGCGTCTTTTCCACCAAATAGCAGAATAACCTGAGTAGTGGGTACAATGGACTGCATGCACAAACACATCAAAGCACCACCTGGTGAGCGAGGTAGGGTCTACATCAACCGCAAGGGCTTCCCCTCCATCAATTGCCAGGTCGTGTGCGATGCCCAGGGCTTAAAAATGGATGTGTGTGCTGGCAGCCCTGGAAGCTAACACGATTCCCACATCTGGCATCTGATGCAGCTGTACCAAAGATTTGTTAATGGGGACATCCCTTACGGTCACCTAGTGGGGGATGCTGGATATGCACTGGAGCCGTGGCTGATGACATCCATCAGAAATGCACACACACCCGAACAAGAACTCCATAATGAGGCACACGCACAAACAAGAAACATTATTGAGCATGTGTTTGGGATGCTCAAGTCATGGTTCCAGTGCCTGGACACATCTGGTGGAGCCTTGCAGTACTCACCAACTACATGTACCCAAATTGTCATGGTATGTGCCATGCTACACAATATGATCCTGTGAAAACAGCTGCAGCAGGAACAGCATGGGGCAGGGCCAATCAGCCCCCCACCATTGCCAAGGCCTGCATAGGCACAGCATGACTCAGAGGAGGAACAACCTGAGCCTGCCCCAGTAGGCAGAAGGAGGCATGCCCAGTATGCCCTGGCCTTGGCAAAGAGGCAACGCATAACACATACACTGACTCAGTAGGAACCCTGGAAATGACACCTCTCTCTGACTAGCACATACAGTAAAAGGGATGCCTAACTTGACACTACCTGTTTTCAAACATGTATAGGGAGTGTACTATGTGCATCCGACATAGGCAGCCCTGCAGCACCACCTGAGGCATGAGTGCCCTATTTTACGCAATATAAAGCACTGCTATGCACATTTTACTGGTACTGAGTATATTTAAATACAATTGCGTATTGCGTGTAGCTACACACCGTGCTAACCAGCGCAACGTCGGGCAATGTTGGGCAATGTTGGGCAAAGTTGGGCAAAGTCTGGCAAGGTTGGGCAAAATTGAGCAAAGTCGGGTAAACATGCTCACACCTGCTTTACTGTTCCTTAAGCAGTCTGGTCTGCCCAGCAGGAAAATGAAAAGCAGTGGCAGGGCTCGAACTCAGGATACTGTGCACTATAGTCACAGTACTGAACCACTAATCCATGACAGCATTTCGCTGGCACAGAAACAACTTAACTCACTTCCACATACCAGTTGGGGGGGTTCACATACCTAACAGTCACAGCCAGCAGGACAAATGTAGACAAAGGCAAACACAAACAAATGCTGTATCATGCTCTCTGAAGAGGCATATGAGTAACCTCCCCCCAGGCCTATGCAGACAGATAACAGCAGACCAGGCAGTGTGATGTGGGTTGGGTAGGCTATGAAGTCACAAACTAATATGCATGTAATTGGAAGCTAAGGTCTGTAGTGCAGTGGTAAGCCTCAAGCCAGTATGATAGGCAACAATACAGACTGAAATGGTGTACCTGACATAGTAGTGCAGGCCTAGCAAATGTGTATAAGTGTCAGGTGAACCCTTCATCCTATGTACACTCACAGTAACAATCAGCTGTGCCCCCTGGGTAGAAATGTACAAATAATAGCTGTCCCCACTGTATGTAGAATGACTCATGGAAGCCCTGCAGGCACATTGTGCTTCCTGTTGATGTAGAACACAAAGGTGAGCCATGAAATAAAAGCCAACTTGGTTTTCACACACATATAGTATATATGCTCATACTGGGCATGCTCACACACAAACTAATTTAGCAAATTTCAGTCAGCAACATACTGAAAGGTCATACTGGGCATGCTCACACACTTAGGCCATGTGTGAGTACAGCAGTGGGCCACACAAATCTGGCAGTTGCAGTTCTTACTCCTGACACTTGTCACTATTCACCAATCCTGCCTTGTGCACACACTGATATGAAAACAGACCCATATAATATATTGGACACCTGTCATAATCAAACTATGTATGCCAAGTACTTAAGTTGTTCAAAGAAAGTGAAAAACCAAAGAAGATCAATAATACTCCGATCAGTATCATCAAGAAACAATGAGCACTCCTAACATTATCCAAGCCATGGTCAAAGAGTCCATAGAGAACCATGAAGCTGTCTTTTGCTATGTCATAAATATCAATGTAAACTCATATATGTTCTGAGTCAGTGCAAACTGTAAATGAATACATGTACATGACTGACATTGCCAACATCTTGTCAGACAGGTTCATACATATTTACCCCCTTCTCACTGACAAAAGGGCCCATTATCATACCTGGAGATTGTGAAAACCCAGAAATCACATATACAATGGCTAAACAGCTCTTTCCAAACCTAAAAACATGGCATGTATGGGATAACATGGTTTCCCTAGCTGTGTCATATGTGAACTCCAAAACAAAGAGACCCTGCATCTGAACAGTCTGTTGAGGCTCACCGTCTGTACAGGATATGAAACTGTTGAATAGGTTATAGCAATGTTTGGCACACTCCACGAGTGTTGGTGCACAACAGACCATGGGTACTATTGTCTTATAAGCCTAATAAGCCTGATGTGCAAGGGCATGGAGTCCATCATTATGGAACTCATAAACAGAGCTATTGAGAGCCTACAGACACCCAATCCTACCCATTTTGGTTTGGTCAGGGGCAGATCATGGTTCCTAAACCTGCTAGGCAGTTTTCAAGGCAGTCACCCAGGACATCCATTAATGAAATGAGCTACACACGGCCTACATAGACCTTGAAAAGCCCTTTTCCAACATCCCACACACATGTCGTATCCACAAAATCAACAACCTGTGCATAAACATGTATGTCATCTGATGGATTGCCAACTGGGGCACAGATAGATCCCACAAGGTAAGAATTGTGGTCTCCTGTTCAAGCTGGTAACAACTGCTGTCCCCATGGCTCAGTCCTGGGACCCCTCCTGTCTGGTGTATACTTTTCAGAAATACAGTCAAACATGAGGGCTATGTTTAGCAAGGTTTGTGGATGACTGCAAAAAGGTTGTCATAATCGATGTTTGGGACAACAGAGACATCCTTAAAAGGGTCTCAGTCAGACAGATGTGGTGTCAAACTTATGGGCTCGAGCTACAGTCATACCCATGCCACATAGGTGCCAACACCATAAATATGGAGGTAATAATAAGGGATCTATGGACACATGTGGATAGTCATCACTACTTCCAGAAACACATTCACAAAGTGGTTAGAAAATGATGCTATATGTTCCCACAAACTGCCAGGGTCTTTGCATGTAGGTCAAAGGAGGTTCCCTCTACTCATCAGTCATCAGACCCATCATAGAGTACCACAACACACTTGCAATGAATCTGACTAGGCACATTCAGAAAATGGAAAGACCACTGATGTACCTCAACAAGAGCATTACTGGCCTCAAACAGTTGCCCTATGCAACAAGACAGAATTTAACTCAATCTGTACTCTGTTGCATACTGTCTACTCAGGTGATCTCTGCCCATCAGACAGGTCCATGTCCAATGCAGAGCGGATGTACATGTGCTATCTGAAGTAACCTCAAGCTCACTGTACTGCATGCTCTAGGGATGTCATCATCACAGCAATAAATAGAACATGTTGGAGGGATACATTAATAACTCACAGACTTCCCTTTCTTTGAAACAGGCTCCCTCCTAACCTACATTAAGCTGAGTCCCTCACTGACACTCTTCCAGAGGAGCCTTGATGAGTGTATGTGAAACTTAACTGTCACACCATGGATCACTTCATCAGCTCTACTACACAGAGGCCTAGGGAACTAACTCCATGGGTGGTGATAGCTGCACACTCTGGCCATACTAATATATGCCTTCAGGCAGTTAGCCTATTACCTACCTATACATAGATATATATATATATATATATATATATATATATATATATATATATATATATATATATATATATATATATATATATGTAAGGGGACCACAGTATAATAAGCCAAAGATGGATGAGCAGAGATGTGTGTAAGAGGGTGACCATGACAGGGAGCCATCCAGGACTGTCCCACCCAGCACACATCCCAATGGCACAAAAGACATGAGGTGCACATCTCACCCAGTGTACATAACAGCCACCAGTATCTGTAAGCATTACAGTGTATGTGGTCCATGTGCCTGCTGTACAACATGATGTTACAATGAAGTACATATCTACTATCTGTAGACATGTACCTGTCACATAGTCTACTACATACCTATGAACCTATCTTCAATAAGGCATATGTTAGCCTAGGCAAGTTGTGCAGCTTTCACCACCCCATTGGGTAGTCTCCCAAGCCCTCATTCTAATAGTTAGTACCCTAAGCCCCTTTCTAGTGGGGCTGCTGATGTGATGCCTGGCATGAATTGTCTGTTTCCCATCCACTCATCAAGGTTCCTATTGAAGAGTGTCAGCGAGGGGCTCTGTCTGATGTACATTGGGACTCTGTTCCACAGTAAGGCAAGTGTCTGCGATGGTACTGTATCCCACCAGCATGTTGTATTCATTGTTGTGATGAGGTTCATATCCCTGAAGTGTGTAGGGTGATGCAATTTTGTTATCTATAGATGGAGCATACTCAGCAATTATGTGTTGGACATGACTCTGTATGTTAGGCAGAGTGTGCCTCTGAATAGGTGGTATGCAACAAAGAACAGATTTAGTTTTACCAGTTGTATTGCATAACACAACTGTTTGAGGCCAGTTATCCTCTTGGTGAGGTACCTCTGTGGTCTCTACAGCTGCTGGATATGCGTAGTTGAGTACATCCAAAATGGTGCATTGTACTCAATGATGGGTCTGATGACTTAAGAGTTGAGGGCCACCACTACCTCTTCGGATCCTGATGCAAACCCTTAGTTGATTAGGTGGGCCACATAGGATTTCCCAATCACTTTGGCAACATGGTTGTCAAAGGAAAGATGACTATCTACTTGTGTCCTCAGATCCCTTATTACCTTGTCAGTTTTAAGGGGGTAACACTTATGTGGTAGTTTGTGTGTACTTTGTTTTCACCAAAGAGGATCACTATGCATTCCTCCACATTCAGCTTCAGGCCATGATTCTGAAACCACACATCTGTCTCATATAGTCCCTTCTGGAGAATATTTGTGTCATCCGGGGAATCTATTATGGCAAACACTTTACAGTTCCCAGCAAACTTAATCAACCACAACCCTCCTGTGTTGGCATGTACATTTAAGAAGTCTATACCAAACAGGAGGGACCCCAGGACTGAACCCTGGGGGCCACCAGTTGTTACCAGTGTAGAGTCAGACATGTAGCCAGCAACTCTTAGTTTGTGGAATCTATCTGTGAGCCAGTTTGCAATCCATCTTGTGATGTATGGATTCATGCCCAGGTTGGTGAGTTCATCTATGATACCTGACTAGGGAATGGTGTCAAATGCTGTAATGAGGTATAGGTATGCTGTGTTGAGCTCATTTCAATCATCTGTAGCCTGGGTAACGGTCTCAAAGAAATCCACCCAGTTCATGAGGTGTGATCTGCATATGATGAAGCCAAACTGGGTGTGCTCAACTGTATGAAGGTTCACAATCTCTTTATTGTTGACTTCCATTATGATTGGCTCCATTGCCTTAAAGAGCAGACTTGTCAGGCTCATAGAGCATGCATGCCAAGGGGTTTTTGTGGCCTCACCCATGTGGACTGTGAAGAATGTTGCTGTGCAACATTCTATCGGTACATATCCTGTACAGAGCATGTAGAGAGAGGTGTAGGTATCCTTGATGAATATGGATACATCCCCACCCTATGTGATATGATCTAGGTCCTGATGCTGGAAGGTATGGAATGAGTAGTATCCTGGTAGTGCTGGTGTGCTATCTGGAGCCTTGAACTAGGTTTCTGTTACTGCACAGATATCAATATTCTCCATAGTGAGATGTGCCTCGAGTGTGTGCATCTGGAGGCTGAGACTTCTGGCAGTGAGTAGCATTTAGCTAACTTTGTGGTTATTTGTGTTGGATATGGGGTATGGTTTGTCCTGAGTGACCGGTGTTCCACACCTGAAGTCAACGGCTCATTGGTCCCATCTGAACATAAGCTAATTACGCTACATATCCACATTCTGGACCCACCCCTCATTAAGGAAACTATGTTAAAAAATGTCTCCAAAGCCAACTTCATGCTTCTTAAGACAGAAGTGCTGAACTTCAGGACACCCATGCAGATGTGCAATACTGTTAAGACGACTGAATCCTTCACAATTGCACTTTATAAGCACTTACATGAGTGCATGCATCGTGCTTTCCCAAACAGAACCAAGACGCAATCCACCAAGAAAAGGAAGCCAATCTGGTGGTCCCCTACCATAAATAAAATGCACAACAGAAGGAAGAAACTGTTGCAAAAGAGGGTAAAATCCCAAGAGTGGAGGAGCTCTCTGGTCAGCCCCAGGAAGAAGCTGCAATCCCTGATAAAATCCTCCAAAGCTAGTTATGAAAACAAAGTTGACACTGATTCTAAAGACAAACACAAAGCATTCTATAGCTATGTCAAGAATCTCAATGGCAACACTCAGATCTGCTCTGAGTTACAGCACAATGGCACTAAATATACAGACCCAACTGATATTGCCAACAGCCTGGCAGATAGGATCAGTGCTAACTTTACCCCCCCCCCCTCACCCATGAAAGAGCACATCTCTATACCGGAAGAATGCAAAGTTGCTGTCATCATGGCTGCACAGGTAAAAACCACTCTCCAAAGTCAGGAACACAGCATCCATGGGACCAGATTACATCCCAGGCTGCATTCTACATGAACTACAGAATGAACTGGCACCACACCTACATACCATGTTCAATCATAGCCTCACCTCAGGCTTTGTGCCTGCTGAACGGCGCACAGCGATGGTTATCCCACTACACAAGGGGGGAGCCGCTACAGACCCCTAGAACTAGCGCCCCATTAGCCTGATGAGCCTGGTCTGCAAGGCCATGGAACGTATCATCATGGAACTTCTAAACAAAGACACTGGTAATCTCCAAACTCTGGACCACAACCATTTTGGGTTTGTAAAAGGCAGATCATGTCTCCTAAACCTGATAGACTTCTTTGAAGCAGTCACCAAAGCCGTAGACAAGGGTAAGGTGGTCCACACAGCCTATCTAGATCTTGCCACAGCTTTTGACACCATTCCCCCACTCTGGAATTATGGATAAACCCACTAAACTAGGTATAAATCCCTATGTCATAAGATGGGTTGCCAACTGGCTGACTGACACAACCCACACTGTGCAAGTAGCAGACTCCAAGTCTGACTTCGGACTAGTGACAAGTGGAGTACCACAGGGTTCAGTCCTGGGTCCTCTCCTGATTGGTATCTACTTCCCTGAAGTACAGGTTAACATGGAAGGTCTCTGGCTAATGAAGTTCCCAGATGACTGCAAACTAGGTGCCATAATCGAAACTACTAATGATGTGGACATCCTACAAAAGGGCCTCACTGAGACAGATGCCTGGTGTCAAAGCCATGACCTCAAGCTCAATGCTAAAATGTGCATTGTCATCCCCTTTGGTAAAAATTCTGTACCCATGAACTACAACATAGGTGGTAGTATACTCAACACCGAAAGTGTGATAAGATACCTTGGGACACAGGTGGACAGTAGACTCTCCTTTGATAATCACATCACCACAGTAGTCAGGAAATCCTTCTACATGGCACACCTCATCACAAAAGGTGTCTCATGCAGAATAAAAGAGGTCATTGTTCCACTCTACTCATCACCCATTAGATCCATTATAGAGTACAATGCCCCTTCTGCTATATACCTCACAAGACATCTACAACACCTGGAAAGCCTGCAGAAATACTTCACAAAGAGGATTAGTCGCCTCAAATACATGCCATACACAGACCGTCTCCAAACACTACAGCTTTACTCTGTCGCATATCACCTACACAGAGGTGATCTCTGCATAACATACAAAGCTATGTCAAACACAGAGCTGTTGGACATGCTCCACTTAAAGAAATCCCAATCCCTCTGAGTGTCGGCCCCAAAACCCAGACTGAAATACTAAAGGAGGGGGTGCATCCATTTTCATAAAGGATACACACACCCCCAGGTTAGTGGCACAGCACGAGGCCTTGGAGACCATGCAAGTGCAACTAACATTGGGCTAAGCTGCTTATCAGATCATAGCCTGCTATAGATCACATACCTTGTCTCAGGACCCTCACTCAGTATTCCTGAGAACACTGTGAAATATAAAGGTCCTACCAAACACCATAATATGAGGAGATTTCAACTACACAAACATTGACTGGGAGAATTACTCGAGTACAAAGTCCTTTTCCCAATGCTTCCTAGAGTTTATAAACTCAAACGGCCTGGAACAGCTGGTCACCACACCCACTAGAGGTGACAACGTACTGGACCTGATCATCACCAACATGGGGGATCAGTGGTCCACACCAGAGGTAAACCCCTCACTTGGCACCCTTCAAACACTGGATCCCACTCAGTTTAGGTTTGTGAAGGGCCGCTCTTGTCTCCTGAACCTAATTGACTTCTTTGAATCAGTCTCCAGAGCCATGGACAAGGGTAAGGTGGTCCACACAGCCTATCTAGACCTTGCTAAGGCCTTTGACACCATCCCCCACTCTGGAATCATAGATAAACTTACTACGTTGGGCAGTAATCCCTATGTCACCCAATGGGTTGCTAAATGGCTTACTGATAAAACCCACACTGTAAAAGTAGCCGACTCCAAATCCAGCTCCAGACAAGTGACAAATGGAGTACCTCAGGGTTCAGTCCTGGGGCCGCTCTTGTTTGGCATCTAATTCTCTGAAGTACATGTCAACACTAAGGGACTCTGGCTAACAAAGTTTGCAGATGACTGCAAACTGGGAGCCATTATTGAATCCCCAAATGATGTGGATACTCTACAAAAGGGCCTTACAGAAACAGATGCTTGTTGCCAGAGCCATGGGCTCAAGCTCAATGCCAAGAAATTTATTGTTATCCCCTTTGGGAAAAAACATGTATCCATGAATTACCATATAGGTGGCAGTACACTAAACACAGAAAGTGTGATAAGAGACTTAGGGACACAGGTGGACAGTGGTTTCACCTTCGGTAACCACATCGCCACAACAGTCAGGAAATCCTGCTATGTGGCACACCTCATCACGAAGGGCTTTTCATCCAGAAAAAAGGAGGTCATTGTCCCACTGTACTCATCCCTCATTAGACCCATTATAGAATACAACGCCCAATTTGATATGTACCTCTCAAAACATCTGCAACAACTGGAAAGGCCTCAGAAATACCTCACTAAAAGAATCACAGGCCTAAAGCAGATGCCCTATGCTGACCGCCTTAAAAAACTCCAGCTATACTCTGTCGCATATCATCTACTCAGAGGCGATCTCTGCTTAACATACAAGGCAATGTCAAACCCAGAGCTGTTGGACATGCTACACTTAAAGAAATCCCAATCCCTCAGAGCTACACGTTCCAGGGATCTAAACCTTGTCATCACAATAAACACAACATGCTGGAGGGATAGGTTCCTGACCCAGAAACTCCCCAGACTCTGGAATAGATTGCCCATACATGTCAAGCAGAGTGCCTCTTTGGACCTCTTCAAGAGGAACTTTGACGATTGGATGGGAGAAAGGAAATTCACCCCAGGCATCACGTCAGTCGCCCTGCTAGACAGGGGTCCAGGAAAGTATATAATGTGGGAAGAAATAGCCAGGGAATTGTTATGGCTAGGCTTGTATAGGCCCTAGGGCTGATATCCTAGTACCAACCTATGAACCTATGAACCTATGGTAATATCAGATCATGAAGTAATCACACTGGACATCCACATCCCGACCCCCAACCCCAGTCAACAAAACCACGGTGAAAAACTTTTCAAAAGCAAACTTCACACTTCTCAAGACCGAAGTGGAAAGTTTCAAAGCCCCCCTTGTTACAGGATAATGCTATGCAATCTGCAGAATCCTTTACAAGTGCATTCTATGAGCATCTACAGGGATGCATGGATTGAGCCATCCCAATTAAAACCAAGACTCACTCCTCCGAAAAGAAGAAACCAATCTGGTGATCCTTGCCCATAAATAAGCTATACAACAGAAGGAGGAAACTAACACATGATAGAGCAGAATTCCAAAAAGGAAAGGCATCACTGATCATTATTAGCAAGAAACTATAATCGCTCATAAAATAATCCAAGTCCAGTTTCTAAAGAAAAATTGCCAAGGAATCTAAAGATAACCACAAAGCCTTCTTTAGCTATATCAAACATTTAGGTGACAACTCTCAGATATGCTTTTAGCTACTGCAAAATGGCAAAAAATACACTGAACCAACTGACATTGCCAACATCCTGGTGGACAAGTTCAGTGCAAACTTCATCCCCCCTCACCCCGTGTCCATCCCAGAAGAATGCAGGGCCCCAGATTTCATAGACATGCAGGTAAAAACAGCTCTCTCCAAAGCTAAGAGCACAGCATCATTGAGACTGGATGGTGTCCCAGGCTGTGTCTTACATGAGCTCCAAAAGGAACTAAACCCTCACCTACATTCACTGTTCAGACTCAACCTTACCACAGGCTATGTACCCATAGAATGGTGTACAGCAACAGTCATCCCACTCCACAAAGGTGGTGCCACAACAGAACCTGGGAACTATCACCCTATAAGCCTGACCAGCCTGGTCTGTGAAGCTATGGAGCGAATTATCATGGAACTCATAAACAGAGACAATAGGAACCTCCAGATACTGGACCCTACCCAATATGGCTTTGTTAAAGGCAGATCCTGCCTCCTAAACCTAGTTGACTTCTTTGAAACAGTTACCATGGTCATAGATGAAGTGAAGGTAGTCCACACAGCCTACCTGGACCTCACTAAGGCCTTTGACACCATTCCCCACTCTGGCATCATAGACAAGCTTACCAGCTTGAAGATTAACCCCTGTGTCATGAGATGGGTGGCCAACTGGCTCACAGATAGAACACACATGGTCAGAGTTGCAGGTGCCATGTCCGACTCTAAACCAATCACAAGTGGCATCCCACAGGACTCGGTCCTGGGACCCCTCCTGTTCAGTATATACATCTCTGAGGTACAGGCAAGCAGGGGAAAAATATGGCTGACCAAGTTCCCAGATGACTGTAAACTGGGGGCCATAATCGACTCTCTGGCTGACACAGACATCCTCCAGAAAGGTCTTACAGAGACAGATACCTGGTGTCAAAACCATGGCCTCAAGCTGAATGGCAAAAAATGCATAGTCATCCCCTTTGGAAAAAACAAAGTGCCCACAAATTATCACATAGGTGGTAATCCACTAGGTACAGAAAATTTAATTAGGGACCTGGGGACCCAGGTAGATAGTAACCTCTCCTTTGATAATCACATTGGCAAAGTGGTTAGTTATTCCTTCTATGCAGCCTACCTAATCACAAAAGGGTTCACCTCTAGATCAAGAGAGGTCATTGTGCCCCTCTACTCATCACTCATTAGGCCCATAATAGAGTACAATGCCCCATTTGGTATGTACCTTAATTGGCACATGCAACAGCTGGTAAGACCACAGAAGTACTTCACCAAGAGGATCATGGGCCTCAAAGAGATGCCCTATGCAGCTTGACTAAAGAAACTCCAGCCCTACTCGGTTGCTTACTGCCTGCTCAGATGTGATCTATGCCTGACGTATAAGGCCATGTGCAACCCGGAATTAATGGACATGCTCCACCTCAAGAAAAACAAATCTCTTAGAGCCACATGCTCCAGTGAATTAAACCTCAGCAAAGCAATAAACAGGACGTGCTGGAGGGATAGATTCCTGTCCCAGAGACTTCCCTCACTCTGGAATAGAATCCCAGTTAATGTTAGGCAGATCCCCTTGCAGACCCTCTTCAAGAGGAATCTTGATGAGTTGATGGGAAATTGTAAATTTACCCCTGGGATCTCTTCAGTGGCCCTGCTAGACAGAGGCCCAGGAAACTAATTTAAAAGGGAGGCGAAAGTCAACACATTCTGTCTAGGCTTATAAATGCCCTTGAAGAGATAGCCTAGTACCTACCTATGAACCTATGAACCTACACGCTCTAGGGACCTAAACCTTGTCACCACAATAAACAGAACATGCTGGAGGGATAGATTCCTGTCCCACAGACTTCACATACTTCAGAATAAACTACCTATCTATATCAAACAAAGCTCCTCATTAGCACTCTTCAAGGAAAATCTTGATTACTGGATGGGAATTAAGAAATTCACTCTGGGGATCACTTCTGTGTCTCTGCACGACAGTGGCACAGGAAAAAAATTTCTTGGGTGGCAAAAGCCAGGGTACCTTTTTGGCTGGCCTTGTATAGGCCCCAGAGCCAATAGACTAGTACCTACCAATGAACCTATGAACCTTTGAGCCTTGCCTAAAACAGGTAATATGGGGACAGCACGAGCCTTGGTCAGTATTCAGAAGCGTAGGGGCGACAGGTGGAAACCATCTGTAGTGAAGCAGCAAGGCTTGTCTATCATGTCATCACAGGCAGACAGAGACTGGATCCCCTTTGAATGACACCAGAAGCTCAGCCAATTGTTGAAGTTTATCATCTTGCTGTTATATTGCAGTATCATGTAGGTGAAGGTAAGATGCTACTCAAGGTTTGTCCCTGTGTGTGCCAGCATGTGGTGCATCAACCCATATATGATATGGTCATGGCCTATGCATACAATACACTCACAATACACTTAGTATGATAAGCCTGCTGAGGTAAAAAAATGTGAAAAAACCTTTGTGCAAATGGTCAGCAAGTAATGTCTGTATTGCACCCTGTAGCTCCATATTGCTTTCTGAAGTGTAAAGACGTACTTAGTTTGGATTAAGAACACCGCACTTGCAAACTATGTGTGTCTCCCTGGGGAGAAACAACCTTTTAGGAGACTACTCAAACAACTTAAAAGTGGTATACTCATCTTTGTCAAGTCCGATGATGTCACCATCCTACAAATATACCTGTGGAAAAGTGAAATCCCAGTGATGTTTATAGCATGTCGTGTAAATGTGTACTGCTGTAGTATCATAATGTAATTATGTAGGGATTTGAATCCTGCACTTGCCAACTGTGTGTGTATGTATTTCTCCTTGGGGAGTACCAACATTTTTGGAGACTACTCAAACACCTTAAAAGTGGTATACTCATCTTTGTCAAGTCCAATGATGTCACCATCCTACAGATATACCTGTGGAAAGGTAAAATCCCAGTAATGTGTATAGTGTGTCATGTAAACGCATACTGCTGTAGTGTCATATTGTAGTTAGGTAGGGGTTTGAATTCTGCACTTGCCAGCAATGCATGTGTGTCTCCTTCGGGAAGAGCAACCTTTTTGGAGACTACTCAAACACCTTAAAAGTGGTGTACTCATCTTTGTCAAGCCCAATGATGTCACCATCCTACAAATATACCTGTGGAAAGGTGAAATCCCAGTAATCTGTATAGCACATCGTGTAAATGCGTACTGTTGTAGTATCATAATGTAGTTAAGAACGAGTTTGAATCTTGCACTTGCTGACTGTGTGTGACACTGTTGGCCAATGTGGAGTGGGTTTTGATTTTTATAGTGTATGACATATCACAATGACAACTGTATGTGCATTACACATGTAAGGTAGCTGTGGGGCAAATCCATATACATACATGTGACCTCAAGTATTTCATAGGTGGTACTCTGCTTTCTCCATGAACGCATGTGTTATCTTTGCCAGAGCATGCTGGCGCTTTCCAGACCTTAGACCACTTCTGTATGCTGGTGACAAGCTTAGCCACTGCAGTGATCCCTGGGCTATGGCTTCCATTTCACATCCACTCATCATGGTTTCTATTGAAGAGTGTGAGTGAGGGTTTATGCTTGAGGTATATTTGAAACCTGGTCCAAAGCAAGCAAAGTCTGGCAAAGATGACTAATCATTATAGGTGTGCAACAACCTCTGTGGATCTGCATGCAAACCATTTTTTGCTTATGTGCTCCACAGAGGGAGTTCCAAACCCTTTGGTAATGTGATTATCAAAAGAGAGATGACTTAACATATGGCTTTATGTATACATTAGTTCCTGTTCCATATTTTGGGGGCTACTACCTATGTGGTACTTTGGGGATACTTTGTTTTCTAAAAGTGGATAACTATGCTTTCTTAGGCTTATAGATTTACAGCATGAGTTTGACACCAGGTATCTATCTGTATGATACCCGTTTGGAGGATGTGTGTGTCATCTAGAGAATAAAGTATAGCCTACATTATGCATTTTCATCAAACATGGGCAGACATATCCCTACTGTGTTTGCTTGTACCTAAGAAAGCTATATGCCAAACAGGAGTAGTCACAGGACTGAGTCCAGGTGAATACCACTTGTTACTGGCATAGAATGGAGGCTGCAAATGTTACTGTGTGTCCTACATCTGTGTGTCAGTTGTCAAGCCATCATCTAACAATCGTTTATGGTCAGTCTGTTGAGGTTATGTCTAATACCAGTATGTGGGATGGGAATGATTTGCTGGTGAGCTATAGCTTGGCTGTGTTGACCTCCCCTCCCTCACCTATAGCCTTGTTGACTGGCTTGAAGTCTACTAGGTGTAGGAGCCATGATCTGGCTTTTAGAGAACCTAAGTGAGTATGGTGCAGTGTTTGCAGGTTCATAATGTCTCTGTTAATGAGTTCCATAATGCTGTGCTCCATAGCCTTCCAGATAACATTGGTCAGGCTTATAGGGTGAGAGTTTCCAGGACCTGTTGTAGTTCTACCCTTAATCAATTTATGTTAACATTTGCACTGGGTGTGACGAGGGTGGACAGGTTTAAGAAAAAGTATATCAGAGGGTTAGGCCAGGTTTGAAGGTTAGTAGACCATGCCAGATAGGCAGGATTAAGTTGGTTTGTACATGTGCTGAGGAGGGATGCAGAGTATATTGTGAAATAGATGCTAAGGATGAAGTCGCCAGATAACAGGAAAAGAGGAATGCCTAAGATGAGGTTTATGGCTGTGGTGAGAGAGGACATGCAGGTGGATGGTGTGATAGCGCAAGATGCAGAGGGCAGGAATACATGGAAACAGATGATGTACTGTGGTGACCCCTAATGGGAGCAACTGAAAGGAGAAGAAGATGTTGCAGCTCAACCCTTGTGGACTGTGAACACCATTACCATACGTCATTCCACATGTATGTAACCTGTATAGAGGCTCCATCTGGACAGAGCATTTAGGTGAGTGGTGACTTCATATGTCAGCTTGTGTATGATACAGCCAGGGATACTGTCCAGTACCATTGCCAGTGTGGTTAAAGAGATGTTTTAACTAGATTGTCTGTGAATCAGGTATTATGTTTTGCAGGTCTGGAAATGTGGCCCTTGTATAGCGACAGGGTGGTGAAATCCGCATTCAAACTGTCTGACAAGGAATTGGTAATGTCAGTCAGATAACTGTACTTTGTGACCATTTACATTAACTGTGACCCACTCTGAGATTTCCCCTGTAGATTATGAACAACAGTAAAGACAGCTTTAGTGTTGTGTTTGGAATCGTTGCCATTTTGTATTTTGAAGCTTGCCTTGTATGTTTATTGAGGGATTGAATTTTCCAAATGATACTGACCAGAGAGGTTATCCCTTCTTGGTGTGTAACTCTTTTTTGGTATAACATCACACCTTCTATTATATATTTAGTTTATGGCAGGGGTCCATGAGACTAATGCACTTTTACTATATAAGTGAGAACTTCTTGTGTTTGTGATAGCATAGTCCATGCAACCCTGTAGGTGAACAGTGTGCATTAATACAGGATTATGCAGCTGGGACACTGTTAACCTTAATAATGCAAACCAATGACAGATGGGAACAACAGCATCACCCACAGCACAGTGTCAACCCGTGTCATACACACACATGCGTACTCAAGTTCTAAAACGTGTGTAGTACAATGCATACTGGCCACCAATAGAAACTATGGAGTGTTAACACTGGCCAATACAGGGCATGTCACTCTGCCCATGTGTCCAATATGCACTCACATGCAGACAGTGCACCTGCATCATGTTCACAAATGTACACCTGCAAACCTGTGCTGCACACACCCCATACTTACTGTCCACATGCTGACACAGCTACACATATCAGCCAAGTGGCACATCGACAAACAAAACACAATTGGAATAAACACTGGTGGAAACAATACAACATTGATAATTACAGCTTTAATGCATCATACCTGCTCAGCTACACCTTCAAGGATATCATTACACTTTACTGCTGACAACATGCTACACATTCAACCATTGCTATACTTTATCAAAGTCACCCTGTGCATCAGCACCATGTTAGCCTATTCCTACATCAATGTTACAGATGACAGGAGGTGGCACAGGTTTCATCATATGCACAGGGTGTGTTGTTGGTTTGACAGAGGCCTACACAGACAATCGGCATGTGTGTGTGAGTGTGTGTGAGGGCCATGAGTACTGTTATGGGCCAATGTTGATGTAATGTGTGCGGGTATGTGTTTGCCCTATGTTTCTGGTATATGTGTGTGTGTCTGCATGCACACAGTTCCACCATGTGGCTGGCATATACGGGGATTTGTGGGACAGCTACAGACTGTACCTGGCAGGCTTTACAGATCACCGTCTCTGGCCATGGATACAGAACCTGTGCCTGGTAGGGGTGCTACAGACATTATCAGGAACTAATCCAGACTGGGTACTATCCTCAGAGGTTGACATATGTCCACTGGATCCAGGTCCCTGCTGGGAATGACCAGAGCCACGTGCACGTGGTCTTCTAGGACGGTCTATGGACAGCCCCCCAACATTGCTGGGGCTGGTACTGGCACTACGGGAGTGGCTGTGACTTGCTGGATGTCCATGGTGACCTCCAGCTGTTGATGTTGCTGGCATATGTTCACGTCGACATCTCAACCATCCCACACTGTCCTGACACATGGAAATGACATTGTGTAGGACATCCAATGTCTCACCTCAACGTCTATCAATGACCTCAGTGTAATTATGTATGGCACCTGCTAGGTCATGGATACTGTCATTTACAGAGGTGTTATGAGCCTTCTGTGTCCTTAGTCCCTGTCTGGTGTACTGCTCCATTCGTGCCTGTGCCTCCATGACAGCCTGGAACATGCGTGTGTTTGAAAGAGTTGTGGCCCATCTGCCAGGGGCATGATGACCAGCAGTGCTCTGACAAGAACCCCTGGGCATCTGCCTATGTGGTACCATTCCAGACTTCTGGCTATGGCTGCTGTGTCCTGATACATGTGCCATAGATAACACACTGTCCTGGCCAGTGCTAACCGTACACTGTCCCTCAGCTAAGGGCAATGGTGATGATGGATGCACAGGCAGTATGACTGTGTGCATGGATGGGGTGAAGACTTGCGTACTGTCAATTGGTGGTCCAACAACAGGCCCTGACAAACCTGCCTGTGTCTCAACACACCTATCCTCATGATCACTGTCTGTCTAAGTGACATCAGGTTCCCTGCTGTACTGAACCAACCTCACCTCAGCACCTGTGAGAGGAAAACAGGAAACACACTTTAAGACCTGAACATGATGTCAGACCACATGCACACATGCACACAGGCACATGCACACATGTGCACATCCGCACATGCACACACGCGCACATGGACACATGCACATGCACACATGCACATGCACACATGTGCACATGCACATGCACACATGCACATGCACACATGTGCACATGCACATGCACACATGCACATGCACACATGCACACACACACACGTGCACACACACACACACACACACACACACACACACACACACACACACACACACACACACACACACACACACACACACACACACACACACACACAACACCAGCAATCTCAGAACATACACAATAACAGTTGATGATGGGGTACAGTATCACAAGCAAAACAGTCATATCACACATGTCAGCATGTAGGACATGTGTTGCTCAACAACATGCAGTGCAAGTGTAGACAGTCCTTGTTACTAACACTATACATGGCTTTGATGCATGTGTTTTGTTATTAGGTGATTGGCCTCCCCCTGGAATGCAATGCATACATGGACACAACATTGCTGTGCAAGTATTCAAAACTCTGTAATGCACTGTGCACCATAACTCACAGGTCTACATACCATGGCTGGATGTGTATCTGTGTGTCAGATAGGTATCCAATGCTGATTACAGCCTCTGTGTCTTTAGCAAATAATTGTGGACACAGTTTTAGCACATACATGATGAGTATTCACACAACATCATCAGTGGTGCATGTATAATTGAGGGAAAACCATTCGTCCACATACCCAATGTACAGTAGTTATGGTGAGTGTAGATCATATTGTGGACATGCCAGTGTCATCCATGACATGGCATGCTAAAACACAACTGCATATTTAAACATCACACATACTCAATGTGTGTCATATGACCTAGCCACTCAATAGCATCACAAGACATATATGTGTCAGTTGTGCAAATGGTGATTTGTATGCATATTGTTTAGAGGTGCATATCTTTGCACACACACAATATTGAGGTGTATAGCAATGAATGCGATGTGTAGTACCGTGGTTACAATAAGTGGATGGGGTATAGTACCATAGGGTATCATCATGAAGCATCATGTCGTCACTCAAGGCTACAAATGTTTCAAAAACCAGCACTAATCATGCTGTTCCAAACCTGTACTACCTTGGCTACATTCACCATTTCACAACCAGTTGTTACATGGGTTTGTAAGGAGGCCAATAAGGAGCATTACCTGACATAAATGTGTAGTGTGTTGCAGAGTGTTTAAATGCCCCATGATAGGCCTCTACCCCTTAGATATATTATGTGTAATGTGTGGATGAGATTTTGGATACTGGAGTGTGTCTTTACAGAGGGTTTGTAAATCCTTTATGTGTAGCATGTTAAAATGCTCTGTGAATGACATAGTTGTGTATGTTATGTGCATGTTGAGTATCAACTTTGCCTATCCAATGGTCACTACAGTGTAGCCACATTTGTTTGAGATGATCTGGGTATTGCATGTGTTTGAGGCAGCTAATTAAATTAGTGGGATGTGCGTGGTCTTATATCAAACATGCACAGCATGCATTATGGGTAGGTGTGTTACATGGGTACATGGCCTACACCTTAACTATGACATGCACTTTTAATTTACAATAATAAATGCAGAACACACTCACCAGCATCTGTCCGCTGCCTTGATGTCACCCCAGAGGGACCTACATAGAGATGAGACAGTTTGTCAGTGGCCACAACTGTGCCATTGCTACTGTGTGTTTGCAATCTTACAGTAGAACAACAGTTTACATTCACAGGGCTACAGATTATGTTCCAAATGATCAGTATTGCACAACAACAGGCTCCACATCTTCTAACTACAGACTCCACATCTCACATATGCATGCTCTACCAATACAGATAACAGTAGTCTACAGATATGCCATGTTACCTGCATGCTCCATGTGTGGTTGCTGGGTGGCTCCAACCTCCATCATGGTGTATGTTTGCTGCTATTGTTGTTGGGCAGGTGCCACGAGCAGCTCCTCCACTTTGGTGAGGGGGGATGGATATTAACACCACCTCCTGTTGCAAGCTGTTGTCTCCACACATCAGAAGCATGCTGATGGACATGTCTGAGTAGATCACTGCAGTGGTGGTGTACTTGCTCATATGTCCGGTTATGCAGGCCTACCTCACTGACCCTCCGGACAACATCTTGCCACATTGCAGTATGCTCCTGCTGGTTCTGGCTGGTTCGTGAGAACATTAGACTGTAGTGCTGAATCATACAGCTAGTAATGATCTCATCTTCAGCACTACTATAGCTGGGATTTCTGTGATGTGCCATGATCCCTGGAAGACATAAAGAAAAAATATGTCTGAGCAAGTCATATGGCACATATATAGCAACCTATTAGCTAACTGAGAGTGAAACACTTTAACTACCACTTATCACTCCTCACCCCACAACTGCTTGAAAGTGCCTGGCTCGCTCTATCTAATGAACCATGTTCTGCACAGCAACAAAATAAAATCAATATATAAGACTATACAAGAGTACCTGGCACACTGTATGCAACACAATGCACCACCTAGCCACAGCAGATATACATCAAGCTGATGTGTAAAGAAATATGTCATCCATCACAATGAGTGTAAGGTCCAGTAAATGTATTACTATTATACCACATAACTTGTTAATGGCAAACCTGTGGCCAAAATATGTGCACAATTGGGAATATAGGTCGCATACTGCTGTAGTCCACTATAAATGTTGCTAGATATGCAGTTATATGTTTTACCACACATATGACAGAGAACATGTTACAGACATACCCACACACACCAGATATAATTACAGGACACAAAGGTATGGCAACCCAGATAAGCTTTACGTGTATACTATACAGTACTGTGTGTCAGTACTTACAAAACATTAATCTTGGGAATGTAATCTGTGATGAATACAGGTGCCACACAAAACAGTGGATGCAAGCAATGTGGACATTCGCCATGCATTGCTGTACAGGCCCAGAGCTTCAAGTAGTACTACAGTACACACAGGATTTGGATTGAACATTAGTCCCAATCAATAATCATAGATGTAGTGCTTTAGCCTCCAGTGACACACCACAGTTATAACCAAGGGACTTAATCACACTGTATGCCATAGCACATTTTCTGCCTAGCAACAGAATACACAACTTTTGCTGTGATCAAAGCAAGGACCCATAATACCATGACATAAACAGTCTCCCACTAAGCTATCCCACAAATACATATCTTTGACGTATTCACAAATACATTGACCATCACAGTCAGTCAACAATACAGAGAATCTATTGCAACAAATAGATGTAGGTGTGTATGAGTATATATGACTCTCTCTCTATATATATATAAATATATATATATATATATATATATATATATATATATATATATATATATATATGTGTGTGTGTGTATGCATATATACATATACACATCCATTGGTGTACATATACACACACACACACACACACACACACACACACACATATATATATATATATATATATATATATATATATATATATATATATATATGTAGGCACATATACATTTCACCTTTCATAGTGGGAATATCAATTATACAAAGGATGTGAGGTGTACAGTAATGTAATAATATTGTCTTGTGATAAATGCATTGAAAGTGTTCACAGCTTTAGCAGGCCTCACTGCCATCAACATTGCAAACTGAACAAACCACCCACACTGTTTAACCACCACATGTCATATACCAGCACTGTATGCTGTCTTGTTCATTACACACTAAAACCTAAATACAAATATGCGCATACTAACCTTCACCAACATATATATCTCCACCCTTCGCAAACAGTTGCAATATGTCCCCTGCTCTATGCACATATACAGATGTGAATATATATGACACATATATATTTCTCTGTATGTGTGTGGCATACACACACAAGGTCCAGACTGTTGTAAATCCCTGGACCTCACAGCTGAACTGTTGGGCCTTGCTGCAACACCAACGGGTGTCACATGTGAACACACACTAACACTAGAGGGGGTATATATAGCTACAAATGCTAAATAAGCATACTAGACTGCTACAGCAGTTGCCAATGCTAAGCTACACTTTAATATGACTATCACGTATGTGTTGCTCTGTCACACCCATGTTTACATAATGGCAGCACTAATCCCCCCAACAGCCATTGGCCACACTACTGTACAGAACACAGATAACGTGGATCAGATTTTTGACATTTAATGCTGAGCTGCACATTTCACAGGTATGTCTCACTGCCCACAGGTACACACTGTATTGTCCATAGCAATAGTTAAGCAAGACATCTGTGCATAGATAAGTACTGCTGCCACATATGAATGATTCACATTATGTAGACTACTCTTCAAAAACATCTACTACATGCCAGTAAATACATATGTGTCACATACCTTTCCTTTGTATGATTTGGTATTATTTATTTTTCTTTTTCCTTTTCTCTGTCTCTCTCTCTCTCTCTCTCTCTCTCTCTCTGTTTCTCTCTCTCTCTCTCTGTCAGTCTCTGCAATAGAGTGATTAAGTTTGTTGGCAGCGATTGCAGCCTGCTTTTGTAGGTATTTGCACATAAGCATGTGATGGCCTCTGCACCAATTAGTGGCCACCATTTGCTAACTGCATGCAGCCTGCTGTGTAGTAATTGCAGTAATCACTGACATAGCAACCCAGTACTATAAATTGCTAACTCAGGTAGGCGTGGCCCTTTCAGCTTTCCAAGATGGAGATCATCCTTGTTTGCTGTGGACATCATTGTTTAAGACAGAAGGTTGGTATAGTTCTTATATCAGAAGCCAGGGGTGTAGCCAGTGATTTACATTTTGTACTCAGACCTAAATGTTGCTGCTGCCAGTACACACTTGTCAGTGTAGAAATGTACTCACCCCTCAAAATGCTAACCCAAGATACATGGGAGGATGTACTTTCTTTTCAAATTTTACAATTAACTGCCATACAAAGCTAGTTATTGAGATGTATTCCTTTGGCACAAGAATTGTTTGTGAACTGCTATACTGTGAATATTCATTTACTCAGTTCTAAACAGTTTGTGTTTTTTTAGTGTTGACATTAGCACAAGCTGCTCAAGAAAACTGGACACATTTCAGTACTGTGAGTATGCTTACCTACATCCTTGGTAGACCCTGCACACACAGGTATATTCTACATTTGGGTAGGGGTGCAGAAGTACAGAGAGCGTACGTAGTATTGTGTGCATTTTATCTTGCTGGACTTACAGGGTTGCTGTGTACATGTTAGTTTATCAAGGCAAGTAGTCTGTCTGCGTAACTCCCAACTGTGGACCTATCCACATGATAGCCAGAGATTAGCCTGTTATTTTTTGTCTGTGCACCACACAGTTCTTTTCAGCAACAGAGCAATGGCATTCTTACAGTTGGTTGCTACCAGAACATGGCTACATCCATTTGTATTTCAGTGTTGTATTCCTGCATAAGGGTATGCTTCCAAAACTCCTTCCAAAGCTATTTGCACAGTGTGTAACAGCAGAAAGGCTGCTATGCCTCTGTGTTTCTGCCTCTGCCAGACCTCTCAAACACTCAGATACATATTTGAGCAGACTCAGGGAAAAGTAGAGAAAAAGTCAGGGACACCTTTAAAATATTAGTGCCATTAAGCTGAGACTTTGATAAAACCAGAGCATATGGATTAATACACCTTTTCTGAAGTAAAAGAAGTGTCTAACTCTTAATTATTGTCATTACTCATTACGTGTAATTCACCACCCTTCTGGCCAAAGTCAGTAGTTTTCAGAGGGATTAAGAGGGACAGAGCTAAATTTTGTTTCAAAATCAGGGACATCCCTGGAAATTAGGGACAGTTGGGAGGTATGGCCTCTGCCCTAAACAGATATGCCAGTGTTTGTCCTGCTGTGATACTGTGTGGGGTTTGTAAAGTGATTGTGTAACATTATTTCCTGCTAGAATGGCTGCTTCTCTTATCACAGTCATGTAATGTAATCCTACAACTGTTGGTAAAAATCCAAGAACAAGTTGTGTGGTATGGCATTCCTATTTTTCCTTTACATTCACTCATTCTGATGCATGATATATTTATTTCAGCACCGACTTGTATATCTACCGTGGCTTCGTGGTACATCATGCAGTGTAGTATGTACAAGGTCCCGGGTTCGAGACTGACAGAGGTGTTTTATTTTGCTGCTGAGCAGAACAAGGGCCCTCACATACAGAGTGACTAAGGTACTTTTAAGCAGTTGTAAGCGGGTTTGCATGGGGTTTCACGATGCTTAGCAATGCTTAGCTAAGCGCAAACAAGCACACACATGCAAACCCGCTAACTACTGCTTAATAGTGCTTACTCCCGCTAACCCCCGCGCTCATTTCTTTGAAAGAAAAGAAAATGGAGAGATAGGAAAGTGGTGAAAAAGGGGCACAAAGAGGGAAAGACAGTAGGGAAAATAGCTCGGGATGTGCAGGACGAGTGTAGGGAAGGACTATAGCTGCCCATTTCTTTAACAGCAACAGCTGTGCATATGGAATCAATTTGGAGGTAAATATGAAACCTTCAACCCCTGAGAGAGGGGTGAGGACAACAAAGTATGTTGTAATGTGAATTAAATTACATTTTCTGTGTCCAGGGGACATGTGTGCAAAATGGGCAGCTATGTATGGGGCGTAATTTTTTTTTTTTGGGAGCAGATTGCCCTTTTTTTCAGGTGAGAGTGGAATGTGGGGTAGGGGAAGTAGGTATATTTGGGGAGGTAGGTTGGGGAGGTAAACAGACAAGACAAACAAGATGCATACAGGGTTGGAATATGACACATGTGGTGGGTGAACACCACTGACAGGGAGGGATGTTTGGAAATCGCACGCCCATGAGCCCACAAATGGCAACAGTGGAACGGAGGTCCCCACCCATGAGCAGTCACCACTGCACCTTCACAGCCCAAAGATTGGCTGTGCTGGGGGCAGTGTAGGAGGGGCAGGTTGACCCAGGAGTTACACCACTCGTGCCTCAAGCTGGTGTAGAGGTTCTACAACAGAACGCTCGATCTCTCTACGCACCACAGCCCAGACCATTCAAAGGGTGATAGGTGGCCCTCCTCTGCCCATGCTTGCAAGGGGGGGGGGTGCTGAGCCCCATCCCCTGCAGTGCTTCCACCCAAAGGTGGCACAGGGCCAACAGAGGAGGAGGTCCCAGGCTGGGCACCGGACCTGCTGGTACCAGGTGCCATGGCCAGCTGAGGTGGGACAGGTGGGTCTGCTGGGACCGGCCTTCCCATACGAACTATGTTTTGGAGAATTTAATAAAGATATGGGTTAGTAACAGTCAACAGCATTCCCAGCTAGTTATAACAGCATGCGGAAGTATTCCCATTAACCCAACATACCAGAGTTTCAACAGCTGAAAAGCAAGCATAACACATGCATATATAGAACAATAGTGGACATTACAACAGCTTGCAGGTTTAATTGATGGCAACAGGCCACCAATATTGTGGTATTTGAGCAGGGCACATACATAGAAATGAATGCAAATATTTATAAACCAATAGGACATATGTCCCAACAAATGTTTTGAGATTAGACATACCCATTGAGGTGTGGAATTGAATTTTTATGCACATACAGTAGGGCAGAAAAGATAGCTCAATTGACAACTTATATATCCTTCTAGTTTACACTACATTCCTATTAACTGCAGTTATATGTCCCTTACATGTATTATTATACTACCCAATGTCCTTCTATTGTGCAACTGGATTTTGCTAGATCATTATATACATGAGCTGTATCTGACATACAAACTGTCCAGGATGCAGATGTTACTGCTACATATTTTGAGAGTTGCTCACACACACACTACTGCTGTGATTGTACACTGACAGCTCTACTTCCATATAATTATCTAGATATGTTCAGGTGAAATTATCAGTTATATGCTAACAGCTCTCTACATTTCTGGCAGCACATTGACATTTCTAGGGAACACAATACCAAGCTACTCATATGCCAGATTAACCTGTACATGCTGGGCATGAACCAACAGTTAAGGGCTGTAAATATGCATACAAGCTACCGGCACTCCCTTCATCCACTTTATATGGGCCTACCCAAGTGTGGGTTAACTAACACTGCTTAATACAACAGTACTATTTCTAAAATGCAACAGTACAACAACATATCAATAAAATCACACAGACACACTCCAGGAATTATACCTTTATTAAATTTATTTTATTTTATTTTATTTTACATTTGTTGACCGGGCTAGTCTAGCCGGATATATTTCCATTTTCAGTAGGCAGTTAGAAAAGCTCCACAAAAAATACAAAAACAATAACATCTTAGTAAAAACATATTAGTGAAAAATAACTAAAATAGAAAATGACCAAAAAGGACAAGCTAGACAGAAACTACAGTTGGCAAAGAAAAATACATAGTCAGTTACAGAGCATTCAAATTATAAGCTAAAGGCTAATGATACAAGTTATCAGAAAGAAAGAACAGGTAAAGTTATGTGAGTTATGGAGAAATCTAGGAAAAAAGAGAAAAAAAAGAGAAGAAGCAGTAAAGAGAGAAGAAAGTTAGGAGAAAAAGAAGTGGCAAGGGGAAGAGGGAAAAGCTAGAGAAGGGAATAAACAAAAAACGCATGGGCAAAAAAAAAAAGATAGCCTAGAAGGAAGCTTAAAAGGCAAGCCAAAAGTAGGAGGAGTGGAAAAAGAAGAGGTGAACTAATAATGGGTGGAGGAGAATGTCAGTCTGGAATACTACAGGAACAGAGCCAGTGATTTTGGAAGTAAAGCTTGAGTTTTTGTTAGAAGAGAGGAAATGATGTAATCAGTGTTATATCACTAGGTAGCAGATTCCATCTTCTACCAACAGTATTAGTGAATAAAGAGTCGCCGATATAGTTGTTAGACTTTATTGATCTGATCTAGTCAGGAGTCTACCAGGAGAACGTCCGAGGGAGTTAAGATTGTTGTAAGGGATTAAAAGTTGAGAGAGTATAGGGGTATTGTCAGGTTGGTGCAGTATTTTGTAAGCAATGGTAAGTTGTGAGATTACAAGAGAGTTCTGATGTTCTAGCCAGCCTAGAAGTTTCAAAAGTTTCAATTTAGACAATGATGGGTTCTGTAGGGGTTACCAGTGGCAAAGCGGGCAATGTTATTATAACAAGCAGCTAGTTTGTTTAGGTTAGCTTTCTTGAGGTTGGTAAAAATCGGAGAGGCGAAAAAAGAGTTAATATAAGAGAGGAGAGAATTTTAGCTCTAGTATGGGGGTAAAAAATAGTAAAAATAGTTATATACGGATTTTTCTTTCTGTTTTTTGATTTTGATGGTGTTGTTGATTGTTGATGTGTTGATCAAAAGTGAGATTATTATCAATGGTTACTCCTAACAGTTTAGTAGTTGTGTCAGGAGAGATGACAGTGGCGTTGTTTGAGGAGAGATAAGTTTAAGGGGGGGGGAGAGGGGTGTGGGTGAAGAGAAGAAGTTTCTTTTTGGCATTAAGAAGGGGTACCGTCTAGTAAAAACCATGTTTCTACAGTGTTGAATATATTTTGAGTTTGAGTTAGAGAGATTAGATCTACAGGAGAAGATGCTGAGCAAATAATGGTTGAGTTGTCTGCGTATTGAATGCAAGTTGTTGAGGGATTACTGATGCAGATCATTTTTATGAAGAGAGAGAAGAAGTGTGGAATAGAGAAGAGAGGAGAGGACTCCAAATGGAAATTGGAAAATGAAAAAGAGATGTGGTTATCCCATAGAACAGCTTGTTGTATGTTGCTCAGATACGAACTGAACCATTTAATAGCTAAGTTATCAAATGAGAGGGATTTAAGGATATGAATTATTACACCTTTATTTATTGGGTTAAAGCACTTTTTTGAAGGCTCTCTCATTTATTTTATATAACAGTACATGCAAAATAATTATTAAAGAATTATTATACCTTTATTTATTGGGTTATAACACTTTTGCGAAGGCTCTCTTATTTATTTTATATAACAGTACATGCAGTATAATTACTAACCTGCCTGGTGATGCAGCCTTTGCAGCCTATCTTCATGGGCTTGCTGATTCATAGCCCGGACACCTGCAGCTGTGAAGTAAATGCAGTGATAATGAGACATACCTATCCATAGTATAGACAAGAATAGCAATTCTTAAATACTTAATACAATGGCTACTTACTCAATACTGGGACATTTGTCATCCCATGGGCCTCCTGGATCCACTGGTCCAGTTGATCCTCCTTGCGTCGCTTCAGGTCAGAGTAATGGTGCCTGACCTGCTCACCAGTCTGAGGAATGCCAGTGGCACTGGTGAGATCATGAGCCAGACAGTTGCAGGCCTCTGTTTTGTATTGGGTGCCCTGGTACTTGACCCACAGGAGTCTTTCCTCATGATTGTAGACAAGGAGCCAAACCATTATTTTGGTCTCCTCAATGCCCCAACGTTGCGCTCGAAATTGAGTGCCTTCTCCAACCCCGGCCATGCTGACTGCAGAAGGAAGCTACAACCAATCATGGCAAGTATTCCCACCTGTGGAGCTTAAATATGCCTCATTTCCCACACTTATTTGTGATTGGCCAGTATGGAAAAAACTCAGCAGTAGGCACACCTGCTTAGCTGATGTTATCAATGTTTAATATTCCTTTGATAGATATGTGTCTGTTGAAAGTGCATGGTTATGAAATGCTGTCATGGCTTAGTGGTTATTTACTGTGACTATAGTGCACAGTATCCCGAGTTTGAGCCCTGTCACTGTTTTTTATTTTTCTACTGGCCAGACCATAATGGATAAGCTACAGTGAAGGAGGTGTGGCCGTGTTTAGCTCACTTTGCTCAACTTTGCCTGATGTTGCTCAGCATTGCTTGACATTGCCTGACGTTGCCCGATGTTGCTCAATGTTGCCTGATGTTGCGCTGGTTAGCACGGTGCACAGCTACACGCAAATATGTTCTGTTTGCACTAGTTTGCGTGATGCGCAGCTCCACGCAAAGACATTGCGCTAGTTAACACAGTGCTCAGCTATGAGCAATTAAATATAAATATGCTCAATACTGGTAAAATGTGCTTAGCAGTGCTTTACATTGCTTAAAATAATTTATTTATGCATCAGTATGCATAACCATTTCACCTTCCTATACATATATATATATATATATATATATATATATATATATATATATATATATATATATATAATTTGTTCACTACTACATATAACATTTCAATGCTTTTTACAAAACTTAAAATAATACATGTCAGAAAATATTTTTGTATACAGATTTCCAACAGAAAATGAAAAGTGTAGTGGTAGGACTTGAACCGGGAATGTGTCTTCTTTGTGCAAAGGATCTAACCACTACACTATCGCTATTTCGCTTAATTTGCATATATTTTTCTTATTATCCTCTTTGGTGTCTAAACTGCTAACTGTAGCTAAGCAATGGGCAAACGTGCGCAAACACGTGCAAATATGGGCAGCTATATCGGAAATGAAAAAAAAAATGTCCTTTACTTTTTATATTTGGACGGGGTTTACTATATGGGGGAGTTTAGTGTTAGAATGTACACATGTGAGTGGACTCGCTCATGTAACTAGACATTTCCCATGTTTCAAACTTGCAGGGGTGTGGACTTTTGGACTGATCGGCAGACCAACACGCCCCCTATACTCATCTACGCTCCGTGTTAGTTTTAGAGTTGAGGCAGCGTTCCCTTATTAATATGCATGGCGCGCTACCGTCTTACTCTTAGACTGGCTCTTCCGTGTAAGACTAATTTAGTCTTACATGGAAGATTACTGAATCCTGGGAAGTACTTTTAAAATCACCACCAAAAAGCAGTCTTGGAAACAGTTAAACTAGTGGTTTCAAAGTCCAAAATCATATAGAAACAAAACACAATAAGTAAACACACCAACCACTTGCAGTACTAAAATTCTGTTTATTTGACAATCAGATATGTTGACACATTTTCAAGATATGTATATATTGTTCCATATTAAGCTTGCTGCTATTCCTTAAAGGAGACACAGCACTTAAGCTTATGCTAAAAGAATGACAGTAATGTCAGATCTAGTTTTAACTTGCAGAACTTTAATTAATATCATTTCAATAAAAGTTTATATATCAAATTTCATATGGTTGAGACCATATGATCAAAGTTTTGGAATCTCGACATTCTGAAATAAATCCAACAAAACAAAAAAAAAAACTTTCTCCACATTTATGCAGGGGGGCAAGCCCCCCCTGCACCCCCCACACCCCCGCTACTTAAATATACCAACTATGAGATCACACTACAGTGAGGAAAAGGGAAATCTCCCATTCTGCCCTGTATGCAGATCTCTGTTCGGAATTTTGAAGTTCTAAAACTTCGATCATATGGTCTCAACCATATGTAATTTGGATTCTGACATTCTGATGTGAACCCATATATATATATATATATATATATATTATATATATATATATATATATATATAGAGAGAGAGAGAGAGAGAGAGTGCCATATACATTTTTTATTTTAATGAATAGCATAGATTATCTTTCCTGGATCCCTATGAAATTCAAGTGTGATGTCAATAGCACAGAAATGTACCATTTTAAGCTATTAAAATAAATCAAATAACACCAACTTCCTCCCCTAAATGAATTATTTTAACTGATATAAGTGAGAAAACCCCCTTACACCTTTGTATGACTTTAATTATTGACATAATGTATATCTTTATATACTCAGGTTTTAATATTATTTATTTAATATGAAGCTGACTGCCATTCCCTAGAAGAAATGACAGTTATGTTAGAACAAGGTTTAACTTGTGAAGATGTTAAAGAAGTCCTGCATATTTTATAACATTCATGTGTTCTCACTTTTATATATGGGGAGCCATATGTTTTATGAATTAGAGTATAGCTTAGCATGGCCTTTTAGTGTCATTTTATGTTCCTGGTATTATATATAAAGGAACATTACTGAACTATGTAAAAAATTATTACAAAGTTTACCATGTAACATAAGCTTTATCAATTGAAAATAAATCGACTTCATATAATTAACAGGATTATGCTTTGTGGGTGGCCGCGTTGGTGCAGCAGTTAGTGTTGCCGCCTCACAGAAAGAGGTTCTCAGGTTCAAATCTCAGCTGGGGTGCATTCTGTGTGGAGTCTGCATGTCCACCCTGCGGTTACATGGTGCTCAGGTTTCCTCCCACATCCCAAAGACACGCTGAAGGTATTTTTGGACACTTAAATTAGTACTAGGTGTGAGCATGTGCAT
This sequence comes from Protopterus annectens, assembly GCF_019279795.1. Lineage (NCBI taxonomy): Eukaryota > Metazoa > Chordata > Ceratodontiformes > Protopteridae > Protopterus > Protopterus annectens. The sequence goes on along the minus strand of NC_056733.1, from coordinate 1,883,161,093 downwards.
GTGTGCACTCTCTGTGGAAGGTTAGGTTCTGGGCTGGCAACTTGACACCATAAAACTCAACTGCCAATCATTCTGCAGATCGTTGTTCCGCTGTGACGACCCCTAACAGGAAAAGCTGAAAGAAGAAGAATAGGATTATGCTTTGTCATTTTAAAAAGGGGTCTAGTAATTATTATTTATTTATTTGCATTTGTTTACTGAGATGGTCCACTGGGCCAAGGTGAGCCCATTTTCAGTGGAGGCTCAGGGAGCAAACCTCCATAAACACAGAATAAGTATTACACAGTACATATAGTATAACGTAGGACAAACAATTACATATACATTACAAATGAGTCACATGGTACAATTTCAGTACAACACCATATATTGGAGAAAGTAATACACAGTACAATGAGAACGCATATAGTAGGTAAATACAAAATAAATAAATAAATATATATATATATATATATATATATATATATATATATATATATATATATATATATATATATATATATATATATATATATATATATATAAATATATATGTATATATATATATATATATATATATATATATATATATGTGCATATATATATATATATATATATATATATATATATATTTTCACTTTAGAATATTGAAATCCCATAACATTAAAATTCAAAACACTGAGACCAAAATCTTGAAAATTCAAAACATTGAAAACTCAAAACATTGAATCTCATAACATTGAAAATACATAGGAAACCAACATTTAACATATGCCAGCACAACTACATAGAGAAACAAATAAAAAACAAACCAAATTATACTTCTCCAACTATAAGCAGAGGGGCAAGCCCCTCCAAACCCCGTGTGGGGGGCTGTGCCCCCCCCACACACACCCTGCTACTTAAATATATCAACTCCAAGATTGCACTACACAGAACAAAACAGCAAACATACCATTCCGTGCTTCATGACTGCCTGCTTAAATTGTAAAAAACTATCCTCAACCTTCTATTAGAACCACTACTTCACTGTTAAAACATTACACATTGCTATATACAGTATCTCTATGCTACTTACCGGAGTTTCATAGGTACCTCAGTCATGTCCCCTTCTTACTTGCTATACTACAACATAATGGGTCTATATCACCACATTGAATGGTGATAAGTTCGAACGCCCTTTGTTCGAACCGAAAAGTCCGAAACCCCTAACCCGCGAAGTTACGGAACATCGATTTTTTTTCCCAGGGAAAAAAAAATCAGTGGGCCATCTTCAAGGCTTTGTTATTTCCTCCACTGTAGTGTGATCTCGGAGTTGGTATATTTAAGTAGGGGGGGTGAGGGGGGGACAGCTTGTTTTAAAGTTGCAATTTTTTTCTTTCACAGAGCAGCGATTTTTTTTCCCTGGGAAAAAATCGCTGTTCCATGAGTTCACGGTTTAGGATTTTCGGACTTTTAGGTTCAAACAAAGGCAATTGAATTTATCACCATTCAATGTGGTGATATAGACTCCCAACATAACACATCTTAGTGTAGTCTAGTGGGATCTCGGAGTCGATATATTTAAGTAGCAGGGGTGTGGGGGGTGCAGTGGGGTTTACCCCCTGTTATAGTTGAAGAAGTGTAATATGGTTTGTTTTTTATCTGTTTCTGTATGTAGTTGTGCTGCAATATAGTACATGCTGATTTCCTATGTATTTCAGTGCTATGGGATTCAATGTTTTGAATTTTCAGTGTTTTGAATTTTCAAGATTTTGTTCTTGATGTTTTGAATTTCAGTGTTATAGGCTTTCAGTGTTCTAAAGTGAATCTCTATCTATCTATATATATATATATATATATATATATATATATATATATATATATATATATATACATCTATGGGTTCATGTGACATTTAACAGGTAAGAGATTTAATTTTAGCTATCATGCCCTACCAGACATGCATAACACTGCCATACTTACTAAAACATGGTAGGCATGATTAGCTAATTTAAATCTCTTACCTGTTAAATGTCTGTGATTTTAGTGATGTCTTTTATTTTAGATGTCGGTGAGTGGATGTCGATATAGTAAGTTGTCGATCCATAGACATGAACCCATATATATATATAGATATAGATATATATAAAAGGATACATGACTAATGTGAAGCATAGTACAAATTCAAAACAGCACCATACAATGGAGGATTATTAGACAGTACATTCTGAAAACAAACCGTAGTTAAATACAAAACCAGTCACTGAAGAGCTAGATCATGCCATTGCAGTAAATAATGAAATAATGAACACATTTATCTTGTAAAAAGCAGCATATGGCATTCATTTCTTACTGTTTAAGTACTTATTTGAATTACAAAATAAACAAACTCATGAAAGCACTAATTTCATTTGTCCTTCAGTTTCTTACTGTTTTTGTGCTTTACTGACCATCCTTCCCTTGATGCATTTCTTTTCAGAGATGTAGAAAGATTCCAGTCCATTTCTTCTGTTTTATCCAAATTTTTATTTTATTGTATAAAATCCATGGCTTCTTACAGGGTGTTAAATATCTTCTTCTCTTTTGTAAGGGGAATCCTCAGTTTTTGCTGGAAACAAGATTTGAGCTTTAATATTCTTTTTCTATAAACTTTTAACAAGTAGCACACAAGCTTTTCTTTTTGAAATGACTAATCTAGAGTAATCACTAGCAAATCTAATAATATTTTCTTTTAGGTTCATAGGTTCATAGGTTTATACTAGGCTATCTGCCCTAAGGCATTTATAAGCCTAGCCGAAAGTTTCTGGCTTTACACCCCTTATATGAAAAATACTGTGCCCATTAGTTTGTTGTGCCTCTGTCCAGCAGTGACACAGAGATGATTCCTGCAACCTACGATCTCCCATCCACAGGTCAAGATTTCTCTTGAACAGAGCCAGCGAGTGCTCTGCCTCACATGGACCGGATTTTATTCCACAGCATAGGAGTCTCTGGTGATAAATCTATCCCTCCAGCACGTCCTGTTTATATCCGTGCTAAGGTTTAAGTCACTTGCTCTAGTGGTTTTGGTGGATTTTTTTGAGGTGGAGCATGTCCATTAATTCCGGGTTGGACATGGCCTTGTATGTCAGGCACATGTCACCTCTGAGCAGACGGTATGCGACTGAATAGAGCTGGAGTTTCTTCAATCTGGCAGCATATGACAGATTTTGAGTCCTTATCCTTTTGGTGAGGAACTTTTGGGGTCTCTCCAATTGCTGCAGATGTCGAGTGAGATACATCCCAAATGGGGCATTGTACTCGATCATTGGTCTGATAAGTGAAGAGTACAGGGGAACAATGACCTCACTAGATCTGGATGTGAATCCCTTCATGATCAGGTAGGGAATGTAGAAGGTCTTTCTAACCACTTTAGCAACATGAGTGTCAAAAGAAAGGCCACTGTCAACCTGGGTCCCCAGGTCCCTGATAACCTCTTCTGTGCTTAGTGGATTGCCGCCTATGGGTAGCTTTGGGGTTACTTGTTTTTCCCGAAGGGTATGACTATACATTTTTGGCGTTTAACTTCAGGCCATGGCTCTGGCACCAGCTATCTGTTTCCGTGAGTCCCTTCTGAAGGATATCCGTGTCCGTTACACTTTCCACTATGGCGCCCAATTTGCAGTCGTCTGCAAACTTTGTCAGCCAAAGTCCTCCCATGTTGGCCTGTACTTCTGAAGTAGATGCCGAACAATGGGGGCCAAGGACCGAGCCCTGTGGGACACCACTTGTGACCGGCTGGAGTCTGACATACCAGCAACTCTAACCCTGTGGGTTCTGTCCTTCAGTTTGCAACCCATCTTGTGAAATATGGGTTTAGTTTTTCTACAATACCAGTGGGGTATTGTGTCGAAAGCCTTGCAAGGTCAAGGTAGGCTGTATGGACTGCCTTTCCTCATCAATGGCCTTGGTGACTGTTTCAAAGAAGTCGACCAAGTTCAAAGGCATGATCTGCCCTTGTGAGCCAAACTGGGTCGGGTCCAGTGTCTGCAAGTCCCTCCCATATCTTTGTTTATGAGCTCCATTATGATCCTCTCCATAGCTTTGCAGACTAGACTTGTTAAGCTTATGGGTCGTAGAGCACCACCTTTGTGGAGTGGAACCACAGTTGCCGTACGCCACTCCTTGGGCACGTATCCTGTGGTAAGGCTAAGATTAAACAGCTGCCTTCTGTGCGGTTTAATTCCTCATTAGCTCTCGTAGCACACAGCCAGGGACACCATCCGCCCCATTGATGCTGTGTTTTAGCTTTAGAGAGCAGCTTTAGAGGCGCATTTGAGATGGATTACTGGGTAATTAGTTCATGCTGTTTTTAGAACTAAGTCCTTGCCTTTGACTTGAGAAAAATCTGGCAGTCACTGACTTTGGTGAGGATGTATTTCTTTTGGAAGATATGCTGGAAAAGGAGCTATGTGCCCTTTCAATACCCATGGAAAAAGCTTCAGGCAGGTTCAAAGTCTTAGGTAACCAGATATTAAGGAACTGGATCATATTTTTCTCCTCTTCTCTTTCAGGAAAGTCAGACATTGTTTCTTCAGTATTCGTGATTTGTGATGATTGTTGTTTAAGGGTTTCACTCAGCACTTCCACTTGCTTTTTACTTTCCTCTTTAAAATGATCCATTTTGTTTTCCAGCGTATCTATCTTCAGAGATAATTCATTAATATTTGTAAGTATAGATTCTATGTCTCTTTTCACTACACTGTCCTGTATACTGGGCTTAGAATGTCTCATTTTGAGACAATTAGACCTTTTTGGTTTTCATGACAGGAAAAAGCAGTTAAAATGTTCCAAATTAGATTTTTTGGAAAGTAGTTCAGTTGTTTAACTGTACATCCACCAAATTTGAGACATTTCTGTTAAGTTTTTCAGAAACAAAATCCTGTCAGAGATATTGAGAAGAAACAGAGCTAAAAAACAGCGCTAACTACTCACCATCTTGCGTAACACATAACACTTTTCACTATCATATTGCAAAGTAGTGCATAACCTGTGCTAGCTCTGAAAGCCAAATCAGAATGCTGATTGCTTCCATTTTAATAATGAGGTATGGGGCCAACAGAATATTTTGCTATTATATTGCTGTTAATTTCAAATAATACTTTTAAACAGAGATCAATTTAATAGTGTACTGTGTCTCAACTGCTACTTTAAGATACTTGAAGTAGGTATGCTATTACTAATCAAGTGTTAATCATGGAAACATCCATGATTTTAATAATTCTTTATTTTTTGAAATTTTTTTCTTTCTTTTTCCAATACTTTGCTGAGCTTAATCACACCAAGTCTATTTTATGCAGTTGTTTATGTTCTGCTTATGTTCACTGTTGCATGTTTATTGTTATTTTTTTTTTTTGTGAGTAGAGGAAGGCAGGATACCTTTAAAATATCAAACTGTCTGAATGAAACTGGTTAGCAGTTTCTACACAAACCTGATAATACTATCATTCTAGACTTAAGAGGCAGTACTCTGGTGTTTTCATGTGGATGCATGTGGTGTCATATTCATGACCTGTTCTGAATGCTTGAACTGTAAAGGCTACAAAGTTTTTTTTCCAAAATGCTGCAATTGTGGTATTTTATTTTTTATATTAATTCCAGTGATATTTACCTATTCACATCCTTAGCAGAAGATATTCTTAACTTTGCTAAAATTGGGCCTACATGTCAAGCCCAGTGGCCTCTGTCTGTCATGTCTCACACATAGACACACTCATAGGCACACACACACACACACACACACACACACACACACACACACACACACACACACACACACACACACACACACACACACACACACACACCATATTCCAGCTATAACACTAAGCTAAGCAAAGATTCACAGGGCAAAGTGCTCATCCTCTAACTCTTCATACTGCTGACTATGCCATCCAGTTTTTCTCAGTGAGCCACACACACACACACACACACACACACACACACACACACACACACACGCACACACACACACACACACACACACACACACACACACACACACACACACACACACACACGCACACACACACGCACACACACACACACACACACACGCACACACACATGATGGGTGAGCTGATTTTAGCCTCTCACACTCATCAACTCAACTGGCTTCTTCAGCATCTAGACTTGCTATTCAAATCTTGGTGACTATGAAGGTAGTCTAGGCTGCTTTCTTCAGCACCACAGGGCCAGCCTTTTCCTTACATTGGTATCCAGTTGTTGTTTATATACTTCTAATTTTAAAACTACAGTTCTCTCTTGACCATAGCACAGCAGTCATTCTGTACAAGAAATGTATTTATTTATTTATTTATTGCATTTGTTTACTGGGATTGCCCATCTGGTCCATGCAGGACACCTTTTCATAGAAGCCTAGGGAGAAAAAGCTCCATAAAGATAAAACGTTTATAAGTACATCGTAGTTAAGTCAGCATAATAATTAGGCAAAAGATGTGTCAGGGAAAATGCTTCATAGTTGCCTACAGATATACATACATACTTACAAAATCAAGCACATAATAAACATCTTACAAATGAATAATATTACAATGCAATACAAACCAGTCAATAAAAGTCAAAAGCAGTTTAATACCTGAGGGTTCCACATCAGTAGTGTTTTGATCATTAGAAAAGTAGAAGAGGGCAAGGCATTTGTGGAGGAAAAGAACTTGAGAGACAAAGAGGGGTAGATGCAATTAGATTACACTAGTCACACATGATGGTAAGAAGTAAAGAGAAATAAGTAGAAAGTATGGACAGGACAGTACCTAGTAGTTGGTCAACCAGTTAAGATAGATCATGGACATAATCCAGCATTTAGGAGCGGAGCATGGAAGTTTCTTTTAAAGCTAAGTTTTTTGTCTATTCCCCTAAGTGGGCTGAGTATTATATTCCATATGGTATTCCATATCTTGGATATATAATTGGAGTAGGCAGCATCCCCAGATGAGTTCTGCAATTTAAATTGTTGAGCCAGGGATTTATGTTTAATGCAGAGAGGTCTGCTAGGGTTATATCGCTGTAGGATGGTATGCGGGGGAGGCCATTCTTCTGGGAAGCAAAGTACTTACTCCCCTTATTTCTCAATTAATCCATTGCACTCAATCTGAGAGAAATTTAATTCATTTAAACAGGCCTACAGCTGCACTTCAACTGTACTTTATAACATACTCTTCCTCAATCATAATTATTGCTCAAAAATTGTATATTAGCCTATTTTAATTATCCCCCCTACATGCCTGAATCTTGTCTCTACTAAGTCTTAGATCAGTTCTAAAGCAATGGCTGCAATTCTTAATCTGAAACACTCATATTCTGCTTTCATTTGGGAGTTGGGACATTCACTTTGGCACTGGTAATATTGGCATTCATCCTGGTCCAAGCTGTCCCTCAGTTCAGGACTAGTCCCATTCCTTAATCCCCACAGCTACTCTTGTTTCCCTAGTTATCCATGCAGACAAACTCAGCATAGTTTATCTAAGTGTTTGTACTCTTAGTAATAACATGACTGATGACCTAGATGCCTATATCAAAAATAATTTGGATAAATGGATGGGAAACCATAAATTAATTCATGGGGTACAGCTCATGTCCCTTATGAACATAGGTAGTGTGTAAAATGACACCCAAAGACCCCCTATCCTGATACTACCCCATCCCATACCAGGGGAATTAAGATATAATACTACCATATCCTAGGTATTATTGGCTAGGCTTGTAAAAGCTGTTGTGCCACTAGCCTAGTAATCACCTATGAAACTATGAACCTATGAACTGACTTGCATGACAATTATCTGGGCTTGAGTTATTGAGGAATGAAATATTCTTATTTTAGATATTACACCAAAAGATAATTATATATATCCTTGTTTAACTGCATCTAAAAGCTAAGAAGACACACCCATCAGAAATCATCCACAAAGATGCTAGACATTCTGTTACTAAAGAAATAGCTACCATCTTAGCAGACACATTTGGTAACTCAAGAAATAGTTAATATCTTAGCAGACACATTTGGTATGGACTTTCCTACAACCACCATCAAAGCTACCATCCTGAATCCTCATTCCAAGAGTCAGGATCTGTATTCTTAACCTTGTACACTTCTTCAAAAGGATAACTGAAGTAGTGTGGGCATTCAAAGCACATAGTAAACTTACTCTTGGCCAAAGCATTTAATACTATCCCTCATGTAGGCATCATTGGCATACCAGTGAACCTAAACATCAACCAATATGCAGCGAGATGGAAAACAAATTAGTTGTCAGAAAGAATACATTTTTAGACTTTTGGACAGCATCATGGAAACTGAATATTCCATAAGTGGGTATCTCAAGGGTTAGTACTGAGTTCATTTTTGTTTTCCTATTGCTTCTGTAGTTTATAAGAAACATGTCTCTAGTTAATCAAATTTACTGATATCTCTTGAAAAGCGGATGCTATTCTAACACCCGTGGATATGAAGGAATTACAGGAGGTGGTAGGCTATCTAAACAACTGATGCAAGGGCAATAACCTCAAACTTAGAGCCAAAGATACAGTGTAGTTAACTTTGGTAAAAGTGATCATTCTTCATCATACCACATAAACAATATACCTGCCACTCCTTAAGGCAGACACTGTCATTAGAAATCTGGGCATCCTTGAGGAAAATTCCCTGTCCCTTGATCATCATATTTCCACTGCAGTTAAAAAATTCTTCTATCTGGCCCAACTAATAACTAAATGTATTTAATCCTGAACCATATAAGTCATATCTCCATTGTATTCATCTCTTACCATCACCGTTCTGAATATAACACTTCTTCTAGTGTGTACATGTCAAAACATTTTATCTCTGGAAATATCCAGAGGTTCCTAACCAAAAGCTTTAGACAGATTGGCTATGGCCTGTCTGCATTAATTTTCCTATAGATGCCACTGTGGTGCTCTACGTTTAGTCTTTTAGACCACAAAAGACTATACTCCTAACCCTAGTATCTCTTCAGAGAACTACTGTTTGTCAAACACACATTCAAGGGACCTTGATTTCTATAAACAAGCTAATAGGACACAATGGCATGACAGATTCTTATCCCACCACATTCCCAACTATGGAATAAACTACCTATATATATTAAGCAAAGCAGTTCCCTAGTTGCATTAAGTACTATTCTAGGCAACTGGGCACTCATAAATTATACCTTGTCCTCTCCTTGGGGCACAGGGAAAATTTGATGTATTCTAGTTTAGGCTGAAAATGGTCTGATGACTCATGGCCTAGTATATACCTATGAATCTATGAACCTACAACAAAAATTGTAACAAACCAAGGTAACTATGATTATGGCTACAAAATGCCTTTCCCTGTGGATATGTGCGAAAATGCCCTAATGCTAGTGAATACAAATCCGTCTGTCTTGTTACTAAATTCACATTAGGAAAAACATATCTTTATATACATGTTTTCACTCTCAAAAATGGGTACCAACTCCATATCTAAGATAATTTCAGTTCTAGGACTTTGGTGTACTACAAGCAACAGCATACAGTACCCTTAAGAGGACTTAATGCTAAGTTTTATAGTTCCATTAAACTGTCTCAACAAGACTATATGACCCATCTATACCTTAACCCAGTTTGAATGTTAAACCACCAAACTAAATATTTAGACTGGCAAATGCTGTGTATTGGAATTTATATTGCCACAAACTGGTCTAATGCATTCTTGTGACCACTACCCTGTCATCAATGAATGCCCAGCTTACAGGTCATGTTTGTCACCAATCCTGATATCTAACTGGATCTTTTCTTCTAGGAATGAATACATTAACCATTAAGATCTTTATAAGCTAAAGTGAGACTTCATTCTTGCCAACTCAGTTGTTAATTTGGCATTCACCAGCTTTGAAAACTACCACCAGCGAGGGGCATCCATATAGGGAACAGATAACAAATACACACACAGTAAAGTACAATTTCCCTTAAGAGCACACAAGAGATCACAGTCAGTGTGGGGCTGGTCTCTCCCTTTCTCTCCAGATCCCCAGTAAGACTCCCACTGGCACAGATATAGGGCCCAGATCTCAGTCTAGTGGGCAAGTTAAAACCTCCAGCACCCTCTCTGTCCAACCAGTGCTTCGTGTCCCTGCTCAAGTAGCTGACACACACACACACACACACACACACACACACACACACACACACACACACACACACACACACACACTTTGAGATAAGAGTTATATACAACCACACAGACACTCCTGGGAAAGGCTGGCACAGGTTCTCCAGCTGCGCCCCTTTTACCAAGATTATACGGTAGAAATCACTGCTGTCACCCACGAATATTTATCAGTTACCAAAAGGCCCTTATGAAAGGGTGTCCAATTATTACCATGCAATATTATTATCCAAATGGTAACTGCAACTGAACAGCAAGGTTTATTTGGAGTGGCTTGGCCAGTATCACTATATACATGCAATGTACTCTAGAGCTTAATTTATCTCTACACAAAACAGCCACAGTTCAAAGGCTTAAGAATATTTAATAATAAATAATAAAAACACAAGACAATACTTCTTACTATACAGTGCTAGTCAAGAGTTCAGAGATCACAGAGAAATGTTTAAAATAATACAGTGGAAACATTCTGACATCACAAAAAACAAACTAGTCTAATCTTCCTATTTTCCTAGCTATATCTAAGAGAAAACACAATTCTAAAATAAACTTGCATACAGAGCAAGACAGTGCTGGTGATGTTGGATGTTCTCAAGACAAATGCTCAATGCCTTCATTCTTTCTGTCCTTAAATTGATAACACAGTACCACTGATTCATTTCAGATTACATCATTCCTTTCTGGTTCCCAGACACCCAAAACTCAGAGGTTAATAGCCCTTTGATCTTGAAGCTGGTCACGAAGCCAGAGCAATAAAAGAAATTATACATGTAAATTCAAGCCATTAACTCTGACCTCAAAACAATAGGTAGAATGCCTACCTCTAGACATCTCGGCTCCAAGTTTTAGATCAAAGAATTTCACAATGCTTGACTTATCAGTTATGACAGAATTATCTACAAAATTCTATCTAGCTAGGCTGGCAGCCTTCACCTATCTTCACACATCTCTCCGCTGGAGAACTCAAGCTAGTTTTTCAAGTGACCCTCGAGAAACGTTGGTTGAGAGGGTTAGGTCTGAGTATACCTTACCCCATTCCCTGTCTTGAGAGCCATCTGCAATGGTATTGCTAATCCCACTGCGGTACTGCACTGACATATCATATGCCTGCAATCCAGGGCTCCATCTTAGCAACTTGGCATTTTGCTGGTTGGCTCCGTTTAACCATGTTAGGGGATTGTGATCTGTCACTACAGTGAATTTTCTTCCATACAGATAAGGTTAAAGTTTCTGCAATGCCCACACTATGGCAAGACATTCCTTTTGTAAAGCTGCATAGCATTCCTCCCTGGGTTGGAGCCTATGACTGAGATAAACCACTGGGTGCTGTTCTCCCTCTGAAGAAATCTGGCTAAGTACAGCCCCTACCTCATGGATCAAAGCATCCACCTGCACAACAAATTCTTTGCTGAAATATGGACTGGCTAACACAGGGGGTCCTCCCAAAACTTCTTTAAGCTCCTAGAATGCCTGCTCACATGCTGGGGTCCACACTACCTTATATGGCCTGTTCTTCCTTGTCACGTCTGTGAGAGGAGCAGCTATGGTACTATCACTGGGGAAAAACTTTCTGTAGTACTCTGCTGTCCCTATGAATACTCTCACCTGCTTTTTGGTAACAGGTGCAGGCCATGCCTGAATGGCTTCCACTTTGGCAGGGTTCTGGCCTGATCTTACCACTCCCCACTCTATGTCCCAAGTAGGAGACCTCTGCCATGCTCACCTGACATTTGCTGCCTAATGGTCAACCCTGCCCTCTGTAGTCTGCCCAGCACTTCCCTGACATGTTGAAGGTGCTCTTGCCAGGAATGGCTGTAGATGGCAATATCATCTAGGTAAGCAAGGGCAAACCCTCCTGCTCCTGCTAGGATATGATCTACCAACCTCCGGAAAGTTGCTGGGGCATTTTTTTTATCCGAAATAGCATCTTTGTGAGCTCATACAAGCCAAAAGGAGTCACAAAGGCTGACTTCTCTCTAGCACTAGGAGTCAAGGGCACCTGCCAGTATCCCTTGGTAAGATCAATAGTTGTAAGATACTTAGCCCCACCCAGCTGCTCTGGGGCCTCATCTGTCCTAGGCATGGGGTAAGCATCTGACTCCGTGTGACTATTTAATTTTCTGTGGTCCACACAGAATCTGCTGCAGCCATCCTTCTTTGGCACCAGCACCACTGGGGTGAACCAGGGACTGTTGGTCTCTTGAAATACCCCTAGTTCCTACATTTCCGGTATCTCCTCTCTCAGAGTCTGTTTGACTCTCTCAGGCACCCTATAAGAGACCTGGCATTTGGCTTCCTGTACCCACCTGGTGCTGTACCAGATGGATACACACTGGTTTCCCAGTGAACATTTCCCCAAACTCCTGTAACACTGCTCTGATTTTTCGAACCTGGGTAGGAGATTGCTGCTGGGACATTGCTACCTCTTCCACTGAGGTGTCAGTCCAAGCCTCACTGAGGAGATCAGTCACCAGATCTCCCTCAGTATTCCCCTGCAAGCCACTGCAAATACTCAGCACAAGAGCCTCCCTATCATGGTATGGTTTCATTATGTTAGCATGGTACAGTTTGTGCCCCTGCCTCCTGCCTAGCAGTTCTACCATGTAGTTAACATCACTTAACTTTCTTACCACCTTGGAGCGCCCTCCCAAGCTGCTTGCAGCTTGTTGTGTCAGACAGGAATGAGAACCATTACATGTTGCCCTACACCATACTCTCTAGCTTGAGCATTCCTGTCATACCATACCATTTTCTATTGTTGGGCTTCTGCCAGGTTCTCCTGGGATAAGCCAATGAGTTCCCTGAGCCTTGTCCTGAGGTTAAGAACATATACAACAACAGACTCCTTGTGAGATTCACATTCACCTTCCCACTTAAATCAAACTAAATCTAGAGGTCCCTGCACCCTATGCCCATACAACAATTCAAAGTGTGAAAAACCTGTGGATTCCTTTGAAACTTCTCTGTAAGCAAACAACAGATGGGGAAATATTTGTCCCACTCCCTCTTAAACTGGTCTGCAAATGTCTGTAGCATGGACTTGACTGTAGAGTTTAACCTCTCAACAAGACCATTAGTCTGGGGATGGTAAGGGTGGTCTTCATGTGCTTCACCCCACAGGACTTTCACAGACAAGCTAGCAGGTCTGACATGAAATTGGCACCTCTGTCAGTCAGTATTTCTTTTTTGAATCCTACCCTGCTGAAAATCTCTAACAAAGCATTTGCCACCTTTTCTGCCTCAATGGAGGACATAGCCACTGCCTCAGGGTATTTTGGAGTATAATCCACTACCAGTAGGATATACTTTTTCCCTGTGGAAATTGGGGTACTCAGAGGCCCCACAATATCCACAGCTACCCAATGAAATGGCTCCTCAATCACAGGCAAAGGCATCACAGGAGCTATCACCTTGTCTCCTGTCTTGCCTACCTTTTGGCACTGCTCACAGGTCCTGCAGTACCCTGTTACATCTCTGTAAATTCCAGGCCAATAGAAGTTCTGCATAATATGTCGCTTTATATGTTTTATGCCCATATGAGCTGCAAAGGGAATATCATGGGCTATGGCTAGAAGAGCCAGACAGTAGGCTCTAGGCACTACCAACTGCTGTACCCTCTCACCTTCTAGCCCTCCCTCAGGGGTCTACTCTCTATACAGTAACCCTTGTCCCAGAATAAATAATCCCCCTTTCCTTGAGAACCAGATCCCTCACTAGCTACCTGCCTCAGACCTTGCAATGTAGGGTCTGAGAGCTGAGCCTGTCTCAACTGTCTCCTTGTAACCCTTTCCAGCTCCCATTCCACAGGAAGTCTGGCATCGTCTGACAGTGGGGCCTCAATGTCAGCCTGGGTAATACTACTCACCTCTACCTTTGCAGTCACTCTGTCCAAGGGAGCATCACTACCCACAAGCAGTTGTGGCTCACCTTCAGTCTCACTGCAAGAAAGTAGCTCCCTCCCTGAAGTAACCACCTCACCAGTCCTAGCTGCAAGTATGCAGTCTGTCTGGGCCTCCCCCAGGCTACCAGACCCACATGCTTGTCTCCAAGCCGGACTGTGTGTAACTGCATAAGCACATGGTACTGCCTCATCCAAATCCTTCCCTATTAGGACATCTGCAGAATGGTAGTTCAGTACCCTTGTTATCTCATGACAACCTACTATTGGCATTTTGTCTTTCCCACTTACTGGCTCCCTTACCTTTTGTTCCCCACCTTGCCTTTGTGGACATCTGTATGCCACATGGCCCATGCATTCAAAACATTTAGCCCAAGGTCCTGGATGTGTACCTGGACTAGTGACTTCCCCTGCTACTGCCAGGTTCTGTTGTGGCAGTCTGGGCTGCTCACCATGGGTTCCTTTAGACCCATGAACAGTACTGGGGGTCCATCTCCTGTGTAGGGATGCCCTACTTGCTAGGTATATGTCTCCCTTCTTCCCCAACTCATCTGAAGTAGCACATTATCTATCAACTAACCAGATCCTCATGTCCTCAGGCAAAGTGCTAAAGTCTTGTTCCCTCACCAAAAGATCTGCCAGCCCTTCAGAAGTGGTGACCTGACATCCATTCACCCACTTATGAAAATAAGTGCTCTGTTCAGCAACATATTTATACACATTTTCATCTGCCTTGCATCTACGCTCACAAAACATTTTCCTATACGTTTCAGGTGTTAGCTTAAAAAATTCTAACAAACAGTTCTTAACAGTAGTATAATTAAAACAGTCAACATCAGACATTTTAGAGAGCACATTTACAACGTTACCATGGAGTAAGGGGGTCAGGAACCATACATAGAGCCTTTGGGCAACATCATATTGTTTACATACCCTCTCAAACATATGACTGAAACTATCAAAATTATCCCCCTCTGTAAACTGGGGAAGAAATTTACTGACCTTTTGTGCTTCTGGGGTCCAGTTACTCCCTTCTCCATTAACTCCATGACACTTTTCATGTTGCCTCTGCCTTTCATTTTACTCAGCTTCCAGGCGTAGCAGTTTCTCATTCTCCTCAGCCTGCAAACATTGCAGTTTCTCATGGTCCTCACTCTCTAGATGCCTCAGTCTCTCTGCTGCTTATATTTTCACATGCTTGACCTTCAACTCAAGTTTCTTTAGCTCCAGATGGATTTTTAAGTCCTCAGTAGAAAGGTTGAGCTGTCCATTCTCTTAGTGTGGTACATTTCCACTGCCAGTCTGATCGTCCTCCTGGTTGCTGTTTTCTGATGCAGCTGTGACCAAAGCTGCAATCATGTCTGCCTCAGTCGGGTTTCCATGCACCAGTTCTGTAGCCTGGCACATCTCACTCAGCTGGCTCCTTGTCAGCTTTCTGTACTCCCCTGCTAACATGCTGCCTGCTCTCCCTGACTAACTAAGCTAACAAAAGAAATAAAACAATTGTGATCTGAACTCTGAGTATTCACTGCGTGGCTGATTTAGAGTACAGTAACACCTTCAGTGATCACAGTACACAATCTACAGGAATTCACTATCCACACCAACCAATTACTATGTGGTGTAGATATCCCACCATTGCCAAACAATTAATATGTGATGCCCGTGCACTGGGCCAGCAATCAAGGAGCCTCAATCCTCACCACTAACACCAGTGATGGGCATCCATATAGGGAAAGGATAACAAATACACACACAGTAAAGTACAATTTCCCTTAAGAGCACACAGAGATCACAGTCAGTCTGGGGCTGATTTCTCCCTTTCTCTCCAGATCCCTAATAAGACTCCCCACTGGCACAGCTATAGGGTCTAGATCTCAGCATAGATGGCATGTTAAAACCTTCAATACCCTCTCTGTCCCACCAGTGCTTCGTATCCCTGCCAAAGTAGCTGTGCCTCCTTTACCCAGACTATATGGTAGAAATCACTGCCACCACCCACTAATATTTATCAGCTACCAAAAGGCATTTATGAAAGGGTGTTCAATTATTACTGTGCAATATTATTATCCAAATGGTAAGTGCAACTGAACAGTAAGGCTTATTTGGAGTGGCTTGGCCAGTATTACTATATACATGCAATGTACTCTAGAACTTAAGCTATTTCTACAAAAAACAGCCCCAGTTGAAAGGTTTAAAATATTTAATAATAAATAATAAAAACACAAGACAATACTTCTTACTGCACAGTGCTAGTCAAGAGTTCAGAGATCACAGATAAATGTTTAAAACAATACAGTAGAAAAGTTCTGACATCACAGAAAAACAAACTAGTAATCTTCCTATTTCCTAGATATATCTAAGAGAAAACACAGTTCTAAAATAAACTTACATACAGAGCAGGACAGTGCTGGTGAAGTTGGATGTTCTCAAGACAAATGCTCAATGCTTTCATTCTTTCTGCTCTCAAATTGATATCACAGTACCTCTGATTCATTTCAGATTACATAATTTCTTTCTGGTTCCCAGGCTAACACAAACTCAGAGGTTAATGGCCCTTTTGATCTTGAAGCTGGTCAGGTAGATAGAGCAATAAAAAATATTATACATGTAAATTCTAGCCATTAACTCTGGCTTCAAAACAATAGGCAGAATGCTTCCCTCTAGACATCTCGGCTCCGAGTTTTAGATCAAAGAATTTCACAATGCTTGACTTATCAGCTTTCTTACAGCAGAGTGCGCTGTTGTTACATTCTTTTCAGTTCAACATCCAATGCAGTCTTTTCACATTTAAGAGAACAAGCTTTTGGCTTACATTAATATTTACAAATGACAGAATTATCTACAAAAATCTATCTAGCTAGGCTGACGGCCTTCACCTATCTTTACATTTAGTAACAGGGTCAGTGAAAGAATTAATAATTTAGCCAGTTGCGTTTTTCTGCAAATGAAAGCAGGAATAATTCAACAGCTCTTGTACCTTTCAGTCATTCAAAGTAAAGCATCATTAGTGAAATAGAGGATCTGTAAGCTGAAGTAATTCAAGTGCTCTTGCTGTACTTTGCACACCCAAAAATACCCCTTCCTCTTCCTCCACAACTGCATATTAACTTTTCAGTACTAGATGGCTATAAGATAATATGTTAATATGTGTTGTCTATTGTGTTTTCTTGCAAATGGAGTCTAGGACTGTATAAATGTGTGTTGTGCGTTGTGATTTCCTGCAAGAAGAAGCCTGTGTTAATTCAAAAATGGTTGCTGTGCTTTGTGAGCTTTAAATAATTTCATCAGACAAGATAAGCACCCACTTTATTTGCCAATATATCAGCCAGAGTTAAGAATCCAAGCTGCTAAAGAATAATACTTGGATGCACTGGTTTTATATTCCTCCATCTTTACCTATATACTGTTTGATTCTGAGACTGAATTACTCAAATAAATTAAAACTCCTATCACAAGTGATTTCACTACAATGGCCTTAGTTAATTACAAACTCATATATATATATATATATATATATATATATATATATATATATATATATATATATATACATACATACATACACACACACACATACACATACACACACACACACACACACACACACACACACACACACACACACACACACACACATACGCCCATATGGCTGGCAGTTACAACTGTCTAATCCACTACATATGGTCAACTAGGCAGTTGATTGACGTGTGTCAGATTAACAATCCCTAGGGAAGGGAATATTCCCTTTGGCAGGGGATTGTGTGATCCTGAAGTTAGTATATTTAATTAGCAGGGGATGTAGAGGCTTACCCCCCACATGGGAAGGGATGCAAGGGGTTTGCCCCTTGCAAAAAATGATGTTTTTATTTTGTTTTTAAAAGTTTGAGATTGCAAGCACCTTTGATGTTTCTTGGCACTTGCATAATGCTGTGTTGACTTCTGTGTTTTTGACAATATTTGGTTGATATTTAAGCAATCAACGTTGGGTGTTTTTGCTAATGTGTATATATATATATATATATATATATATATATATATATATATATATATATATATATATATTTAGATATGTATTCATCATGTATTGCTGATTTGCGCTCATCACGTATCAGATTATCAAGGCTAGTCCATCAATACTGGATGTGTTTAATGATAAATATATGGAGGGCTGGACTCACACCAAAGATGTAGCTAGGGTGGGATGAAGTGGTAAGTCCCTGGGTGCAAGATGTCAGGGGGTTCAATCATTAGTACTGGCATTTATTTTCTGAATATCAGAACTGCATTTGCTGAAATGCTTCCATGTGTAGTTTATTGCAGTGTCATACAAAAACACTTGTGAAGCAGTATGTCCAGTACAAAATAAGCAATTTATTAAATTGGCAGCAAAAAAGTAATGCTTTAACTGAATCACCGCATTTTCGTTTCAAGATTTCTTGAGATAAAAATTCCACATAAAACTGTTGCCTTTTTATATCAAAAAATTCCATCTATCAGTTATACACCATCCAATAATAGTCAAAAACTCATTAAAACAAGTTACAGATTTAAATAATAATCACAGCACTTCTGCATAAAATATGTATAAATAAATAAATGTTGCATCCTGCATATGAAATGAAAAATTTGTAAATTTATAAATGTTAAAAACTGATACATATAAAAATGTTCACCTTTTCTCCACAACCCTACTGGAGTCCCTCAAGGCTCCATCCTAGGACCCCTACTCTTCAACATTTTCACAAACAACCTTCACACTGCCTCTCACCCTGGGACCCTCATTCAATACGCTGATGATTCCACCATAATGTGTACTGCTCAATCACTACCTGAACTACTTTCAAAAACTCAAAAGTTCTTTACTACAGTTGAATCCTGGATAAGAAATGCCCAACTCTTTCTTAATCCAAAGAACACAAAACTAGTACTCTTTCAAAAGGACAACTCCCCTGTCACTGATCATTTTAACATCCTTGCATCTGACAACATTGTCATAGAAACAGTGCATGAAACCAAACTTCTAGGAGTTATCATTGACAATAAACTTTCATTCAACCCCCATATACAGCAAAATATAAAGAAAACTCATCAAAAACTAGGAATCTTATATGGAAACAAACATTTCTTTACTGCAGCAACCAAAACTATTCTTGCAAAAACATTTTTACTTCCTCCCTTCTTTATGGTGATCCAAACTAACGTACGAACATCTACCATAAACAAGATGGAACACTGCTACAACAAAGTTGCAAGGTTTGCCACAAACTCTAAATATCACACACACCACTGTAAACCACTCCTAGAATTAAACTGGCTTGAACTTCCTAATCAACTTGCCTTTATTCAGCTATCCACCTTGCACAACCTTATTTTCAAGACTACTGCCTGCTCTGCACTAATCAGTCTAGTCACACATTACACGCCAAATAGATCCCTACGATCAGAAGACAAAAATCTCTTAGCTATTTCAAAACCCACAAGAAAACCAGGTCACTCGCTGTATTCATACTCTGTCTCTATACTTTGGAATTCACTACCTCTAGCTACCAGGTCTATACCTGGCCTAACCCATTTCAAGCCTCTAAAAAATCATCTCAAAAAGACATGGCTCTGCTCCTGCATAAAGCCTGCCTGATCTCAGCACTTCCGTTTCTTCCACACTAGCCTTATCCTTCTCTTCTGTCACATGTCAGTCCTTCACAATCTACAAGATCCTAAGGCTCTTCTAACTCCTCTGTTTCTATACCATATCCTTAAGCTACTGCCTAGGCTCTATTGCTTCTATTCTTTTTAACTCTCTCACTATCTTTCTGCATCACTAACTTTCTGGCTATTATTTTCCCTAATGGAAACTAACATTTTATTTATTTATTTTTCCATGTACTATAGCAGTCAATGTCACACATTGCTCTACATATGTACTATTTTTGGGCACTGCATCATGTATAGTGAGAGTGACTATTACTGTCTATAATGTTTTTAACTCTATAGAATTGTCTAGATGTGTAGTATATATTGTAACATCTTGTAACATAGTTTGTTCTTTCAACTTATTTTGTATAGTATTTCTAATGTGATTTGTACTGTATTGGATTTTACTGTATTTTTATTGTACTGTATGTGGAGCTTTTCTCCCTGGGCCTCTGCTGCAAATGGGTTCTGTAGACCCAGTCAGACCACCCCGGTAAACAAATGTCAAATAAATAAATAAATAAAACATTTTATATAACTCTTCCACCAGATATCAGATTGCAAAACAGCAGCCCCATTTTTAAAACCCAATTAAAAACCTACCTCAGTTTCATTTGGCAATGTATCTGTACTGACCATGGCTAGCCCTACTACCACCATTCAGATAAATCTCCCTCTGGCACTACTCAAAGGTCAAACACACAGAAAAAAAACTACCATGACGAATTGTATTTTTAAATGTATGCATATAACTGTATATATTACTGCACTTTCTTAACGAAATACATTATATTTTCTGTTTTACTACTGTACACTCTATATTGTACACTTCTGTAACTTCTTATTGTACTATGCTATGCTATGATATGCTATTGTTTGCTCTATTAATTTATACTCATCTCTGACATTTTGTATTTTTTATCATATATGTGGAGATTTTGTATTTTTTATGATTGTCATGTATGTGGAGCTTTTCTCCCCGGGTCTCTGCTGAAAACGGGCACCTGATTGTCCAGTCAGACCAACCCAGTAATCATATATAAAATAAAATAAAAATAAATTAAAAACTTAAAACTTTTCTCTATTTAAAATAGCAAAATATTAATCTCGGTTTACTGCTATCTAGTGACCAAAGTGCAAAAATGCAGGTGGACATAAAAAAAAAGTGCAGAAATCTTATCCTATACCATATAATTCACCAACTAGCCGCTGTTATTTTTAACACTGAACGTATACTTAAATTCTTATTAAGTCATGGGCTTCTGTTAGCTTCCAGGATTAATTGCCAGTATAATTCATGAATCACGATACTAAATTTTGTTCTCCCAAGAACCCCCCACTTAAAATCAAAAGGAACTACTTCTATCACAAAAAATGTATATTTTGCATTTGGGCAACCTTTCAAATGCTTATGTAAACTATTTTTCTCATCCTTAGTTTTTATATCATAGTTTGTTTGTTTGTTTGTTTGTTTCGGCTTTTCCCAGTTAGGGGTCGCCACAGCGGAACTCCGGTCCACTAATGATTGGCAGTAGATTTTTGGCGTGCTGGCTTGCTGGGCCTAACGCACAACCTTCAATGAAGGAACGCCCATTCACGCATGTCACCACACAGAAGATGCTCTAACTGAAAATCGAACGGGCAACTTCTAACTGTGAGGCGACAACGCTACCGCAGCACCACCACCGCAGTATGTTCATATATTCTTCTCCTTAAGGTTCTTTTTGTTTTACCAATATAGAATGCATTACAGCATTCACAAGTAACTTTATTTTTTCACAAGTGTATTTTATTTTTTCTATTTACGACCACCTGCATTTTTGTAATTTGGCCACTAGATGACAGTGAAGACAGATAAATATTTTGCTGTTTTAAATGCAGAAACGTGTTAAGTTTTTATTTTATTTATTTATTTATTTTATTTTACATTTGTTGACCGGGATAGTCCAGCTGGATATATGTCCATTTTCAGTGGAGGCCCGGGGAGAAAAGCTCCAAACTTGAACATTAAAGTGAAAAATAATAGAAAATCTTGATAAATACATAAAGTAACAAGATAGATTCAAACATTATAAATTGTGGCATAGTAGTAACATATAAACATACAGTAGTTAGAGAAAACAACGACAAAAATAAAAAAAAAAATAAAATTAACATATGATATACAGTGGAGAATACTATCATAATGTACAGAGAGAAAGGATACAGGAAAGTAGGAAGATGGCAGTTATATATGTACACTTTTTTTTTTTAATAGATAATTAGAAGGAGATGTAAATCAGTGGATGCAAAAAATGAATAGATTTTGGGTTCTAAAGATGAGGGGTTTAGTCAGGGGTCAAGAAAATAATGTTAGTCAGGATTAGTACAGGGGCAGAGCCATTGTGTTTTAAGGTAGAGCCTGAGTTTCTTTTTGAAGAGAGGTTTTGAGAGAATAGTAGAAAGTTCAGAGGGAAGCAAGTTCCAATCTTTACCAACAGTGTTAGAGAAAAGGGAATCTCCGGCCCTGTTGTTTGCTTTGTCAATATTTACAAGAAGTTTGTGTGCAGATCTTAGGGACTTTAGGTTATGGTAGGGGTGAATAAGAGTAGATAGTATAGGTGTTTTGTTAGGTTGATAAAGAATTTGATGGGCTATGCCTAGTTGATTAAGTTTTAGTTGCTGTTGAAATTAAAGCCAGCCTAGTTGTTTTAAATTAGTACAGTGGTGGGTTCTGTAAGGGTTGCCTGTGGCAAATCTGGCTATGTTGTGGTAGGAGTTTTCTAATTTCAAGATATTCTTTTTTGATAAGTTAGTAAATATGGGAGAGGCATAGAGAAGGGGTGAGATAAGGTGGGAGTGGGCTATAGTTGTTCTAGATTCTGGAGTGAGGAAAGGTTTGATTCTGTAAAAAGAGCCTATTTTTTGTTAATAGTTTTCAATGTGATATTTATATGGGTATCGAAGTTAAGGTTGTTGTCAATGGTAATGCCTAGTAGTTTGGTAGGAGGATCTTGTATATAGGTGTGCCATTTTTAGATGTTATAGTAAAGTCTCAATGGGGAGATTTGCTGGAAGGTGTGAAGAGGAGGAGTTTAGTTTTTTTTTGGGTTAAGTAGTAGACAGCGTTGGGAAAACCAATCTTCTACAGAATTAAAGATGTGTTGTGTGAGGGAGTGAAGATCAGATACAGATGTGGCTGAGCAAATTAGTGTAGAATCATCTGCGTATTGTATGCATGTGGCTTGGGGAACTACTTGGTTGAGGTCATTGATAAATAAAGAAAACAGGAGGGGACCCAGTATGGACCCTTGGGGAATGCCAATGTTGACAGGTAGTTGGGAGGATAGAGTGGAGTTCCAGAGTACTGCTTGTTGTCTGTTATTTAAGTAGGACTTAAACCAGTTTATAGGTTTGGTTTCAAGTGACAAAGATTGAAGAATGTGTATGAGTATGCGGTGGTTGACCATGTCAAAAGCTTTGGATAGGTCTAAAAAAAGTGCAGAGGAAAGGTTGTTGTGGTTACGATTTTTGTTGATTGTGTCTGTAAAGGAGAGTAGGGCAGTGGTGGTACTGTGGGATGGTCTGAAACCGTGTTGGGTATTAGAGAGTAAATTATTTTGGAGAAGGTGGTCAAGCAGTTGCTTGTGGATGCACCTTTCCATGATCTTAGATAAGGGAGAGAGTAGGGCTATAGGGCGGTAGTTAGAGATTTCAGTAGAATTACCACCCTTATGAAGTGGGATAATATGGGAGATTTTCCAAAGTTTAGGGACATATCCCTCAGTGATGGTTTTGTTGATAAGTATAGAAATTGGGTAGGCTATTGATTTGTCTGCTAATTGCAAGTATTCTGCAGGCATTAGGTCTGCAGAGGGAGTACATCATTTGAGTTTTTTGATAAGGGAGAGAATGTAGGATGTTGGGACAGGTTGGAAGTGAAATGTGGGAGGTGGGTTTAAGTTATGGTTAGATATGTTTGTGTTTTTGTTGGGGAGTTGACTGGCTAGGGTTTGAATTGTTTCGGTAAAAAAGGAATTAAAGTCATTTGCAATTTGGTTGGGGTTCCTTATGTCAGAGCCTTGTGGGTTGGGTGTGACAGGTTTACTAGGCTGTAGTAATTGTCTTATGTTTGCCCAGAACTTTTGTGGGTTATTTTGGTAAGTATGCTGAGGTTTCAGGTAAAAGTTTTTTTTATCATTCATTATAGCTTTTTTGGTCTCATTCCTGAGTTGTTTGAAGTTTTGGTAGTCAGCTGTGTTTTTAGTTAAGCGAGATTTCTTATGGATTTTATTTCTGAGATTGATTTTTTGCTTGGTTTCTCTTGAGAGCCAGGGGGCTGATTTAGTTCTAATTCTAATAGAGCGAGTGGGGGCATGGTAGTTGAGTATGGCCAGAAACTTAGTATTAAAGAAATCTACAGCATCATCAAGAGAAAGGTGTTTTAAGGGTGTCCAGTTACATGCGTTCAGTTCACTTTGAAATAGTTCCAAGTTGAAATTTTTTTTAGATCTGATTGTACTGGTAATGTTATGGGTAGGAGGGTTGGTTTTAAGCCTGATGATGTAGGTTAATAAGTGATCACTTATATCATCAGGGAGGGTTCCTGTTACAAAAGTATGGGGTTGATTATTGGTGAGAATCCAATCTAAGGTACTTTCTTTTTTGTTAGTTTTATTTATTCTAGTGGGGGAGGTGATAGTTTGTGAGAACCCGTAAAGGTTAATATGGTCTGTAGGATGTTTGTTGTTGCAAGATTCCCAATCAATGTTTACGTCACCTAGGATGATTGTTTCTTAGGGTAAGTTTAGAGATAGCCAACATAGGATCTTTTCTATGGTAGAAATATTATTTCCTGGGGGAACATAAATGCAAATAATAAAGATGAATTTGGCTGTGTTTAGATCAAGTTTGGTAATAAGAATTTCAGCATTAGAGTCCTGGGGAGGTTTTTGGTTGAAAGTGGTTATTTTAATTTAGTTATATAACATTTTTTATACGTGAAAATTTTTATATGTATCAATTTTTAACATATATAAATTAACATGTTTTTCATTTCATATACAGGATGCAGCATTTATTTATTTATAGCATCTTTTATACAGAAGAAGTACTGTGATTATTTTTTAAATCTGTAACTTGTTTTAATGAGTGTTTGACTATTATTGGATGGTGTATAATTTATAGGTGGTGTTTTTTGATATATAAAGGCAACCATTTTATGTGGAATTTTTATTTGAAGAAGTCTTGAAATGAAAAAGTAGTGATTCAGTTAAAATGTGTTTTGCTGGCCTTTTAATAAATTGTTTATTTTGCACTGGATAGACTGCTTCACAAATGCTTTTGTATTTTACTGGTTTCCCTTTTGGGGTTGCACTTGTTTCTTGTTTTTGTGCTTTTTGGTCCACGGAAGATAGTGGAAGCAGTTTGTCTCAGAGTGCTATGGATTCATTCAAGGAATCTTACACTGTTGATGATCTGAGGAAAGTGATGGGCAAGCTTTAGATAGAACTGCTCACCCCTGCATTTGGAACTTTAGTTTCAACTTTGAATGGCAGCCCATTCTCTGGGGACAAAGAACAGTTGAGATCAATCAGGAGAGAGAGGCAGGAGAGTGAGAGCAAAGCAGCTGATTCTCAAGAAGGTGGATGAGCAGAAGAGAATGAAGGAGATCCAGTTTTTTCAGGATAGCAGCCTTTTTCTAACCCTTCTAACCATATGTCTGGAAGGAATGGAGTCCATGGAGAAACAAATGGTGACTTTTTGAGAAGTACTTTTTAGAAAGGTGACTGTAATTACCGCGATTGTCATAGATCTAATAATAAGTTTCATTATGTTAACAACACAACAGTGTTTGACTGGTTAAACACAAATTATAGTTTCTCTGATTACAATTTAGAGAATTCTTTCAGATGTTGTTATTGCAAATGGACAGACTTATGATTCCAACTGTTTGTTTTTGCATGAAATTATGTTGAAATATAAGACATTGTTGGTTGAAAATGCTTATTCAAGATAGTGTGTTAAGAAATGTATAGTGCCTCAAGGCTTAAGACTGTTTAAGTATCCTAACAATGTAATGTAATGCTCTGAGTTTCATGCTGAACTTTTAAAAATATTTGATGCATGTGGACTAGAAATACTTAATGCTATTATTAAACAGAATGAGAGAAACCTCATTATTTATATAAGAAAATACAAGAGGTTAACACTTGGATTGTGAATGACTTGCATTTTACTATGGATAAAAAGAAAAAGTATTTTGATATTATGGCCAGTATAGATAAAAAGTGCTCAAACATGATAAAAAAAAGCTAAGAAATTAGAAAGGGACAATACATAATATGGGGAAAGGAGAGTATACCCCAAACCAAAAAAGGCACTTTCTTTTGAAGAGAGATGGTCTAAGAAAGAACCAGTGTTAGACAGACAAGTGATAATGGGGAAGGGGGTTTGAATAGAATAATTCTAAAAATGATAGGGTAATGCATTTAGATGACCCTTTAGAATCCCCTCCCCCTGAGGAGGTCCGAATGGATTTGGAACTGTTGTCCCCCAATTATTACTATCAGCCCAACTGGGGGAGGGGGAGAGGGAGTGGGACAAATTAATAAGAGGTGACCATCAAATAATTAAAGAAGGGGTTAAATATTGAAAGGCAACTACAATATTTATAATTCTAGTTCAGAGGAGGCCCCTGATGTTCATTCACATTGTTTTCTAAAGAGTTTACATTTGTCCCTAGAAGGAAGGTTGACATTCATAAAGTATTGATAAATTTAAAGCTTTTTTAGAGGAAGAAGACTTTTAAAATATTGTTTGCTGGAAACAAACACCCTGAAACAGAGGGTGGTGAGTTGTATAAGAAAAGCACGTATAACCCCCTCCCTTTACATCCACAATTAAAGAACCTAGAAATGGTTTTGGAAAGTCACCTAAGGGAAGAGTTTACTGAAAATAATTTTAAGTCTAATTTGTGTGTGGAAGAGAAAAAAATGACTAAGATATACTGTAGGAACCATAGAGCTTAGGGTGATGAAAATGAACAAGGAGAGTGAGACAGTGCTTATGGATGGTATTATTTATATTGGTAAAATGATGGAAATTTCTTAATGACACTCATAAACACACTATAGCATCTAAGAATGAGGTTAATTTAGCCGTTCATAGGTTCATAGGTGTGTACTAGGCTAATGGCCCTGGAGCCTTTACAAGCCTAGCCCATAAAAATTGCACAGGCACTGTGCCACCAAATGTTAGTTCACAGTGCCCATATCCAGTAGGGCAACTGAAATGATGCCTGGAGTGAACTTTCTGTTACCGATCCACTCAATAAGATTTCTCTTGAAGAGGGCCAGCGAGATGCTCTGCTTGACATGAATGGGAAGCTTATTCCAGAGTATGGGCAGTCTTTGGGAGATGAAGCTGTCCCTCCAGCATGTTCTGTTAATTGTGGTAATGAGGTTGTGATCGCTCGAGCGTGTGGCATGGGGGGAATTGGGATTTCTTTAGGTGTAGCATTTCAAGTAGGGTTAGGTCGGACATGGGTTTGTAAGTCAAGTAGAGATCACCTCTAAGTAGACAATAAGAGACTGAGAACAGCTAAAGTTTCTAGAGTCTACCCATGTAGGACATGTGTTTAAAGCCTAGGATCCTTTTTGTGAGGTACTTTAGTGGCCTCTCCAGCTGTTGTAGGTGTCTGGTCAGGTACATTTCAAAAGGGGCATTATATTCGATGATTGGTCTAATGAGGGATGAGCAGAGAGGGTGATGACCTTTTTCTTCCTGGATGTGAAACCTTTGGTTATAAGATGTGCCACGTAGAAGGACTTTCTGACCACAGTGGCAATGTGGCAGTCGAAGGTGAAGTGGGTATTGACCTGGGTGCCCAGATCTCTTATGACCCCTTCAGTGTTCAGAGGGCTCCTATCAATGTTGTAACTCATGGGAAATGAGTTTTTTCCAAAGGGGATGATAATGCATTTTTGGTGTTAAGCTTCAGGGCATGGTTCTGACACCAGTCGTTGGTTTAAGCGAGATCCTTTTGTAGGATGTCTGCATGACTTGGGGAGTTGATAATGACTCCTAGCTTTCAGTCGTCAGCAAACTTTGTCAGCCAGAGTCCTTCTGTGTTGGCTTGGACTTCTGAGAAGTAGATGCCAAACAGGAAAGGGCCCAGGACCGAGCCCTGCGGGACTCCACTCATGACTGATAGACAGTCTGACTTGGAATCCACAACTTTCACTCTGTGGGTCCTGTCTGTGAACCAATATGCAACCCACCTAGTGACGTAAGGATTGATGCCTAGTTTGGTGAGTTTATCAATGATACCTAAGTGAGGAATGATATCAAAGACCTTGGCCAGGATGAGGTAGGTTGTATGCACTGCCTTATGCTCATCCACAGCCTTGGTGACTGCCTCAAAGAATTCAACCAGGTTCAGCAGGCAGAATCTCCCCTTGACAAAGCCAAACTGTGTGGAGTCAAGAGTTTGGAGATTGCCTATATCTTTGTTAAGAAGGCCCATGATGATGCGCTCCATAGCTTTGCATACCAGACTCATCAGGCTAATGGGGTGATAGTTCCCAGGGTCTGTAGTTGCTCTTCCTTTATAGAGCGGGATAACTGTAGCAGTGCGCCATTTGTTAGGGACATAGCCTGAGGTAAGGCTGTGATTGAACAGGGCACACAGATGTGGTGCCAGTTCATTTTGTAGCTTATGTAGGAGGCAGCCAGGGATATTCTCAGGTCCCATGGATGCTGTATTATTGGCTTTGGACAATGCAGCTTTTACCTGTGCCACAGAAATGGTGGGTACCAAGCTTTCTTCTGGTATTTTGATAGGGCCGTTGGGGGGGGGCAGGGGTTGATTGACTTTGTTCTTAGAGAGTTCCAACATGATGGCTTTTTAAATAAAAAAGTTTGACTACTTACATAATGCTGACCTTATTATTACAACCTTGTTTGGTATTCTGAAGGTACACAAGGATATGGAAAATCCCCCCTTAGGTCAAATACTTGCAGCAAATTGGTCCAAGATATACTCCCTTGCAAAATGTTTGGCTTTTAAGATAAAAATTTTGGGTGGAAATGGAAATATTTTAAAAGACTCATGGGGCCTATTATAGAGCCTTAAAAGTGAGGTTTATAGAAATGAGATGGTTGACAACCCCAGTTGCTTTGCTGGGGTGGTCTGCATCTCTTTCCTAATGGATTCTGTATACTGGCTAAAATTTGATGTCCTTCAAGAATGCAACTGCAGTCATAACATATGGGTTGTCCTGCCTCAGGCAGCCCTCGGTCAGCCGGATTCCAAAGTCTGGGTCCGGCGTCGGCTGGTGTCGCCTCCTCTCCGACGTCAGAATGGCTGGAGTATAAAGGCATCGGCCGACGCCATCTTCTTCAGTCTTTCTTGCCGTGCGGTGCTCGAAACAGAAGCAGTTCGCAAGTGCCGGTCGGTCAGCTCCTGTGTTTTCAGTACCGAAGTCATCTAAAAGCTAAGTACCCCATTGGGGAACATTTTTTCTTGCCTCAGAACAAATTGAGAAAGTTAATAATTGTTTGTCTTGTGGTAAACAAATACCTCATAAGGACTTCCATTCTTACTGCCTTCCTTACCTGGGCCCAGACCACGACGTCTCGGCCTGTGCTGCCTGTGCTTGCTTTAATAAGCGCACTCTCAGGTGTCGGGCAGAATTTGCCGAAGACTTTTTCGGCGAATCTTTTGCGTATATCATGCCATCAGATCAACCGACAACTCAATC
This sequence comes from Protopterus annectens, assembly GCF_019279795.1. NCBI lineage: Eukaryota > Metazoa > Chordata > Ceratodontiformes > Protopteridae > Protopterus > Protopterus annectens. The sequence goes on along the minus strand of NC_056733.1, from coordinate 1,883,131,590 downwards.
TACCAAAAAACAAAAGGACCGGGACCGACTTCCTCGGCCCGTGTCCTCCACCGATGCAACTCCTAAGCCCTCCGCTAGTGCTTCGGTCCCTTCGGAAGTGGTAATTCAACTGCTCCAGGCCGACGACACAGCATTAACATGTCCTTCGGTCTCGGAGACCTCTCCGATGCCGGTTGTTGATTTTCCTCCGGAAACCGAAGTACTGGATTTACCTGACACCATTCCTGTAGACAAGGTTACTCCTGCACGTGGGGCTGCAAGGCCTCCTGTATCCATGTCCATCAAGGCCTTTGCACGTGCTAAGGCCGCCAGCCAGGCCAAGGCCCATCCTAAACCTGCTGCTCAGGCCCCTTCTTCTGATAAGCAGATCATGTCTCTTGCTGCAGATCTTATTTCTCTTATCAGGGGGTCTCAGCCTCACCCAGACAGAGGTTCTCAGCCACCTGCAGAGAAAAGGCCCAGAAGTGAACAGGCTGACAACCTCTCTTCAGATGAAGCCTCTGGGGATTCTGAGCATTCAGATACCCAAGAAGAATCCTTCCAGGCCTATGAGGACTCTGATGCTGAGGAATCAATTCCCTCTGCCTCCCCTCCAGAGGATTTCTCGTTTGGTGAAGTCCTGCACTCTATGAGGGAACATTTTAAATGGCAGGGCCAGGAATTCTCTGATTCCAGGAAAAGGCTACGTACCTTCCTCAAGCTTCCCCAGCACAGACCTTTAGCTATTCCTCCAGTTATGGATGTTTTGGATGATGTTTTTTCTGACTCCAGTGCTAACCCTGATTCTCTCCCCCCTGCTCCTGTCAAGCCAGACAGATATTATAGGGTCCCTGACACTCACAAACATCTTTTTAAGGCCCACTCTGTGGATCTATAAACTATTTCACAGGGCCCCAAGGGAGTGGCTACTTCCACTGCTAAGAATCCACTGCCAGCGGATAGGGAAGCTAGGTCCCTGGAGAGATGGGGTAAGAAAGTTTATACCTCTACCACCCTAGCCATGAGGTCTCTTAACTGCCTTTTTCATATGTTTCAGTACCAGGATTTTTTACTGGATGATTTACAGAAAAAGTTAGCCTCTCCTGAGCCTATTTATAGAAAGGCATTGCAGGATCATATACATAACACTCAGCAGGTTAACAATCATTTTCTTCAGTGTGGTTATGATGCATTGGAGGCTTCATGTAGGGCAGCTATGACTGGGGCTGTGATACGTAGACATGCTTGGTTAAAAGATCAGCCATTGCCAGACCATGTTAAAGTAAAGTTACTTGATGCACCTCTGGAAAAACAGAAGCTTTTTGGTGCTAATGCTCAAGATGTGTTGAAATCCATTGAGGAAAAAGCTAAGTCAGTACAGACAGTCAAGGATTTCCTCCAGGTTCAGCCACCCAGATTCAGCAGAAACTGGCCTTCAAAGAACTGGTCCTTCCCAGACTCTGACAAGTTTCAAAGGGGGAAAAAACAGGCGTGCCCGAGGTAGAGGGCAATACCGAGGATCCTACAGGGGCCGCCAATGGCAACCTCCTAATCAAAGAAGTGGCGCAGGCAGCCCAGCTGCACCACAAGGACAATCACAATGACTTGACTTTCATACCGCCTACAAAGGCTCAAAGAGAAGCGCCTTTGGGTGGAAAATTAGCCTTATTCTCAAAAAACTGGCATATCTTAACCAAGGGCAACTGGATTCTGGATTTAATAGACAAAGGTTACAGATTCCACTTCCATACTTTACCAATAAGACAAGGCATGCCAAACCTGCAACATCATCAAAGGGCAGATGCACTCACTCAAGTTTCAAAGCTGTTAAGTATAAAAGCAATAGAAAGGGTTCCTCCTCAGGAACAAGGCCAGGGATTTTATTCAAGACTGTTCCTTGTTCCAAGAAAAGAAAACAAATGGAGGCCTATACTGGACTTGTCTACTCTAAATACTTTTCTCATTGTGCCAAAGTTCAAAATGCTGACATTGCAGCAACTCCTTCCCATGCTGGGCAAGGGGTCTTAGCTGGTCACTCTGGACCTCAAGGAGGCATACCTGCATGTCCCAATCAGACAAAGCTGCAGAAGATACCTCAGATTTCTTGCAGGGACAGAGCATTATCAATTCTCAGCATTGCTGCTTGGCTTATCTACTGTGCCCAGAGTGTTCACGAAATGCCTGGCATCAGTAGTGGCACACTGCAGACTCCAGGGGATTCAAATATACCCCTACCTGGACGATTGCCTCATACAAGCAGACAACAAACAAACCTTAATAGCAAACTTGGACTATGTCATTCAACTACTGCAGGCCTTGGGATACACAGTCAACATTCAGAAATCAAGACTACTGCCATTCCAACAGATTATTTTCCTAGGAGCCAAATTGGACACAGAAACTCAAATGGCCTACCTCACAGAGGAAAAACAACAGCAGTTACCAGAGTACTTCAAAGGCCTAGCAAAGCTCTCCCAGCTGACTGCAAGGAAAATCCTGCAGGCCCTGGGGTTCATGGCATCTTGCATTCTTCTGATACCTTTGGCAAGACTTCATATGAGAAAGCTGCAATGGTACTTAAAAAGCTTATGGTCCCAACACAGCCAAAGCCTAGAGGACGTAATCCCACTCATTCCATGTCTGCAAAAATAATTTTTGTGGTGGGCTCAAGCAAGTCAGTTAAACAAAGGCATGTCTTTCAACAGACCTCAAGCAGGTCAAATGATTACAACAAATGCCTCAGATCATGGATGGGGGGCGCACATGGAGGGCAGATGCATTCAAGGTCTATGGACACCAAGGGAAAGACATCTGCACATAAACCAAAAAGAGATGTTGGCAGTAATACATGCAATCGAGACTTTCGAAAAATCACTACAACAAGGACATTTGCTAATAAGGACAGACAACACCACTGTCATGTGGTATATAAACAAGCAGGGAGGCACTCATTCTTATCCTCTTTGCAGACTAACAATGATTCTCTGGGAAAAATCCCCGAGTCTGAAGATACATTTGCAATCCCAGTTTGTGCCAGGCAAGGAGAATGTACTGGCGGACAAGCTGAGCAGAAATTTCTTGGATCCACACGAATGGATGCTGCATCCTCACATTTTCTCACAAATAACAAAGACATGGGGAAGACTGGACGTAGATCTCTTTGCTTCTCACATGAATCATCACCTGGAAAAGTTCTGCAGAATGACCCACCATCCTCTAGCCTGGAAAACGGATGCTCTCTCCTTCAGCTGGAATTCCCTAAAAATTTATGCATTCCCTCCTCTACCTCTGCTGACCAAGGTGATACTGAAGATCAAAGCAGAACAACCAGACTGGCCAAGGCAACACTGGTACCCATTGCTGTTGAGCATAACTCGAACCAAACCGTGGACTCTGCCCCTATGGCCCCTACTTCTAACACAACACAATTACAGGACTGTCCATCAAAACCTGAAAACATTGCATCTGACAGCCTGGAGGTTACCATGACTCCTTCCGCTATCTCTCTTTCCAAAAAAGTTCAAGAGATCTTACTGGAAGCACGCAGACCTTCCACCAGAAAAACCTATTCAGCCAAGTGGAAGATATTCAGCATCTGGAATGCCAACAGGGGTCAGGATACAACATTACTGAGTATACCTCAGATATTGGAATACTTGGCAGAAATGTTTCATACTGGACTCTCATATTCTTCTATAAAGATTCATGCCTCAGCAATCTCAGCAAAATACAATTGTGGTCCACCAGTGTTTTCACGTCCTTTGCTAAGACAGTTCCTAAGAGGGATAAAGAATATCAAAACCTCCCAGAAAACAGCCAGTACCTGCATGGGACCTCAATTTCATTTTGGAAAAATTAACTCTTCCTCTTTTTGAGCCAGCAGCAACTTCAGAAATGCAATTTCTATCATGGAAAACGGTCTTTCTATTGGCAGTCACACCTGCAAGAAGAGTCTCGGAGATACAGGCACTCATGGCAGTACCTCCCTTCCTCATTTTTCATCAGGACAGAGTTTCTCTAAGAACCAATCCTACATTCATGCCAAAAGTAATTTCCAGGGTGTCTCTAAATCAAGCTATTCACCTGCCTACTTTCTTCCCCAATCCTCAAAACAGGGGGGAAAAACTGCTGCATACTTTGGACATACACAGGCAACTACGCTACTACTTGGACAGAACTAAGGCCACCAGAAAGTCTGACCAACTGTTTGTAGCCTATGCTGCTGGAGTACAAGGAAAAGCAATCACCAAACAAACAATTTCAAAATGGATTGGACACTGCATCAGATTCTGCTATTCTTTCCATGGAAAATGTGTGCCAGCCAATATTAGGCCACATTCCACCAGAGCTATAGCCACATCCACAGCTTTCCTCAGAGGAGTGGCTACAAAGAACATTTTAGAGGCTGCTACATGGAGCTCCGTGCATACATTTACCAAGCACTACAACCTGCCCTTATACTCCAGATCCCGAGCAGGCTTTGCTTCGGCAGTCCTGCAGGGCATTTTAGCTACACCATCACTTTCTTAGTTCCAACCACCCCCAGCTTGGCTATGGTATTCAACCCATATGTTATGACTGCAGTTGCATTCTTGAAGGACATAGTACAGTTTTGTACCTACCATAAATGTAGATGTCCGATAGATATGCAACTGCAATCAGATTTTCCCACCCTCCTACCCCTCTGCAACCTTCTTTATGGGTCCACTACCCCTATTTCTTTTAGCTGGGGGTATCTCCTATGGTGTATCTGTTTATTACTGTTGTGTATGTCTGGAATTGTTTATCCATTCACCAAATTTAGCCTTCCTAGGAGGGCACCTGGCATCTGGGGCAAGAAACACTGAAGAAGATGGCGTCGGCCGATGCCTTTATACTCCAGCCATTCTGACGTCGGAGAGGAGGCGACACCAGCCGACGCCGGACCCAGACTTTGGAATCCGGCCGACTGAGGGCTGCCTGAGGCAGGACAACCCATATGTTATGACAGCAGTTGCATATCTATCGGACATCTACATTTATGGTAGGTACAAAACTGTACTTTTTCCCTCATAATGCCTGTTTTAGGCAAGATCAGTCTCCTCTAATTACTCACATAGCCAATCACAATCAAAATCATATAAAACTAGCATTGCTCAATGCTAGAAGCCTAAAAAAAAGGTTGCACTTTTTACAAGCTTTCCTAACCCCTGAAAATATTAGCATATGAGTAGTTATTGAAACACAGTTTCAGAAGAGGAAAGCACCTTCGCTGTGCAGGGTTTTAATGCCTACCACCCCTTCAGATCTAACATCAAATTGGGGTCATATTTGTGTTCTTAAGAAACCATTTCACTTCCAGGATAATGATCAAGAGCTCCTCCATATTATTCTTATGAAGAATAAAACCCAGTGCCATATCCCCTTGGGAGACTTCAACTATTCCTCCATTAACAAGAAAACACAGTCTTCTATAAAAAAAAAGTATGTGCAGATATTACTGTATTTCATTAATGCCAGATCCTTAGATCAACTAGTCCACACACCAATGACAGTCTCAAAATAATAGGGCTGTTTCATGCAAATGTAGCCCCCCCCATGCTCAGAGCTCACAATTATCAAATTACTGGTCACGCCTGAACATCATACAGTAACATTCACTGGTCAAACCTGAACATCATACAGTAACATTCACTCTAGGTGTGAGACCTGAGGCACCTTAAATCCTCTCCATCTTCAGATACTACTCTAAAGCAAATGTACTCCAGCTAACTGATGACTTAATTCATAGGTCCATTGGACATTGCTAGGCAAGTGGCCCTAGAGCCCTTACAAGCCTAGCCATGTTAATCCTAAGTTGCCTCAACTGTCCTTATTAGGTGGACATAATTTGCAGAGTGAGTTTATGATCAACATTGACTACTCCTGTTCATGAAGGACATGGGTGCCACCACTCCCAGGTGAATTTGCGGTCTCCCATCCACTTGTCTAGATTGCTCTCGAAAAGGTTCAGTGAGGAGCTCTGCTTCATGTGAATTGGTAAATTGGAAGTGTCACAGACTAGGTTAAGATGCTTAGAGTGAGTGACTCTTGCGTCATTAGAATTGTGGATGTGCAGCATTTCCATCAGGGCAGGGTCAGAGACTGCCCTGTAGGCCAGGCAGAAGTCATGTCTCAGCAGCTTATATGATACAGGGTACAGTGACAGTGCTTTCAGTCTATCCATGTACATTATGGTTTGAAGGCCCTCTGTTTCTTGGTGCTCTCTCCTCTTGCTGCAGGTGTCTGGTGAGGTACATGCAAAAAGGAGCATTGTATTCTATTAGTGGTCTAATGATGGTCAAGTACAATGGAGTTATAATATCTTTAGACCTGGCTTCAATGCCCTTATCTATGAGGTACGCAGCATAAAAGACTTCTTACCACTGTGGAAACTTGGTGGTCGAAGTTCAAATTCTTATCTATCTGTGTTCCCAGGTCTCACACCAGTGGATTTGAGCTTAGTGGGGTGTTGTTAAAACTATAATTAGTGGGGAATTCCACTTTACCAAAGGGAATAATAATGCACTTTTTTTGTATTTAGTTTTAGACTGTAGCTTTGGCACCAATCATTTGTCTGAGTTAGCCCTTCCTGTAATATGTTAACTTCAGTGGGGAACTCAATGACTGCACCCAATTTGCAAACATCAGTGAACTTTTTAAGCCAAAGGCTGTCTACTTTAGCCTGGACTTCCAATAAATAGAAGGATAGGTAAAGGGCCCAGTACAGATCCTTGTAGTATGCCACTGGTGACAGGTATACTGGTAGAAGTGGAGTCACTAACTTTGACAGTATGTGTTCTGTTGGTGAGCCAATTGGCTACCTATGTGGTGATGTAAGGATTTATCCCCAGTTTTTTAATTTCTCCAAGTCATTTGGGTTTCTAATCCGTGACAGGAATGGACCCCATTCCTAAGTCAAAGTATAATCAAAGTTCATGAAATTAGTATTGTTTCAATCTTTGATATTAGCCAGAAGTGCTCTTCACAGCACCCGCAATGTACCCATTAATGACTCCTGCAATTCATATGGAGTTATATATATTGGTAACATATCTGAGAACAACTGTAAATTATGTTTTTATAAAACCCATTGCTCTTACTACTATTGGAATTGTTTGTGTATCCCTCTTCCACATTTGCCCTCTTTTCTGCCTGCAAATCCTGGTATTTTATATCTTTGCATCGCTCTGTAAGTAAAACTGGGTGTAGCAGTTTCAATGATGAATTCTACTTTTGTTTTCTTTTCATGGGTTACTATATCTGGTCTTCTCGCATCTATTTATTGAAATGTTGGTAACGGGTGTTCATGTAATATAAACATAATTTTCCGTAATGCTTTGTGGCTCATGTTTCCAGTGTTTTTCAGCTAGTTCAATATTATAATGTTTGCACAACCGCCAGTGCAACAGTCTTGCCACATTATTATGCCTTTCAGTATATAGTCTTTCTGCCATTAGTATATCACAACCAGCAACAAGATGTGTGATTGTTTCCAGTTCTGTTTTACAAAACCTACATTTATCTGTTTCTCCGACATGTTCAGTGGACTTTGTAAATCAACATGTATGCAGTCCACTATCTTGAGCTGCCAATATTAACCTTTCTTCTTTTGATTTAAATTCACTTCACCTTAACCATTCCCGTGATTGATCCTGATCAACATGAGGTTGTTCCAAGAGGTTTCTATACTTGCAACTATATTTATGCATTTTCCACATTTCTTGCCCTATAATCTGATCCTTCACCTTATATACTTTTTTTCTTTTTTTGGCACATTCAGTTGCTGCCTCATTTTTATTTACTTCTGGTTTGACTTTCATTCCTGTTTGACACTGGTATACTTCTACTAAACTAAGCAGGGAAGTCATCTTAGACTAATTCTCCTCATGTTTTAAAATTTTTACTACATTTGAGTATTGTAAGGTCAGCAGATATGTATGCAGACACATGATTGCAGATCTATATATGTAATCATTTTCAAGGGTGCTCATATCAACTTCAGAAAGGGGAATATATAGTCTTGGTGTACGCTGATTTTATACATCATTTGATGAGCATAAAACATCCTTCTTGTTTTCCTGTCCAACTGATCTAACATCTTTTGGGGCTAGTCAATTACTCCAAAACTGTAAATTAGGAAAGGAAGAGAATTTTTTTTTATAGCTTTGACTTAATTCTTAGATGTCAACGCTGTTTTCAGTATTAAGTTTAGCCTAATTTTTGTTTACATTTGTTCATGTTTTATTATTTAACCTTCATCATTTCCCAAATAATTATACACTTCCTCTTCTCAAGTTCTTTTATATCACATTCCTGTCTCAAACTGATGTGTTCATGGTTTTGCAGTTTTCCTGCTTTAAAGGTTGCTTTTGCACATTTATCAAGACAAAATGACATTCTTATATCATTTGAAAAGTTTTGACCACTCACAGTTGTGCTTTCAGTTCCTCATCTTATGAACTTTACAGTTTTAAATCATCCACAAAAAAAGATGAGAAGTCTTTACACTTTGTTGCTTTCTGGGAGCCAAACTGTAGCCATGACCTAATCTGTTAAGTAGACAGTTTAATGGGTTAAGGGCAAGACAAAAGAGCAGCGGTGATAGAGAGTCACACTGGAATTTTCCTCTTTGAATTTTTATGGAATAATAATTTGTTCTTTATCATGGCTTAACTGCAAAGTGGTTTGCCATTGTTTCATGTTTGCTGTAATGTTATTGATCAGTGCACTGTGTATGTTATACATTTTTAAGCACATGAATGTAGGATACTATCAAATGCTATTTTGTACTCTATGCCCTACTTAGATTCTAGTTTTTACAGTTCTCCATTATGACTTTAACAACAAATGATCCTTTGTTCCATGTGACTTTCTTTTTTTACCCTTTTGTTTTATTGCCATGATTGAGTTTTCTTGTGTAAATGACTATAAACTCTGTCAGCATCAACTCCTTTGTATAGTTTATATGTTGTCGGAAGAGAAGTTATTGGTTTATAGTTTTTAGGACGGCTTGCAGGTTCACTCTTATCCAGACTGGACGTTTGCCCTTTGTGGGAAAAGAGTCTTGGTTTGGGGGATTGCCCTGATCCATGCAGTCCTGGAGGTGTTCATAGAAGGCATTTGTAAGGCTTCCCGCAGCTTGGGTTGGTGGTTTCCTCTGGGGGCCTTGAAGGATACTACACCTACACCTCTCTTAGTGAGTGTGAAGTTTGAGAAGTTTCTTCTTGGGTCTTTTTTTGTTTGGGTGGGGGGGGGTGGGATTTGTTTATTATTGAATGATTGAGATCCGATCTCACCAATGAGGGATATACTGTGGATGGACCATGTTGTCCCCATGTTTGTGACAATAGATCTTCTCCTCTTCTCTGTTTCTCAGTGTGAGTGCTGTTCCATGGCATTTGCATTTAATTTATGAACTCCAAACGTTGGGATGGAAAGGTGCTGTTGTAATGTTCCCAGTCTATATATTCGAGTGTCAAGTCATATGATGGTGTTTGGAGATGGATATTATACCTCCTTCCAGTGTCTTCAGGAAGGCTGTGTGGGGTTTCCTGAGAGTGGAGGGGTGGTGGTGGCTAGCAAGTGTGGTGAATTTGTAGTTTTGCCTTGCTGTTGGTTGGTTAGTTGCTGTTGGAAGCTTTCCCAAGCTGCATACCTGGAGGTGGTGAGGTGTGGGTGGAATATGGATACACCCCCTCCTTTTGTGGTGTGGTTCTTAAGTGGGAGAATTGTTTTTCCTGTTGTTAACCAGGCTAGTGTCTGTTCGGGGAGCACATATAAATAGTTCTTACTCATGGCTAAATCATCATGTGGAGACATTAATACTTTTAGCCATAAGTTAGGCAGGTACTGCATCTGGACCTGAGGTTTCCCAATTAAGAGCTTTTCTTAACTTTGCTTCAGTCTCTCTGGCCATTACTTCATCCTATTTCATACCCTGAACCTTTAAAGTTGTTATTCTTTCTTTTACTTCTTCTATCCATTTAGCATCTTTGTTATGTTCCACAGGATCTTCACAGATATTTTTCCAAAATGTATCTATTTCTTCTTTTTTGGTGGTGTTTCAGTTCCTTTTGTCTTGTTTCCCAGTTCTCTATAAAACTTTTTTGGGTCATCAATAAATTGCTTGTTTTTAATTTTCCTTTATATTTATCTGCATATCTTCTAAGTTTTTCTTGTTGTGCTGATATTTTTAGTTTATTATTTGTGATGGTGCATGATAGATGCTGATCTATTCTGAGACTGTGCAATGCTTTTACCACATCTATTTTTCTGAGTATTTTTGATTTGTTCCCTCTTCTATGCTCTTCTAACAATGGAACTTCTTGTCTTAATTGCTTTATACTTTTCTCTGTTTGATACTTCCACGATGGTATTTGATTTCTCCCCTTCCTTTCCCTTACTGCCCTCTGTTTTTGTGGTAAGACTTTATCTGTTATTAATTTAGTTGCAGAGTAATATATCCTATTTACTTCTGTTATATCTCAGGAATCTCTATGAACAGTCCTAATTACTGTGTTCATTAGTTTTATCAAACTTCTAGCTTTTTAGCTTTTATTGACTTTCTGTGGTGTATTTATTTCATTAACCTTAATATGTCTGTCCTTCTCTATTAAATCAAGCAACTTTTTTTAGATCATTTTCTTCTAAACTGAGGGCACATTATTGGTTTTCCATTTCCTGCTGGCATTCTATTGAAAGCTGCAGAGTATCTTCCTGTGTCACATTCTCTACAGTTTCATCCTGTGTTGTTTGTTACTCTTTCATATGGGAACTCACTGGCCTATCACACCACAACACTGACTGTGTCAGAGTTGCCACAGTTTCCTGTTCCTTCCCTTGCAGTGTAACTCCAACTGAACTTTTATACTGTTTCTTGTGGAAGGCTCAAAAGTATCTTTATATAGCAACTGATCCAATGTTTCCCTGCTCCCCTGGCTTCTCCTTAATTTGGAGATCGATTGCTCTATCCTGCTATGATATTATCAGAGTTAGATTTTCTGCATTGAATTCTTCACTTTGCAGGTAACCAATAACATCCGTTTCTATTTTCTTCAATTTCTCCATTAGTAATCCTCTTTTCTACTTTTCTTCTTTGTTTACTTATGTTTTGTATTGTAAGATTTTCCATATCTGGATGCCTTTGCCTATATTTCTCTTATAGGTTCATAGGTTCATAGGTTTATACTAGGCTATCTGCCCTAAGGCATTTATAAGCCTAGCCCAAATTTTTGTGGCTTACACCACCCCTTATATGAAAAAATACTGTGCCCATTAGTTTGTTGTGCCTCTGTCCAGCAGTGACACAGAGATGATTCCCGGGATAAACCTACGATCTCCCATCCACAGGTCAAGATTTCTCTTGAACAGAGCCAGCGAGGTGCTCTGCCTCACATGGATCGGGATTTTATTCCACAGCATAGGGAGTCTCTGAGTGATAAATCTATCCCTCCAGCACGTCCTATTTATATCCGTGCTAAGGTTTAAGTCGCTTGCTCTAGTGGTTTTGGTGGATTTGGATTTTTTGAGGTGGAGCATGTCCATTAATTCCGGGTTGGACATGGCCTTGTATGTCAGGCACATGTCACCTCTGAGCAGACAGTATGCTACTGAATAGAGCTGGAGTTTCTTCAATCTGGCAGCATATGACAGATTTTGGAGTCCCTTTATCCTTTTGGTGAGGAACTTTTGGGGTCTCTCCAATTGCTGCAGATGTCGGGTGAGATACATCCCGAATGGGGCATTGTACTCGATCATTGGTCTGATAAGTGAAGAGTACAGGGGAACAATGACCTCACTAGATCTGGATGGGGATCCCTTCATGATCAGGTGGGCAATGTAGTAGGACTTTCTGACCACTTAAGCAATGTGAGTGTCAAAGAAAGGCCACTGTCAACCTGGGTCCCCAGGTCCCTGATAACCTCTTCTGTGCTTAGTGGATTGCCACCTATATGGTAGCTTGGGGTTACCTTGTTTTTCCCAAAGGGTATGACTATACATTTTTTGGCGTTTAACTTCAGGCCATGGCTCTGGCACCAGCTATCTGTTTCCGTGAGTCCCTTCTGAAGGATATCCGTGTCCGATGCACTTTCCACTATGGCACCCAGTTTGCAGTCGTCTGCAAACTTTGTCAGCCAAAGTCCTCCCATATTGGCCTGTACTTCTGAGAAGTAGATGCCGAACAATAGGGGGCCAAGGACCGAGCCCTGTGGGACACCACTTGTGACCGGCTTGGAGTCTGACATAGCACCAGCAACTCTAACCCTGTGGGTTCTGTCCTTAAGCCAGTTTGCAACCCATCTTGTGCCATATGGGTTTACATTAAAGCTGGTAAGTTTTCTACAATACCCGAGTGGGGTATTGTGTCGAAACCTTTGCAAGGTCAAGGTAGGCTGTATGGACTGCCTTTCCCTCATCAATGGCCTTGGTGACTGTTTCGAAGAAGTCGACCAAGTTCAAAAGGCATGATCTGCCCTTGACGAAGCCAAACTGGGTCGGGTCCAATGTCTGCAAGTCCCCTATATCTTTGTTTATGAGCTCCATTATGATCCTCTCCATAGCTTTGCAGACTAGACTTGTTAACCTTATGGGGCGGTAATTACCAGGGTCCATAGAGGCACCGCCTTTGTGGAGTGGGACCACAGTTGCCGTACGCCACTCCTTGGGCACGTATCCTGTGGTAAGGCTGAGATTAAACAGCTGCCTTATGTGCAGGTTTAATTCCTCATTTAGCTCGTGTAGCACACAGCCAGGGACACCATCCAGTCCCACTGATGCTGTGTTTTTAGCTTTAGAGAGAGCAGCTTTCACCTGCGCATTTGAGATGTCTGGGAGGCTACACTCTGCTGGGATAGTTATCTCTCCTTTAGGGGAGAGGGGTGAAGTTTGCACTGAACCTGTCTGCCAGTATGTTGGAAATGTCTGTGGGTTCAGTGATTTTTGTATCATTTTGGACTAATTCTGAGCATATCTGGGAGTTTCCACCCAGGTTCCTAACATAGCTGAAAAAGGCCTTATGATTGTCCTTTGAATCCATGGCAATATTTCTCTCAAAATTGGCCTTAGTTGATTTTATGAGTGCTCGTATTTTTTTACTAATAATGATCAGGGTGACTTCCCTTTTATGGATTTTGTTCTATCATGTAATAGCTTTCTCCTCTTATTGTAAAGTTTGTTAATGGCTGGGGTCCACCAGACTGGACGTTTGCCCTTTGTGGAAAGAGTCTTGGTTTTATTTGGGATTGCCTGATCCATGCAGTCCTGGAGGTGTTCATAGAAGGCATTTGTAAGGGCTTCCGCAGCTTGGGTTGTGGTTTCCACTGGCTCAGGGGCCTTGAAGGATACCACACCAGTCTTGAGTAGTGTGAAGTTTGCTTTAGAGAAGTTCTTCACTGTGGTCTTTTTGTTTGGGGTGGGGGCAGGATGTGGATTTCCAGTGAGATTAGTTTATGATCAGATCTCACCAATGAGGGATATACTTCGGTGTGGAGCATTTTGTCCCCATGTTTGTGATAATGAGATCTAGTATATTTTCTCCTCTCCTGGGAACAGTGACTAGCTGTTCCATGGCATTTGAATTTATGAACTCCAGGAACCATTGGGCTAGAAAGTTAGGGCTTGAGTAATGTTCCCAGTCTATATTCGGGTAGTTTAAGTCACCCAATATGATGGTGTTTGGAGATACATTTATACCCTCCAGTGTCTTCAGGAAGGCTGTGTGGGGTTCCTGAGTTTGAGAGGGTGGCCTGTAGCATGCTACAATTTGTAGAGCAGTTTTGCCTATGGTTAGTTGCACCTGGATGGTTTCCAAAGCTTCGTGCGTTGCCACCAACCTGGAGGTGTGGGTATCCTTTATGAATATGGATACACCCCCCTCCTTTTGTAGTGTGGTCTGGGTTTTGTGGCCAGAACGCATGATATGAGGTAAAACCTAATAGTGCCGGGGTGCTCTCAGGAGCCTTGAACCAGGTTTCAGTTACAGCACAGACATCAATGTTCTCCATACTGAGAAGGGCCTCGAGTGCGTGCATTTTGAGATTTAGACTTCTGGCATTGAGCAGCATTACCCTCAGTTTCTTCCCATTTTTGTTTTCTAGGGTGGTAGGTTTAGAATTTGAGCCTTGCCTAAAAAAGGCACTATGGGGTGGCAAGAGCCTTAGCCAATATCCGGAATCCCAGGGGTGACAGGTGCAAGCCGTCCCTTGCAAAGCAGCGTGGCTTGTCAAGCATGTCATCCCAGGCAGACAGACACTGGATCCCCTTTGAATGACACCAGACATTAAGCCAATTGTTAAAGCTGATCATCTTGTCTCTATATTGTGGCATCATTCTTGGTGAAGGAAGGATACTGCTCAGGGTCAGGGTCATACCTGCCTGGGCTACATAATCGGAGAGCTCCTCTATGTCTCTTTTCATGTAGTCCAGGGAGGTACGTCTCAGGTCATTCACACCAGCATGGACAATGACTGTGTCATATTTGTACTTGCCATGGAGTGACCAGAGTGCTTGTGTTATGTGGCGGATTCTAGCGCCCGATAGGCAGCTTACTGTGACCCTTTCCTTGTTCAGCCTGGTGAGTGGGACGTCAGTGTGTCTGACTATGGAGTCACCTATGACAAGTATGTTTGGTGTTGTATTTGGCCTTAAGGGCTGTGACTGCTTTGCACACTACTTTTGTGGTTTATGTGTTGCTTGTGGGGTGTCTTGAGGTAGCAGTTGTTTGGGTGTCTGCTTTGGAAGCCTCTGCTGTTTAGGTAAATTTTTACTCAGAGCCTCTGAGTATGTCTTTGTGTGTTTATGTGTTTGATTCAGTGGTGTTGTAGCATTATGTGAGGCTGGTTTTGTGGTGTGTGTAGTTGCCTTCTCCTCCTGTCTGGTCTTGCCAGTCCTGAGTTGAGAGAGCTCAGCCTCCAGTTTGGCTAAATAGCTGCATCTCTCGCAAGTATTTGTGTTATGTGGGAGGAGGAGAGGGTTGTCTGTGTACATGAGGCAGTTATAACATTGCCTCAAGATTCCCAGATTCACCAGCTGGACCGAGAGGAGATTGACAACTGACCTTTGGACATGCTAGAATAATATTGGGGATTCCTTAATATTGAAAACAAGGGCCAGTGGGGAGTGAGGGTGTAGTGCTTTTAATTTTTAGTGCTGACTTATATAATTGCTATAGTGAGCAAGTGCCAGGTAACTTGAGTGCAATGTGTTACAAGTAACTAAATGCAAAAACGACAAACAGTAACTTTCTTTCAAGTGAAACAAGGAACTAGTACAGTAAGCAATGCAGATATCACTAGTGATCCACAGAAGCTGAGAAGCGTATTAGGTGGAATTAGCTTCCAGGGAAATAACAAGCAAACAAACAACAAGCATATAAACAAAGCTAGATTCAGCAGGTCTGGATCTAGTCTATGCTAGAGCAAACAAGGTGTACCAATTTTAGTAAGATACAGTTCAAATATTCAGGCACTATAAACCTTTAACCAGAAATTCCCAGCTCAGAAGGGCAGAGTCCAGCCTCTTCTCCCACAAGAGTGCAGACCACGAACCTTCTTAATGTAAAATAACTGGCCTGAAGCCCAAGTGCCTAAACCAGAACTAATACCCTTGGACACTGGGCTCTCAATCAGCAGTTCCCAACTTAGAAGGATGAAAGCTAGCTGTCCTGCCACCACAGTGCTTGCCACAAACCTTCCTAATGTAAAACAACTGGTCTGAAGCCCAAGTGCTTAATCCAAAAGACTTAGAATGATAGCTACACTTTAATCAAGTTACAACCAAGCAGTAATAAATACAATTGAATACTTTAGAGAATGTCTGGATTAGTGCTCAAGTTACACAAACAAAGCTAGATCCAGCAGGCCCGAATCCAGTCTATGCCACAGCAGACAAGGCGCACCAACTTCGGTAAGAAGCAGTTCAGATATGCATGCACTATAAGCCTTTAACCAGACATTCCCAGCTCAGAAGGGCAGAGTCCAGCCTCTCCTCCCACAAGAGTGCAGACCACGAACCCTCTTAATGTAAAATAACTGGCCTGAAAGCCCAAGTGCTTAAACCAGAATTAATACACTTTTAGAATAACAGACACTGAGCCCTCAATCAGCAGTTCCCAACCTAGAAGGATGTAAGCTACCTGTTCTGCCACAACAGTGCAGACCACAAACCCTCTCAGTGCAAAACAACTGGTCCGAAGCCCAAGTGTTTAAAACAAAAGGCTTAGAATGAGTTATACCAAGCAGTAATAAATACAATTGAGTATTTTTAAGATGATGCAAAAGTAAAATGAAGTAGGTAGAAACACAAGTACAGTAAAAGCAGATAAAAAAAAAAAAATTATCTGAACAAGTGCTGAGATCAAAGAAACAGATTTGAGTGCTGAAACTAGAAAACTGGCTAGTTATAAGAAAAAAAAAACAAGCTAGAAGGCTTCCCTCAAACACAGAAGGGCTTGGGGGCTCAGAAGCCTACAAATAGTCTATACCACTTAACAGGAAAGGCAGGAAATAAGCTTAATTTTTTTTGTCTGTTTCCCAGATGCTCTCTTTGTACACAGTAGGAGTGCCTGAAATCAGAATATGATCTCAGTGCACTCAGTTGAGTGAGCAAATGAGATGGGCCCAGAGGCAGGCTGAGGGGCGGGCAGTTTCAAGGCCACTAAGATTAACACCAAAACAAAAACAGGGAGGGTGGGTGAGAATAACTGAAGAGCAGAATAACTGCAACTTGAGTTCAATATTCCTTCAACACAGTTTAAATCAAATTAAATACTGTATTTTTTTTTAAAAAAGTGCAGATAAAGGTACTTAAATTCTCTTATACGTCCAGTTGAATATAACCAAGTTGTTAGCAGGCAAAAGCTGAGGTTTTTAAGCAATAAAAATTTCACAATGCACCACTTAAAAAGGCAAGGACAGGAAATCAAAGAATGTGGCTACCCCCACACCTGTAATTACTAGCAAATAACACACTAGCTTCAGTTCAAGTTAGTAAATAGCAGAATGACTGCAACTTGAGTTCAATATTCCTTCAACACAGTTTAAATTCAAATCTCTTTGGTGCTGTTTTTTTTTTTTTGTATTGATTAGTTTTGCTTTCTCCTTTGCATAAATATCACATCATATTAACTTTCTTTTTCTTTCCTATGTCCATATTTCTTCTTCAGATGTTTCCTGTTCTTCCTGTTTCTCCTTACTTGGAGGACTCATTGTTCCATCATGCTGTGATATAACCTGTGTTAGACTTTCTACACTAAATCCTTCACTTCATAGCTATTCCGTAACTTCAACTTCTATTTTTTTTTAAATTCCACTTTACTAATCTTCTGTTTTATGTCTCTCTTTGTGATCTTGTTTTTTGTTTTGTGAATTTTACATATCTGGATGCCTTTGCCTGTATTTCTCTTCAGATATATTTGGGGCTGCTTCTTTTTTTTGCATTGGTTAATTTAGCTTTCTTCTTTGTGTAAATATTGTGCCATATCACATCTCTCTTTCTTTTCCATGTCTGTAATTCTTTTTTATATCTTTGAAAAATCTCTAGATTTTGTTCCTTATATTTTCTAACTTTCCCAGTTGCTTCTTTTTCCAAATAGCTCAAGGTTTCTCGGTCTATATAATGTTTTTCATAAATTGGTTGTATTAATAAACACAATTTTTTATTTCAAACTTCTGACAGTTTTCTTGTGCAAGTATTTTTCTTTTATCTAATTTCTCTCAATCATTTTGTTTAAATTCTGTCTGGAAATTCTGGGATTAATAGTAACACTACATAATTTCTTTCTTAGCCTCAATGATCCACTGTGTCATCTTTATTGCTCTTTTTTGGCCAATGAGGTTTTGTGATTTTTGTGGACTATCACTTCCTTCTAGAACAGGGGGAGAGTTTCTCAATGATACCCGAGTGGGGGATTGTGTCAAAGCCTTGGCTAGGTCAAGATAGGCAGTATGTGTTACCTTCATCCAGGGCTTTGGTGACTTTCTCAAAGAGGTCTACTAGGTTTACTAAGCATGACCCACCTTTAACAAAGTCTAATTGGGTTGAGTTTACAATCTGACGGTCACCTGTGTTTTTGTTGATAAGGTCCATGATGATTCTTTCCATGGCCTTGTCATGGATTGGTTTGATGGCCTCACTTTGTGCAAGGGCATTACTGTTGCTGTTCTTCATTCTGCTGGAAAAAAAGCCAGTTCTCAAGCTATGGTTAAAGAGAACACTAAGTGGGTCCACTACAACCTGTTTGAGATTGCTTAGTAAGAAACCTTGGTTGTTATATGATCCCAGTGAGGCCATGTTTTTAGCCTTGGAGAGCACAGATATAACCTGATCTCAAGAGGTAATAGGCAGAGGACTGGTGTCAGGTATGCTTTGGGGTATGGCTGGTGGGCCAGGAGGGTGTAGTTTGCTCTAAATGAGCCAACTAGCAGTCTGGCAATTTTGTCCGGTGCAGTATGAGTGCTACCAACTCGGCATATAGCTGAGCATTTCCTATTATATTTCAGACATAGTTAAAGAAGGCCTTATGATTATCCTTAGCTAGGGATGCTATTTTAGCTTTGTAATGAGCTTTAGAGGATGAAATTCAAACAGACCTAGAAGACCCTGCTTTACACGCTGCAATTTTTATGGCTAAATTCTACACTCACCTCCGAGCTAATACTGACGCTGCAGTCTGTAAAAGACATAAATATAGTACCAAATTTAAGAGCCAACCTATTTGGTGGAACCCTGGGATCAACAAACTATGCAATAAGAGAAATAAAGTCCTAGTTATGGAAGAGATCAAAATGATCAGCAAAGAACGTAGGAACAAAATCAAATCCTCCAAGAGCAAGTATGAAATGTAAATCACCAGCCATGCTAAGGATAATCACAAAACTTACGTTAGCTAATAACCAGCAGTGCTCTGAGATAATACAGTGTAACATAACATACTTATCCCCTCAGGACATTAAGAACATATTAGCATAGAAATTCAGTTAAAACTTTACCCTCCTATATCCCACAAATTGCTCATAGAATATTAGCACTTGTATGCCACCTTCCCAAATCACCTCCAAACATGTCTTATGCATTCCCTCCAAGACTAAAAAGACAAGCTCCATGAGCCCTAACTGTGTGCCAACTTGTCTTCCTTGTAGTGCCAAACACTACCAAGCTCAGTCCTTATCACATCTATTCAAACTCAGCCTCATCACTGGTTTTGTGCCAGAAATATTGAGAACTGCTGTAGTCATCCCACTCCACATAGGGGGACCTGTGTCTGACCAAGGCAACTATAGACCTATCACCTTCACTAGCCTTATCTGTAAGGTAGTTGAGCACATTGTTATGGACCTCATAAACAAGGACATAGGTGATCTTCAAAACCTGGACATAAACTAATTTAAGTTTGCTAAAGGCAGATCCTGCCTTTTGAATCTGGTCAATTTCTTTGAATAAGGCACTAAGAAATTAGACTCAGTTAAATTAATTCGTACTCCATACCTGGACTTGGTCAAAGCCTTTGATGACATGTCACACTCAGGTAAGATATTCAGGTTAAATGTAAACCCAACTGATAGTAAACTGGCTCACCAACAGAACCCAGTTTTGTTAGTGTTGTAGGCACACAGTCTACTAAAAGAGTGGTTACCAGCATTGTACTCCACAGATTGTTCCTGGTAGCACTCCTTGTTGGTATCAATGTCTCTGATGTTTAAAACAGACATCAAAGACCAGTAGCTGATGAAGTTTGTCTATGACTACAAACTCAGAGCTATCATAAATACCATGGATGACCTATGTATTCTTCAGCGGGGACAGACACATGATAACAAGCTGTGCTTGGACCATAGCTTCAAAGTAAATGGCAAGAAACACAGGATTATGCACTTTGGCAAACCTGGGCACTCCTGCTCTTGTCACATAGGCAACACTGCAATAAAAATTGACTAGGTCATGAGGGACTTAGGCAACTTTATTGACAATGAATTATCGTTTGACCAATGTGTGACCACTTTTGTTAGGCAATCATTTTTTATAGCCAGAGTCATCACCTGGATCTTATTTTCTACATCCAAAGAAGTCATCCTCTCCCCATAACAGACCAAAATAGAATGTAATTGGCAAGACATATTACTCAGTTTGAAAGATAGTAGCATTCTCTTACCTAAAAAATCCAGCACATTTCCTTCCTGACTTACCACGACTGGCTTAAAGAGCTCTCAGTCTTTTCCACTTCCTATTGCCTTTTCAGATTTGATGTCTGCATTGCCTACAGAGCCTTGAAAGCAAGATCATGCCTCATGTTACCTCCTATATAGCTACAAAACTAATTCTCCCCTAAACACCTGCTCAAGAGACCTAAATACCTACCCAGGCATAAATAGGGTTGCCACCTTTTCAAATGCTCAAAGTGGGACATTTTTTGTACAAACGTCAGATTTTGCAAGGCAAAACATACCCATGGCCAGTACAAAGGACAGAACTTCACTTTTTTACCTAAATAAATGCTTATTCTTGTAGCATTTTAGTTGCTTATTCTGTTTCTTATAACATTTAGGTGTTTCAGAAACAGAATAACTGTTTTATGCAACTATTACATTAAATATAAGAAATATGTTTGTCATAATATCTCAGGACATTTGCCATTTTTTCAATTTTTATGCAGGACACAACTGCCCAAAGAGGGACTGTCCCTCGCAAAGTTGGACAGGTGGTAACCCTAAGACATAAATAGGACTTGCTGGCAGGAGAGCTGCATCTTTTATGGAATAGACTCTGCTTAGAGATTATGCAGACTAGCTACATGATCTTTTTAAGCATTACCTGAATGCCTGGATGGGCAATCATAAATACACCCCTTGTGTGTACCCTCTAGCCCTTACAGAAAGGGAATGAAACAAGGTCAGGGTAAGGTATTATTTTATGTCTTGGCAAATGGATCATTGGCTAGGTTGCAAATGGTCCACTGGATCAGCACCCTAGTATGAACCTACAAACCTGTAAATTAAACCAGCTAAAACTTTTGCCTTGTTGTACGTCCATACCTAACTTTCCCCAAGTACATGGCTGTATACCAATCTCATCACCAAGTTCCTGAAGAATCTGCAGACCAATAACTGACACTCAATATCATATTTCTCTTTATTTACCCTATAAAGGAACTAATTTTGTAATTCACAATAAGGATAGGAAGTAGGAATATCCGTGTCAGGTTCCCCTCTCGCAACCTTGGTTATATTCTCTTTGGCTCTTTTAGTTCATAGTTCATAGGTTCGTACTAAGCTAACTGCCCTTGTGAGCCATTTTAAGCCTATCCAATTATTCTTTGTGAGACTTAAACCCTGCACCTTGTGTTTGTAAGGCAAACACCTTAACCATTAGGCCACCCTCCCAACCCTTCAAAGTTTTATCATCCCACTGGGCTTTTTACAAATATAGTTGAGTTGCTTGTCAGTCAGTTAAGTTAAAGATTTCTTTCCTAGTGGCATCTTGTGAGTTAGAGTGTCCCTCCTCTTCTCCTGCAAGCAAAAACACAGGGCTTTCAATATTGAACTCATCTCATCAGAAGCGTAAGTTAATTCTCACTGTGACCACCAGGTGTTTCCTCCTCTTCAGGGATTTCACAATTATTCTGTCTGATGCCTGCCACCCTCTTCTTACTCTTTAGGGTGTTAACACCCTGCTTTTCAGTATTTGCTGTTATCTTCCCGCCTTTTGTCTATTCCCTGTGGCTTTTCTTTACTGGCTAGGGATCTCTCAAGGCTCTAAAAACATACAGTGGATGTTTATTTACAACTTTACTTGTCATCTCTGACTCAGTTTTATATTACTCTCCATCTATAGCCACATTCCAGCTTCTGTAGGGACTGTAGGGTCTTTCTCTCCTAGTATGCTCACCTATATCGTTTTTTTCTAGGGTTCCCTAACACATCTGTACCTAGATTTGTTGATATTCACAACTGTTTCTGGTTTACTTTCCCCTATTTCAGAAGAATGTATAGTTAGAATTCTGGGCTGGTCTTCCTCAAACATTAAATTGGAGGTGTGGTTTATCAAGAACATTACCCCTTACCACAATACTTTAAAATGGGGGAAGGCTTTTCAGATTGTAATGTGATGGGTAGGTATGGTGTTAAACAAAGGAATGCAGAAGGTCAAATGGTAGTGGATTTTGCAAAAAGGATGGACATGGCTGTGGTGAATACTTATTTTAAAAAGAGAGAGGAGCATAGGGTGACATACAAGAGTGGAGAAAGATGCACACAGGTGGATTATATCTTATGTAGGAGGGCCAGTTTGAAGGAGACTGGAGACTATAAAGTGGTGACCGGGGAAAGTGTAGTTAGGCAGCATAGGATTGTGGTTTGTAGGATGATATTGGTGATCAAGAAGACGAGTAGGAGTGTGAGGGCAGCACCAAGGATCAAATGGTGGAAACTGAAAAAGGGTAATTGTGAGGTGGAGTTCAGGGATGAGTTAAGACAGGCACTGGGTGGCAGTGAAGGGTTACCAAATATCTGGGTAACTACAGCAGAGCTAGTAAGGGAGACTGCTAGAAAGGTGCTTGGTATGACATCTGGACAGAGGAAGGACAACAAGGAAACATGGTGGTGGAATGAGGAAGTACAGGAGAGTATACAGAGAAAGAGGTTGGCAAAGAAGAAGTGGGATTGTCAGAGAGATGAAAAAAGTAGACAGGAGTATAAGGAGATGAGGTGCATGGCAAAGAGAGAGGTGGCGAAGGTTAAGGATAAGGCATATGAAGAGTTGTATGAAAGGTTGGACACTAAGGAGGGAGAAAAGGACCTGTACCGATTGGCTAGACAGAGGGACCGAGCTAGGAAAGATGTGCAGCAGGTAAAGGTGATAAAGGATAATGAGGGAAACATACTCACAAGCAAGGAGAGTGTGTTGAGGAGATGGAAAGAGTACTTTGAGGGGTTGATGAATGAAGGGAATGAGAGGGAAAGAAGGTTGGATGACATCACACTTGGTGTTGTGATGGAGTTTTCAACCATTACCATTCCCCTGGAAGCAGTAGCATTTGTTTGGAAGACTCATCCCACAGTAGTCATTTCATCAACATTGCAGGACTATATATTGTCTCTCAGTAGCACAGCACAGACTTCTGAAGGAGGTACACTCTTTCTCAGGGAAACAACACAAGCCTCCAAAGCAGATACACTCTCCAAGGAACATAAGATAAGATCTAAAGGCAGGTATACTAGCTCAAACACACAGAACAAACTTCTGAATATAGCACAATATAAGGACCAGAGGCAAGCATATTTTCTCAAGAATGTAGTTTAAACTTCAGAAACAGAAAACAGGAAAATATACACCTAATTTTAGCAAACTGTGGTGTACTTCAGTGCAGCAGTTAATGATGTGAAAGGTTTTCATCACCACAGACCACAGAAAACATTTACATTGGAGAATTCTTCTTAGTTGGCAGTGGTGGGTTATAGAAAGAAATTAGGCCGAAGTTCTTGCCCACTGCATCAGCAATGTGTAAAATTAATATAGTGATACAGATATATATATATATATATATATTATACAAAGCAAATTTGCTCACACGGCAAAACTGAAAACCTGATTTCCCAAAATTGAAATTAATGTCCATGATCTAAACATAAAGTCAGTTAAAGTATCTTTTAACTGCCTCAGGTGCTGAGCACAAAATTAAAATGCAAAGACTCTAGTTCTGGTCATTTCTAGGCAAACAGATTCCAGTTCTTTTTTTGTGGCAAAATTGTGTTTGGAAAATGTCTCTTTTGTGGAGCTATTGCTTTTGGCCCCCATGCCCCTTCTCTAAGGTTGATAACTGCCTAGAAACTCTCTCAGCTTCCTCTAGATCTTCCTTGACTTCTGACTTAGGCTAGGCAGTCCTTTCTTTTGTAAGTCTTTTCTAAAATCTGAGATTGTCAGACATGTTTTTCACCTTTAAAGAGATATCTTTTATAGACACAGTATTCACAAGAAATATCTGTAAAATTTTAATATGCAACAGAAATTCACACAATTTACAACATTTATTGGTGAAAATTAAAACCACCACATAAGGAAAAATAGGATAAGATTATAAGTGTGTGTGTGTGTGTGTGTGTGTGTGTGTGTGTGTGTGTGTGTGTGTGTGTGTGTGTGTGTGTGTGTGTGTGTGTGTGTGTGTGTGTGTGTGTGTGTGTGTGTGTGTGTGTGTGTGTGTGTATGTGGTAAATAGAGAAGGAAAGATCAATTAAAGAAAGAAACGTACGGAATGATCAACATATTAGCATCATTAGTTTTATTTGTAATGCGAACTAGATTCATATTTTTGTATAAATGCATTTTTTGAGTAATTCATAAAGATGCACATGCTTAGTAACAGCAAACTAATTTATAAATAGAAATGATATTTTGCAATAGCCTAGTGCAGTGATCACTGATAGTAATATTATTTTGTTACGAGCTCTACAAAGGCGTTCTATCATTTTCATTTGCTAAAGCTTGTTTCTTTGAACCAGCAGTAAAACTTGTTGTTAGCTAGATGCAATAGATGATGCACAGACAGAGACAAGATGCAATAGAATATTATTAAGCAAAAAAAAAACACCATACACTATAAACGGCAAGTGAACCAAGAATGCCGGAAAGGTTTTCTCTCCAGCACTTTTGGTTCACTTGCCTTTGTATAGTGATATTTTTTTGGTTTGGTTTTATTGCCCCTATTGGGTGGTGGTGTTTTGTGTTCAACAGAATATTATTGCTTTCCAGTCTTCAGCAATTCTGTCCAGTCCTCCCATTATTAGAAGCAATGAAATATCACTGTGAAAGTTTCACGAGCATGTGACCATTAAACTATGTCAAGGTGTAATGAAACAGGTATTTTTTTTTTTAGATCTTTTACCAGTTCTGCTTTTTGGAAAAAAAAAGCACATTTCTTGCAAGAGAAGCAGGGGCTGTGCTTATAACATCAGAAGTAACCATTACTTCTGGGAAGCTTGAATACAGTAATGATACTTCTAGCACTTCTAGATTGTCCTCACATTTGAATGAGTTGTTAACAAGACAGGAATTAACACATTTCCTGAAATCTTTTAAGAGTAGCATATTGAAGCACTGTCTGAGCAGCAGTAGTGTGGAAGGTAAGTTACTTATTATTTCTGTACAACTGAAACAGTCCACATTGACCTCTGTTCTTAAGTGCTCCACAAGAATTACTACCAGTTTTTGATTTGATCTGCACAGTACTTGTTTCCTAATAGTAATACAATATGCTTCTCAAACATAAGAATGGTATTTTTTTCATCAGTCAGTACCTAGACAGCTTTATAGGAGGATTTTTTTTGCAATCAATAGGAACTTGGAATGGATGTTTCTCTATTGCATTAGATCAAAGCCTACATTAAAAATGTGTTACAAATTATTAAATAAACTTTACATATAGGACATGTTACAGATATCCTAAACTATCATATCAGTGAATATGCTTCCAAACACATTTCAAGGTTTTGTACAGTGTGACACCAAAATATTTCTCCTTCCTTTACACCCTTACCTTCACCTTTTTCAGAAGAAGACATACCAAGAAACTATCATTACTGCTACATGAGAATCATTTTCTGTGTTTACGTCTTTCTTCAAACAGTAATAGAAAATCTACTACTCTTATTTTTGAGACGCCTATTTCATCATTCTTAGGAAGCACTGTGAAGTCCAAAGCAGAAACTGTGCAACACAGGAGATCCCTGTATTAAGCTACACATTTGTCTGATTCCTTTTCCTGAAATGCCAGTAGTACAGCATATACTAATTAAAATAATGTGGCTGGTGTGTGTACAAGAAATTAAAACAGTAAATGACAGTGAAACCATGCAAAATTAAGGTATGGCTATGCAGTTTTATTTATTTATACAGTACTCTTTACCAAAGTCTCATGACAGTTCACATTTATACATCAAGATATGTAAATAATTAAACAATAATACCACAGAATAAATAATGCAAAGTGAATTCTTAAATGTAGGGCATACAGAATCTTAAAGTTGGGAGTTCAACTGAAGTCAAATCTGCATTGTTAGACTGACTGAAGAAATAGGTTTTTAATCCTACTTTGAATGCCTCTAGAGATAAGAAAACCATTTGATGAGCTACATGGTAAACAACACTAGCTAAACACTGAACCTGTTTCAGCTCTTCTGAGATGACATGAAGTACTATTCCAGATGAAAGCAAAACAGATCAGAAGTCATGTCACCGAGTCCACACACTGTATTGCTACTTTAATAACTTGTTCTGTCAAAAGCTAGATGTCAACTTATATTTATGGAGGCACTATTTCACATGGGAAAATATATATTTTATATAAAGAGCAGTGGACAGTTGGTACAAAATGATGGGAAGCTGACTCTGGAAAAAAAGCAGACATAAATTATGGAGAAAACATGTTAAGCATGGGTGGGAGAGGTCAAACAAGCACACCTACTGGTTGCTACAACTGTCAGCTGTACTGATAAGTAAAGTTATGGACATACTGGACAGACTGTCTGGTTCTAACTGGCTACCTTTCTGTGGCACTGATAACTTTATTAGAACAAAAAGGATAACATCAGCTCAAGGCAGGATTCACAGGGATACCTGTCTGGAGATACTTGTTCAATTTGTACAGTTTTCACTCAGATGCTTTGGGTCTGTAAGTAAATATTTATTTGTTCCGTGTTCCCAAGACATCATTTAAACTCATACCTCAATTAAATAATAATAATAATAATAATAATAATACAAAAGATAAGACAAATGTAATGTTTAGGCTGCTTTTTTCCTTCCCTGTAAAAAATACACATTCTGGTTATTAAGGCAAATGTGTGGAGATTTGTCCTGAGCATTCCTTACCCTGCTTTGTTCTATGCATTAGGGACAGATCCACTAAATTGATAAGAAAATTAATTTGGTACATATTTTTATTATTTCACCAAGCAGCACAACCTTTTCCTTTATGCATTATTTTGGATTATGGCTATTTAATATTAAACTTGTTTTCCAAAACATGATGAGTCACATAAAAGATTCACATAGGGTCTCCCTCATTCTTTTTTAACAATGACGGTCAGGCTTAAGCATCCACCATGGGTTTTCTACACATATTTATACCAACCTTTTTTTCCCCAATGCTTTACTACTATTAACTGTTCTCCCCTCCTTCTCTGGTTTCTAGATTTTTTTTTTGTTCACTGTAATGTTCAACCTATTTCTACCTACTTCTTTACCTACACTTTTGCTATATTTATAATAACATAACACTCAAACACCTTATTTCCTAATTATTTAGCTTGCCAATTTTCAAAATAAATTCTCATTGTGTAATTCTTAACCCATCCTGCCAGCATTGTTAGGACTTGTCTTTTCCATACTCCTGTTTCTATCTATCCTATAACATATATACATAACTACCCTTTTATTCCTGTTTGCCATACGTTTCCTTTCATTCCTTTGTCACCTGTTCCTCATTTGAGTAGTCCAGCTGCAATCTTTAAAAATATGTATCATTCTTACTTCATCTATTCTGTACCTGCAACACCAGGAATGCATTACCTTCTTTTTAACCAAATTCAAGGTTTGAGCTCAGTGAGGCATTATTCTCATCTCTTGATCCTATATTATTAAAGGTGTATACGCTGCAACATTTTCACACTTCCATTTCACACCTTCTACTCCCTGATATCCCTCTTATGTCTGACTTCCATACCTCGTTATGTCCAGAGCTGTCTCTGTCTTTCCTACTCTTAATAAAACAGAATGTATATTTCATAATCTCTGTCAATATTCATACAGGAGGCAATAGCCCTCCCCCCCTTTTCCTTTCCATTGTTTTTTTAGTATTTTGCATTATGTTTGTATGAATCCTTATAGTTTGTATTGCCTCCAGTGTCTGCTGTCTGCTCATATTCTGCCTTTTTTCATTACAGTCTTGTTATTTCTCATCTTTCCATTTTCTTTCACCTAACTCACAACCCTTAGTACCTTTTTTATCGAACTATTCCCTGGGTATCATTATAAAACATCTCAACATGAATCCTTCTCTTCTCCTTTTTTATTATGTCAGTTAATTCAGTATTTACTTTTCACTACATTCCAGTATTCTGTCCTTAAAACCCCATTTTAATGTCCTTTTCGTCTGACCTCTATATCTCCATTCCCTTTGCATACTTTCATCCATTCCAAGAGAAGTCATGTTTTCCTTAGTCTGCATCAGTTTATCATTCCTTTCAAGTGAACCTCATTAGGAGGAATATTCCTCATTTTAAGTCTTAAATTGTCCACGTTCCTCATTGTTCCACATTCAGTGTTAAGAATTTTTCTAATAATACCCATGTAAATAATACTGAATTCATATTGTCATCGAAATAATGTTTATATGATTAAAATAACAATTCCAACTATCGTGAGCTTCCTAGATGACGTTGTTAGCAAGCTGTTTATAAGGGCTCCAGATCTTGCCTATTGGTTCCACATTACGAGAGGCAGTGTTCCACATTCTGAAGATGGAAGGTTGAGAGCTATGCACTTCACTATCTTCTGCAATCAAATACTCATAAAAAGTCAGAAACTCCTGTTTTCCTTCCCTCAGTCCATTTCTGCTCTGCCTACTAATGCTGGATTGCTTCCTTTGATACTCTTCACATAGCCTGTATGCTGCCCCAAATTCCATGCTTCCAGCTCTGAATGAAATGCGTTTTTCCTTAAATGCCACAGTACCACTGTCATTGTCATCATCAGATTGTCTAGTAACAGAAATATGCATTTTCCTTTCCATTGCCTCAATGGTTTCTCTCTGCCTAGTCACAGTCTTTCAGAATTCTCCATAACAATACCTCCCACTGTCCATCTTATACCTTGTCCTAGATACTTCCCATCTATGTTTTCCTTTATTGCCTGTCGGTCCCTTGCCCCAACTTAATCAAAAGTAGCTTTCTTTTATGCTTGATGTGTTCAGGTTCTGCATATTCTGTAAACCACTGAAATTTCCATAGGACACCATCTATTTCTATATTCTGAAATCAGCATGGAGTCATCCATAGTAATACCATCAGTAGTATAAGGTAAGAATTACCCTATCTGTATCTTTCTTTGTGTTCTAGTCTTACCTTTACTCTTCTTACTACAGTACCTTTAACGCTGTTATAATCAGTTGTCTTATCCTTACGCTTCTTACCACAGTACCTTTAACACTGTTATAAACAGTTGTCTTACCCTTACTGTTCTTACCACAGTTCCTTTAATGCTGTTATAAACAGTTGTCTTACCCTTACTGTTCTTACCACAGTTCCTTTAACGCTGTTATAAACAGTTGTCTTACCCTTACTGTTCTTACCACAGTTCCTTTAACGCTGTTATAAACAGTTGTCTTACCCTTACTGTTCTTACCACAGTTCCTTTAATGCTGTTATAAACAGTTGTCTTACCCTTACTGTTCTTACCACAGTTCCTTTAACGCTGTTATAAACAGCTGTCTTACCCTTATTGTTCTTACCACAGTTCCTTTAACGCTGTTATAAACAGTTGTCTTACCCTTACTGTTCTTACCACAGTTCCTTTAACGCTGTTATAAACAGTTGTCTTACCCTTACTGTTCTTACCACAGTTCCTTTAATGCTGTTATAAACAGTTGTCTTATCCTTACTGTTCTTACCACAGTACCTTTAACGCTGTTATAAACAGTTGTCTTACCCTTACTCTTCTTACCACAATATCTTTAACACTGTTACTAACAGTTCTTACCCTTACTCTTCTTACCACAGTACCTTTAATGCTGTTATAAACAGTTGTCTTACCCTTACTGTTCTTACCACAGTTCCTTTAACGCTGTTATAAACAGTTGTCTTACCCTTACTGTTCTTACCACAGTTCCTTTAACGCTGTTATAAACAGTTGTCTTACCCTTACTGTTCTTACCACAGTTCCTTTAACGCTGTTATAAACAGTTGTCTTATCCTTACTGTTCTTACCACAGTACCTTTAACGCTGTCATAAACAGTTGTCTTACCCTTACTGTTCTTACCACAGTTCCTTTAATGCTGTTATAAACAGTTGTCTTACCCTTACTCTTCTTACCACAGTACCTTTAAAGCTGTTATAAACAGTTGTCCTACCCTTACTTTTCTTACCACAATATCTTTAACACTGTTATAAACAGTTGTCTTACCCTTACTGTTCTTACCACAGTATCTTTAATGCTATTATAAACAGTTGTCTTAACCTTCTTACCACAGCATCTTTAACACTGTTATAAACAGTTGTCTTACTTTACTCTTCTTACCACAGTACCTTTAATGCTGCTATACAGTTGTCTTACCCTTAGTCTTCTTACCACAGTACTTTTAATGCTGTTATAAACAGTTGTGAGGACAGTGAGCAGCTTTGTTTTGTGCTCCTTTTCAGCCCTTCTTCTGTTGATATGTCTGCATTAGCCAAGACTATTTTTTTAGAGTTTATTGCAGTGCTTTCGCGTCTATATTAAATAATTGAAGCTTTAGTTAGTCGAGTAACTAAAGCTCAATCACCAAATATCGAAAACACAAAACCGCAAATGGCAGTTTCCATGCAGGAAAACAATGCCACAGTCCCAACAAAAAAAAAACAAAAATATTAAACACAAATTAAGTGGGGGTCTTTGCCTCCACACCCCTAACTAAATACACCAACTCCAAGATCGCTCCACATTGTAGGAAGGGCAAAATCTGCGTAATGGCCAAATAAATTGTTTCCTTGTGTGGAAACTGGTGTTCACGGATTTGCGTTTTTGACATTTAGTGATTCAGCTTTAGCTACTCGACTAACTAAAGCTTCAATCACGTACTATAGACCCGTGCTTTCATGCAGCTTCATATACACCTTCTCTTTTTTTCAGAAATACTTTAAGCATTCTTTTAATATGTCTTTACTGGTAACTTAGGTTTGTAGTTAATTAAGTGTTTTACTTCTACACTCTCCCTTAGATAAGATCAGAACCTGGTATTTTTTCCTTGATTCAAGCATCCTTTTTATAACTGCATATCTATTAAGGATGTTTGCCATGTCCTGTTTTATTTTCCCATTCACTAACTGATAACATCCACTGAAATTCTATCTGTTCCAGCTCTTTTATTTTGCTAACTGCCTCTTCCATGACTAACAGTCTGTATCAGTTCACTCATCTTCCTCCTTACACAGCTAATTCCATTTGCAATCCCTGTTGTTCAGCTCTTTTCTTTATTTCAGACCTATGCTAATTTTCTTGCTGTGTAACTTCCTCTCAAATTCCTTTACCACATTTTTCATTATGCGGCTCTCTCCACCTTTTGTTCTGCCTCTCTCCTTATTCCCCCAGTAATCTTAACTTGTCTATTCTGTTTGAGTCACCATGCTATTTCCTCTGCCTTTTACCTGCCTATCCAAAATTCTTTCTTCCCTTGTCATTCTCAGTTTACCTCTCTTGCACATCCGTTATTGGAATCGCACTTCCTTCTTCTCGTTCTTCTACTTTATAAATATGCTTTCTCCATTTATGGTTTCTAGCTTTCTGAGAATAATTCTCAGAGCACCCATCAATGCTATAACTTCACTGCCTGTTTCTTTCTATCCCACACTACTTCTTCTAAAATACTTCACCTTAGGGCTGTCTTAAGATCATCCCACAGCACCACTTTTACCTTCCCCATTTCTGTTTCCTTCTTCTTGATCATGACATTGACTATTGACATCTCTTTTTCTCCTTTACTTTCGATTTTCATTCTCTCTCCTACCTAGAAACTCCTCACCAGATGTCATGACAACATGAACATGATCTACCAGTTGTTTCTCTGTTGTCTTTACTTCCTGTAACAAACATTTTACTCACCCTGATGAGAGAGAAAACTAACAAACAAACAAAAAATGTAACCTGTGAGCACTTAAGCTGTTATTTCTTGTAAACTCCCTTTTCTTATGATGCACTTCCGCTTCCATACCCTTCTTTGCGTTCTTTTACATTTTGCTGTGACACTCCTTCTTACCCCACAACCTGCCTGTCTGCAGATCTCACCCATTTTAATATTCAGTAATATCCCTGTCTCTGGATCTCCTCTTATTTCATTCCATTTCCTAAAAAAAATTATTATATAAACACCTTGACCATTATAATTTGCCTCATATAGTTTTTTGACCCGCATATTCATTTTCTGACCAGTCTTTCCCATGCCATCTCCTCAAATCTCTTTCTTATTTATACAAAACCCTCTCCTAGATAATAAAACTACCTCTATTTTCCCGTCCTCACATTACCTAATCAACCTCCTCCTCTGGGTAATCTACTCTTGCTAACACCTCATTAACTTATTTTTCTCATTTCATGTGATAGTTCTACATTCCTTACCTTCTTTTCATTCTTATTACAGCTCTTCTTCTTTTCATAGAATTTGATATTCCAAATAAATTCCAGTTTCCTGTTTTCACTTGCCTGTTTTCCACTACTCCATATATTATGTCCACGCCCTCCTCTTTGTCCTTCCTCCTTTCTACGTGGCCCTCCTTTCTACATGTGTCTCTGCCTCAGCCACCCTCCTCCATCTTTCAGTCATCATTTTTATACATTCCCAGTCATCCTTTGTTTAGACAGACAGAGATCAAATTTGTCTTGAATTTGTTCTCTGAACAAGAATATATATTTTTTCACCTCTCTTGCTCCCTTGCTTCATCATTACAGTAAATCCTAGTGCTAGGTCTGACAGCCACTCCAGCCACAGACTGTTACTGAATTTTGCCTGGGTTCAGCATGGAAACTAAGGGTGTCTAAGGGTTTATGCTGTCTATCATTGAGTACATTTTTTTTCTTCATGACCTACTCCTGTAACTTACCCCTCCCTGTGATTGTTTTTTACACCGAAGAAGTGGATGTACAATGGGGACATGCAGCATTACTCCAATTTCCACAGTATCTCAACCAAGTCTACCACTCTTTTTTATTTTTGGGCCACATGCCCCAACTGCATCCATTGTCTCTTTCAGGGATTGTCATGAGGAGCACCTATGCAACTACCTACCAGGAGGACATCCTTATCCCTACCTGCAGGTGCCTCAGATACCGGAGCTGCTAACTGAACCTGAATCACCTGGCATAAGTCAGGACTTTATCCATTTATACCACAGTGCTGGCTTAGCTGTTCCTTTTTATCTCTTCCTTTCAATCTTGCTGCTCCCTTGCACGCTGTAACTAGTTCTTCCATGTTTATCTCCTTGCTCCTTATATCTGTTATTCCCTAAATTGTTTAATTGTTATATCTTCTCTCTGTCTGTACCTAAGTACTTCCTCAGTCTAAACAAATGTCCTTTTTATCTTCCCCTGTCCATACTCTGGATTCCGACTACTTATATATTTAATAATACTGTTGCCCATAACACCCCTTTATTAGTTCTTTCGAAAGTTCTTTTCCTTCTGTTTCTAGCTTCATGCTGTATTCCTTTGATTCCATCAAATATTAATAATTTTAGATGTACTGGTACAGCTAACCCGCTTACAGTTCTAACATCTATAACAAAACTGTCCTGAACCATTAGATACCATCAAAGCATCCTGTGCAGAAGTGTGGCTAGGGTTGAGCAAAGGGGTCAGCCACCCAGACCAAAGGACTTAGGGAGCATGATCAGCAGATGCCGATCACTCAGCAGTGCAATGCAGGCATTCATTTCCATACCAGATTTCTGAATACTAGCATGGAAATTAAATAATTCTTTACCAGTCAGGACTGAAGGACTTGCTTCATTGCAAAGTGTGTGGTATAACGTACAGCAATCCACTTGCTACAAATGTAGCAAACAGCTTTGCTGCAGTTTTTAAAAAGATAACTTTTTTTATTCTTCAAATCTGAGTTGAGTTGAGAGGCACAAATTGAGGAGGAATGGATCGCTGTTGCTTCTCCTTATTGAGGAGTGCTAAATCGGGGAATGGGCCCTACTTAATTTGAGGGGTATCAGGTCATGGAGCAGCGCTAGGTGCTACACAAAACAGCTATGGCTCTGATCCTGTGATTTAAATTTTTCTTAAAGACCTAATATTATTCTTTTTAATTGTCTTCCATACTAAAATTAGCTTAAACAGCTTCATTGTTGCTGTTCATGCCACACATCCTGTGGGGACCAATGGTTTATTTTTCCCATTAAAATCATTAAATTGGCCATTTATTCAGACCTGCTCAAGTTTCACAGTCAGAAATTCAGTCAGTCAAGGCTCAGGTCGGGTCTTCTCATAAGAAAGTAATAAATAAAAATGTAGACATCACTGGCAAAATGCAGACCATTTCTATCTATGACTGTGAATGTTAGTCACCTGAATAAATTAGATGTTGTTTCCTAGCATCTCAAATAGCAAGAGTCATTTTTTATACAAAAATTCAATCTTAATATAAGGATCAGATGTGTTTTTTTTTTCTCATCCCCTTAATGACCATTAAGCATTCTGCACCATCCATCCAATCTGTATTTTCATTTATTTGAGAAACAAAAGTCATATGGCCCATTCATTACACCGAGAGAGAGGGCAAAGTGATGACAGTAGTGCCATCATTGGTTCAGGGGAAATAGGGGAATGTTTGCCTTTTGACCAAAGCACCCCTGCTCCTAATGTTCAGTAGTACACTGTAAGTCGAGTGTGCAAAGGGCTTTAGCAAGGGTGTATTAAATTCCATGATATCTCTGAATTTAAAAGGGATTTTTATACAGAAAATATACCCTGGGCATGAACATCTTTCTCCTTTTCCCATGAATGAGGTGCAGAGACATAGCCTTTAACTTCAACTTCAAATTTATTTGGGTGTTTTATTCCCAAACACCTCAACATCAACTCAGACTGATCTACTGTACATTGATAACAGATATATAATAAACAATAAAATAAATCTGACAAATGTAATGGTCACTAAATAGTGCAATAAGTATAGTAATTCCAAACCTTCAAAGGCCAATTCAAAGAAATAATAGGGCAATACCAATATGGAGCTGATAATTCCCATAGCTTGTCTTCACCATAGTCATCTGTATGTGAAATAAACCTTTGTCACATGTGCGATATCACACAGCAACTAAACAAGGGAGACATGATGCTGTGCTATAAATAGGAAACCTTTTATTTAAGTTGAAAAAAACAAGAAAGCTTCACCAATGAATGTCCAAGTTACTACTTGACAAGGAAACAGCTCATTGACATTGATTGAATTAAACAGAGAGAGAGTCTCTTAAGTCTAGTTTGTTACCCTGCCTCTGTATTGTTCTCAGTGGAATAAATTCCTGAACAAAGCTTATGCTGTTAATCCCTTTGCCTGTGAAACTGTGCAACTACTGTTTAGGTTTGTGTGTATGTGTGTGTGTTTGTGTGTGTGTGTGCTTTCCAGACGACCGATTTATTCTGAGAAGATGGTAGCTGAGCACGCCTGGTCTATTCAAGAGACCTATAACCTATTCATTTCTGTTGGGGAAACCAGGCTGGCCATCGATTTCCCAGCACAAGTCAGGTAGTAGGAAGCAGGGAAGCCTGCTGGACCTGTAGTCTGACCTATGCTGTCACTGTGGAAACAAGCTGTCGCCCCTTGGCAATTCCTCCAAGCTGTGCTATTGTAGTCTCTGGAGGAAAATCATGCTTAGTCATGCTGAGTTTCTTTCTTTTTGCAATGAACTCCTTGTGACAGCTGAGGCTCAGCATACTGGAACTCCATCAGGTTAAACACTTAATGTTCCTGCTAGAAGTCACCACTTTGTCTGCAGGATGGGCAGGCCAGAAACTTTGTCTCACCTCCATCCTTCCTGGTCAGCGCCTACCAGCATCCAAGCTACAGCTTGACTTTTGGTCACCTTTGGAGTAGTCAGAGTTATATTCCTCTTTGCCATGCAGGAATAATTTAATTATTTATATTTGCTTACTGGGGTAGAGTACTGATCGTAGCATGACCAGTTGCAGACTCAGCCTGGGTTAAATGAAACAATAATGATAAAGTATTCACTTACACAGAGATAAATATACATAGTGGAAAGCAATCATTCACTGAATGTTCAGTAAGAGTTCTGCTGCACATATTTACATAAAGCGACTCGAATAGTAGCATAAATGGAGGAGATAGTCATACATATATCAGAGTGAGGAAGTTGACAAAGAAGAAAAGAGGGAGGTCAATATAGGAACTGATTAGCTAGGAGTAAGCCTATGAATGTAAAATATCTTCCATTCAGCATGGGATATAGTCAGTTTGAGAATGTAAGGTAATATAAGTATACATAATGGAAAGAGATAAAGTGGTGTGTGAGTGTGGATCCACATGAGGTGGTCATACAACTGAAAGAGGTTGGTAAGTTATGTGACATGTCCATTAGTCAGGCAATTGCATTCAAATTGTTATTGCTATTGCTACTGTTTAAATTGAAGCCAGATGAGTGCATAGTATATGTGTTTGACTAGATCCTGGAGAAGTAACTGTCATAATCTTGGGGCAAAAACTGAGTTTCTGTGGTAAGTAGAAAGCAATTTGATAGAAGGGGTTTACAGAAGGAGAGGCACCGCAGCCTTGTCTTCAGAGTTATAGGTTGTTGTTGTTGTAACCAGTTTTATTGTGAGAATGGAGGGGAGTGGGCATCCTGATGCAGAATTCTGAAAACTATAGAGCCATAAAGAATGCTGATTCTGGCTTGTACTGATAGCTGCTTAGCTTTGGATAGACTATTCAAGGATGCTAATTCCAAGAGGAACTGAAGATGAATCAGCAAATGTTATAAGATGAAGGATAAAGACTGGTTAAGTTTTTGATTGATGAAGAGGCAAACAAGGGGTGGCTATACTTAAGTTATGCAAGATGGATACCTTTGCCTGTAGCTAGTCTGGTGAAGGGATAAAGACACTGAAATATTCTGTTGGCCTAGAAGAGTAGATAGTTGCATTTGGATCTGAATATTTTATGTGTTCTTGGAAGTTAAGGGACTGGTCTAACCAAATACCCAGGTATCTAAAAGATTTGGTGGTTTCACTTGATTTATTGTACTGACCTGTACTGGGGTCACCAAACAATATGGACTTTTCTTTTAATGTCAACTTTCAGAATTCACAGTGCTATTCAAGTGATCCTACCAGACCAAAAGCCATGATGGTTATAGGAGAGAAAATTTATTTTTTAAGTTTCTCCAGGATTTTCCCCAAGGTCTGTAGGATGGAGATGGGATGAAAGTGACTTGATAAAATAAGATTAGATTCTTCAAGGGTTTGGTAAAAGATGATTTTCAGATAGTGCTGGTTTTGAGGCAGAGCTTATAAATTTGTTTTATAGGGATAACAATGTAGTCTCTGCAGTGGTAAAGTAACCATGGGCATATGCTGTTGGGACCAGGTAGAGAGTCATGTCAGATTTATTCAAGTAAAGATGCAATTTGCTTAGTAGGTATTTTAGAGACATAAAATAGTTATATGAATTTATGGGGATTACCATTGATTAGAGAAGAAGCTCAATGAATGAATGGCTGAGATGGAGAGGATGGTTAGAGAATTCTCAAAGAAGTCAGGTGATAAGAGGTTACCAGAAGGACAAAATATGTACCCTAGAATGGATAGTTCCTTTGGAGTGATCTTCCAGTTATGTTAACCTTATTCCTAAATTGTTTAGGTGAGTGAAATAAGAGAGGTTTGTTAGTAGGTGCCAGTCCATCAGCACTTGCACTGTTATCCTGGGATTAATTGCTCCTTCCTTGTTTGGGACTGACATAATGGTAAAAGTGGTCACCTCACAGGCACAAGGTACATGGTTTGATTTTGAACTCACATTATTGGCTAGGCTTAAACTGGCCCTTCAAAGCAGCCAATCTAGTATTCACCTTTGAACCTATGAACCTATAAGTGAGAAATAATTATATTAACAAAAAGCTGAAGGCTAATAAAGCATATCAAAGTTGCCATTAATGCAGCACTCTTTTCTGTGTAATTCCTCAATTTCTACACCAAGACAGCATTAAACTGTGGATTTGGCAAAACATTCCAGTACATTATCATTCACCTTAGTGGGTAAAGAGTAGCAGCTTAACTTTAGTGTTGCAATTAAGTGTAGTGAGTGGCAGCTTTAAGTTTTAGGAGGAAACAAGATTTCAATTACTGTTGATAAGCTGAAGCACACAGGGTTAGGGTCATGGTAGTGAGAAGCTTGGGAGCTAGTAATTATAACTCTGCTCTGCAGCTGTTCAGTGCAAAGCTTATTTAGGTGTTGCTGGTGTTGGCTATTACTCAATGTAGTAATGTATGTATATATATATATATATATATATATATATATATATATATATATATATATATATATATATATATATACAGTACACTAAGACCAGTCA
This sequence comes from Protopterus annectens, assembly GCF_019279795.1. Classification (NCBI taxonomy): domain Eukaryota; kingdom Metazoa; phylum Chordata; order Ceratodontiformes; family Protopteridae; genus Protopterus; species Protopterus annectens. Next base: position 1,883,093,262 of record NC_056733.1, on the reverse strand, counting down.
CATATTTTTTGTCAGACTGCTGGTTCATTATTTATTTATTTATTTGACATTTGTTAACTGGGTTAGTCCCTTTCAGTGGAGACCCAAGGAGAAAAGCTCTAAAAAGGATAATAAAAAATACAGAATAAGAATTATACAGTTTAACATCAGTGTGATACAGTTTTGTCAAGTACATAATTAGAAAAAAATGGGTGTTATGCAACAAAGTTGTGAAAACATTTGCCTGTGAGATGAATCAATCTTTTGGGACTATACAGAAAGATAGTTCTTAACAGATTCCCTGGTAAACATCAGTTCAGTCATTCTGAGAAATGAATTATAATTATTTATGTATGTTAATCATTTTACAACTAGTGTTCAAAAATAAAACAGTGAAAAGAGTGGTACAAAGATGGTAAAGAAGAACAAACATAATAAAGGTGTTACCCAAGGTTGCATATGTTTTGTAAGGCTGGGCACATAAGCCTATTCAGTAATCAGACTTGGAAGAATACAGCATATAAATAAATAAAATGGTTGACTAACATAAGTATTCATATTTTATAATAGTGTTCTGATTTCCTGTCAGAATTATTAATCATAAAAAGAAGGAAGGATTCAATAACATGGAAACTACATGCACTTGAATTTTAGTTAAATTTATAATGCACTTGAATTTAAGTTGTATTTATAATATAGTCACTAGTGAAGAGTAGAGTATGGAATAGGAAGGTGTAGTGGTAATTTTTTTCTTTAAATGTATATGGGGTGATGCTACAGAAAATAAACCTAATGATCTGTGGGTGGATGGGAATTAAAACAAAGAGCTGGAACAGACCAACTGCATATTACTACTACTACTACTATTAATAATACATTACAGGCAAATGTTTGTTTGAGCAGCAAATCCCCCAGCACCACTCTTAGGTATGGCTTTTCATGCTGTTGCATCCTAACAAGACAATACAGTTTACATTTAGTAAACAACCTTAAGAAGTTATAGTTCCGAGTAGTGTTGGTATCTTACAGGAAAGCTATCTCAAACCATTTTTGGGGAAAAACAACTTAGTGTCAGACATATGCTGGAAAGAGTAACAGAAGGTTTAACTTTCTTCATTATCTACATGAAGTGTTTAGCCTACTCACAGTGCAAAAATATAGTGACATTAAAAAAGATATTTGTCATCATATAGCATGACTATCATGAACAAGGAGAAATTACAACTGGAGAATGCCATGACCATTAATTACAAATGTCAGCCAATAATGTAAAATATACTATATGATTCCTTAGCTACAAAGGTAAGATTATAATAGGAGGTTTGTGACATACAGAATTAACGATGTTTCAGCAAGAGAATTAACGATGTTTCAGCAACATGTAAGTAAATATTTGATACATAAGTCCTGAGCGACAGTGGACATTTTAAGTATGTTACTGCCCATTAATATTTTAGAGATAGTCCATAACATGATGTGGGCAGTTTCAGATTTGCCTCTGTTTGGCACAGTTTGATCATGTGTGTGAATATTTTGTGATCAAACAAAGGTAGCTGTGGGTAAATTCTCCATTACCCCCAAACAAGAGAGGATTACTGCTATTATACAATGCTAAAAAAGACAATCACTTAGCTTTTTAAATACTGGTATTGTGTGTCTGAACGTTTTGTTTGTAAAATGTTTTTCCACTATCTTCCATTACTGGGAAAGGCTTTCATATGTATTGCACATGCATTCGACATATGCATGCTGATATCTGCACAGTATATTATGTTAAATGTTCCTTTTGATATTTTTAGGACTCAGAAGTACAAATGCATTACACTTTTTATAAAAGTAAGCTAGCAGACTCTTGATATCTTTGTGGTAAGTGAAGAGCATTTTTTTCTATATTTCATAATTTTTTCTTAATTTGCATCTGGGAAGGGTGGTAGACCCTGTTGATGGTCCTGTTAGTTTTCTATACTTGGTAGATTGCAAAACATTTTATTTATTAATTTATTTCTCTATCATTATTTAATTTTTGAGAATCATTGTTTAACATTCAGACCAGAGACAAACTTAGCATTAGGCATTATTGCTGCAGCTGCCTTATTGTATGAAGCTGAATAATGTTTTCTTTTAGTTTATTGAAGTCTCAAGGTCAAGAATCTGTTTACCTGTATCGACTTTGTCTTAATATTGTATTCTCAGACTGCCTTGCTTCATGTCTGTTACTATGCATTTTACAAATTCATTTGGTCCTTTTTGCTTAACTATGACTCCCATAGCTTATGAATGTTTTAGTTCTTTCTCGTTTTTAATACTAAATACAACTGGAATGCTTCTTGGAGCATATGTCACAGGTATTTTTCAGAGAAAATTTTTATGTGAGACTCCCTTGCAAATAAGTTGTGACAAGAAGACTTCAGAAAAAATATTGTTAGTACCTTATCAAACATTCAGTACTTTTGGAGTTGCTGTATATACCTCTCAACATTGTTAGGCAATGGGCAATTTCAGACCAAAATCATATTAAAATGCAATTTACCTCTATTTAATTCTAGTTGTGAAACAAATATGTTGTTATAAGTTTTACACTGTAGAAAGACATTTTCAGTCATTTATTCATGAATTCTATGATTGCCCACTTCATCTTAATTGGCATTATTAGAATAAAGTGTGTACCATTAAACATTCAATGAATGAATATCACAAGGTAAGCCAGTATCCTATTTAATTCTACCATGTCACATAGTACATAGCTAGCCAATATGTGAACATTTGCAGTGTGTATAAGCACTTAACATTCATTTTTTTATACATACAGTAAATGGTATTGGGTCTATATTATTTCACTGAAAGCTTAATTGAGCAAATCACTAATCATCAAACTGAAATCAACAAAAGCTCAATTAAGTGAATAACTATTCCTGCCAAACATTTCCTAGGGAAACAAACTTGGCCAGCTAACATCCAGAACTTATACAACAAAATCTAAAACCCTGCAAAGTTAGGGGTTTCACTCCTCACACCCCCAACTATATATATATATATATATATATATATATATATATATATATATATATATATATATATATATATATATATATATATATATATATATATATATATATATATATATATATATATATATATATATATATATATATATATATATCAACTCTGAGAATGCACTACAGTGGAGAAAAGGGTAAATCCCCAGTGATGGCCACCTACGTCCTTTCCCTACAAATTTTTTACTGAAATGATCATTCGCTTAATTGAGTTTTTGCTGAATAGGGTTAGATGATTGGCAATTCACTCAATTAAGAATTTGACAAACTGATATAGATCCCAGTAATTACTGGTATGTTTTTTTCTAGTCAGTCTGGGTTTGAAAGAAAAGGGCAGTTACTGCACATGAGCAGAGTAAAATGGTCATTGTTAAGCTTTGTTGAGATGGGAACAGTTTATATGTACCTAAGAGGAATACAAAAAGTGAGATCCATTAAAGTAACTTATTAGTGTTTTTGTAGGTGGTGCATGAGTGAAAGCAAAGGGCAATTTCCAGTACATAAAAGGTGGTCAACATATTGTGATTTGTGTGACACTATAATGGCTATGTTTTGCAAGGAGCATGCAGTGTATCTCTGTATGAGAGCAACACAGTAAGTTGAAACACATTGTTGTGGACAGGCCATTATTTGAGCTGATATTTCCATATAAGTTATCATTATTATAATCATAATTATTATAACTGAAACATATTTTTTAAGTCCATTTTTTATGACAAAAATGTTGACTACACATGAATAAAAATCATATATTTCTACTCTTGTAGTGAAGTACTTTCACGGATGCTTTCTTATTGCATCTTGTAGTCACATCAGCATCATTATTTTTAAGGCTATGTTCCTTTGTTTTTACAATATGTTCATCAGCAACTGCTACAGCAGCTAATAGATTTTGTTTGTAACTGACAGTTGTGGTGTTACATAACTATGTGAAATATTCCTTTGGTTGCACTTTTCAATAATGTATATGTAGTGACTCAACATCTCTTCATTATTACCATATTTATTGTTATATCATTTAGATTTGATTTTTCTATAATGTTCACATTCTACTGGATCACTCAGCATCTATACAGCAGCAGTTCTTTTAATCATAGTAAGTTCCTGTCAAGCATTATGACCCAGAATATTTGGTTGCTTTTAGAATATAAATCAGTATTATTTGCACTTGTACTCACAATCCAGCCATCTGTGTCAAACAGGCTACAATTTGTATTGTATTTGCATCATCCTAACTGCATCAAATGCATGCATGAAGATTTGTCGACTTTATTAGACAGATTCAATGATTTACACATAGATTCCTGCCCTGTACCCAATTAAAAAATAAAAAAATAAAAACATTTAAAAATCCTCAGATTTACTGACCAAGAATGATCATTGTTTTTGGTTAGAGTATGAACTGGATCTAAAGTATGTACATCAACAGAACCCAGAAATATTTTTGTTCTGTTTTTTACCTTTAATGCATGCATATACTGTCTTTTGGAACCCTCACAAAGCCTACAGACTTTATAGTTATTGTTTTAAAACATGCTGTCCACATGCCTGTAACCACACTGTTGCAATGCGAGTGGTTTATGCCTACTTTTTTTTTTTTTATTACCCAGTATCATGTTGGGATGATGTAGCTGATAACTCAACAATTTTTCATTTCCGTAGTAATCTGGCTAGATAATTCCCAAATTCTATTAAACCCCCTCCCAAAAAAACTAAACTGATGTTATTTACTCCTAAGCAATTTGACTCCCTAAAACACAATTTCGTTATTACATCTAAAAACAGCAATCACATTAAAATTTGAGACAGATGCTCAGTTACTAAGAGTCATCACAGCTGATCAACTGAAATTTGATTACCATGTAGCAAGAGTTTTCCAAAAAATAAATCTGAAGCTAGGCAATTTATATAGGGACAAATAATTCTTCACTGATGTAACATAGACTAGCATTGTTAAAGGAAACCTACTTCTAACCCTACTCTATGTTTCTCCAATTTTTACAAACTTAAAACACTGTAAACCTTAAACTGCAACAATGCTTATTTATTTATTTAATTTTTTATCAGGTACTGCACTGATCTCAATATATCAATAAATAATGAAATGACAATGTTCTGTATACTAGCATGGCCTATAGAACCCACCACTGTTCATCACTCAGGCACCTATAATGACTAGAACTCTCACATGCTCTTTTATATACCCAAGTGGTAGTACATCAAACTACTCAATAGACTAGAACACTGCTCTGGTCTTGCACATCTTGTACTCCTGTACTCACCAATGAGAACATTAAAGTCCACTGACAAAATGCTTCTATAACTGTAAACAAAACCAAGAACAAGACTGGTGATTCACTATGCTCCAATTCAGTTTCTAAAAATGGAACTGTCTTTCCTTCTCCATAGGATAAATTAGAAACCTAAGCAAATTCAAAACAGAACTGAACCTACACCTGAAACAGACTTTGTTCTTCACCTATATTGCACTTGGCTAATTGTCTGAACTTCAAAATGGTGCAGAATTAATAATTTGTGTGTTTTATTTCTGTAAATATAGAAAAGTTATTTTATCAAATCCTACCTTACTACCAATGTATAGCAAACAATCTATGTTATTATTTGCTTAAAATATTTTCACATTTTATTTTCTGATTCATAGTTTTTCTCCCCATGCTTCCACTGAAAAGGGGTTTCACGCCTGACTGGATTATTCTGGTCAACAAACGGCATAAATAAATAAGTAAGTCACTGAACTCATATTTGCATGCTCTTTGTTTCATCTTTCAGAATCAGTTAACTCCTGAACCCCTTGATTTTTTTTTTTTTTTTGAATTTCAAACACAACAACACAGGAAAGATAAGAAGAAAACAAGAAAAACATCTGTAATATTTCACATCTCCAAGACTCCATAAACTAAACTTTTTAAACTATTTACTCTAGTTACACAACACATTCATTAACACATCAGTGCACAGCATTTGAACTGTTATTGTCAATATTCAAAGAATTATTTCACCATTCCTATAATTGATATCTATAATAAGAGAAAGCCTTTTCCATTCTGAAGGTATCCTCTGTAAAGGCCCCTGGTGTTTAAGCAAAAATGAAAGACATTTAATTTTATTCAGAATATAGTTATGCATTTTGAAAAAGGGTTGCCCTGAGAACTTCCAGCTTTTTACCAAAGGCATTTAACAAGACTAGCCTGAGCCCAGCCAACTTTTACCATCTTTTTGTCCCTTTATTTGTAGGCACTATCTCCAATAACCAGAATTTACAGTGCACATTTTGCTGCGTAGGAAAAACAATTCTAGTATGATCTCTGTTAATGCTGGACCATCTTTACTTTGACACTAGACATTCCAAAAACATACCCCTTAATTGTCAAAATATGAGACCATTTTAAAATCCCTGCACTACTCCAAAAAGTTTTCACCTACCCTCTAATCATTCAACATACTTCTGGGTGATCCTATGTGTCTCCTGCATGCCCAAGACCACAGTATAACTCTTCTATTCTTTTGAGATGATAGCTCCATTTCAGAAGACATTCCTGTATTATCTCTTTCATTCCCCTCTGAGACTGTTGTTTATGACATAGAGTTTGGTTTGATCCTTTCCACAGTTGAACAAGTTGAGCAAGCTGATAGGCTAATCCACACCTGTGGATGTCAAGAGGTTCCTTCCTTTTATTCCCTGGATAGAACTGCATTTCTACTGTTCAGACTGTCCTATCTATATTCCATAATACAACTTCATTCATTCGGGACTGTAACTCTAATAATTTTGGATGAAACAGGAACTGGCAGATGTCATACAGTAAGCAATACAAGAATCAGCACCATTATTTAATTGCATTGGTATTCCTTGAAATAGTCTGACAGGTTGTGAACCTTTTCTCCCAACCTATCCTTATCGCTCAAATCAGAATGGATAAATTCTTATCAATTTTCCATCCAAGAGTCCCTAGTATTTTCTCCTGCAATTTCCAGAGACCTCTGTCTTCTATTCATTTCCTAATCCTATAAAACTGTTTTTGCGGTATTGCTTTGAAGCCTAGAATGCACCTCATACTCTTGGAATATAACAAATGTCATCCTCCATTATACCTCATATATCACTACTAATCAACTCGTATCTGCAAATAAATAAAATTCTGTAGAGCACCACTGCACCTTGTCATTTCCACTAGGAAATATTTAATTCTACAAGCCAACTCCTCCATATGTAATAAAACTAATCCTGAAAACAGTGAACAATCTTGTCTAGTCTCCCTGACATCACTGCCTTACTGTGATACCCCCATCCATTTACTGAAGCTCTAAAGAGAGGCTTTGTGTATAAAAGTAAAAAGTAGTAGAGAATTATCAGACAACCTATGCAGAAGATTCTATAGGAATGAGAAGTGTATTAATTGGTTCTCTGAGGGAAAAACTGTAACCGACTACCACATTTCATTAAAGCAAGCACTAGTTTAGATATTTTAAGAGCTGCCTGGACACTTACTATGGGAACAACTGTTTTGATATATTGGCAGGTTAGAAGGGCAGTAATGCTCTTGCTTGAAATATCTGTATGTATGTATGCATGTGCTGAGTAACAGCTTTAGTACTAGATCATATCTTAAATGGGTTTATATTACCTTGTTGAAAGAAATTTGGAAAAAAATTTGCTGACTCAGCCGATCTGGTTTTAGACAAGTCGAAATTACTGTATCGATTAAGACATGTCTTTCAACACGGTAATATAGACCCATCTTAAATACTCATTCAATCATTTTTTGGATCCCCCTCACTTTTGAGCCAACAATAAATCCCCTTCTCATTAATTCTACTTCTGCGATTGATGTCTATAGAAAATTTCGTTCTTACTTTAGTATAATTTTCTTATTATTCAGTTGACCTTTCCTGGATGCATTAGCCAGAACTGTACTCTATACCTCTTGTAATTGTTACTGTGCCTGGTCTCTCTCTCTTTTTACCCCCCTTCTCTTTCCATTAGTTCTCCTCTTATGGCAGCTTTGCAGTCTTCCCACCAATTAGGACTCTGTTGTCTCCATTGAGATTTTAAGCTATCACTTCCTTAACTAATTCTGCAAGCATACCTTTATTTTCCTGTTTTCCTTACTTTTTATGGGCCTGTCTACAAGGCTGCAACTTTGAAAAAATATAGAGGGAACTGAAAACACCCTATTACCACAGCATGGTCAGCTATTTACCTTTCTCCATTCGCGGCCTTATTTATAAAACCTCTGCTGCAGGACTAATATAAAATCCAGCCTGTAACCTTATTTAGACAAGTCCCTTGAAAATGAATTCCCACCTGAGTCCCATGAATATATCTCTAGTTGTTACACCATCTCCTCACTGTACCTGTTGTGCTTTTTTGCATTTCCCCTTTGTTATACAATCTATCCATTAGAGGATGTAGAACTAAATTAACATGACTCCATAACATAGCATAGTGTACATCATTATTAAACTGTTCCTGTGGCTCTAACTTTTGTTAAAAAATGTTGGGTCATTCCTCTTTGGAGCATAACATTTCCTATAGCCAGTTTTTTATTATTTATTATACTTGACCATAAAATCCTCCTACCTCCTCCACTTATCCTCTTTGTAGCATTAAGTAACGTATGTAATAGTAATCCCACTCCTTTTTCACTCCTCATGGTTCACATTTAGTTACTAGGCTTGCAGTCCAGGGGACTACTGAGAAAATTAGCCCAAATTCCTAGTTGCCCCCAAGCACTGTCTGGTTAAGTGTCTTGCTCAAGATCACACAGCAGGCAAATGATGTCTGAGAAAGTCAAACTACATACCACGGGCTCTGCATTTCACAGTCTTAACTATCTGTGCCAACTGTCAGACATTTGGCATGGTTTATGATCTGCATGTACTTCATTATACTGTTTTGAGTAAAGGTGGTATGCTTCTGTGATTTTTAACTTTGTTTTCTTGAGTCCTGTCCTCGTGGTCCTGCAGAGTGGTGCTAGCAGCAGAGAGGCTAAAAGAGTGACTGCTAACCTGATAAAAGTGTTTTTTTTTCCTGCTACTACCTGGGCAACTGTCCAATCTAGCTAAACTGCAAGTATTTCTGCTTCTTGAACTGTTTTCAACTGTTTAAAGTTGTTTTTACACCTGCACTTTTAAAGTTTGTCCTGTTTGTTGCATTTACCTGTTGAGGCTACACACTCTGTGTTACATATTTATTGCATTTTCCTGCTGTTTGTTGCAAAAAAAGAAAAAAAAAACATTATCCTTGTTTCCCATCTTTCCTGACCTAGAGTAGTCCAAATACAGGCTTTGCTGTATTCTGGACTTTTGGAAAGTTCCTGTGTTGCCCATTTCCTTTCTCGGATAAAGGGAGGCTTCTTTGTTCACCAGTGGCAGTGGGGAGCTTAGAGCAGCCTATCTATCCCTGGAGGAGTGTTTCCAGCACAAGAATCTGGTAGTCTATTGGCCATTTTGGGCCAATTTCTAGCGCTTTCAAGTCCCCCTGTATAAAACCCGCTTTGGCGCGGCTTTGCGCAATTTTGCACATAGCGCAGCATTGGGCAGCTCTGCTTAATTGGGTTTAAACCATTCTCGGCTCCACAAAGTCTGCTCTTCACTTTTTCCCTTAGAACTGATCTAGCTCTCATAATAAACACCCTAGTCCTACTCTAAAGCCTGGCACTTGCTCACTAAAGCAATTATATAAGTCAGCACTAAAAAATTAAAAGCACTACACCCTCACAAACTCCCCTTGAGTACCTTGTTCCCCATTGGCCCTTTTTTCAATTATAAAGGAATTCCCAGTACTATTCTAGCATGTCCAAAGGTCAGTTGTCAATCTCCTCTCCGGTCCAGCTGGTAAATCTGGGAATCTTGAGGCAATGTTACAACTGCCTCATGTACACAAACAACCCTCTCCTCCTCCCAACAAATTCCAACACATGTGAGAGATGCAACCATATAGCCAAACTGGAGGCTAAGCTCTCTCAACTCAGTACTGGTGTAACCAGTTAGGAGGAGAAGGAAACCACACTCACTACAATTCCAGTCTCACATAGACCTACCATGACAGCAAACCAAACACATAAACACACAAAAACATACTTGGAGGCTCTAAATAAAAATCTGCCTAAGCAGCAGAGACCTCCAAAGCAGACACCCAAGCAACCGCTACCAAAAAACAAAACACATGCAACACATATCTCACAAAGCCAGTGTGCCGAACAGTCACAGCCCTTAAGGCTAAACAACACACCTGATACACTTGTAATAGGTGACTCTATCGTCAGGCACACTGAAGTCCCGCTCACCAGGCTGAACAAGGAGAAGGTCACGGTGAGTTGCCTGTCAGGCGCTAGGATCTGCCACATAACACAAGCATTCAGGTCACTCCAAGGCAAGTACAAATATGACTCAGTCATTGTCCATGCTGGTGTGAATGACATGAGATGTACCTCCCTGGACTACATGAAAAGAGACATAGAGGAGCTCTCTGAGCATGTAGCCCAGGCCAGTATGACCCTGACCTTGAGTATCATCTTACCCTCATCAAGAATGATGCCACAATATGAAGACAAGATGATCAATTTCAACAATTGGCTTAAGTATTGGTGTCATTCAAAGGGGATCCAATGCCTGTCAGCCTGGGATGACATGCTCAACAAGCCACGATGCTTCGCTAGGGATGGCTTGCACCTGTCACCCCTGGGCTTTCGGATATTGGCAAAGGCTCTTGCCACCCTCATAGTGCCTTTTATAGGCAAGGCTCAAAAGACAAACCCACCTCCATAGGTATCACAAGGGATAAGAAACTAAGAGTAATGCTACTCAATGCCAGAAGTCTAAACCTCAAGATGCACGCACTAAAAACTCTACTTAGCATGGAGAACATCGATATTTGTGCAGTAACAGAAACCTGGTTCAAGGCTCCCAAGAGCACCCCAGCACTATCAGGTTATACCTCATACCATGCTTTTCGGCCCCAAAACTTGGACCGAACCACAAAAGGAGGGGGAGTATCAATATTCGTCAAAGATACCCACACCTCCAGGTTGGTGGCACAGCACGAAGCATCAGAGATTATCCATGTGCAAATAACAGTGGGTAAAACTGCCTTCCAGTTTATAGCCTGCTACAGACCACCCTCCCAAACCCAGGAACCCCACTCGGCCTTCCTGAGAACACTGGAAAATATGAAGGTCTCTCCAGACACCATTATATTGGGTGACTTCAACTACCCAAACATAGACTGGGAGCATTACTCTAGCTCCAACACCCTAGCCCAAAGGTTCCTAGAATTTATAAACTCAAATGCTATGGAACAACTTGTTACCACTCCCACAAGAGGGGAAAACATACTGGACCTGATCATCACCAACATGGGTGCTCTATGCTCCAGACCAGAAGTGTATCCCTCACTGGTAAGATCAGACCATAAACTAATCTCACTGGATATTCACACCCGACCCCACCCCCTGCCCAGAAAACCACAGTGAAAAACTTCTCTAAAGCAAGTTTCACACTCCTCAAAACCGAGGTGGAATCCTTCAAAGCCCCCGGGCCTGTGGAAAATACGGCCCAGACCACAGAATCCTTTATAAACACATTCTATGAACACCTTCAGGAATGCATGGATCATGCAATCCCAAATAAAACCAAGACCCAATCCTCCAAAGGCAGACATCCTGTCTGCTGGACCCCAGCCATAAACAAACTATACAATAGAAGGAGGAAGCTACTACATGATAGAGCAAAATCCCAAAAAGGGAAGGCATCTCTGATCAGTATTAGCAAAAAAGTACGGGCACTCATAAAATCGTCTAAGGCTAGCTTCGGGAGAAAAATTGCACAGGACACTAAGGATAATCACAAAGCTTTCTTTAGTTATGTTAGGAACCTGGGTGGGAATTCCCAGATATGCTCAGAATTAGTCCAAAATGACAAAAAATACACCAAACCCACAGACATTGCCAACATCCTAGCTGACAGGTTCAGCGCAAACTTCTCCCCCAAAAGGGCAAATATCTGTCCCAGCAGAGTGCTGCCCCTGACATCTCAGATGCTCAGGTAAGAGCCGCCCTCTCCAATGCAAAAACACAGCAGCAATGGGACCAGGCGGTGTCCCGGGCTGCATCCTACATGAACTCCAAGAAGAGCTAAACCTAAACATAAAACTACTGTTCAATCTCAGCCTTACTACAGGATATGTACCCAAAGAGTGGCGTACAGCAACAGTGGTCCCTCTCCACAAAGGTGGTGCCTCAATGGATCCTGGAAACTATCGCCCCATAAGCCTGACTAGCTTGGTCTGCAAAGCTATGGAAAGGATCATCATGGACCTCATAAATAAAGATATTGGGGACGTACAGACACTGGATCCTACCCAGTTTGGCTTTGTTAAGGGCAGATCCTGCCTCTTAAACATGGTCAATTTCTTTAAAACAGTCACCAAGGCCATTGACGAGGGGAAGGTGGTCCACACAGCCTACCTGGACCTCGCAAAAGCCTTCGATACAATACCCCACTTGGGCATTATAGATAAGCTCACCAGCTTAAATATAAATCCCTATGTCACTAGATGGGTTGCAAACTGGCTCAAGGACAGAACCCACATGGTTAGAATTGCTGGAGCCATGTCAGACTCCAAACCAGTTACAAGTGGCATCCCACAAGGCTCAGTCCTGGGACCTCTCTTGTTTGGTATATATTTCTCAGAGGTACAGGCCAACACGGAAGGACTGTGGCTGACCAAGTTCACAAATGACTGAAAACTAGGTGCCATAATTGACTCTCCAGCCGACACAAGCATCCTACAAAAGGGCCTCATAGAAACAGACAACTGGTGCCAGAGCCATGGCCACAAGCTAAACGCCAAAAAGTGTATAGTCATCCCCTTTGGCAAAAACAAAGTGCCCACAAATTACCACATAGGTGGTAATCCATTAAGTACGGAAGAAGTAATTAGGGACCTGGGGACCCAAGTTGATAGCAATCTCTCATTTGACAACCACGTGGCCAAAGTGGTTAGAAAAACATTTTATATAGCCCACCTAATCATGAAGGGATTCACATCTAGATCAGGGGAGGTCATCGTGCCTCTTTACTCATCCCTCATCTGGCCCATAATTGAGTACAATGCCCCTTTTAGGATGTACCTTACCAGACACCTGCAGCAACTGGAAAGACCCCAAAGGTACCTCACCAAGAGGATCAAAGGGCTCAAACAGATGCCATATACTGGCCGGTTAAAGAAACTCCAGCTCTACTCAGTGGCATACCGCCTGCTCAGAGGCGATCTGTGCCTGACATATAAAGCCATGTCCAACCCGGAATTAATGGACATGCTGCACCTCAGAAAATCCAAATCCCATCGAGCTACGCGCTCGAGAGACTTGAACCTCAGCACTGAAATAAATAGGACATGCTGGAGGGACAGATTCATAACCCAGAGGCTCCCTTCACTCTGGAATAAAATCCCAGTCCAGGTTAGGCAGAGTGCCTCATTGACTCTCTTCAAGAGGAATCTTGATGAGTGGATGGGAGATCATAGGTTTACACTGGGTATCTCTTCTGTGTCACTGTTAGACAGAGGCACAGTATACTAACCTCGAAAAAGGGCATAGCAAAATTCATTTAAAATGGGTGGCGAAAGCCAAACACACTCTGGCTAGGCTTATAAATGCCCTAGGGCAGATAGCCTAGTATGAACCTATGAACCTATGAACCTATAATACCTCCCTCTGTATCTTCTGTAATATTTGTTTTCTTCTAATAGGTCTGTACTTCCTTCTATATCCCAGGTGGCTACTTTGAAATAGGACTTTGACAGTATCTCCTGTGATGCATTAATCTTAATTACTTGAAAATCATACTGAGCTGTACTCCTTCCCCAACCGTATCCAGAGACATCTCCTGGGCAAGGAAAAAACATTGGCTACTGTAGTATTAATGCACATATGGATGAATCTGGAGGCTGTTTTAAGTGAAAGGTGACCAGTTTTCTTTTACCACCTACCCACCCCAGCAGCGAGTGCCTGTGAGCAAAACTGTTTAAGCAATCTGGATTTACTGATTTCACAAACAAACTGAAATTATTAAAAATTCAGTTCTAACAATGTGACACAATTCATAAACTAATAACATGCAATTCAAAATACAAATTGTGCAATTTTATCACATAACATACAACATGTTCATACCATGCCTCTTTGTTTTGCATGTCTTACGTATTGTACCTTTGCAGCTATTACTTCATACCTTAATTTATAGTGGTGGTGGTGCTGCGGTAGCATTGTCACCTCACAGTAAGATGTTGTCCTGTTCGATTCTCAGCTAGAGCGTCTTCTGTGTGGAGACATGCGTGAATGGGCGTACCTTCGTTGAAGGTTGTGCATCAGGGCCAGCAACTTGGCAATTAAAAATCTGCTGCCAATCATTAGCGGACCGGAGTTCCACTGTGGTGACCCCTAACCGAGAAAAGCCGAAAGACACAACAACTTCATACCTTAATTTCTGTGTTACAGGAAGCAGAGTCTTTAGCATGGGAGTTTGAAGCAATATCCATACTTTGGCTAATATACCTACATACATATATATATTAGACATGCAAGTATTCCCCATGATTTGAGTGTCTCTCTTCCCTTGTTTTAGGAATACAAAATACGCAAATCAGTGGGGTTAGTAGTGTGCAGAGCCATATTTTTCTTGCATTCAAATAAATATGCAACATTTTCCTATTATAAAAGCAAAGAAAATCAGAGAAAAGAAAAACTGTTCATATATTAATAGAATGCATTTTACCTTAATGATGCAATCAATTAAGAGTATTCCAGAGTCGGGTAGCAGATCCATCTCTCATTCATACTTTTATCCAACTTACCTAGAAGAGCCAGAGAATATCTCTGATCAAGTATTTGCCTATCCGTGCTGGATTTCTTTGGATAAGTCTCTGAATCAATCCTTGAATTATCAGAATCCTTTCTATACCCTTGATTACTCCAACTCTTCTCCTTTTATTAACTCTTTGTGCCTTTTTTGCCTAGTCTGTGTTGGTGTTTTCCTGGCTCCCTGTTCCTCTTTTTGTGATATTAACCATATTTCCAGATCATCCTTTTTTGAATTGGAATCATCTTGAGTTGCTTTGTTATTGTTCAAAGCTTTCTTACCTCTCTCTTTCATATTCTCATCTGCACTTTACATTTTATTTTGTGAACATTTCCCCTCAGATTCATCTTGCTCCTGTTGTGCCAATACTTTTCTTTTGGAAGGTGGTTCCTCCATCTCTCTCTGTCATTGAGGCAGCTGTGTCTTTTTCCTTCCCTGTTCATCTTCAAATCTCCTACATCTGTTAATTTTAATTGATTTTTAGCACCCTGTAAAAAGACTGCAGCATTTTCCACTTTCAACTAGTCGAATAGTTATTTATAAGAAATGGACTGTATAGTTCAGCTGGAGAAGTTCTTTTTGTATTCTCACAATTTGTTGCCTCAAAGCATACACTCATAGTGAATAGTCAACTGAGAAATAAATGTATCCTTTCCCCAACAGCATTCTCCATGTTGTTTACTACATGCAGCCTTCTTCACAAACCTAAAAAAATGCCTTAGCTTAACTCAAATCCTTCAACATCCTTCAGCATTGCTCACTAAGTAGGCATTGTCACTTAGCAGATAAAAATAATACTCCTAATAACTAAATCAAACAACTCTGCCAGTGACTCTCTATTCCTCCTGCTTTTCTGAAATCTGGAACTCCATCTCACTTGATCTTAAGTAACGCTATCAAGTCTGAGTTTAAACAACTCCTAATGAACACATGCCTACATGCCTGCTGAACTGCTGGCTAGACAAAAATTCCTGTTTATCCACACAGTGCATTCTAAGCTATGCTATCCATCACCGTATTTAAGGACACTGTACTGATATGTCTACAGCCTGTGTCGCTATCATCCTTTCTCCCTACACCACTTACTCTCCCCCTTCCTTCCCTTGCCACTTTCTACACTTATCTCCTTAGTTCTGTAGAGAGGGTGGGGCAAAGGGGACAATTATCCGAAGTGCAAAGTGTTTGGGAGTGCAATTGAGAGGTAGGGTAGCACTTAACCTTTCTTTGTACTGAAATGCCAGTACAGAACGTCAATTGTGTTCAGCATTTTTTATTGTTTTTTGGTCTTCACTGGAAAAGCTGTGGGGCATGTATTGGTGGGCCATGATTGTCTGAATTACTGTAGGAAGCCAATCGTCTTTCTACAGTAATCTGAAAAAAATGTGTGTGTGTGTGTGTGTGTGTGTGTGTGTGTGTGTGTGTGTGTGTGTGTGTGTGTGTGTTTTGAAGGTTGGGGGAGGGGGCATGGATTTGGTGGTATGTGATTGGCTGCATTAATGGCAGAAGTCAGTTGTCTTCCTACAGTAATCTAAACCAGTTTTTTTTTGTCTTGGGAGCTGGAGGCATATATTTGTTGGGGTGTGATTGGTTGCATAACTTGGGTTTCCTGCAGTAATGCAAAGGTATGAAGACCGTTTTTTTTTTTTTTTTTGCTCTTCATTTAAAGAATGGGGATGTGGTGGATGTGTATGGATTGGATGCTGTACTGCAAGAAGCCAATAGATAATCTGAAGGTCTGAAGACATTTTTTTTGTTTGTTCATCACTTGAACAGCTGAGGTGGTGGGCCAGTTTTTGAGTGACTGACACAGAGTGCTGGTCAATCCAGCTATACCTCTGCCCCCTTATTTTTATTACATCCTGCTACTTACCTGCAATATTAACTGGCTCACTACCTTGTGTTCTCCCTCTTCATCACCTTTCACATTGCATTTCTTTTGTATCTACCTCTGTCCAGCACAAACCATAAACAGTCATCTATTTCAACCTATGCCACATCTAATGCATTATCCAACCACTTTCTGTATTGGCACTTCTGCCTCTACCTATTTCCCTGGCATTTGCCTCTCAGACTGGTCTTTTTTACCCTGCTCCCCCTGCAGAATGTTGTATAACTATCGCTTCTAATTAACATGATATTGAAATACTTTTTTCTCAAACTCTCTTTTTTTAAATGCATGCTCTAACAAATGAATTTCCCTTTTTTTCTTTCCGTCCACGCTTTTTTTTTAGTCACTGTTGTACTCATGCATTAGATTTTATTTGTGACCCACAAAATGTTTATTTATTGATATTTACTGTTGTCTTTTGTAAAATTCTGTTTATGTTTTACTATGTGTTCTAGTTGTAGTCATGTTGTTAAATTGCGTAAAGTTATTGCATTTTTTCTTATCTGCTTTTTGAACCTTTTGTAGGTATATTATACTATGAATTTTTCTCCTCAGGCTTCCACTGAAAAATGGCAACTTTTGCCCAGATGGACAA
The DNA here is from genome assembly GCF_019279795.1 of Protopterus annectens. Classification (NCBI taxonomy): domain Eukaryota; kingdom Metazoa; phylum Chordata; order Ceratodontiformes; family Protopteridae; genus Protopterus; species Protopterus annectens. Next base: position 1,883,075,861 of record NC_056733.1, on the reverse strand, counting down.
TCCCAGTAAACAAATGCTAATAAGTAAAATGAACACATGACTACATTTCTCACCTTCCATTCTCGTGTGTGTGCTAACTCATGGACATTTATGCACGCCTGGGGATTTATTTTGCTGTCTACAAGTTATGTCCTTTTTCTCCGCTCCATGGATCCTTTCAGTAGATGGTTTCAAAAACAAAGTAATGTATACTACTTCCTTAAATAATCTTTCAAATAATGCTCTTAAGTCTTAGATACTCCCTGACTGCTGATACTGACACAATAAGAATCATTTTCCAAATCATTCAGTTTCTCCATTTGTTTTTTTATCTAACATAGTAATTTAAGCCTGCACTGTCTCTCTCTTGGATGAAGCAGCATTTTTCTTGATTACTTTTAAGCACTTCTATAATGCTTACAATGTCTCTCTACTTCTTTTGCTGAGTGATTGCAACCTTGAGGTAGGCCTCCATCTCAACTATTACAACAGATGTTTTCTTGAAATTAATGTGCAATCTTTCTTTTGGTGCTGTTCTGAACGTTTACAAAAAGTTATGTTGATCCAGTGGCGGCTGGTGACTTCAAATCAAAGTGGGGCTGCAGGAGACAGCTGAATGGGTGGGGTCAATGGGAAGGGGTGCAGCCAACTAGAAAGGGGAGGAGCTATGCTCAAAACCACAAAAACTAAATATACTGTCCTGGGTGCCAAACCGTCATTATGAAAGTCCAGTCAAGACAAAATGAATTGTAGAAGAATAAAAATATTTCAATGCATTGGCTGCATGACAGCTTAATATCTAGATGGAAACAAAAAAGGTTGTGAGGCATGAAAAAAATAAATTACTTTTTTTAAATACATTAATGGAATGCCAGTCAAAATCAAGTATAAGAAAAACAAGCAGCACTCAACTCAAACCACTTCTTGCACTGCAGTTCTAATTATAATTTATATTCAGCTTTATTAAAGTACCAAGTAACATGCTGAAAGTAGAAATCTCTGATGCCCCCACTTGTAAAAATGTTTCTTATCCAAAAAAAAGACCTGCTGCCTGACATCTACTTGTTTCATGGGGAAAATATGATCAAAGTAAAAAATGAAAAGCAAACAAGAAATAAGCTCAAGATACATTGCTTAAAAGGATTACTGTAGAGGTTATGGACCACACAATTGGCATTCTGTTTACAGGTAAAGCCTGCAGAGATGACTGGAAGTCTCCAAGTGTAATGAGCCTCTTAAAATAATGTAATCCTGTCCTTTATTACAAATACTGGCATATGCATTTCAATACCCAAGGCTTATACATTATCTAGTTAAGTATTCTCTACATGGCAACAGAAAGGCTTTCAATGTTGGCAATTCTTTAACAGTATGCTTATTAAAGCTTACTTGCATCTTGCAATCTCAGCCAAGCTTACCTGATGGTCATTAAAGTATTGCTACTTAAACACAGAGCAACAGGCACTTTGAGTAATAAGCAGAAATCAACAGTACAAAAAATATGACAGAAACCAGACCATTCTGTAAAAATCAAGGACAGATGAAATGCCACTCTAGTACTTGTGTCTACCTTGGACGGGGGGGATACTCTGCACATTTACACTGCATAACTACTCCTTGCCTTGCTTAACACATCCAGAGTCACTACATGGGGGAGTGGGGTGTAACAAGTATGTCACAGTTTGAAATGTCTCTGGCTGACTTGTGATGGCCCTGACACATTTGTCATACCTCTCAACCTCAGAGCAAGAAATCTGGACAAAGCCATACAAAGAAATGGGACAAAGGCCCAAAAATAAGGACAATTTTTAAAATATTGTTCTTATAAACTTAGAAAGATAATAGAGGTCTTGCATTAGTATGAATTTTCTGAATGGTATGAAATCTGAAACTCAAATGTCTGTCATTATTTTCTAATGTCAGTCTTTAATGATTTTTGTCACTGATTTGCCAAAAAAACACAATTTTATGAAAAATGGACCAAAAATGTGATGTAAAAATATAAAATAGCAACACAATACAGCTGGGAACCTGTCAAAGAAGGGACACTTTAATATTAGTATTGCTAACTTGAGCAGCTGACAAAATAAAAGAATCTACATGCATTTCTGAAATAAAAGTAATCTAACTGATTATTACAGTTATTTCTTAATTATAAACCCTCCATGTTTTCTTCCAAAATTGCTATTTTGCGGAGGGATCATTAGTGGAAGAGCAACATTTTGAGCCAAAATCAGGGACAGTTGAGAGGTTTGGCTGTGCCTAATTATATAAAGCAATTTATTTGCATGTACCTCTCAACCTGTTAATGCAATAAATCTGGACAAGGCCAAATATATTGGGGGAACATATAAACAGCACTAAAAATTGTTCTTGTATAAACTGAGACAGTTGATAGAACAGGTCTTACTTTAGCATGCATTTTTCTGAAGTTTATGAAGTCTGAAACTCAGTGTGTCATTTAGTGACTTAATTCCTAAATGATTTGCCAGAAAACCACAAATTTTATGAGGAACAAACCAAAAATAAGAAGCAAAAAATCTATTCATTCTTTGAAAATCTGGACAGTTGGGAGGAATGGTTCAGCTGGGGCTGACTAAGTTTGCCGCTCTTCCCCCTCACAAAACCATGGTCGAATGGAGCCTCCCCCTGCAGCCATTCCAATGATCCATTACTTGGCTATTTCACTCCATTTACCATAAACACTAATGTGCATACTGATTTACTTCTATGATGATTTGAACTTCATTTGAAAGTTTTATTTTGCATTTTACAGCACAAACACTAAGACATCTGCTAAACAAACTTGGCATTAAAACTTCTCTGCCATTGAAACTCACATTCATTGAAACAACATTGAAACCCACATTCAAAGAAAATACATTTTACCCGTGGCAGATAAAAATTAATTCTGGGCTGTTTTCAAATCATAGGTCCTTGCATATGAAACATACATGTGCTCTTTGATACACCTTCCTATTGCTATGAACATTTTTCCAGTAAATAATGAAACAAAATGCATGCATCAATGACAAACTGCCCAATTCAGAACATTTCCATCATAAAAGTCTACTCAAACTTCTACAGTCCACTATTATCAGTAAATATGCACAATTCTACAGTCCACCATTATCAGTAAATATGCACAATCTCTAAAGTAGTAAAAGTCATCTAAATAATTCCACGTTAAATAAATCTGTAATGAAGTGGTTGCTTTGACAGTATCTCCTGTGATGCATTAATCTTAATTACTTGAAAATCATACTGAGCTGTACTCCTTCCCCAACCGTATCCAGAGACATCTCCTGGGCAAGGAAAAACATTGGCTACTGTAGTATTAATGCACATATGGATGAATCTGGAGGCTGTTTTAAGTGAAAGGTGACCAGTTTTCTTTTACCACCTACCCACCCCAGCAGCGAGTGCCTGTGAGCAAAACTGTTTAAGCAATCTGGATTTACTGATTTCACAAACAAACTGAAATTATTAAAAATTCAGTTCTAACAATGTGACACAATTCATAAACTAATAACATGCAATTCAAAATACAAATTGTGCAATTTTATCACATAACATACAACATGTTCATACCATGCCTCTTTGTTTTGCATGTCTTACGTATTGTACCTTTGCAGCTATTACTTCATACCTTAATTTATAGTGGTGGTGGTGCTGTGGTAGCATTGTCACCTCACAGTAAGATGTTGTCCTGTTTGATTCTCAGCTAGAGCGTCTTCTGCGTGGAGACATGCGTGAATGGGTGTACCTTCGTTGAAGGTTGTGCATCAGGGCCAGCAACTCGGCAATTAAAAACCTACTGCCAATCATTAGCAGACCGGAGTTCCGCTGTGGTGACCCCTAACTGAGAAAAGCCGAAAGACACAACTTCATACCTTAATTTCTGTGTTACAGGAAGCAGAGTCTTTGGCATGGGAGTTTGAAGCAATATCCATACTTTGGCTAATATACCTACATACATATATATATTAGACATGCAAGTATTCCCCATGATTTGAGTGTCTCTCTTCCCTTGTTTTAGGAATGCAAAATACGCAAATCAGTGGGGTTAGTAGTGTGCAGAGCCATATTTTTCTTGCATTCAAATAAATATGCAACATTTTCCTATTATAAAAGCAAAGAAAATCAGAGAAAAGAAAAACTATTCATATATTAATAGAATGCATTTTACCTTAATGATGCAATCAATTAAGAGTATTCCAGAGTCGGATAGCAGATTCATCTCTCATTCATACTTTTATCCAACTTACCTAGAAGAGCCAGAGAATATCTCTGATCAAGTATTTGCCTATCCGTGCTGGATTTCTTTGGATAGGTCTCTGAATGAATCCTTGAATTATCAGAATCCTTTCTATACCCTCGATTACTCCAACTCTTCTCCTTTTATTAACTCTTTGTGCCTTTTTTGCCTTGTCTGTGTTGATGGTGTTTTCCTGGCTCCCTGTTCCTCTTTTTGTGATATTAACCATATTTCCAGATCATCCTTTTTTGAATTGGAATCATCTTGAGTTGCTTTGTTATTGTTCAAAGCTTTCTTACCTCTCTCTTTCATATTCTCATCTGCACTTTACATTTTATTTTGTGAACATTTCCCCTCAGATTCATCTTGCTCCTCTTGTGCCAATACCTTTCTTTTGGAAGGTGGTTCCTCCATCTCTCTCTCTCTGTCATTGAGGCAGCTGTGTCTTTTTCCTTCCCTGTTCATCTTCAAATCTCCTACATCTGTTAATTTTAATTGATTTTTAGCACCCTGTAAAAAGACTGCAGCATCTTCCACTTTCAACAAGTCGAATAGTTATTTATAAGAAATGGACTGTAGAGTTCAGCTGGAGAAGTTCTTTTTGTATTCTCACAATTTGTTGCCTCAAAGCATACACTCATAGTGAATAGTCAACTGAGAAATAAATGTATCCTTTCCCCAACAGCATTCTCCATGTTGTTTACTACTTGCAGCCTTCTTCACAAACCTAAAAAAATGCCTTAGCTTAACTCCAATCCTTCAACATCCTTCAACATTGCTCACTAAGTAGGCATTGTCACTTAGCAGATAAAAATAATACTCCTAATAACTAAATCAAACAACTCTGCCAGTGACTCTCTATTCCTCCTGCTTTTCTGAAATCTGGAACTCCATCTCACTTGATCTTAAGTAATGCTATCAAGTTTGAGTTTAAACAACTCCTAATGACCACATGCCTACATGCCTGCTGAACTGCTGGCTAGACAAAAATTCCTATTTATCCACACAGTGTATTCTAAGCTATGCTATCCATCACCGTATTTTAGGACACTGTACTGATATGTCTACAGCCTGTGTCGCTATCATCCTTTCTCCCTACACCACTTACTCTCCCCCTTCCTTCCCTTACCACTTTCTACACTTATCTCCTTAGTTCTGTAGAGAGGGTGGGGCAAAGGGTACAATTATCAAAGTGTTTGGGAGTGCAATTGAGAGGTAGGGTAGCACTTAACCTTTCTTTGTACTGAAATGCCAGTACAGAATGTCAATTGAGTTCAGCATTTTTTATTGTTTTTTGGTCTTCACTAGAAGAGCTGTGGGGCATGTATTGGTGGGCCATGATTGTCTGAATTACTGTAGGAAGCCAATCGTCTTTCTACAGTAATCTGGAAAAAATGCGTGTGTGTGTGTGTGTGTGTGTGTGTGTGTGTGTGTGTGTGTGTGTGTGCGTGTGTGTGTGTGTTGAAGGTTGGGGGAGGGGGCATGGATTTGGTGGTATGTGATTGGCTGCATTAATGTCAGAAGTCAGTTGTCTTCCTACAGTAATCTAAAACAGTTTTTTTTTGTCTTGGGAGCTGGAGGCATATATTTGTTGGGGTGTGATTGGTTGCATAACTTGGGTTTCCTGCAGTAATGCAAAGGTCTGAAGACCGTTTTTTTTTTTTTTTGCTCTTCATTTAAAGAATGGGGATGTGGTGGATGCGTATGGATTGGATGCTGTACTGCTAGAAGCCAATAGATAATATGAAGGTCTGAAGACATTTTTTTTGTTTGTTCATCACTTGAACAGCTAAGGTGGTGGGCCAGTTTTTGAGTGACTGACACAGAGTGCTGGTCAATCCAGCTATACCTCTGCCCCCTTATTTTTATTACATCCTGCTATTTACCTGCAATATTAACTGGCTCACTACCTTGTGTTCTCCCTCTTCATCACCTTTCACATTGCATTTCTTTTGTATCTACCTCTGTCCAGCACAAACCATAAACAGTTATCTATTTCAACATATGCCACATCTAATGCATTATCCAACCACTTTCTGTATTGGCACTTCTGCCTCTACCTATTTCCCTGGCATTTGCCTCTCAGACTGGTCTTTTTTACCCTGCTCCCCCTGCAGAATGTTGTATAACTATCGCTTCTAATTAACATGTTATTGAAATACTTTTTTCTCAAACTCTCTTTTTTTAAATGCATGCTCTAACAAATGAATTTCCCTTTTTTTTCTTTCCTTCCACGCTTTTTTTAGTCACTGTTGTACTCATGCATTAGATTTTATTTGTGACCCACAAAATGTTTATCTATTGATATTTACTGTTGTCTTTTGTAAAATTCTGTTTATGTTTTACTATGTGTTCTAGTTGTAGTCATGTCGTTAAATTGCTTAAAGTTATCGCATTTTTTCTTATCTGCTTTTTGAACCTTTTGTAGGTATATTATTCTATGAATTTTTCTCCTCAGGCTTCCACTGAAAAATGGCAACTTTTGCCCAGGTGGACAATCCCAGTAAACAAATGCTAATAAGTAAAATGAACACATGACTACATTTCTCACCTTCCATTCTCGTGTGTGTGCTAACTCATGGACATTTATGCACGCCTGGGGATTTATTTTGCTGTCTACAAGTTATGTCCTTTTTCTCCACTCCATGGATCCTTTCAGTAGATGGTTTCAAAAACAAAGTAATGTATACTACTTCCTTAAATAATCATTTAAATAATGCTCTTAAGTCTTAGATACTCCCTGACTGCTGATACTGACACAATAAGAATCATTTTCCAAATCATTCAGTTTCTCCATTTGTTTTTTTATCTAACGTAGTAATTTAAGCCTGCACTGTCTCTTTCTTAGATGAAGCAGCATTTTTCTTGATTACTTTTAAGCACTTCTATAATGCTTACAATGTCTCTCTACTTCTTTTGCTGAGTGATTGCAACCTTGAGGTAGGCCTCCATCTCAACTATTACAACAGATGTTTTCTTGAAATTAATGTGCAATCTTTCTTTTGGTGCTGTTCTGAACGTTTACAAAAAGTTATGTGCTGATCTACTGCAACTTCAGCAATTGCACTGTTGTAGAAAACAAATATTTTGTATCAGCAATTAATAAAAACAACAGAATTAGGTACTCTGTGCAGTGGAGCTCACTCACTAAGCAGACATCTTCCACTCATGCTAGCCACAAAACCTTGCCCACCTTCATCTGGAATGAAAAATGAATGCCCTGTGTCTAATAATTTGTTCTTTGGTTTGCAAACTTCTGAGTTAAAAAGAGGAACCTTGTCACTCTTTCTTCTCCCTTAGTGTTATAAGTAGTAAATACCTTAACCGGTTTCTTGCCTGCAAAAGGAAGAAACTTTGCACATTGTTGTTGTTATTGTGTCTTTCGGCTTTTCCCGGTTAGGGGTCGCCACAGCGGAACTCCGGTCCGCTAATGATTGGCAGTAGATTTTTACGTACCGAGTTGCTGGCTCTGACTCACAACCTTCAATGAAGGTACGCCCATTTACACATGTCTCCACACAGAAGACGCTCTAGCTGAGAATCGAACAGGACAACATCTTACTGTGAGGGGACACCGCTACCGCAGCACCACCACCGCATGTTTCCCATTTTCTGGCATGTCCATTCACCATGAGATACAACTCAAGCCTTTGAATTTATAGTTTTCAATTTTCTGACAAGCTTCCATGAAGCTTGAAAACTATTGATAGTTACAGTGAAGACATGTTGACCTTAAACTGAATACATGTTATTGAAGGAATATAATCATGCATATTCTATGCTTTAAAAATGCATGGGACAACTTGGTGTAGTTTCATTCTGCAGGCAGAGATTACTAACTTGTGCAAGAAAAGTATCTCTCATTCTCCAGATTTTTTCTCTGAAAGTGGATTTCCTGTCATTAAATGAGAGAAACAGTGCAAACTTCTTTCAGGTGTCACTGACAAAAATACTGGGATCCCCTTCCTGAGAAAGAACAATTCATTGCCCTCTTTAGGCATGATACTCTGAGACAGCAACAAGAAGTTTCATTTTGGAAAAATAGAAAGTGAGAGTCATGTGACTATGTCAGGTGACCAGGTAGTGGTGACTGCAGCTTCCCTCCTAATGTAATAATCAGGGAAATGTCAATATATTAACATTTTTAGTGGACCTATTCACTATTATGAATGCCCATGGCTGTAAGATTACCTACATAGGTTGTAGAAGAATACAGCAATTTTTGACAATCAAGTGTCCAAGACTGACTGGTAAATTGATTCCCTTGAGAGGCCTCTTAAACAGATAGCTGTCATATACATTGGCACTGGATGACAAATTACAGTATCAGAAGACCTGGACATATATAAAGTGTTCATCTGGCATAACCAAAGACTTGGACAGAAAGAACTACCAAGAGTGTGTTCTTCCTATATTGGCTTTAGTGTCTAAAGTTAATATGAATGCCAGTGCTATAGAGTGACCATATCATGTCACACTAATGTAAAAATAGCCTAGTAGACAATCAGCTACTTCTAGCACATTTTTAATAGTTTTGCTTGAAAATATGATTGTTTGTGATACTTTAGGGTTCTAGCAATGTGTGGTAACTCACACCTAAAAAGATCGGTGACAATGATTTCACAATGATAACTAGAATCAGAAGAAGCTTCATCACCCCCAGTTTAAAATACTGAATAATAGTGTGATAAGACATAAAATTCTGTGCATGGATAGATTAAGGATTTTTCAAAGAAAGATCAAAGGGATTTTGCACCAGGAGATGCAGATGCAAGATTGAGTCAAATGATAATGTGCAAAGATATGTAGAAATAACTACAACATTAAATTAATAAACAAAGCTGTATGTAAAGTGTCCCATACCCATTGTTATGCCATCAGCCAAAAACAAATTCACAGTGAACATTTCACTACAAACTAAAACCAGACTGGCCACCTTCACTAGAGTTAATAGTAATGTCTAACTGTTGGAATCACAACTTATTTGCATTATTGTTTCCTAGTAACATTTATTATAATACCAACAGTAGCTTATCATCTATAACTATAAATTGCAACACACTAGCAGGGCTTTGAAGGCGTAACTACATCATGGTATTTATTATTATACAAAAAAACTAATCTCACAACATAGAAATTTTATGGTACTGCCTAGTTCAAGACATTTGGCTGAATGACCATGGTGAACAGTACTCCAGTGTGAGAAGGATTACATTTTTTAAGTTAAAGATTCAGTCTGCCTTTTCTGATGTATTTCTCCCTTCGCTGACTCATCTAGCTGAGTTCTAGGAACTTGGAAGAGGTGGCGATTAATTCCATGTATTTGTTACCTGCAGACCGGATAGAGAACACACTTAGAACTTTAGCCTGACAGTAGAATTGTGGATCTGTGTCTGGATACTCTGGATATACTGCAGCATGAGAGAAGTTAATTCATTTATTTACATTTTATGTTCCTTCATTTTCCTTCCAAATGATTGCTGTATTCAGCTTGCACTCCTACCCATTCTGTTTCTCCTATAGATATTTTCCAGTCATTCCAGGAATATCCTTTTGCCATGTAGGTGATCTAATACTTGGATGGCAGAGCATGAAAGCTAGTTATTTCTAATGTCAATGGTGAAGACACAATGGAAATAGGTAGACAGGCACAGGTATGCACATTCTGAATTCACGGATTGGAATCCTTAGCTAGAAACAGGTAGGCAGGCACAGGTATGCACATTCTGAATTCATGGATTGGAATCCTTAACTGTAGCAGTGATATGTATGCCATGCTTAATAGTGGTTTCCCAGTGTCTTGTCAGCTCTAAATTCTATGAAGCTTCAGCTGCATGAAATATGCTGGAGGAAGACTCATCTCAATGAAACATGCTACATGTTTGTGAGTGAGGAGGGCTTCACCCACCCAACTCTTATATGTACATTTTTATGTATCTCTCAGTCTATCTATCTCTCTGTCTATCTATCTATCTATCTATCTATCTATCTATCTATCTATCTATCTAATCTATTTGTCTGTCTATCTGTCTAAATATCTAGCTGTATTACCTACAAGATTACACAATTATAGAGAAAAAGAAATTTCAGTGCAGAAGTTGAAAATGCATCAGCAGTGATTCCAAAATATGAAAAGATATAAGGGAGTTTAACATCATGGAAATGAACTCAATGAGATGAAATCTTACTTTGTGTTACATTGGTTTGACGGAAGTAGGGAAAATAAGCCTATATTGTCTGTTCTTTTAAGTACATTTAACAGTTATCTTCCATTCTATTCTCTACTTTTCTCCTTAGCCTTTTTCCACCTGTCTCATACCTTCATGAATGCAACTCATTCTGGTAGCCCATATTCCATGGGGCTACATTGTTACAACCCTGTTTCTACTGTGAAGTACTTTCAGATATCAGTGAAGTAGTTAGTCTCTGTAATTTGCTATCTGTGTCCTCTCTTTCTCCTCTGTCCTTTCTTTTCAGATGAATCCTTCTTAGCTCGCTGATATTATCCTGATTCAGTATCTGCTAAGGCTAGGGGCTGACACTACAACAACATCACCTTGGATACCAGTGAAGTACTGCAATATCTGATTTTGACTGACCAGCTTCTGCAAGGGCATTGACTGGATTTGGATTCACCAGCTTCTGTGAGGGAAAAGCCTTAAAGATTTTAAGTAGCAGATGATTTGCTCAGTAGTAAAGCAGTGTTAATCCTCTTAGGTAAATGGTACAACAGTCTGGTATACAACAGGTAAGGCAACCTCCACATCCTTGTTGGAAATCATATAACATTTACTTCCTCTTCTGTTTCAGCTGAGTTGCACTATATTGATTGATTTTTACTATTGCCTCATAATATACAATGGGAATTGTTGACTTTATTTTTAACTTCACTTCATCTGGTTCCAACATTGAAATTATCACTGTTCTGCTGACTGTAGCATTATTAGGTTTATGTAACATTGCACTGTTGCATTGCTCGTCATCACTGGAAATGTCTATGGTAACACTACACTGCATAAGGGACTATTTCCTTCACTTTGCAATATTGCCAGTTTCTGATACTAGATAGATAGAAACAAAATGAACTCATTATCTGCAGTATTGAGTGCACCTTTTGATCTTTGGTGATATTCCACTGATTACTGTACTGTTATTGTACTAAACAGAACTAGAGTGTTGCATTACACTGTCTGACATTCCTTTTATACTTCTGCTGATAGGTCTGCTCTTACTAAAGTGCAACTATTTGCTTTTATTTGGATGTGTATGTGTAGATTAGCTAATGCTCTGCAGTACCTGCACTTGGATCAATTGGGTTAGAATCTCCATTGCTGACTGGTAAAGAACAAATGACCTTGCTATTTCAGGTTGATTGCCCTTGAATTTAATTGTTAATGTTTATGCATTTCTGCTTGTAGTGATTGTTCCACTAGTATGGACATTAAAGCTACTGCACTCAAGTTACTGCACATGAGACTATTGGGTATGACTATCTGATTTAATTTTGCCACTAGTTACTCATTGCTTTATGGTTCCTGCATATTGTAGTAACTTTTACATTTTTTTACACTTGAGAATGGTGCCACTGTTACTTATTGGGTTCAGAGTTTAAAGAAGTCACATCTCATATTATTGTCATTTTGTAGTCCAATCCATTTTACCTTTGTGTCTTATACTAAGAGTAGGTTATTGAAAGCATTTTGTTTTCTCATACCCTTTCAACTGCATTGGCTGTTATAAAATCTCATTTAGTGTCTTCTCTCCCTGTAGTAAGCCTGTTAGTACTAGGTAATCTGATGCATTGTAACAACTTTCTCATGCTTACTGCAAATTCTTTACTGAAGAAAGCCTGCATTTGAGATGCTTCACCAGTACTGACTATTCATATGACCTAATGGTATGCAAGCAAAATAGGAGGGAAGGCTGATAAGATGCTGGGATGAAAAGGAAGAAGCATCAACCATAGAAAAGAGGGAACTGTCACCTGTCATTTATATGAAACTCTACCATTATATCAAAATGTGAGAAGTGTAACTATTTACTGAACTTGGATCCCATGGTCTCACATTCAAACACTTTTTGTAAGAACAATACTCACTCATATACACGTGCCTCACAAAAGACTAAGAAACATTAGCCATAAGTTCACAAAGTAACAAATCCACCTTCACATCACACAATGATAGTCATTACATATACCTTTAGGAGTTACAAGGGTGCGGACATCAAACCTTTAAGGTTCCACACAGGCAACTACTATTTATGGTGATATTTTACTAATAGGTGAGTCTGTTGTCAGGCATACAAACACAAACCCCTTCAGGCCGGAAAAAGTATCAGATGATAATTAACTGTCTTTATAGACCCAGGATCTGGAGTGTGAAAAAGGCTTTTATATCCCACCATTCTTGCAAGTACAATCATTATCTAGCAGGAGCTCTATATTGGGGTGCATGATGATAGACATTCTATGAAGACGGACATGCAGAAGGATTTGATTGATTTTGCTGTACTTGTGTCCAAGGCACAAAGGACACTGATCTTGAGCAGGATTTTGCCATCACACAGAATTATACTGAAATTCAAAGGCAAAATAATTAGCCTTTATAATTGGCTGTGTTTTTAGTGTCATTCTAGCATGATCTAGTATGTGTCGTCTTGGGACAACATCGCTGACAAACCTTTCTACTTTGTCAGGGATGGTCTGTGGTTTGTACCTTTATTACCATGGCTTTCACATTCTCATTAAAGCCTTTGCTGCCCCCCTAGTGCCTCTCGTACCTTTAGACTTACCAGCACTTATAGGGGAGTATCAGCATTTTTCAAGAATATCATCACCTCATAACTTATTCCTTGGGAATCCAAATCTAAACTCTTAGATTTGCAAACTACCATAAACAAGAAAAAATATTTTAATGCCCAAACTGAAATCACCATTAATCCAAACATCTTTCAAAAGGGGACTTCATCTATCCATAAATAAACTGGCTGCCCCTCACCACCAATGGTCAGAGTACCCAACCCTTCTTAACATAATAAATGCTAACTCACTTGTACAAATAGTTAATCATCTTACTAGGGACTTGAATACCCTTGATCTTATCCTAATAAATATTATACCTTTTTATACACCTTCATGTGCATCATCTTACTTGTTAAATCAGAATATAACTCAGTGGCTTTTCCTTTAAAGCTGGTGCTATTTTCCTAAAAATACCTCTATCTTTAGGAACATCTCAAATACAGACCTTCTTCAATTACTTGATTACCTCATTAAATTCTGCTTTACTCATTCTCCAGTGGACCTGATTGCTAAAACTGTTTCCTACGTCTCTGATTTCTAGTCCCACTTAGATAATTTTATTGATAAGGCAGTCTCTATCCACATAAAATATAATGAGAAATTTAAAAAACAAACTTATGTGGTGGGTTATCCATATAAGTATGTTATATAACAATATACAGAAATGACTTAATGCCTCATTCTTCCATCTTGTACAGCATTATTAAAGAAGTTGAAGGAGTATATTTAATCCAAACACCAAAAAGCATAAACTGTGATTACATTTAAAATACTTGTTTGACTACAAAACTAAGAACTAAATCAGAAAGAGACTATGCCTGCTTAGTTATGGCTAAAGCATCTGATATGGTAACATAAAACAGGCTGATGAATCCCATGAAAGAAACCTGTAGTGGGCAATCGCCTGATGCTGTATGTAAAACATTTGCTAGGCAGTAGGTCGGGAAGAATCATAAGAAATAAAATCTATTCATATTTCTCTGCCTTAATAACAGAATCTGCAGAGCATGTTGAAAGAAATTTTTTTTTTACTTATGACACAAAATTGTGTAACATGACTGACATAAGAAAGTGGACAGAGGATGTGAAAATATTTGGAAAGACTGTAGAAATAGTCTAAATCATGCTAACTTAAATTCAATGCAAAATTATGCATCTGGAAAGCAAACACTTTTACAAAGGGTACACAGCTGAAGAAATGGCGAAGGAATAAAACCTAAGGAAATGTTTCAGCAGTACTGGCTATTCATATGATCTAACGGTATGCCATCAAAATATGAGGGAAGACTGGTAAGATGTTGGGATGAATAGTAAGAAGCATCAAACACAGAAAGGAAGGAAGTGTTACCTGTCATTCATATAGAACATTTTATGATCCCATCTGGAGTAATTCTACAGAATTCATCTTCATAATGATGAATAGAATAAAGAGACAGTTCAGGTAATAACAATAAAACTAGTAAAGTTTAAATTAAAAGTTACATAATGAGAGTTTGTAAAAGTTTAAGGAACTTTGGAGAGTCCAAGCGAATATCTTTAAGTATGTGAGACAAGAGGATATAATTGGAAAGACATAAGGGACTAGTAATTTATACAAATGATGGTGCATGATGTGACCAGCATCCTTGAAGAGATGGTAGGATCAAAAACTACATAAAGTTTCAAGAATACATTCAGCATTTAAAAAAGGCATAAGATAATTTTATTAGGAGTGGGAGAAATGAAATAAGCTAATTGGTTAAGTCCAATCTGCAACTTGTCCACTACATACTGAATTAATAGATGGAGGGAAGCAGCCCTTATATGCCAATAAAATATATTTGTTAGTGTTTCTGTGATGGACTGAACTACTATTTATACTATCCTAACAAGAATTAATTTATAAAAGTATACATCAAACAGGGTTGCAGAGACAAGCCTCCTAAAAATTAAGACATATTATAAAGACATGCAGTTTCAAGTAACACTAGCCTTAACAGGATATCACTGAAAAAAAGCTATTTTCAAAAGATTAAGTAATATGAGCTTCACATATTGTCCAAGCATCCAGTCATACACATGCATACACACAATGACTAGAAGAATATTTGGGTCAAGTGCTTGCACTGCTCAAGGAAAGAAATGTTCTCTTCTGCTGTATGCCAGATATCCATTAATTATAAAATAAAATTCAGCTCTAATACTGTCAGACTCTAAAAAGTTGAGAACAATGAGGCCAAAGCAGTGTGGAATTCAGGACACCTGAGACCAAAACAATCTAAATTAATGTTATATCAGAGCACAACAGCACAGTAAAAGAAGCAGCCGGCCTTTGCCCACTGCAGCAGACATTAAGAAATTAGCACAGTACAGGTAAACACTTTTGAAATTAAAATGTTTCAGTTTTATCTGGGGTATGCATTCATCTCACAAAATAAAATGCAGAGATAGAATGATGCTTTACTGTATATGACCAAAAATAATATCCATCTTATGCTACAATACTAACTAATTTGTTTATATAACAAAACTAAGCAAGACTAGAGGGTAAATAATGGAAATACTATGAAACATAACAGCACGCAGTGTGACAATATTGAAGTAAAATAAAGCAAGAGTAGCAAAAAGCAAAAAAAAAACATAGAAAGGAGTGGCACTGTGATATAGTGGTTAGCCTTGTTCCTCACAGTACGTAGTTCTCTGGTTCAGTTCCAAGGACAGATGCCTTCTCTGCAGAATTTACATGCTCTCATTGAATCCCTGTAGACCTTTGCTAAAGTCTGTGATTTTCTCCTACAGCCTCAACAATAGGTACATTAGTTAATCTTCCTAAACTGTATGTAGTATAGTGCTAAGTTTGTGATTAGATGTTCCCCATGTGGAAGCAGTGAGAAGAAGAGGTGATCATGTGTTTCTATGCTGGTATTACTGGAGCTCATCACGATTTTGGCTGTGCCTCAGAATGTATATGTTCATGTTATACAAACAACATGTGTTTGGATTCAACTTGGGGAAGGCTGCGTTAAGGTTTTTATCCTTAATATTACAATCTCTACCCTTACAATACATTTTGAATACTAACACAGGCTAGGATTTTGGAAAAAGACTACATAAATTGTGAGGTAGCTGTTTTCAAGTGCACAGATATGTGTGTACTTTAAAGAGAAGCCTGGAGCTGCACTGTACTAAAGAATGAAGATGTCAGAACAACAGTTCTATGAGTAGTGCAATTCAAATTAAAAACACCTCTGACCATAATGATGTATGAACAGTCACTCCATATAAATTCATACATGCAAGATTTGGCTTGGACACACTGTGTGAAGGCAGAGTGTCACTGCTTGGAGATAATGAGGCCACATTTTCAGTAGACTACAAAAATAGCTCACGATTGTGCATTGTGATCACTCATACCTTGCATAGGCCAAGAGGTGGCACAGTGTGTATTAGCTCAAGCATAAACTCCCTGCATTGTTGGCTACAGTCGGTGTGGGTTACCTGTATATGCATTTAAAAACATGCAGATTCCAAACATGGCCATAAAGTCCTTAGCTAGTACAGTTTCAGGTATATCATAAACAAAGGTCAGCTCTTCACAAACAACCAGGTAGTTTGCAATGCAGATGGTCTAACAAGCAGTATGTATTTTAGCTACTCTGAAAGTTTATATGATGCACACCTTTGGTGGTAAGCCAACCATGTCAAGATTTCTATGACAGAAGAAATATATATATGTGAGTAGAGGAAAGTGCAAAATATACAGTGTAAACACAATGCAGACCTTCTTCAGTTACTTGATGACCTACATAAATTTTATTGTGATCCTCCTCTGATGGATCCCTTTGCTAAAGCTGCTGCCTATGACTCTGACCCCTACTGTCTCTCAAATAGTTATATTGAAGAGGCAGTCCCTATCTGCACCACGTATAATGAGAAATGTTAACTTTTATGCTGGAATACCCATATAAATAAATTATACAATAAGAGAAATAAATTACATAATGTTTATCAGAGGTTGTGAAGATAGGTGAAGGCTGATAGCCAGATAGAATTTTGTAGATAATTCTGTCATTGGTAAATATTAATATAAGCCACAGGCTTGTTCTCTTAAATGGGAAAAAATGGTGACAACAGTGCACCCTGCTGTAACAAAACTAACAAGTCAATTCTTTGATGTCAAAACTTGGAGCTGAGATGTCTAGATAAAGGCAGTCTGCCTATTGTTTTGAGGCCACAGTTAATGGCTAGAATTTGCATGTATAATTTCTTTTATTGTTCTGGCTTCCTGACCAGCTGCAAGATCAAGGGCTATTAACCTCTGAGAGACTGGTGAGCCTAGGAACCAGAAAGAAATGATGTAATCTGAAATGAATCAGTGGTACTGTGTTATCAATTTAAGGACAGAAAGAATGAGAACATTAGAGCATTTGTCTTGAGAACATCTAACTCACCACTCTGCCTATGTTTGTATGGAAGTAGGATCTTAGACTTTAGTGTTTCTCTTAGAAATAGCTAGGAAATAGGAAGATTAGTCTAAGTGTTTTTCTGTGTTGATGTCAGAACTATTCTACTGTATTATTTTAAGCATTTTCCTGTGATCTCTGAACTCATGACTAGCGCTATGTAGTAAGAAGTATTGTCTTGTGTTTTTATTACTTATTATTAAATATTTTAAACCTTTCAACTGTGGCTGTTTTGTGTAGAGATAATTTAAGCTCTAGACTAGAGTGCATTGCATGTAAATAATGATACTGGCCAAGGCACCCCAATAGGCCTTGACTGTTCAGTTGCACTTACCATTTGATAATAATATTGCACAGTAATAACTGGACACCCTTTCATAAGGGCCTTTGAGTAGCTGATAAATATTAGCTGGGTGGTGGCAGTGATTTCTACTGTATAGTCTGGGTAAAAGGGGGCACAGCTGGAGAATCTGTGCCAGCCATCCCCAGGAGTGTCTGTGTGGTTGTATATAACTCTTATCTCAAAGTGTGCATATATCAGCTACTTGGGCAGGGACATGAAGCACTGGTTGGACAGAGAGGGTGCTGGAGGTTTTAGCGTGCCCACTAGGCTGAGATCTGGACCCTACAGCTGTGCCAGTGGGGAGTCTGATTGGGGACCTGGAGAAAAAGGGAGAAACCAGTCCCAGACCCACTGTAATCTTTGTGTGCTCTTAAGGGAAATTGTACTTTACTGTGCATGTATTTATTATCTTTTCCCTATATGGACACCCCTCACTGGTGTTAGTGGTGAGGATTGAGGCTCCTTGATTGCTGGGCCAGTGCACAGGCATCACAGATGTGTCATTCTACCTACCATGAGAGCTCACATAAGCAAACTAGTAAAGAGTTTAAAGGAACCATTAAGAAGCTCAAAGTTGATTATGAACTTAAAATAGCTACTAAAACCAAAAATAAATGTAAATCTTTATTTATCTATGCCAGGAAGTTAATAAGTAACCTGCAACAATGTTTGCAGCTAGTTCACTATAATAGAACACAATCACTATAATAGAACACAATCTGACCCAATGGCTATTATCCTAGCTAAAAAATTTAGTGCAAATATTTCACAAGCCAAACTTATAGTTATTGCAAAGATTCCACAATCCCAGCCATCACCTTTAACTTTTATGGAACAAGTTCATTAGTCCTCTCGTAACCTAAGAACACCTGATCTATAGGCCCTGATAACATTCCAGGGTGCCTGATTGTCATTGGCAAATATGTCCTGTATGAAATCCTCCATAACCTCTTTAATAAGTCCGCTTCACTGATTTTATTCCTGAAGCCCAGAAAACAGCCACTGTAATGACATTACACAAGAGTTGTCCAACCACAGTCTCTAATTGGATTAGGGGTTAATGGTTTTAGTTCTGATGAAGTTCCTTTGGTAATGTGGAACAAAAGCACTAAACTACAATAAAGTTTTTTTGTTTTGTGGGATCAGTGGCTCGTACTTCTGTTTCTGTAGTTATTCTGTGCCATCTGGCTATACCCCCTCTGATTCTATCTTTGACCTTCTCATTCAGACTTACCTTCTCCTTAACAAACCCTACCAGTTACTCAAAGCTGTTAACCTGTTCCAGCACCCTCTGTTCTATCTCTAGTCTCAGCTTCTTCTGATTTCCCCCATTTGCTGCCATCACAACTGTCTTATGTATACTTGGTTTCATCCCTTGTGCCTTCAGTTTTGCATTCCATCCTACTGTCTGTTGTAAAGGTTCTTTTCTTTTTTTTTTTTGCATTTGTTAACCGGGAAAGTTAGACTTGGAATGAAGCCAATTTTCAGCAGATGCCTGGGGAGAAACACTCTAGATGCATGTCTTTGTGATGTGGGAGGAAACCGGAGCACCAGGAGGAAACCCACACGAATGTAGGGAGGACATGCAGACTCCACACAGAAGGCACCCCAGCCGTGAATCGAACTGGAAAACCTCTTGCTGTGAGGCAACAATACTACCACTGCACCACTGCGCTGTCCCTTGTTCAGAATCTGCCTGTAATGCCACATCATTTTCATACAGCAACTTTGTTGATCTGTCCTCACCAACCTGCTTGCTAATGTAGTCCATCACTAGTATGAACAGCAGGGGGCTCAGAGCTGAAACCCTGATGCACACCCACTCCCATTGGGAACCCCTTTGTTCGACTGAACACTGTTTGCACTTGACTCATTGGGTCCTTGTACATAGCTTGCACTAATTCTACCAATGTTTCTGATACTTTGAACCACTACAGGACTACCCAAATCAACTTTCTTGGGACCTTGTCATATGTTTTCTCCAAGTTTGGGAATACCCAGCTGGATTCTTTCCTCATTTTTAGATTCATCTCAACTATCTGTCTCACTACAAATGTTGGGCTGTTGTACTGCATCCTGATCTGAATCTGAATTGCTCATCTCCCATCTCACTTTCTACTGCTTTGTATATTCATTTATTAACCACCCTCTCTACACCTTTCATGCAGTGTGACAGGGCTTTGATACCTCTGTATTGCCCACACTTGTGGATAACTACTTTGTATTTGTACATTGTCACTAGTATGCTTATTCTCCAGTCACCTGGTATGTGCCTTTCTCTATATACTACTATGAGTACCTTCAAGAGCCATTTCTCTTTTATCTTACCTAGCATCTTGATCATATTTGCTGTTACCTCGTCTGAACCTAATGCTTTCACTGATTTTATTTTCCTTAGTACTGTTCTTACTTCCTCTAGGGTGGGCTCCTCCTCTTATTTCATTGTAAGCTGTGTCTGGAGCAGTACAGTTTTTGTGGGGCTTTTTTCATTCAGAGGTTGCTGGAAGTACTCCTTCCATCTGTCTTTGATGTCCTGTGGATTTGTGAGCAGGTTGTTGATGGCATCCCTTACAAAGGGTGTCTGACTGTCTTTATTATTCTGTCTTTGCCTTGGAACCTGATAGAGATTCTTTATGGCCTCTACTGGGTCACTTATCAGAAGGTGGTAAAGCATCTCTGATGCCTTATTCTTTGCTATTGCAGCTCCTGTCTTAGTATCTTTTTAGCCAAACAGTATTTCTTCTTTGTGTTGTCCCTCTTTTCTATTCCTCATTTTTTCTACCCTCCTTCTTTCTTTTGATGACTTCCTGGACTTCTGCAATCCACCGCCATCTTTCCTTATGTACCTTATTTACATATCTGGCTCAACCACATATCTGTTGTGTAGTACTCACACAAACTGTTTTGAGGTGCTGTCATTCTTCTTCAACTCCACCAATTTCCTCTTCTTCCTGAGATGCTAGAGCTGTGAGTAATCCCTTGAATTCCTGTGTTTTCCTTCCAGTCAACTTCCAGGTCTTCAGCCTGGTTTCTGTTGACCTTAGTGCCTTCTCTGACCACTGTTTGCAGCTCACTGTGGCAATTAGTGGTTTATGCAGTTGGCCAACTATTTCACTGGGGATGACATTGCAATCACTGATTCTATCCTAGACCTCATTCCTTGCTAGGAGGAAGTCTACCTGAGTTGGCCAATCTTGTATGTGATTATGTGGCGGTTTCTCTTGCTGCACCATATGTTGACCACCATCAAGCCATTTGCCAGCTAGAAGTCTAGAATAGCTTCTCCTTCTTTATTCTTCTTCTCCCAGCCATGTAGACTCAGGCAGTCTTCATATACTATCCTGTCTGTCCCAATGTGTAGGTTCCTAGGTTCATAAGTGTGTACTAGGCTAATGGCCTTGGAGCCTTTACAAGCCTAGCCCCAAAAAATTACCCAGGCACTGTGCCACCTGATGTTAGTTCACAGTGTTCCTATGAATTCAGCTCACAGATTATTAGCACCGATTCCTATTGTCTTGCTTTATCTAGATGATCCTGCAACTGCTGTTTGAATGGGCTATTTTCCTCATTATCACAATGCTGCAGTGAGGTGTAAGATAGGCTGAGATTATGAATAGTGCCCTAGCCTTACACTGGAGTCTGATTGCAATGAGTCTGTCACTGATTATGATGCCATCTCTCACTGTCATCTGAAGACTCTCTCTCACCACAATTCTCATGACATTTCTAGTCTGCCCTCCTCCTGAATAGTAAATTTTGGATCCCAAGCCAAGTGGCTTTTCTGCACTGCCCTTCTATCTTGTCTCCTGGGTACATAGGATGCCCAGCCTCCTCCTTACCATCGTGTCATCCACTTCCAAGCTGCAACCTGTCAGTGAACCTTCACTGAGTGTAGCAATTCATAGTTCATGCTTGGGAGGTTGAGTGGTTTTATGTCCAGCTTTCACTCAACAAAGCTATCCCAGGTAGCCCCAGGCTGGGCAACTGGACACTGGCCAGTCTGTAGCTTAAACTTATTCACCCAGGGCTGCTGGGTTTTATAGTGGGCACACATTGGCCAATAGGTGTGCATACATTCCTTCCACCTTTAGTATGGGTTCCTGGTGTAGGTCAGAGTAGGCCAGGTCCTCAATATATTTATCACTGACAAATACCCATGCCCATTTTTAGTGACACAAGTCAACATGACCAGCTCACCTAGAGCCAATTGTTATACTGCTGAGTGCCTGGTCCTGACACAGCACATAGTCTGTGATCTGCATTCTCCTATCTTGAAGATACTGCACACCATGGCTGATGCCCAAAGTGGGTGGTTTGTACAACTCTTGTACTATAGATGCCATCTACAGTATGTGCTGCTGCCTGCAACTTCATTCTAGGGTGGGTTTGAGTTAGAAACACTCAGCATATTCTGGGAGATGGAAGGAACCCCACAGAGATACCAGGAGTGCATGCAATCTCCACAATGGCTTTGGGTGCTGGTCATGATTGAACCTTATACCTTATACATGGGAGGTGAAGACCTTAACCATTATGCCAACTGTTGACAAATAATGATATATGTATACAATACAAACATGTGAGCACAGATAACAATGCAGGAAAGATCACAGGAATGTGAAACCAGCATCATGTAACAACATGTAGAAAATGACTCTTATGTGTAATAAAAATACTTTCCTCAAGTAGTAACATGTACAAAAATATTCAGTAAACTACAAACTAAAACTTGAAAGGTATGTGCATATGCAATGCCTTTATAAATAGTAGGTGATACATTTATTGTTTGTATATACAGTGCACCTAAGGAATACGGAGCAAAAAAGAAGACATGCACAGAAGTATATGCATGGCCACCTAAACTCCCAAAAAACAGTTAAATGTGTTGTATGTACGATGTTATTCATACACATACTGCATTGCGTAAATATATTCTATAATATGCATAGTCTCCACATCAGAAACACAATGCTACAAATGATAAGTATAATGCACATTTCAATGCTATTATAGAAAACAGAGGTATACAGCTTAAGAGGATATATGCATGCAACATGTGTTTTGAATTCCAAGTCATCTTCCAACATGTAAATACAGAAGTTTCATATGTCATTCATGCAAGAGTTCATTGAAGTCCAGTAAATCAGGACATAACCTAAGCAGAGAGGATTAAGGCTACCCACTGCTAACATACTTCATCTTGGGTTTCCTCCTTTTTCTCCATTTCCCTACGCTGCTCCCTGTTTGCCTTTGTAAAGAGGCACTTGCTGCCAGTGGGTTACTTGGTAAAAAAAGAAATGACCATGATCTCCTGTTGGTATAATTCTGGTCAGATATGCATCATCTGGTGTTCCTAAGGCAGACTATGATACAGAGAACCTATAGTAGCAGGAACCAGCAATCGTTTAGTAGCAGAAGACTGACTGAAGTCCCTGTGTGCCCCATGAGAACATCATAAGTGTTAGTAACATCTTCTGATAGCAGACATTTGCACCTTTCATGCTGAGAGATACCTGTATGCAGGGGTTCATAGAACCTGTGCCAGCTGGCAACAGCTGACATCTGACAATTGTGTTGTAAAAAACATTATTTGCCAAGAACACATGACTTATCATCACTGAATGTGAGCAGAGTGTCACAGACCAGCTTTCATGCATGTCATAACACTGCAACAGCATGGAGTACATACAGCTGATTGCGCACCATAAACATTTCTTGTAACTTACCAGTGCAGCTTGTTAGTTAGGACAGACACAGGGGTATGCCAAATTCAGGACTGTTTAATAGAACCACAATGACAGAGAATTCCTGGCTGTGTATGAACTACTTTTTCTGATTTATTGCACTAATAACATGGACAATCAGCACAACTTTCCTTCTCAAGTCCCTAAGTCACTGCATATATAATATCATCCTCAAGATGCAGCACAGTTGTACTCATGTCATATTATAGCAGTGACCTCCACAAAGTCCAAAAGCACCTGCTCTGCTGTCACAATGTCATAAATCATGTCTGCAGCCATCAATCACCGTAAATAATGCACTCCATGTAATGGGTAACAGAGGTTGTGCAAATATAGGGTTAACCTTAAAATCTGCAATGGAATTGTCACTAGGAATATGTACGGACATCTAAAACATGAATGCCTACAGTAATATCATCAATATATGGTGGAGAAAAACCTCTACAGCTGCTACCAATCAGTCTATCCAAGCATGTCTGTCAGTACAGCGGAATATGTAAGTGGGTACAAAATTAAATTCCTGAGACAGATTAGGTACCAATGCTATATGAATCTGCACACTATGGCTACTGATTTTCAGACTTCATGAATCTAGAACCTATGAGCTTCCATGCATACTAGTAGCTATTGTTTGGTTCCCTGTCTCATCAGCAAACCCTACAAAAATACTTTGCAATAAAAATAAAAAATAATGAGCGACAGACAAATCCAATACCATAAAACAATTTGAAGCAAATAATAACTGGAATAGAAATTGTATAAGATGTGCACAAACTCAGAATAAACCAGCAACATAAAATGTGCAATGGATTCAAGGACTATGTGCCCTGTACATCTCCATGTGTGGCACTGCCCCACAAATCTGCCCAGTAAACACACAGTGTTTGACTTTGCTCTACTTGAGGGTATAGGAAGCTCTAAACACTGCAGAATTAGACATTTTGCTCAAATAAGCTCACCATTCTAACTTTGCACTAAACCTGGCATTCACTAACAACACCTACCCACTGGGGACATTGTGAAAATAGTCTCTGATAATCATGGTCAATCTTAGATGAAATGCAGCCTAACATAAAGGACTCTAGGCTATTCCCCTGCTGTCCATCTTCTTCCTCCCAAATGCACTCCCAGTGCTCTCTTGAGTCCTCCACCCTGACTGCCCTGCATCATTCAGCAATGTTTTTTCTTTTTATTAATTTCATTCATGTTATGTAAAAACAACTGCTTAATAGAGCTGTTCCATTAAGAAAGGAAGGGACCTTGCTGTATTAATTAGATTAGGTTCACATAGGTTTTTTGGTTAATGAAGTGAATCAGTGGTAAATAAAAAGGACATCTGAAGTCAGCCAGATTGGAGTAATTGGTTCTCCAGGAGTAGGAGTTTGTGGCAGGAGCAGCAGTTCTGGGTGAAGCATTGCAGAGTAAAGAGACAGACCAGGAGGACGATACCAAAAGATCCTGAACATTTTCCTACTCTAGTAAAACTGGAAGAACGAGTGTTGTTAGGGATTTAAGAGAAACTGGCAAGAGATGCTGAGTTCCTGCTGTAAAGTCTATATTTAAATAAATAGGTACTTTAAGTAGATATTATTCTGTTGTGATTATTTGGGAAGAACCTGCATTGTTTTTCTGCTTGTATTCAATAAAACTACATTATCTTATAAACTAATGATCCCGTCTACATTTTTATATTTCACATTGAGTACAGTGGGCATATTTTGTTATATTTATTACAGCAAAAGTCCCAAGTTTATACCTTTCACTGCTTGAAAAAAGGCCCTTGATTTGAACATATTTTACCCAAATTGAGACACCGCATTCTTGTGGTGCATGTTGTGAACAAAACAGTTGGAAGAAATCTACCTTACTTAAAGGGAAAACAGTCATGTGTGTGTGTGTGTGTGTGTGTGTGTGTGTGTGTGTGTGTGTGTGTGTGTGTGTGTGTGTGTGGAGTGCACCTGTATTTATCCTTATGCCAAGATGATGACCATAGAAAACAACTGCAGATCCTTGCAGAATACAGCCAATGGGATGCTGGCAGCTTTCAAATCCATGGCAATGCAAAAGACAGTTCCACAACTGAAACATCTAACCATGAAAAAAAGATCCATTTGCATACCTGAAAGCCTTTGAGTGGTATGTATACCAGGAGGGATGGGTCTCTAGTGACCACACTAGAATCTTTTCAGCCCAGCTAATCACAGAACCTTTACAAACATTCCTGGGCACAGATGGGACATAACATTTTTCTCATAACAAAATCATAGGATCTCAGTTATGTGATTCCAAACATTGTTTGATACTGAGGGCCAATGTAGTAAAATAGCAGAGATATTACTATTGATAAGTAAAGTAGTCTGTCTGCTTCTTCTTGAATGTGTTATTTTAAGTGGACCCTAAAGACTGGTTGAAAAATTGTTATAGAATGAAATTGTAGCTAAAACAGAACACTCTAGGCCTACGGCAAAGCAAGTGTCAAATTCTGGTAACAAACAAAATGCATCAAATACAGACATACTTTGTTTTAAATGGGGGAAAAGAGGCTGCATAGCTATATTTTGTACTACTTATGGTAACACTACCATACAAGGGAAAACTGTCACCACTGAAAATCATGCAACTAACACCTATAGAATGGAACACATTGTCTTTATAAATAATTGAGTCGGGCTTTTGCTACTGAAATATTAAGTAAGTACAACATTTTAACTGATGGTAGGAAGATGCAAGAACTAGACTGGGATGGTATCATCATGTCTATGTGTATAAAGAGAAGACTTTACAAAAAAGCAATTGAAGCAGCCTGTACAGTATCCAATTACTCAAGCAGAAATACAAACTGTGCTTGGAAAGGTTGGTGAATCTTTTGCTGTAATTCCCAATTTAACATGATATGTTAATAGAAAAAGAGCCCATTTTAAAGATTTGAGGAGGTAATGAAAAGTGGGCAATCCTTTTGAGAGACCACCTTGATATTTTGGGGAGTTGGACTAACAAATGAATAAGCTTACAAATACATCTCTATCAGAGTCAGAAGAAAATCTGGGGAAAATACCAATTCCAAAGGGCTGCGGCTGACTAAGTTTGTAGATGACTGCAAGCTAGGAGTAGTCATTGAATCCACAAATGACTTAGCCATCCTGCAGGAAGGCTTTTCCCAAATAAATAGCTGGTGCCAAAATCATGGACTGAAACTAAATGCCAAAAAATGCATTATTGTATCATTTGGGAAGTCATCTACCCCAGGGAACTACCACTTTGACAGTACACTGTTAAGAAGTGACACAGTCATTCAGGATTTGGGAACTTATGTGGACAGTGGCCTAACTTTCAATCAACATGTGCCCATTGTTGTAAGAAAGCCCTTGTATAATGCACAGCTTATAAACAAAGGGATTGTGTCTAGATCTAGGGATGTTATTGTCCTCCTTTACTCAGTCCTCATTAGGTTAACCATTGAATATAATGCCCCTATGACACATATCTGTCCAGACACATGCAATAACTGGAATGTCCACAGAGATACATTACTAAAAGTATACAAGACCTAAACAACATATCCTACATGGACTGACTTAATGCTCTGTCACTATATTCAGTATCCTACTGACTATTATTTATTATTTTATTTTATTGACATTTGTTAACCAGGTTGGTCCAGCTGGGCTTGTGGCCCATTTTCAGTGGAGACCCGAGGAGAAAAGCTCCATACACAAACAAATTCAAAAGTTCAAACTTTAGAATCAAAACGTGAAACAGAACTTTGTTATACAATAAAGTTAAAAAATAGAATAGAAATGTATGCACATGTTTTTTTACAAAGAAACAATATATTTACATACCGCAGATAATTTGAGGGGACACATGCAAGTTATAACTTGCATGTGTCCCCTCAAATTATTTGTGGTATGATCCCAATTATTCATATTAGGGAATTGGTAAGGCTGATCCCTAACCAAATGGGATAGGTTAATTCAAACACATAAAGAGAAATTGGGTAGGCTTAAGTGTCCCTCAAGGGCAGCTATGAACCTATAAAGTCAACAGATACATTCATAACAATATGACTCCAACAAAAATCCAGGAATGCTTTTCAAAAGTTATAAATGTGCAAAAAATTTACTATTAATAAAGAGATAAGAAGAACCCATACCATTTAAAGATTTAAGAGATATGTCAGCATATGCCTTTGGTGGATCAGCCTGCAGGATTAGAGACAGTAGAAGGAAGGAAGGGAGTTACAGAGTAAAACAGTATAACATAAAAGTGTTATAAAGCAGGGAGTATAAATGTCTTTGCAGCCTAAAAGTGTTGCAGAACAAGGACTAAAAATGACTAGCAAAACTAAACTGAATAAATCATTCCCCAAAAAGATGTATTCCAATGGAGTGGGATTAGGATATGTGGAAAATGCATAACCCGGACATAATTCTAAACTGATTGTCTAGCTAAATCAGGAATCCTCTGAAAAGGAGAATTCCAGTAATAATGAGAGCTGAGGAAGTCAACTTATTAGTATGAAAGACCTGTGTGGTTAAAGATAGAGCAAGACAGAAAACGTAGATAAGGTAAGGCTCCAGGCAACAGGTGCTTGTACGTAAGGAAAAAATAAAAGTGAAGATACATAGCTATATCTGCTACAAAGGGAGACCAACCTAGAAAACAAAAGCAGAAAAAACAATTGAAAATGTTTTGTTCACTCACACTGAGAAGAAGGAGAGGAGCATAGAGAAAACAAATGACAGTATGGTTTCCACTTACACGAGACAGGATAACCTTAAACAGATCCCTAATAATTGTTTTGTTGAGTCAATATACAAAAATCTTAGATAAAGAGGGAGTCTATGCATTCGGTTCTTAAAGCAAAGAAACTAGCAACATAATAAAGTAGAAGTTGGAACTGTTACTGATGACCAATGGTATGAATTGCCTTTCTTAGGAAAACAACTAGACATGGATAATCAAGTTCCTGTATTGCTGGTAGAGGAGGCAGTGCCTTATATGAACTTACTTCAAGACAGGATGGCCCTGATGAAATATTAGAATCAGTTAATCTCCAGGTAAGCTAGGTAAACATTTAGAAAAGTATAACTGGGAAATCACACATTGAGCAGAAGGGAAGAAAAAGCTAGAGTTAAAGGAACAGAAGTTGAACAAACTTTTTCTGCTTTTTACCTTTAATGTGAATTGCAAAATGAATTATTGTACAGAGCAAGGACAGAGAAAGTAACTAGTACATCATCTATAAGTGACAAAACATTTCAGAAACCTAGTGATGATGTTTAACTTATACTGGCGTACTGATATACTGAGAAGACACTTAGTTATGGATAAAGCTAAAGCATGAATTCTAGCAAGCTTTGACTAACTACTAATAATGAATGAGGTTGAGATTTTCTATGCTGGATGTCCTGACTACCTGAAGACAGCCACACACCCAGTCTTTAAATCCATAACAATATATTCACATGGCATCTCTGTGACAGACATTGGAAGCAAAATATGCATATATACATAAGTACGTACATACATACATACATACATACATACATACATAAATAAATGCACAAACAAACAAACAAAAGTTGCACCTTTATCATGCCTATCTCTTGGATGCATTAGCAATTAATAAGTACTCTGAGGCTATTTCCCTAGGTAAGGTTAATGACAGACCCATATCTAAGGAGTTAATGCTATTATTTTTGAGAGGAGGGGTCCCTATCCAAATACTCAGTGACTAGTGGATTCCCTTTATATCCAAAATAATGCAATAGCTGTCCTAATACTTTCAAATCAAACAATTTAAAAAGGTAACCATTTTAATTGGTGAGGCTTGCAATGCTGTGTCCTGGAATGTGGAGACTGAATGACCAAACATCTGGACTTATATATACTATCCGAAATTACCAATTCCCAGACTTTTCCCTTTTCTTTGGATTATTATGATATCAGAGTTGTTATTTATAAGTTCAAGAAGTGTTGAGGACTTGTTCTCCACACTTTGGGGTACAGAGGGTTTGCACCTGCAAAAACAAAAAAGTTTAAAGGAGAAATGTGATGTTAGATACTCACTTTTCTTAATTTTTGGACTTTTTTCTGCTGTTTTGGGACTTGGCATTGCAAGTCCTGACATTTCAAAAGGGAGACAAAATCCTCACTACACCATTCCCAGTCAGCTGTGTTAGGTGAACATTTTAACTCAACATTAAAATCTATGCTGAGGAAAGCTGTCGAAGTAAATGGCAAATACCAGTTACTACTATGCCGACTGTCTGCCATTAGATACGTACCATAAGCCTCAAAAGAGTACAATCCAAGAAAAAACACAGACCACTGAGTAAGAGTTAGGAGTACAACAGGCAACAAACAAACTTTAAAATAAGAACTCCAAAACTGCTACGACCTTCAGATGAAGGTTCATAGGTTCATAGGTAGGTATTAGGCTATCGGCCCTAGGGCCTATACAAGCCCAGCCAAAAAGGTACCCTGGCTTTTGCCACCCAAGAAAATTATTTACCTGTGCCCCTGTCGAGCAGAGCCACAGAAGTGATTCCCGGGGTGTATTTCCTATTTTCCATCCAATCATCAAGATTTTTCTTGAAGAGTGCTAATGAGGAGCTTTGTTTGATATAAATAGGTAGTTTATTCCAGAGTATGGGAAGTCTATGTGACAGGAATCTATCCCTCCAGCATGTTCTGTTTATTGTGGTGCCAAGATTTAGGTCCCTAGAGCATGTAGCTCAGAGGGATTGGGATTTCTTTAAGTGGAGCATGCCCAACAGCTCTGGGTTTGACATAGCTTTGTATGTTAGGCAGAGATCACCTCTGAGTAAGAGATATGTGTAGGAGTAAAGTTGAAGTTTTTTGAGTTGGTCTGTGTAGGACATTTGTTTGAGGCTGGTAATCCTCCTACAGAAGACTGCTTTATTAAAAAAAAATAACAAATGGTGAGCGCTTTCCCAGTTAATAATACTGCTTCATCAGACCAGTTTAAACACAAAAGAGTAACACTTTTAAAATACAAGAAAACCAATCCAAAATAAGAAAAAAATCAATCCCCTACTAATGTTTCAGTGGGCGTTATTTCAGAACAGGTTTGAGAGACACTCTTTCTCTGCCTGATGTTCTTATTTATATACTCTAATACAAAAAATTTAAAAGCATGTCCTGTACCCTGATCACGTACATGCCTAGCCAAAGCACTAGTTTCCTTTCTTTTCAATATATCACTACGATGTCCAAGTTCCTGAATTTGAAGGGTACAATTAGTATTGCCAGTATAGAACTCTTCACACATCATGTACCCAGCATAATACACTATATTTTTAATTTTACAATTGACAAAAAAATCCAAGACTATTTCAGTCCCAGTACATTTATGAATGTAAGAAATGCATGTAAAAATATAGTTACATGCAGAACAGGAATTACATCTGAATGTACCTTTCTGATTGGAGCACATGTAATGAGATTTGTCAATCACAGACATTTTGTTTTTATATTATTTGATCAGTTGATGTTAGACACTTAACTCTTTCTCACTTAGAACAAGCATGGGTGATTGGGGTACAGATATTATTGTAAGTCTAGGTACTGACAATATCCAGAATTACAGCCTTTGCTTCGTGTGAAGTCATGGGCTGTTGTACTAGATTGTTGGATAAATACTCTACTATTTATGAGAATTGTTATATATGCCAGCACTAGAGTGAACGACTGCATTCATACTTTCTTGGTTATTCCCACCTACTTGCACATGAAGATGCTGATAATAATTATTATAAGAGATTTTGAAAGTAATCTTCGTCAACAGTGCCAGAGGGACACCCCTGATGTTCTAGTATGTAGAGCTATTTTCCATAACTTTGTTCTAACTTTAGGGAAAGATGTAAGATACACTTACAGAATGAGGGTTCACACTACAGAAATATATTAGATACTTCATAGTACATGTCTAATAGAAATGGAAGAGGGTTAGCATCATGTGGAGTTTTCTTGTCCCAATGCTGTGTGGATGAAATTTTGTAAAAATGGTGATGCCATCTGAGATGGAAAATAGACAAAAACATGAATGCATTGCTGTAGTTCTATGGCTGTCATGGTGACAAAAAAAAACAATGGCTTTTGTCTAACCATGTCTATGAGGCTATTTTTACAATTCTTGTACAAATAGGAAGCTGGCATGTAAACATAAATATAAAACTTTTTACCTGACAATGTAAAGGGAATGGTTACATTGTAAAAAAAGAAGTTTACAAGGATCTTTAAAGAGCACTATGCTGGGACAATATGAGATGATGACATGCATTGTCATGCTATACATAAATTACTGATGCGTTATAAAAGTAAAAGCAGTCTGTTTATGGTGGACATGAGGTAGTCAATCTCTATTAAGCTATGAAGTTCACATGGGGTGCTTGTATAATGAAGATGGTTGCGACTGAAAGGGAGTTCAGGTTATCACTAATCACAGTATTTTGCATGTGGTTCCTAATTATTTTAGCAGCCAATTACAGCAGGAACAGTGATAATATGTCTAGATCATGGCATGCTTCTAGCCTTGAGGAAGCATGGAAAATTAACTATCATAATTTGTAAAGTTAGTGTTGGTGTAGTTCTAGGAGAACACAGCATGGGTTACACATTTTATAAGGGCTTGAGAGATCATGAGAAAGTTTTTTTTTTTTTTTTTTTTTTTTTATGAGTCTTGAATAAATGGCTTGGGTATAGTTTAACCTCTGTGTATGTATGCAGAGGCCTAATAAAACCTATATAAAATGGAAAGAGGATACAGCTAAACTGGAAAATTGGAGCCCATTGTTTATGTGCAGTGTTAACTAAAAGATCTTGATGAGTATCTTATACAGAAGTACAAACATGATTGGGAAATTAGAAGGTGATGTAATATATGGTATACTCAATCACAATATAAAGGAAATGCTTTTCCTAGTTAAAGATGTACTGCACAGAATACATGATGATGAACATGCAGCAAGTAACTGGTTCACAATGCCACAAAGGTTTTTGATACTTTACAACATAAGAGTACTTGGGACATCTTGAAGGACTATGGCTGTCCTATTAAAATTAGTTGACTTTTAAGGGGCATTTACACAGAATCTTGGATGCATCTGCTAGTTAACAGATGGATAGGAGAACAGATTAAGATGGTGGTTGGAGTTAAGAAAGGTTGCCCTTTGAGCTCTTTATTACTTGATTTAACAGAGAATAAGGCCTTTGTTTGTTTATTTATTTATTAATTAACATTGGTTTACCAGGATTGTCCGACTGGACACTAGGTTTCCTTTTTCAGCGTAGTCCTGGGGAGAAAACTCCACAAGGTTACATAACATGTTATTTAGAAGAAAAAAACTATTACAAGATATGTAGGTGAGCCTAAGTACATTATATATACAATCAACTTCATAGAAGAGGTGAAAAAAAGAAGAAAAGTATGATAGGTAATTACATTGAGTTAAATCTGCATAGGCGAGAGTATAAAGCTGTGAAAACCCTGCTCAATAGGGCTGGCTATGGATAGTAATAGTGAAGTAGAGGTGGGTTCAGGGACGGTCATCGCAGTTACATAAATAGTTTTCATAGAGTTGTGATTTGAGGAGTTTTTTGAATGTGGTAGAGTGGTTTTGATTTCTGAGGTGTGGGGGTAGTGTGTTCCATATTTTTGCAACTTCATAAGGGAATAGAGATTCCCCTGAGCTATTTTTACATGGAATGACTTCTACTAGGGCTTTGTTACTAGATCAGAGTTCCCTTTTATTACTATGGAAGTTTAACAGGCCTGTTAGGGCAGGGGGTTTGTCAGCATGGTACAGTATTTGATGGGCTAAACTGAGTTGGTGGTAGTAAAGTAGGTTAGGGAGTTCTAACCAGCGTAGTTTATGTAGGGATTGGCAGTGGTGAGAGCATGATTTAGCACTAGTTGCAAACCTAGTTATATTGCTGTAACACGTAGAGAGTTTGTTAAGGTCAGTTTTATTTAGATTTGTTAATACTGGGGATGCATAGAGTAGGGTTGATAGGAGATGAGTTCTGGCTATGGCAGTTCTGGAATCATGGGTTAGGAATTTGTTGCTACAATAAAGGCAGCCTAGTTTTTAGTGGACTTTGGAGATGGTTAGGGATATGTGTTTATTGAATTTAAGTTGGTGGTCAATTGTAAGTCCTAGAAGTTTGGCCTTGGAAACAGGAGTTATGAGGGTCTTATTGGCTGAAAGAATGGAGAAGGTGGGATCAAAGGTCTTTGTTGGGTTGAATAGTATTTACATGTTTCCTACCGTTGTTGAGTGTTGCTTAATGGGTATGTGTTTTTTCTTTAATATGGGGTTCCTACTTTAATCTAATTAAAAGGATTGTACTATATAACTGAGTCACAAGAGGATTAGGGTGATTAACTTATTTTTTTTTGTATTTCTTACATCTTTAATGAGTTCTCATGAAGCTTAAATCTGAGATTCACAGCCTCGTATATCTATCTATCTATCTAGTTATCTACCTATCTAACTTTCTATCTGTCTATCTATTTGTATACATTTGTATTTGTAATTTCAATAAAAAGTGGATTATGCACATTAATGCCGGATCTTTTTGATGATTGTATATGTGTGTATGTATGTATGTATATATATATATATATATATATATATATATATATATATATATATATATATATATATATATATATATATATATATATATATATATATATATATATATATATATATATATATATATATATATATATATATATATATATATATATATATATATATATATATATATATATATATATATATATATACATATATATATATATATATATATATATATATGTGTGTGTGTCTGTGTGTGTGTGTATCAATATATGGATATACACACACTCAATAAGATACCATTAAATTGGATGAATTGCAGTTTAGTCAACAGCTTTTCTCTCAACTTAATTTATTTGATAGTAAACAATTTATTTGATAGTAAACTTGATCCACGTTTATTTGAGATTGCACTAATAACAGGGATGGGAAATATGCCCTTTCTCTGTTATTCTGAAATCTTGGCATTGGAAGATTTAAGTAGCAAGGGGGTGGGGACTTAACCTCACTGCAGAAAACATTTTTTTGAATTACATGTAGGGTTACCATCTGTCCCTCTTTGGGCAGTGGTGTCCTGCAAAGAAATCAAAAAAATGGCAAATGTCCTGAGATTTGAGGACAAACATATTTCCTACATTTGATGCAATAGTTGCATAAAACAGTTATTCTGTATCTGAAGCACCTAAATGTGATAAGAAACGGTATAAGCAACTAAAATGCTACAAGAATAAACTTTTATTTAGGCCAAAAAGTGAAGTTCTGTCCTTTGTACTGGCTGTGGGTATGCTTTGCCCTGCAAAATCTGACGTTTGTACCAAAAATGTCCCACTTTGAGCATTTTAAAAGGTGGCAACCCTAATTACATGCCCAAGGTTATTTCTTGGAATGTGCACATTAGTTTGTCAATGTGCCATTGGTGACCTTTTTGTTGACCTCTTTTACATTCATGTACTGAAAATATGATTATTTTCAGTATTTCTCTCTCTCTCTCTCTCTCTCTCTATATATATATATATATATATATATATATATATATATATATATATATATATATATATAGTCAAGACCATATGATCGAAGGTTTAGAACTTTGAAGTTTTGAATGGAGATCTGCATACAACGTGGAATGGGAGATTTCCCTATTCCTTGCTGTAGTGCGATCTAAGAGTTGGTATATTTAAGTAGCGGGGGTGTGGGGTGGATGGGGGGCTTGCTCCCTTGCAGAAATGCTGAGAAAGTTTTTTTTTTTTTGTGGATTTATTTCAGAATGTATATATATATATATATATATATATATATATATATATATATATATATATAGAATCATAGAATCATAGGAGGTTACTAGGCTAATGGCTCTGGGGCCTTTACAAGCCTAGCCAAGAGTTTATCCACAAAAAAAAAACCTCAGTCAGTACCTGTGCCCCCTGTCAGTGAGGAACACAGGTGGAATCCCAGGGACAAGTTTGTGGTTTCCCATCCACTCATCAAGGTTGAGCTTGAAGAGTGTCAGCAAGGTACTCTGTTTGACGTGTATGAGAAGTCTATTCCAGAGATGAAGCAGCCTCTGGGAGACAAATCTGTCTCTCCAGCAGGTTTTTTTGATGTTGCACATTAGATTTAGGCCTTTTGAGTGGGTAATGCTTGAGGAGTTAGACTTACAGATATAGAGCATCTCTAGTAGGGCAGGGTCCAAGATTGCCTTGTAGGTGAGACACAGATCACCTCCTAGCAATCTGTAAGATACCGAGTAGAGTGATAGTAATTTGAGCATGTCCACATAGGACAAGTGTTAGAACCCATGGATTCTCTTTGTGAGGTATTTTTGTGGCCTTTCCAGTTGGTGCAGGTGTTTGGAAAGGTACATACCAAATGGGGCGTTATACTCAATTATTGGCCAAATGAAAGATGAGTACAGAGAGGTAATAAGCTCCTTTTTTCTGGATGCAATTCCTTTACTTATGAGATGAGACAAGTAAAAGGCTTTTCTGACCACTGCCACTACATGATGGTCTAATGTGAGATGTTTGTCAACCTGTGTACCCAGGTCTGTCACCACAGGTTGTGTGCTTAGGGGGTTGCCGTTGATGTGGTAATCAGTAGGGGCCGTGTTTTTGCAGAATGGTATGATAATACATTTTTTTGCTTTTAACTTAAGGCCATGACTTTAGCAACTGTCATTTGTTGTTGTTAGACCCTCTTGCAGTATGTTAACATAACTTGGGGAGTCAATGACAACACCCATCTTACAGTCGTCTGCAAACTTGGTCAGCTACAGGCCTTTTGTCTTTGCCTGGACCTCTAAGAAGTAGATCCCAAAAAGTAGGGGTCCCAGAACAGATCCCTGGGGAACACAACTAGTGACAGGTTTGCTGTCAGAGGTGGAGGCACCTATTTTGACCTTGTGGGTCCTATCAGGGAGCCAGTTATCCACCCACCTGATGAGATAGGGATTTATGCCAAGTTGTGTTAGCTTTTCGATGATCCCCAAGTGGGGGATTGTGTCAAAGGCTTTGGCCAAGTTGAGGTAAGCTGTATGTTCTGACTTTCCCTCATCCAGGGCCTTGGTGACAGTTTCAAATAAGTCAACTAGGTTCAACAGGCAAGATCTGCCCTTGACGAATCTGAACTGAGTGGTGTCAAGTGCTTGGAGATTGCCTATGTCCTTGTTTATGAGATGCATAATAATATGCTCCATGGCTTTACAGATCAGACTTGTCAAGCTAATGGGGAGATAGTTTCCAGGGTCAGCAATGGTACCAGCTGTGCACAAGAGGATAACAATGGCAGTTCTCAACTCTGCTGGAATGAAGTCTGTACTTACACTGTGGTTGAACAGGGTGCTCAATGGTGAAGCTAATTCTTACTGGAGATGGTGCAGAATACAGGCTGGGATACTATCAGGTCCCATGGAAGCTGTGTTCTTTGAGTTGGATAGGCCTTTAACACTTGATCTACGGAGATGTGAGATGCAAGACAAATATCAGAGATGTTGGGGGGGCATGGGGTGAAGTTTGCACTGAATCTATCTGCTAGCAGGTTGGCTAAGTCAACAGGATCAATGTAAATGGTACTGTTAAGTACTATTTTGGAATAAACCTGGGCTTTGCCAAGGAGGTTCCTGACATAACTGAAGAAGGCTTTGTGGTTTCCCTTTGTTTCAGAGGCTAGTTTCAATTTATAATTGGCTTTGGAGGTTTTCACTGGTGATTGAATTTGCTTGTTGAGGCTAAAGAGGGAGTTTTTCCAATTTGGAATTTGTCCTCTTTTAACCTTGAAGAACAGTTTCTTCCTTTTGTTGTAAAGCCTGTTGACAGAAGATGTCCACTAGACAGGTTTGTGTTTCCTTGAGGAGCAGGTTTTCGTTCTGTTGGGTATGGCTAAGTCCACACAGTTGTACAGGTGCTTGTATACTGCATTGGCATAGTGCTCAGCATAGTTGTCTGCATCCTCTGAGGGGGGGCCGTAGTGTGAAGCTACTGATACCCTCCCTTAGGAGGTCATCATCAGATTTTGAGAAGTTTTTTAGCCTAGTTATGGCTGGGGGGGTTTGGGCAGGATAGAAACTTCGAATGAGACAGACCGATGATTTGATCTCACCAGGGAAGACCTTACCACAGGAGTGGTGCAGTGGTCACCCATGTTGGCGAGAACCAAGTTCAGAATGTTATCTCCCCTTGTGTAAGATGAGACAAGCTGATCTAGTGCATTAGAAAGGATGAAGTCAAGGAATTGTGGATGAGTGCATTAGTGTAGGAATAGTTAACTCAGTCTATGGTGGGGTACATGAAGTCACCAAGGATTAGGGTGTTAGGGGGTATCTTGATGAGTTCAAGTAGGTCCAGGTAGGAAAAGTGGGTGTCCTGAGTCATGGAGGGGGGTCTATATTTGGCCATAACTTGGATGGTTGTCTTACCAGTTGCACCTGGAGTAGTTTTAGTGCATCATGCTGGCAAACCATTCTGGAGGTGGGCTTGCCTTTAAAGGACAACAATGGGACTCTGTTATTAAATGCCCAGCTTCACTTCCTTTTTCTCCCTATTTACTGTCCCTGCTATGAATAAACAACAATACAGCATGTAAAATATGTTAAATCAACTGTTTTTTCTCCACTAGAACAGTACCTTACTGTACTGTGGTGGTTTCACTTTGAAAAAAACTTTTGTCCTGCCCTGATAAAACTTGCTGCAGTCTCTAATTCACTGATGTCATCAACACCTATGAATACAGGTAGTTTTCTGGCCAATTCCTACCCCAAACTGACATTTCCACGACCTTTCTAAAAGCCCACCTATGCTATGATGCCACAGCTGCCTGGTCCTTTCCTTACCCATACAGAAAGTAAAGGCTAGAACAAGGAAACAGTACATGAGTCAAGTCTCCTGCTGTGGGCTGTCAATCACAGGTGGTAACAGCTGAGATTACCCTTAGCACTTTGACAGCTAGGGAAGTTGGGTGTGAAGGGGGATGGGAGATGAGTCAAAGTAGTACACTTCAAGCTTCACAAAACACTGCAGTTTAGCCATTCTAAAAAGAAGCAGCAGTAAAAAGCACTTTGAAAGTCTGTTCTGTGGCATTTGCACTTTTTGTGTTTTAAGTAGTCACTGAATGGCATGAAATGTTACTTAAAACTAACTGGCTGAAAGACAACAGTGTATACATGCAAATTCAATGCAGTGACAGGAGCTTCAGGAAGAAATAGGCATACATGACATAATTTTTTACAGCCAAGCATTGCATTATGGGACAGACTAAACAATCAGAATTATTTCAAGATGCGGTCAGACTCAGAAATTACATATACAAATATTTAAAGACCTTTTAATAGTCCCAGAGTGGTGTTAAAATGTAGGAAACACCAAACTATGATGAAATAAACATGTTTTTTGAGTCTGTGGGTAAGGTTCTCCTTTAATGAAGATAGACACCACCACACTTAATCTTCCCAACCTCATTTTGGGGTCAGAATGTGTGGAATGAGGTATAGCCTGGTAAGGCAGGGGTGCTGTCAGGAGCCTTGAACCAAGTTTCTGTGACTGCACAGATGTTGGCATCTTCCATTGTGGGGAGAGCCTCCAGTGAGTGCATTTTCCAGTTAAGGCTCCTATCGTTAAGCAGCATGACTTTCAATTTGTTTTTTGACAGATCTTTTATGTTGGAATATTTGTCTTTGGGACATTGCCTAAAAAAGGAACAATGGGAGAAGCAAGAGCCTTGGCCAGAATCCAGAATCCCAGGGTAACAGGTGGAGCCATCTCTGGCAAAGCATGGAGGCCTGTCAACCATGTTATCCCAGGCAGACAGGTACTGAATCCCTTTGGAATGACACCAGAAACTAAGCCAATTGTCGAAGCCAATTATGTTTTGTTGGTATTGTGGAATCAATCTTGGTGAAGGTAGGATACTGCTTAGGGCTAGGGTCATACGTGCCTGGGACAGATACTCTGAGAGCTCAATCATGTCTCTCTTCATATAGTCCAGGGAGGTATGTCTCAAGTCATTCACACCAACATAGACAATGGCAGAGACATACTTGTACCTGTTGTGGAGAGACTTAAGTGCATGCGTAATGTGGAGGATTATGGCACCTGACAGACAGCTGACCGTGACCTTCTCCTTGTTGGGCCTGGTGAGT
This sequence comes from Protopterus annectens, assembly GCF_019279795.1. Taxonomy (NCBI): domain Eukaryota; kingdom Metazoa; phylum Chordata; order Ceratodontiformes; family Protopteridae; genus Protopterus; species Protopterus annectens. The sequence continues at coordinate 1,883,036,047 of NC_056733.1, read as the reverse complement.
GGGACATACATGTGTCTCACAACTGAGTCTCCAGTGACTAATATGTTTGGTTTATTGTTATGCCTTATGGGCTGTGTTGATTTATTTTTATACCTTATAGGCTGTATTTGTGAAACACTGGTGTGTTGTCTGCTGTGTATGATGTGTTTGGTGCTATGTGTGGAATGTTTGTCAGTGTGTTTTGGAGGTCTCTGCCATTTAGGTAAGTTTTTATTTAGGACCTCTACATAGGTGTGTGTGTGTTGTGCTTGGCTATGTGATGTGGGTGGTGTGGTGCTTGTGCTGGCAATCCCCTCTTTGTCAGGAGTACTGACTGTGGTGGGAGAGAGCATCGATTCCAGGTTACTGATGTAGATGCATTTCTTGCAAGTAGAAGAATTATGTGCTAGGAGAAGAGGGCTGTCAGTGAGCATGAGGCAGTAGCTACACTGTTTCAGTATGCCCATGTTGACCAGTCTGCAGGAGAAACTGATGGGAATTGTCCAGACATAGTGTTCTGACTACTTGGGCGGACTAGTGTTTTGACTACTTGGGCAGACTTACTGAGAGAGGGTTTTGATAAGGGTTTCTTCATAACAGTGTAGACCACAAAAACCTTCTTAAATGTCAAATAACTGGCCTGAAGCCCAAGTGCTAAAACCAAAACTAAGAGGCTTAGACTAAAGGATAAATTTAATCAGACTGCAAACAAGCAGTAATAAATGCAGCAGACTAAAAGCACTGGAACACTTAAGAGCAATCAGCAAGCAAAATTTGGCAATAAAGTAGGAAGAACACAATTATAGTAAAAGCAGCTGAAAAAATGTAATTTTTTTGTTAAGTGGAGAGGGAGGAAACAGAAGATAATTTGAGATTAAGAAACTAGAGGGGGTGGCCTTCCCAAATGGTCTCTCTGTAACATAGTAGAATGAGCTGATGAGATGGGACTGGGTGGAGTGTCCAAAATCAAAGAATCAAGGGGGTAGTCCTTCCCAAATGATCACTGTACTCAGTAGAATGAGCAAATGAGATGGGACTGGGAGGATTGTCTAAAATCAAATTTACAGCAGGGGTGGGCAATTCCAAAGCTACTAAGATTAAGAATACAACAACACTTCGGCAGGAGGGCAGGGAAAAACAAAATGCAGACAGTGACCAGCAATATTCAGTCAAGCAAATAAATAAATGTAGTACAGTTTTGTTAACAAAATGCAGAGACCAGCAATATTCAATCAAGCAAATAAATAAATGCAGTACAGTTTTGTTAACTATTACTGAAACAGATCAAGTGCAAAAAAAGCATACTTATATCATCTTTGTATATCCAGATGGTAATAGAATCAGTCACAGCCAACTACAAAGAAGCAGCTCTGATACTGAGCAATCTTACAGAAATGTAATATATATATATATATATATATATATATATATATATATATAGAGAGAGAGAGAGAGAGATTATCATCATCAACAGCCCCCTTTTTCCCATTTTCTACATGGGGTTGGGGTGTCATTTTAACTGTCGCCTTTTCTCTCGATGCAATGCTACACTCCTGCCTTCTTTGAACTCATGTCCGACTGTCGCAGATCTTCACTCACACAATCCATCCACCTCTTTGCTGGACACCCTCATTTCCTCTTGACTTCTTCTTGTCTGTCCTAAATCATTTTTACCAGATGGTCTTCTGCTTTTCTGCACGTGCCCTCTGTAATCTGTTCTCTTTGATCTTTTCTGCAATTGGAGATACTTTGGCTTCTGCTCTTATGTCCTCATTTCTTCTTCTGTCCCACAGTGGGCATCCTTCCACTCATCTCAGGCATCTCATTTCCATCACCTCCAGTTTCCTCATCTGCTCCACTTTTAGTGCCCAGGTTTCTGCACGATGTAGTAGTACTGGTCCCACCATTGTTTTGTACACCTTACTTTTCAGCTTCTTTGGCATCCGTCTGCCATACACTATTCCTAACACTCTACGCCAGTTGGCGGCAGCCCCTCTGATTATAGCTTTGACCTCTTCATTCAGACTTCCCTTCTCCTCAAGCACTCCTCCCAGATACTTAAAGCTGTTAACCATTTCCACTATCTTTCCTCCTATCTCAATTTGCATCTTTTTCTGATTTCCCCAATTTGCTACCATTAGCATAGTCTTATCTGCATTCATTTTCATCCCATGTGCCTTCAGTTTTGCATTCCATTTCCCTGTCTTTTGTGGAAGTCATTGCTCAGAGTCTGCCTGTAATGCCACAACATCTGCATACAACAATTCTGTTGATCTATCCCCTCAGACCATCACCAGTTTGAACAGCAGTGTGCTCAGAGCTGAACCCTGATGCACACTCATTGCTACTGGGAACCCCTCTGTGAGACCCAACACTGTTTGTACTTGAGTCACTGGGTCTTTATACATAAATTCTACCAATATTTCTGGGACTTTAAAACCACTACAGGACTCTTTCCTCATCTCTAGCTTCTTCTCAAGTATCTGTCTCATTGCAAACATTGAGTCAGTTGTGCTGCATTCTGATCTGAATCCAAACTGCTCATCTCTCATCTTACTTTCTACTACTCTGTGTATCCATGTATCAATCACCCTCTTCAGAACTTTCATGCAATGTGACAGGGGTTTTGTACCTCTGCACTGCCCACAGTTGTAGATGTCCCCTTTGTTCTTATACATTGATATGAGCATGCTTTTTCTACAGTCATCTGAGATATGCCTTTCTCTTCACACTGTTATGACTACCCTTAGGAGACATTTCTTGCCTGTCTCACCCAGCGTCTTTATCATATCTGCTGGGACCTCATCTAAACCTCCTGCTTTCCCTGACTTCATTTTCCTTTGTCTATTCTTACTTCTTCCATGGTGGGCTCCTCGTCTATCATTGTAAGCTATGTCTGGGGCACTACAGCTTCTGTGTGTTATTCTTCATTCAGATGCTCCTCCTTCCATCTGCCTTTAATGTCCTGTGGACTGGTGAGCAGGTTGTTGCTGGCATCCCTTATGAAGGGTGTCTGACAATCTTCTTTATCTTTCTGTCTTTGCCTTGCAACCTGATATAGTTTATTTGTGCCATATACTGAGTCACTTTCCAGAAGCTGGTAGAATGCATTTGATGCTCTGCTCATTGCTATTGCAACTTCTTTCTTAGCCTCTTTATTGGCCAGCAGTATTCTTTCCTGGCCTGGTCCATCTTTTCTCTCTACTTGTTCCTTCTTTTGATGACTTCCTGGATGTCTGCATTCTACCACCAGCTTTCCTTATGCACCTTATTTCCATACCTGGCCACACATCTGCTTTGTAGTCCTTACATATGCTGTTTTGAGGCATTGCCATTCTTTTTCAACTTCACCTACTTCCTCCTCTTTTTGGCATGCCAGAGCCCTGAATAATTCTTTGAACTGTTGTGCTTTCTCTCCAGTCAACTTCCAGATCTTCAGCCTGGACTCTGTTGATCTGCAGCTGATTTTGGACACATGAATAACAATATTTATATGACTGTTCTACTGGGACTGACTTTGCAATCACTGATTCTATCCCAGTGCCCATTCCTTACTAGGAGGAAGTCTACCCAAGTTGCTTGTGTGTGATCTTGTGACTGTCTCTTTCTGAACCATGTGTGTGCTACTACCAAGCCATTTCCTTCTTTATTCCTTTTGCCCCACCCATGTGGATCCAGGGATTCCTCATATCCTGTTCTGTCTGTCCCAATATGTGCATTCACATCACCTATTATCAACACCAATTTCTTTAGTTGCTGTACAACCCTGCTGTGGGACATAGGCAGAAATTATGAACACTGCCCTATAATTAGAGTGAAGTCTGCTTGCCGTGATTCTATCACTGATTCTGATGACATACCTCACTGCTTTCTGAAGCCTCTCTCTCACCCCAATTCCCACACCATTTCTAGCCAGTCCTCACCAGATTACAACTCCTGACCTCATGCTAACCTTTTCCTCTTACTTCTTTGTCTTTCCTATCTCTTGCTCCTGACGTCTTTGTAATTGTCTATCTCTCATTGGAATCATGTTCATCTCTTTCCATTCTTCAATTCAGTGGACCTTCATATTCTGGCATTTTTTAAAAGGTTTATCTTCACTTTTGTGCGTTCAACGATTAGTATGGCCCAATGGTTACCCAACTTGCTCTTTGGCATGTCTGCCATACTACACCCTTCCCCTTTCTAGCTTTGCTTCATCAGATCCACTCTACACTCCCTTATTGAAGCTTACCATGATATGATCTCCATCATTTCTGCTTTTTCCATTGCTACCATTGTTCTGAGTCTTATATCATGCCTTGTTTTCATTCATACTTCTTTTATTTGTAAAATGCCAGTATGCCAAACATTCATAACATTTGTATCTATCCTCAACATACCAGTTTACTGATGTTGATAACTGATACCATTGATGGAACTATGTATACCACGACTGTTTGAATATTGTTTCAAAACTTCTACATGGGATTACACTCGGCTTTCCTATCTCTCTTTCTAAATTCTATGCAACATAGCCTTTCTGCATTTGCCTATTTCCAAACTCCATCACCCATTGGATTTCTCAATTGATTTTCCCTTTTCCAAATTGCATCAAGGACCTTATAACCATCCAAGTGTAAACCCTTGTATACATGGTAGGATGTTTACAGCACTAGTTGCCTTGTTGCCTGTATGCTACCCAGAATTTTGCTCCCCAACCTTTACAATTGCTACCTCATTAAACCTTTCCTACTCATTTCCTTGCATTTTTTCCCGGGAAACCCTTTTAATTTTGCTGTTGGGCACTTGCTCTATCATAGATGTCCTCTTCATCTCCTTAAGTCCATTAGAGTTTGGATCTTATGGGTTTATTTTTATTTCTCCTTGCAACCTATAGTTATTACCATAACTGGTATTGGGAAAGCTGGATGAGATTAATTACATGTTGAACTTTTCTTAGCCTTTATTGCAGAGAACTTCTGCCGAATTTACAGCTTATGAACAAACTTGATGACATTGGTCTGCTCTTTCCGAATATTATACTTATTTCAACGGACAATTAATTTTGTCATTTATTTTGGCACTTAACCTTAAACTTTTTACATGCACAAGCCTAAAATAATTTATTGACGTGAATGTTTCTATACAATTCGATATAAAGCATCATAGATTGAGTTTTTTTCACTTTCAATTATAGGCTTTCACTGGGAACTTGAATCATGAATCCAGTGCCACCTTATGGGAATCCAAGTGCGGGACTATTCTTTCTGAACATGTGGCATCCCAACCTTCTTTCAAAACCTACTCGGACCAGGGATCTCAACCTTCCCAAAGAAGGCATCACACCCAATAAAACCAACTCTAGTTGCTGATGCGGGAAAGCAAATTGTCCTCCGTAGTTGTGAAGGACTTCTGATTAAGTCACTGATTTGATGAAATCACTGTTAAGTCTTTCCCAATTCATTTTTAGTTCATTTAAAGAACCTGACCCAATAGGCTTAGCCTTGCCTCAAATTGTTGACAAGTCTACCCTATACGTATGGACTGGGAAATTAATTATATACAGTATCCTCTGCATTTGGAATTATGTTAAACAGGGAGTATCCAGTCCCATGAATTAATTAAGTGGCATATTAATTCACTGTTAGAGGTCTGTAACCAGGAATGAAGCCTTTATGAGCGTAACTTGAAAATACTTATGCAGTGATCTTAATTTCAGAATTTAAAGTCTTTAAAGTAATTTTCAGCTGTTTAGTTTTGGGTATCCAGTAAGCCCTAATGATTGAAAATTTTTTATGTGCAGTTTTTCTCAAAAGCTTAGGCAGAATGGGGATTGTTTAAAGTGACAATGGAATCATATTACTTACAACCTCATTAGTACGGACCTTGTGAAAATCGAAATTTTTTGGAGAATACCAGGGCAGTGGCACTAGACAAAAAATCATAAATTAAATACTGGAATGACTCCATTAATGCCCCCCCCTAAATAGTTCAACTCAAGATTTCCCACCATGGAAGGCAATGCAGGGACGAATCTAGATACTTATTAAGTGTCCCTGTTGGCCTTGACTATAGGGTCAATGAATGGTTTCATGGTAAGTTAACCAGGATGTAGACATTCCATAAATCAATGCATTTGCATTGGATTAAGTATACTACTGTGGGGACAGTTTTAATGTGTATTTCCTCTGGACTTTTTATTAGAATTCAAGAACAGTACATAATTTGCAAATAAATTTTAAGAGGCAATTATTGCATCTGGTCTGGAACTAATGCCGGAAATAGTAAAGATGGCAAACAGATCCCTGTAGAGATCCTAAATTGTAAGACACATAAGTGTTCTTTAGTTCAAGGGTACTACCCGTTCTTAGAGTTTTTGGGTCCGGTGAAGCCAGTTGGTACTACAAGGCATGACCATAGGATGTTTTAAACCGCCCAAAGCTCCTTGACGAATGCTCATCAATGATGGAGACTTGTTGTGCCAACACCTGGCCAGGTCAAGGTAGCATATAATAATTTCCCTAAAATCCATGACTATGGTCAACTTAGGTATAGATTGAGTAGGGTTATAGCTAGCCCAAGGCCTAGCATATGATCTCAAACTTGGATTGTTACCATGATAGGTTACCATTCTTGAGTTATCTTCATGAAACTTTGTTCCATGGAGTTCTAACAGATATTTCATCTCAATTATCAGTTGATTTCAATGGGTTAGGAGGCCTCCTTTTGAGGAGTGCCATGAGTGGTGCCTTGTATCTGAGCTGACAGACCTTTTGATGGCGCAAGTTAAGTATTCCAAGGTCACTGTGGTTGTTTTGTTTTCAGAGGCTCAGAGGGGCTATTTTACCAACTGATTTGCCAAACCTGAGGGACAGAATGGTTTGGCCTTAGGAAGGACATTAATGTATTCTTTCCTATGTGGGAACTTTAATTCCATGTTGATAGCTGTTTTACAAGGGATGGTTGAGGTCGATAATGGGGTATACTTGACTAATTATCAGCTCATGATATTTGTTATTTTGCTAAGCAGATGGTTGCTCCATTTTACAATGAGTCGTGAACTATTGCCCATTCTCTTTAATTGAGGCATTGCTAAATGAAGTGCATATGGTATTCCAAGGCCTGTAGGCTTTCTTCATAGTTTAGCATCTGGTACTATTGTTTGTCTTGTCAGTTCTTAGTTTGTGAGTGTTTAATCTGCTTTGACAGCTGCAATTTTGCCATGATTTTTACCGGTTGAAAAGTAAATTAAAAGGAGTCCAGACCAGGGTGCTTATTTTTGTAGTTTTGTATCTCATCTCCCTTGGGTCCTGCCTTACATTGGCACTAGTAAATGCTTGTAGGTTTCTTGGTGCAACATCCTATGGTTTGGTCAATATTGCCTCTAGGTTGTATTTGGGGCTTTTTGTATTTTACCAGTTCTCCGTTATAGCAGCTGTTGACTTAGACACTGGGTTGGTATTAGGTTTATCTTTTGATCCTGGTGTAATTTTTATGTTTAAATAGACATGTTTGGTGGTTCCGGACTGAGAGGCTCTTTAGAGGTGATTGTTGCCGTTCTCCATTATAGAGAAGCCTTGGAGCATAATATGGTTGCACTCCTGGTTGGTGTATTGACTATCTGGTCCAGGGAGTTTGTGTTTACAAAATCCAGGAATCACTGTGTATGTACGTTTGGTGTCATATAGCATTCCCAGTTAATAGTGGAGTAATTAACGTCACCCATGAATATGGTATTGTGTTGGATTGTTAGTGTTTCTAATAAATTTAAATACATGGTATGGATTTCCTGGGGGACATATAACTTGCAAGGAAGTGGTACTGGATTTTACATATGGTGATTTGAACATGGATCAGCTCAAGTGCATTGTCCTGTTTGACCAGCCTTGAAGTATATTTATTTCTGATGTAAATAGAGAAACCTCCACCTTTAGTCCCTGCCTGTCATGTAGCTGGCCTAAATGTTTGGAAGGCATTTTAACCTTGCACTGTTGGTGTGTTCTCTGTGGCTTTAAAACTTGTCTCAGTGACCACACAGACATCAGTATTTTCTAGGGTAAAGAGAGCTTCTAAGGAGTGGAGTTTTTTGTTTAGACTCTTAGCATTGAGCAGTAATACCTTTAGATTTTATTGGTTTCGATTTGCTATGTTGGAAGTACTTTCAGTTTGGCATTGCTTAAAAAAGGCACAATGGGAGAAGAAAATGTTTTAGCTAATTTTGAAAGCCTAGAGGGGAGAGGTGAAGACCAGCACTGGCAAAGCAGCGTGGTCTTTTGACCATCTCCTTCCATGCTGAGAAATACTGCACCCCCTTAGACTGTTAGAATGACACCAGGAACTAAGGCAGTTATTAAAGTCAGTCATCTTTTGTTTGTATTGTGGCATTATCCTTGGAGAAGGTAAAATGCTGTTTAATGCTAGGTGCATACCAGCCTGAGACACATATTCCAAGAGTTCCAAGATGTCTCTCTTCATATAGTCTAGGGAGGTACATCTCAGGTCATTTTCTCCCACATGAACTATGTCTGAATCATATTGGTAACTGTGGTTCAATAACCTGAGTGCATGAGTAAAGTGGCAGATCCTTGCCCCTGATAAGCAACTGACAGTAACTTTCTCCTTACTCATCCTGGTGAAAGGGACATCAGTATATCTCACGATGGTGTCTCCAATGACTAGAATGTTGGATTGTGTGGTGACTTGCCTTATGGGCTTAGAGGTAGAGTCTCCATGAGATGTAGTTCTATGTGTTGATGTGGGTGTTATTTTGATTTGGGACTGCTGAGGGTATTTGTTAAGTGTACTTCATCTAAGAGGTCTTTGTGGTTTAGGAAGGTTACATGTAAGTGCCTCAGCATATGTGGGTCGATATGTCAGCTTTGAATTTTGCATGATGGGTGCAGCGTGTGTACTACTGACAACCTTATTGACCTTAGGAGTACTTTTATGTGAGAGCTTTGCCTCCAGTGACATTGAGTAAATGCATCTCTCACATACCATATCAGTTTGTTTGAGAATTAACTGGCTGTAAGTAAACATGAGGCAATTTCTACATTGCCTCAGGATGCCCATATCCACCAAGCCAGTAACAGAGATTGTAAGAAAGTTCATATCCATGGCAACAGACCCTTTTTTACTAGTTAGACAGTTTGAGTGAGAATATCCGTCACTGTCAAGAGTATCCGGTTTGCAACTATGTGGACAGTGCTTGTCACTGCAAACTAGTTGTCCTGTATGCAACTAGGTATTGGAGACATGAGAAAAAATAAACTCAGTTAAATAAGAATGAGAGAAAGTTACAGGATGAAAGAGTAAATGAAAAGAAGAGAAAAGAGTAGAGGAGTAATAATTAGAGACAGTAAGTTTGAAAAATATGGGTCGGCAGTAATAATGATTAATTAATGTTGCTAACAGCATCTAATGGCAAATCCAAAAATTGTGACCACATAGCATTTGTTGCCATCTTAACATAAAGTGGAGTGGTGAATCTTCTCAAGGGTGTGCTAATAAAGTATTTCCCTGGGTTAAGGATCCAGGAATGTAGTCCTTGTTCTGATGGAGTAGAAGGTGGTTTCCATGCTGAGGCTATATAGGCTCTAACAATCGCAGAAGCGTGGAACAACCAAAGGAGTTTTGAAGGGTCTGGATAGCCAGATGCAGGAATAAAACCCATCCATAAAAAAAAAAAAAAACTTTTGAGTGCAGCAAGGACTGCTTCCAAAAATGCTTCAACCAGTTTTACAAAATGGACCAAACAATATAAACAGGAGGGCAGCCCCAAAAATTTGTGTTCAACATCGAGGTTCTCCTGCCCACATGCCTGACATATTATTCTGTGTGCGAGTCCCCCTTCCACAGTTTTAGCTGGACCTCAGTATTCTTTATTCATAAAACGTGTAGTTTTTTTCAGTGGCATACAGGCACTAAGCTGTTTGCGTGCACTTAATACAGTGGCAAAGGATGCCTCTTGTGGATTCAGTCCAAAACATCATAGCCAAAGAGTTGTGGAATGTTGAATCATCTTTTCTGAGGCTGATAGGAGAAGGCTATATAAACTGGAGGCTTCATAGTGATACTTTAATGATAGGGAAAGTGTTGGGTAAGGAGGGACTACAGAGAGGCAGGGATCTTGGGTAACAAAAATATGAGTTACAAATGGTGATCTGTGTGTCAGGTATCTAATTCTAAGATATTTCCAAAATTCAGTACTGCGTGGTCCAAAATGGTGCCATCTATAATAGTAGCTAAATCTGACAACCATTTTAAACTTTCACATCCCATGCCTTATTAGGGAAAGGTGAGCAACCCAAATAAAAAACAATGGGATTAATCCAGAGGGGGACTGCTGATCCCCAGATAATAGGCCAGCTTAGGAGTGTAGCCAATTCCTTATGAGCCATATGCATTTGTGATTGTGAGTGCCTCACTCTAATATGCTTGGAAGGGATTTGGGGTACCAACTTAAACCCCAGGATGAGAGGAAGTTGAGTATATTGGCTGAACGGGGCATAGCAAGAATAAGCGTAACAAAAGAAAAGCTTTCCAATATGCACCCCAGTTAGGGGATTCTCAGACTGAACAGCATAGTGGAGGATTGTTGTATAGCAGCAGTTACTGTCACCCTACCCCATCCCAAGGAAATGCATTGACTAGTCTTTCTAGCTTATTTAGTGTAGAATGGAAGGGTGGTATAGGGGCATGATGAAAAATGTAAAAAATTAATGGAGCAGCCATCATCTTGATTGCTACAATCCTCCCCAATAATGAGAGATGGAGAAGGTGGAATAAGTGAACCCATAAAAATACCTTATCCCAAATATCCCTAAGATTAATCCTGATAATATCATGGATCTCTGGGTGGAGTTTTGTTCCTAAATATCAGGGTAAAGACCTGGACCATCTATAATAAAATGAATACCATTATCCCTTAAATATTTTTTACTGCATTTACTGGAAAGACTTCTGTCTTGGAAGCATTTAGTTTCAACTCTAACAATGCTCTGATTATATGCAGTAGAATGTAAACTTTTGGAATATCATTCAGTGGATCAGCAGTGAGAACAACGCAGTCATCAGCAAACATTAGAGGCAAAATTATCATGAACGGCCCGACCTGTAAGGGTACAGGAAGTATTCAACAACCTATTCACTGGTTATGCAGCAAGTAACAATAGTGTAAGGGGATAAGGGACAGTCCTGTCAGCATCCTCTTTCTAGACTGGGGGGGGGGGTTATTATTAGTGAGGATGAAGACCCATGGTGTATGATAAATTGCCTGGATGGAGGACTCATTTGTAAAGCCTTGCACATAACTATCCAACTAAACTGTCTGAAGGTGACATTATGTATAAACATATGCATACATGTCTGCGTGACAGTAAACTTTTGTGTACTTATGGTGTTGTTTCTGGATGCGCAGCATATGGATATGTTTGACTTGTCTGCTCAACAACCAGGACGTTTAATATGCAGATAATGGTACTTGACATGAGAGTATATGTTTTGTGTTAGAGATCTTCCACTGCTCTGAGTTCAGGGAATCTGGCAGTCTGAATTTGCTGAAATGTGATTTTGAAAGCATTTTGAGATGGGGGTAGTGGTGGTGATGCTAAGTAGTAATTTACAGAAAGGCATTCAGGCCAGATAGACATAAGGGTTCGCATAATGGTTAAGGTGTGTAACTGAAGGTATAGGGATTGATTCTTACCTTTGAAGGCAGTTGGCTACTCTTAAAATGGCCCACAAGGGCAGCTACACAAGTACTTACCTAAGAGCCTATTACTGGATTTGCATTCTTACTATGTTACAGCCAACATGGAGAACATCTGTACTTCAGTGCTATGAGTGGAAATGACTTCTAACCTAGGTTTATGAGCTATGCTTTAGCTGTTCACTTTGCTTTGTTGTGACATTTTAGTTAGTATCTGGCACTTCCTGTCTTTCTTGGGTCATTTCTTAAACTGTATATTAGCATACACTGATTAAACCATACTGCATACATACTACTTCAGAATCATGGCCTGATTTACTTGTACATTTTTGTCAGGACATGAAGTTTAAGTTGAATACAATAAAAAAAGAAAAAGATGACATGCAAGACTTTATTAAAACATAATTCCTGATACCCTGACAAGAAAGCCTTCCAAATGAAACATAATTGGGCTTAAATAACCACCAAAAACAAGCAATCAATTACAAGCCAAGACTATATTACAGAATAATTCAGTTAAACAATTAACCATTTCCAATACAATAATTATACATACCTTTTCAGCACTAAATTTCCACGTTTTAAAATTGAAGTGCTTTCTTTGCAAACTGTAAATATTTGATATCCTGACACTCCAAATATGAACTTCTTTTTTACCAGTATAGAAGCACTAAGCGAATAAGGAAGTCCTAAATATTTTTCCACAATGTATGACAGTAATTTCTACTCTTTATAATTCTGTGCTTCTGCAGTCTCAGCTTAAACTGATGACAGTTTTTCCCTGCATAAAATGACTTGCAGGCATGAAATACACCTATAGAAATACAAGTAAAATGCTTTATAAGCATAGACCTTGTACCATTAATAATTTTAAATGCTTGTCAATATAATGTATGACCATGTGTAGATATATATATATATATATATATATATATATATATATATATATATATATATATATATATACACACACACACATACACACATGCATATATATGTTTCTATGCGCACACACACACACACACACACACACACACACACACACACACACACACACACACACACACACACACACACACACACACACACGTATATCTATATGTATATCTCTCTCTCTCTCTCTCTATATATATATATATATATATATATATATATATATATATATATATATATATATATATATATATATATATATATATATATATGATCATAGAATCATAGAAAGTTGCTAGGCTGATGGCCCTTGGGCTCTTACAAGCCTATCCAAGTTCTACCCTTATTTCCACAATCAGCACACAATCAGCACTTTTTGCCCCTATCCAAGAGGACACAGGTAGAACCCCCAGGGTGAATTTACGGTAACCCATCCAATTGTCCAGATTGCCTTTGAAGAAGGCCAATGAGGTGCTCTGTTTGACATGAAGTGGGAGTCTGTTTCAAAGGTGTGGTAACCTCTGGGAGACAAATCTGTCCCTCCAGCAGGTTCTATTAATGTCACATACCAGATTAAGGTCTTTAGAGTGAGTCACCTGTGTACCATTTGACTTGCTGATATGCAACATTTCTAATAAAGAAGGGTCAGAGATTGCCTAATATGCAAGGCAGAGATCACCTCTGAGTAGTCTCTATAAAAGAGAATAAAGTGACAGTGATTTCAGACAATCCACATAGGACAGATGCTGAAGAACTTGAATTTTCCTTGTGAGGAAACTTTGTGACCTCCCCATTTGCTACAGGTGCTTGGAAAGGTACATACCAAAGTGGCGTTGAACTCAATTATTGTCCAGATGAGGGAAGAGTACAGGGAGGTTATAACTTTTCTGGAGGCAATGCCCTTACTTATGAGATGAGCAATACAGAATGCCTTCTCACTGCTGTGGAGACATGGTGATCAAAGGTAAGGTTGCTGTCAATGTGTGTGCCCAGGTCTTTCACCACTAAGTGCATATTTAGAGTGTTGCTATTGATGTGGTAGTTAGCAGGAACATCTCTGTTACCGAAAGGGATGATAATACATTTTTTGCATTGAGTTTAAGGTCATGACTTTGGCACCAATCATTTATTTGTGTAAGACCCTCTGGTAGGATGTTGACATCATTTGGAGATTCTATAACCACTCTCAGTTTGCAGTCATTAAAAACATTGTCAGCCACAGGCATTTAGTTTTTGCTTGCACTTTGGAGAAATAGATTCCAAACAGTAGAGGTCCCAGGACTGCTCCCTGTGGAACACCACTGGTTACAGATCTGTTGTTGGAGGTGGATTCCGCTATTTTGACTATATGTGCTCTATCAGTGAGCCAGTTAGTGACCCATCTAATGATATAAGGGTTGATACCTAGCTGGGTGAGTTCATCAATGATGCCTGAGTGGGGGATACTGTCAAAAGCCTTGGATAAATCTAGGTAGGCTGTATGCACAGATTTCCCCTCATCCAGGGCCTTGGTGACTGTCTCGAAGAAGTCCACCAGATTTAACAGGCATGATCTCCCTTTGACAAATCCAAACTGACTAGGGTCAAGTATTTGGAGATTACCTGTATCTTTTTGTCAGAGTCCATGATGATTCACTCCATGGCCTTGCAGATAAGGACAGTCAGGCTAATAGGTCTATAGCTCCCATGGTGGGTGGAAGCACCACCTTTGTGCAAGGGAATAACGGTGGACATTTTCCATCCACCTGGGACGAAGCATATTACTTAGACTGTACTTGAAAAGGGTACTAAATGGTGTTGCTAATTCTTGTTGGAGTCAAGTAGGACACAGACTGGGATGTTATCAGGTCCCATAGATGCTGTGTTTTTGGCCTTAGAGAGGGTGTTTACAACCTGCTCTTTAGAGATACAAGGTAGAGGACAGGTGGTAGGGATGTTGTGGGGTACATGTGGCATGGATAGGGGAGTGAAGTTTTCATAGAACCTGTCAGCCAACAGATTAGCTGTGTTCACAGGCTCACTCTTTGTGATATCATTAACTACCAGTTCAGCACAAATCTGGGCCTTTCCTTTTAGGTTACGGATGTAACTAAAGAATGTCTTACGGTTGTCCTTAGTTGAGGAAGCTAATTTGGATTAATAGTTTCCTTTGGAGGACTTCACAAGGAGTCTTATTTGCTTGTTTAAGCCAAGGAGGGAGTGTTTCCAGTTTAGCGGTCACTCCCTCTTCCTCTTAGACAGCAATTTCTTCATCTTATTGTAAAGCCTGTTAATGGCAGTTGTTCACCAAGCAGGTTTGCTCCTCCTTGAAGAGCTTGTTTTGGTCCTATCAGATATGGTCGACTCAAAGCAGTTATACAGGTGTTTGTATAAAGCAATGCAGTAGAATTCGGTATAGTTGCCAGTTCCATCTGAGGGGGGAGGTGTAGTGAAGCTATTTATACCATCCCTTAAGAGGTTATAATCTGCTTTGGAAAAGTTTTTAGTTTAGTCACTGCTGGAGGGGATCAGCTGCGATAGTTACTTTGAATGAGACTGATTTGTGGTGAGATCTCACCAAGGAAGACCTCACAGTGAGGTTGCTACAGTGGTCCCCCATATTGGTAAGCACCAGATCCAAGATGTTGGCACCCCTTGTGCGGGTGTCAACCAACTGGTCCAGGGCACCTTTGAGCAAGTGAGTTTTAGCATGAGTAATTTGCCCAATCAATGTATGGGTAGTTAAAGTCGCCCAAAACCATGGTGTTTGGATGTATCTTGATAGACACAAGTAGATCCAAATAGGCAGAGTAGGTTTCCTGATTAATGAAGGGGGTCTTGTTGCTGGCGATGACTTGTAAAGATGTCCTACCAACAGTTAATTGCACCTGAATTATCTCCAGGGAATCATACTATTGAACCAATCTGGAGGTGTATTTATCTTTAATGAATATTGATACACTGCCTGCTTTAGTTTTCATGCCTTCAGTTTGTGGTCTGAACGTGTGGAAGGAGGTGTAACCCAGTATGGATGAGGTGCTCTCCACCACCTTGAAGCAGGTCTCTGTGACTGCACAAATGTCTGTGTCTTTCAAGGTGAGAACTGCTTCCAGTGACTGCAAGTTCATGTTAAGACTCCTAGAGTTTAGCAGCATAACCTTGAGGATGTTTTTAGATGGAGTTTTTACATCGGAAATTTTGTCCTTGAGACACTACCTAAAAAAAAAGGCACTATGGCATGGCAATAGCCTTAGCCAGTAGCTGAAATCCCAGCGGTGACAGATGAAGACCATCTCTGCAAAAACATCAAGGTCTGTCTATCATGTCATCTCAGGCCGACAGATACTGGATCCCCTCAGAATTACACCAGTAACTAAGCCAATTATTGAAGCCCATAATTTTCTGTTTGTATTGAGGCATTATCCTAGGTGAAGGTGAAATGCTGCTTAAGGCTAGGGACATACCTGCCTGAGACACATAGTCTGAGAACTCAGTCATGTCTTTCTTCATATTCTGGAGAGGTCCATCTCAAGACATTCATACCAACATGGACTATCCCAGAGTCGTAACAGTACCTGTTGTTAAGAGACATGAGTGCATGTGTGATATGGCGGATCCTGGCACCTGACAAACAGCTGACCATGATGTTTTCCTTATCCAGCCTGGTGATGGGGACATCTGTGTGTCTCACGATGGAATCACCTATGACTAATATGTTTGCTTTTATGTTTTACCTTAAGGGCTTGACAGGTGATAAACTGGTGTGTGAGATATTATCTTTATTGTGTTCTGCAGAAGAAGTATTATGTGTAGTGTGCTTGGGTTTGGGTTTGGGAGGTCTCTGGTGTTTAGGTATGTTTCTGGTGAGGACCTTTGCATATGTAGATATGTGTGATATGAGTTTGGGTGGAGTGTGAGGTGATGTTTGCATGCTGACAACCCACTCATTGTCAAATGTACTGACTGGTGTGTGAGAGACCATGGATTCAAGGTTCTTAATATAGTTGTTTGTGTGCACTTAGGAGTAGAGGGTTGTCGGTGAACATGAGGCAGTTGCTATACACACACACACACATACACACACATACATACACATATATATATATATATATATAGATATACACATATATATATATAGGTATAGATATATATATATATATATATATATATATATATATATATATATATATATATATATATATATATATGTATATATACTACCATACTACCTGTTATAATAACACTCCTAACCTGCATAGTTCTAGCTCACATTGCATCCTACCAAGGCTCCACAGTCACATGCCACAACAACTTCCGCTGTACTCTCTCAACACCCTCCCTCAAACATTTACACTATAACTACACAACCCCAGCCACCAAAAACATCCTACACACACTCCATTACCAAACACCTAACACACTCAAAAATAAAATAACCCTAAGATACCATAAGCAATTTACTATGTATATAAAACATATTCTAAACACCCTTTACAACTAGCCCTCGCTGGAGACATCCATCCAAACCCTGGTCCTCCCAAATCCAACCCAACTACAAACCCTAGTCCAAGCAAACCCCCACAACTCAACTCCTAGCCAACAAAAAAACAGCAGACCTACTTATAATGCCCCTAAGCATCAGAAGCATATGCAACAAAATCCAAGAACTACATGCCAGCATAAGCATATATTCCCCAGATATTCTCTTCCTAACTGAAACCTGGCTGAAATCTCACATCAAAAGTGAGGAAATACTTCCACCTGAATACAACATCCTTCGCATAGACAGATTGTCCAAAAAAGGAGGTGGTGTAGCATTGATATTTAAACACCACCTCAATATTCAACTCCTGAGCACATCTGCCCCTCACCACAACAATGAAGAAATCTTTTATGCCAATCTCAAACTAAACCCAACCAAAACAATCAATATCATAGAATGCTATTTCCCACCAGGGCAAAATATTACACCCCTAGAAAATCTCTTGAGCTGGGCTACTCTATCTCTACCCCAGGCAACCATCATTCTCGGCGACATTAACATCACCTGGCTATCCTGTAATAACAATCTCCCAACCATTCACCTTAATCTTCATGGGTTCACTCAACTCATCCAATCCCCTACCCGAATCAGCAAAAACCCTAACAATCATACCTTACTTGACTGGATCCTAGTCAACAAAGCCCCTCGCTCTTACCTAGCAGGCTGCTTACCTGACAGTCTTAGTGACCACTCCCCCACTTCCCTAATTCAGCAACAGTCTCAAGCCCATTATCCACAGGCAAATACGGAACAAGTCCAACTTCAACCCCAACTCCTTCATCTCCTCCCTGCAAAACATTAACTGGTCACCACTAAAATACCTCAACCTAGATGAGACTGTCCACTTCTTCAACACTACCTTCCTCTCCATCCTAAACACCCATGCTCCTGTAAGAAATTAAAAAGTCAGATCCAAGCGTGCCCCATGGTTACAAAAGACCACCAGAACCCTAATGAAATCCAGAGATAAGGCCTGGGAGTACTGGTGACTAACAAAAAATAACTCTGTTTGGCAATCATTCCTTGAACTGTGCAATAAAGCGAAAAAGCAAATAAAATTAGACAAATCCTTCTACTATAAATCCACCCTAAACTCTACCAACCACAACCCTAAGCAATTCTGGTCCGCTATTAACACTATCCTCCACCCAGGGAAGGTTGATACCCCCAAGCCATCCATTCCCCCCTCCTCCAGCAGTATTGTTGAATCCTTCAACAAACACTTCACTGAAACTATAACATTTCTAAAGAAACAACACTTCCCTACAACAGCCCCCTAACTCCTAACCATAAACCCCCACTCCTCTTTTCTTCTTTACCTCAGTACCTACCTCCAACATAAAAAGACTATTGTCAAAAGTTAAACCCACCAAACTCGCAGCTGAAAACCTCCCTTCTGAATACTTGAAAATTGCAGCTGATACACTAGCTTCCCCAATTTTGAATTCTAATCAACCATTCCATAACAGAAAGCTGTTCTCTCAATATGGAAAATATCCCACATCATTCCCCTCCACAAAGGCATCCCCTCTACCGACCTCTCCAATTACCGCCCCATTGATATCCTCACCCCTGTCTCCAAGATACTTGAAAAATGTATAAACACCAAGGTCTCCAACTACCTCCTAGCTAATAATCTCCTCTCCAAAACCCAACATGGTTTCAGGCCATATCACAGTACTACCTCTGCTCTGCTCCCTTCAACAACACTATACTTCATCACAAAAACCATGGCCTCTTCTCTACTGCTGTATTTCTAGATCTCTCAAAGGCCTTTGACATGGTATCTCATGAGCTACTACTCTCTACTCTCCCCAACCTCTCCTTCTCACAATCAGCCTGCAACTGGTTCCACAGCTATCTACATGGACACCGGTAATCAGTAATCTGAGATGATAACCTATTACCTCACCTCCCAGTTACTCTCGGAGTTCCCCAAGGGTCTATCCTTGGCCCTCTGCTATTCTCACTTTTCACTAGCAACCTACATACTGCCACCACACAAGCATCTCTTATACAGTATGCAGATGACTCCACTCTCATCTGCTCTGCCCCCACTCTACCAAAACTGCAAGAAATCACACAGGAATCACTCTATTCTGTAGAAAGCTGGCTATCCAATGCTCAGCTCCTACTCAACCCAAGGAAGACAAAACTTCTCTTGTTCCAAGCTTCCAAAGCCACCCAAAACACCCCCCACTTCAACATTCTCACCAAAGACAATTCCATCATCTCTCCATCAGAACACACAAAATTACTCAGTGTGGAAATAGACAACAAACTTAGATTTGACACCCACATAACTCTTACAATAAAAAAAGTTCCCAAGAAACTTGGTGCATTATATTGAAGCCGCCAATTCCTAACCAAGGTGGCTAGAATCTCCATAGCCAATTCCCAGCTAATCTCCACCCTACTCTATGCATCCCCCATAATTACCAACCTTAGACAGACAGACCTACACAAGCTGGATGCTTGTTACAACAAAATTGCTAAATTTGCCACTGGAACCTCCTACCGCAGCCATCATTGTATCTCCCTTAAAAAAGTAAACTGGCTAGAACTCCCACAACTCCTTCACTTTAATCAACTCACCCTCGCTAATAAACTTATTAACCATGCCCATAACATCCATTTTCTTCAAACCATTCTCCAACCCTATCACTCCACTAGGCCCCTAAGATCAAGCAACAAAAATCAACTAACTGTTATCAAACCCAAAAACTCAGCAAAAGAAGCCATATTTTCATGTACCATATCTAAACTTGTTACAATCTTCCACCCTCTACAACTACTCTACCTTCCAGCATCCTTTTCAAGACTGCACTCAAATTCCACTTAAATCTGCACTGGCTTTCTCCTTGTTCTAATCCAGACTAACACCCCCACCCTTACCCCCGCACCTAGACTCTTAACCCAACTATACTACCTCCACTACTAACCACAGTCAGAATTAGCTAGCTGTCTTTAATTACTTTAAAATCTTGTCTGACAACTTTACTAATATTATAAACAACAAGAAACTATCTTAACTTGCAACATTTACTGTATATACTGTTGATATTCACTATCTTGTTATTGTATTAAAGCCAACAACCTGTAATGTTGTTTACCATTGCTGCAACTTTGTATCTCTATTTATTATGTACATGATGTGGAGCTTTTCTCCCTGGGCATCCGCTGAAAAAAGACCTGCGTCCAGCTAGAATTTCAAATGTAAATAAATAAAATAAATACACACACACACACACACACACACACACACACACACACACACACACACACACACACACACACACACACACACACACACTCATGCATCCCCTCATTGTGGGGGGCTGCACCCTCCATGCCACCTGCTAACTATATATGCTAACTCCAAGATTGCACAACAGTGGAGAAGGGGCAAATTCCATCATTCAGTATTTTGCATTTTCAGTCTTTTGGGATTCAGTCTTTTAGTTTTTCAGTCTTCTGAAGTAGACTCATATATATATATATATATATATATATATATATATATATATATATATATATATATATATATATATATATATATATATATATATATATATATATATATATATATATATATATATATACGCAGTGGATATAAAAAGTTTACACACCCCTGTTAAAATGCCAGTTTTTTGTGATATAAAAAATGAGACCACAATAAATCATTTCAAAACCTTTCCCACCTTTAATGTGACCTATAACCTGTACAATTCAATTGAAAAACAAACAAATCTGTTAGGGGGAAAAATATAAAATAATAAAAAACGTACAATAAGCTGGTTGCATAAGTGCGCAACTCTAAAACTAATGCTTTGTTGCAGCACCTTTTGATTTAATTACAACATCCAGTCTTCTTGGGTACACACCTGCCATCAATTAAAGAGACTCTGATTAACCCCAAATAAAGTTCAACTGTCCTAATAGGATTTTCCTGACATTTACTCAGTTGCCTGCTACAGCAAAAGCCATGGTTCACAGGCAGTTTACAAAGCATCAATGGGATCTCTCAGGGAGGCTGCCAAGAGAGCTACAGCAACACTGAAGGAGCTGTAGGAATTTCTGGCAAGTACTGGTTGTGTACTACATGTGACAATAATCTTCCTTATTCTCCATATGTCTGGGCTATGGGGTAGGGTTGCAAGACGGAAGCTTTTTCTTACATAGAAAAG
Source organism: Protopterus annectens (assembly GCF_019279795.1). NCBI lineage: Eukaryota > Metazoa > Chordata > Ceratodontiformes > Protopteridae > Protopterus > Protopterus annectens. The sequence goes on along the minus strand of NC_056733.1, from coordinate 1,883,014,734 downwards.
TTTCCAGGCCCATCTAAAATTTGCTAAACAATACATCAAGTCTCCCTAAAGCATGTGGGAAAATGTGATATAGTCTGATGAGACCAAGGTTGAACTTTATGGCCACAATTCCAAAAGGTACGTAAAAGGTATGTTTGATGCAAAAACAACACTTCTCATCACCAAAAGAACACCATCCCCATGGTGAAGCATGGTGGTGGCAGTATCATGCTTTGGGGTTGCTTTTCTTCAGCTGGAACTGGGGCTTTATCACTTTTGGCCCAAAACCTTCAGGTGCCTGCTAGAAAGCTAAAGATGAAGGGAAATTTCACCTTTCAACATAACAATGACCCCAATCATACATCCAAATCAACAAAAGAATGGCTTAATCAGAAGAAAATTAAAGTTTTGGAATGGCCCAGGCAGAGCCCAGATCTAAATCCAATAGAAAATCTGTGGGGTGACCTGAAGAGGGCTGTGCACAAGAGATGCCCTCTCAATCTGACAGATTTGGAGCACTTTTGCAAGGAGGAGTGGGCAAATGTTGCCGAGTCAAGATTTGGCATGCTGATAGACTCCTACCCAAAAAGACTGGATGATGGAATTAAATCAAAAGGTGTTTCAACAAAGTATTAGTTTAAGGTGTGCACACTTAAGCAATCAGCTTATTGTAGGTTTTTTTATTTTTTTTCCATAACAGATTTGTTTGTTTTTCAATTGAATTGTACAGGTTATATTTCACATTAAAGGTGGGAAATGTTTTGATATGATGTTTTGTGGTCTCATTTTTTTATATCACAAAAAACTTCCCACTGCAGTAGCCTCTTCTATAAGACATTCTCCGTAAGCTACATTTTAGTTTATTTTGAAAGAAATGTTCATCCAATAACATGATCCATAAATTCCTAAGAATCATAATTTGATTCAGTGATACATTATAAAACAAAATATACATAAAAGGATAGTTATTGTTATCATAGATTTCTAAGGACAACCTTCGTTTCTTCTAGTATGTTTATGTTGCAAAATCCTCTTCTCTTGGTATAGTTGTTATCCTACAGCATGAAGATAACATTTTCCTGACAATAACCATTCCTTAGAAACATTTTAACTATTTATTGCGTGCTTTACAAAGAAAGTCTTAATTTGATGTTTGGTACTTTGGTACCAAAACTTAAATAATGAATGCAATTTCCAAATTGATTACTTGATTGAGTAATTACTTTGATAGTATTGTTGCTTTTTAATTAATAATATGTTTTTGCTGGTTACTTAAACCTGATTTTATTCCCTGGAAAGCTTTTGTGGTGGTAAGAATTATACTTTAATAAGGACCTGACGCCACTTGCTGTTTTTGTTCATTATTTTTTTAGTAATTATGTTATTTTGTTATGCTTCACTGTGCTATTTCCTTCTTTTGTACAGTGTCTCTTTCTGCATAACCAATTGTTTCTTGTATACTGCAACACAAATCTGAAAATAGTGAGCTTCACACGAGAATAATAGAAATCCGTCTGTATACTTCATAATATTATAAAGTTTACTGCCTGTATCACTGAGAATTGTGGAATAATAGTTGGCTAGTAGTGTGATTCACAAGTACATGGCACTGAGAAGTGGCATTATAACAACATTTCCTCAAGTCTGCTTTCACTGTTGATTTATTTATTTTTTTGTTTTGTTTTGTTTCTAGGAACATTGTACTCAACTATTACACTCCCTTGCCTTCAATTTTGCATGTTGATTAATACTTTTAATTAGAAGTGGAATAATATGCTGAATGAATAATAAAACTTACAAAATGTCAAGAACATAGGAACAATACTAGAAAAATAACCATGGGGACTATAAGATGGCTAGCCATATATACATTTCAGCAGACATAAAGTTTTTTTCGTAGATTAATACTAGACTATTAGTCAAAGGACTATTATAAGTCTAACCAATAACCGGAGGTCAAAATTAAACCCTGCCCTTTGTATTTGTGAGGTGAACCTATTAACCTTTATGCCATCACTTTTCAACAATTAAGATTTCTCATCTCCCAAATCGAGAAGGACTATACATGACAGTCCTGATGTAAATTTGTATCTATCCATCCAATCATCAAGACTAGCCTTAAAAGTAGTCAAAGTAGTAGAGGGGAAGAGTACAGATGATTTCTTTAACTCAAGAAGATACTCTCTTAGAAATTAACTTGGCCAGACAGAAAGACTTCCTGACTATGGTTGAAACATGATGACCGAATGAGAGAGAATTGTCCAAATAAGTACTCACGTTTCTCATTATGTCTGTCTGAAGAGGAGTGTCATTTATAATATGTGAGATGGGAACAGCTTTTTTTCCTGAATATTCTGCACTGCACCTTTTTTGAATTTAATTCGCTACCATTTTCAGTACACCAGGATTGGCACATTATGGCCCTTGCTTGAGTTGTTAAGCATCAGTGAATGTGTGGATAACAGTACCCAGCTTGCTACCATCAGCTATCTTGGCAAATCCCACCTTTGTGATACTGGACTGGATGTCTGCACAGTAAATGCCAAATATTACCCTGAACTGAGACTGAAATTGGTTGGAGTTGATCAGTGCTCTACGCCAGTAAACAGATTCAGATAAACAAAGGAATAAACAGAGTGCCCATCACTGATCCCTGTGGTATCCCACTAGTTACAAATTTACTTTCAGAGGGGGAATCAGAAACTTTCACTACCTGTTGGATAGCCAGTTTGCAAATCGTCAGATAACACAGGGGTTTACACTACGTTTGTCAATTTTTTTTATAAAAACCAGCAGGAAGAGTAGTTTGAAAAGCTTTGGTCAGATCAGGATAAGCAGTGTGCACTGGGTGACCACTGCCCACAGGGTCTGTGCCCTTTTCAAAAAAGCTTACTAGGTTCAGGGACAGGACTTGCATTTCACAAAACCAGACAGATTGGAGTCTAGAACAGCTTAGATGCCTTTGTCTACATAAATTAGTTCTACTATGATACTGCATGACTCTGAAAAGGTCACTTAACCAGACACTGCTCTCATAGTGTCCCCTGAAAATGGTCTTTGTGTTCAGTGACTCTAATTGATTAACAAATAAGTATAATAATAATAATTATTATTATTATTGTATAATACATAGTATCACATATAAGGCTGGTAAGGTCGACGGGCCTATCATTGCCTGAATCTGTGGTGGGGATAAAAGTGTGTTGGGGAGTCACAGTGGCTGTTCTCCAGTTATCAGGTGCAAACCCAGTAGATATGCAAAGGTTGAACAGTTTAAGTAGAGGCTCAGACAGTACATTCATGGGACTGATGAGAATGCAGCCTGCCATTTTGTCTGGTCTCATGGAAAAAATAAGTTTTAGTCTTTGACAAGGATTTTAAGGCTTGCTCCAAGGTGATTTCAGAGAAAGCTAAATTTTTAGGGATAATGGGGACAACAATGGTAGGGTAAAGTTTGCATTAACCTTGTCTGTAATATTATTGATTATATACTTCAGAATGGAATATGCAATATCATTAGAGATTAATAAAGTTAAGTTGTTTGACATTGTATGTTAATTTTCTTGCAAAGTGGAAGAAAGATTTGTAGGTTCCTGTGGTATCTCTAGCGACTTAAAGATCAAACCCTGCTTTACATTGTGTAATAATCCTCTTAAGTTCTTTGCTGGCATGTTTCAGTGTGGGTCTGAGATAAGGTGATGGAAATTTACAATTTTCATAATTTTCCTTCTTTTGCTATATAGTTTGTTAACTTGGAAAATCCACCACAAAGGTTTATTTCTGAATTTATCTTTATATTTAGGTTGAATGGGTACTGACATTTCTATGCAACTGTTTTGGTTCTGGTAAAATTCTGAGGTGATTATGGCAGCCTTGTTTGTTCGTCCATTTGCAAGGGATTGTTGGGAATTTTGCATAGGTCTTCAACAGGGTGAAGTAGGTTTGCCTTGGTAAAGTCCCAAAAGACGGTCTCATTTAGTGGTTGGATGTTACTGCTAAGCCTGACAGCAAGGATGTGTTACTTGTCAGACTTACCCAGGGATGAAGAGATACAATCTAAGAAATGCTGACCATAACCATTTATAAAAATGTAAGTGTGACAATTAATGCTTGGATAACTCATATCCCCTAGAAGGAGGCATTTGGTTCAATATTTAACACCTCTATGATGTTAAAGTAATCTCCATGACCTTTGGGGGACATTAATGGGAATCTGTAGCTAGCAATAGAATAATAGCTGGATTTGTTAATGGTGATTTGTATCTCTAGAAGCTCTAAGTTAAGACTGTAGATAATTTGCTGTGAGATGATGGCATTTCTAACAAGCACAAGTACTCCCCACAGTTATCTAAGGGCCTAAAGGCATGATAGGCACAAATCCCTGGTACACAGGGAGTGCTGTCACTGTACTGAAACCATGTTTCAGTAACTACACAAGTATGAATGAGTTTCAGCTGAAGGAAGACTTCAAGTTCAAGCACCTTTCTGTTTAGACTCCTAGAATTAATTAGTGCCTCCATGGTGTTGTCTGAATTTGAGTTTGAGTTTGTTATGTAGGAATGCCCAGTAGAGAAACTCTGTCAAAAAATGCACTACTGGGACTTCAAAGTCTTTAGCTAGTATAAGGAAGCCCTGGTTTGAGAGGCATAAGTCATTCCTGATGAAAGAGAAAGTCTAATCTACCACTTTCTTTCAGGCTGATGCATACTGGATCCCTTAAAATGACACCAACTACTTAGAGATTTGTTAAAGTCAGTGATATTGTCTTGTTATCTAGGTATCTTTCTTGGTGAAGGCAAGATACTACTCAAGACTAGTGTCTTTCCTGTTTCTAACACATCCACAGTAAGTCCCATCAGGTTTCTCTGCATGTCCCTTTGGGTGCAGTGCTTCACATTAATCACATTATTCATTCTAGAATAGGCAACCAGAAGATCAAAGGTTCATATATTCATAAAGGGTTACTAGGCCAACAGCCCTAGATCCCTTACAAGCCTAGACATATTTATCCCGAGTTGCCCCAGTTGTCTGTGGTTAGGTGTCTGACACCCCTGCACTGGCCCAGTAATCAACGGGCCTCAATCCTCACCACTGGCAACAGTGGGGAACGTACACACTGGGAGGATAACAAGTATACACACAGTAAAGTGCAATTTTCCTTAATAGCACACAGAGATCACAGTCAGTCTAGGGCTGGTTTCTCCCTCTTTCTCCAGATCCTGAATAAGACTCCCACTGGCATAGCTATAGGGTTGAGATCTCAACTGAGTGGCCAAACCAAAATCTCCAGTAACCTCTCTGTCCAACCAATGCTTCATGTCCCTGTCCAAGTAGCTGACACACACACTCTTTGAGATTTGATTTATATACAACACACACCTGGGGAAGGCTGGCATAGGTTTACTACCTATGCCCCCTTCTGCCCAGAGTATAAGGTAGTTCCAACTTCCACCAGCCAACTCTTATCAGCTACTTTAAGGCCCTTAGCAAAGGGTGTCCAATCTTACTTTTTAATGTTACTATTAATCCAAATGGTAGTCTGACCAAGAGCAAGGCTATTTAGGAGTGGCCTGTACAGTGTCACCAAATAGATATGCATGGATTCTAAGAGCTTAAATATCTCTAAACAGACCAGCCACAATTAAAAGGTTTAAATATATTTAATAATAATAAATAATAAAAGGACAAGACGATACTCAGTAAATAATCAGTTACATCAGAGTTCAAAATCACAGGAAATATTTAAAACAACATTGCAGGGCAGTCTCAAATAAATAAATAAAATATCTTAGCTACACTTTACTATATTCCTGTCTGAATCTAAAAGAGTTACTATGCCCTAAAACTTACAGCAAGGCAAGTGCAGAGGTGAGTGGATGCTTCAAGCTGATGTTAGGTCAAAGACAAAATACAAAATGCACAGTCTCTCTCTGAGAAAGTTCTTAAATTAATATCAGATATTACTGCTGGGTTAGCTTCTATGACATCACTTTTTGTCACCTGACTTCAGTACCCAAGCTAAACCCCCTTTGTCCAAAACTAACAGAATTTTAGCATCTCTCTGAAAAATACACATCTCTCAGAGGTTTGCAGATCCTGGAAGTCATAAAATAATAAAACATGTATATGTCTTAAACCTAGTAATTACTTCTATTTCAAGACAATACAAAAAACTTCTAGCTCTAGACATTGTGTCTGCTACTGCACTCAAACAGAGACATAACATCTCTTTTATTACCTGGTTATGAAACAATTTAATTTCAACTATTTTCTCTGAATTTTTTCAAGTTAACCTCCTGTGTTCCCATTTCCATTAAACATACACAGCTAAACAGTCACAATAGTGCAGGTACATTCCTGTTCTATTTCAATAGGGCATGCTGTGGTTACATTTTAGCTCAGTACTTTACACACACATCTGTATAAATCATATCAATATTCACAAATGACATATAATTATTTACAAAATTCCAGAAGCTAGGCTGGCAGTATTTCCCTTTGTCACAAGGTGAGTGAAGTTTTTAGAGGTAAGGGTTATTTATTTTGTGCAATGAATTCTGCTTAAATTTAAATAAAAAGATCTGGTACATTCCTCATGGTTTCATCACTATAAATAGTAAATTAAATAGTTTTCTTTTATTGCCTACTTGGCTATTTTTAAGACTGGCATTTTGTTTTAATTATTATAAAGGTAAAATGTCTAGAAACTTGCAAAGAAGGTTTGGGAGTTACTTTTTTTTTGGAGGACTACTTTATGGAAGTTGTATAGTTTCAGAGATACTGGCAGTGACCTGCTACTATGCATGTTACACTTTTGAAGTTTGTCAGGGTCTGAATTAGGAAGGCCTTTCTGGATTTGCATTATAATGGCCTTTTCCAAAATGTGAGTTAAGCCAGAACATGTGTTTGATTTACTGCATGATAATGGCAGTTCTGGGCTGTCCCTGAGCTAGCAAGTGAACAGCACCACTCCTGAAATGGTATCCAGTGGCACTCAGACTTGTAAGGCAAATTTGCAAGGGTTTTTAAAATTACTTCTGCAATTAAAGGAACTGCTGCATGGTTCCATTTGTCCCACGTATGCCGAATCTTTGCTGTATTGTGCAGGCTGCAAAAGAAATAAGCAATTTCTTTTGCAAGAGACAAGACTCCTACATAACTGTACAATCCCCATACTTAAATATATTAACTGCACAGTCACATCACTGTATGGATAGTGTAAATACAATGAAAATAAAAAGCTATTCCCATTTCCTCTCTTCAGCATTGCTCTAGTCTTAAGTTACGCTCCAGTTAACTAACCCCTTCTTTGAAGAGAACTGTGAGAATCATGATTACTCAGGCCATAGGGCATTAGCCTAGTAAGTTCCTATGATCCTATGGTCATGTGTCGACTGACCTCTGACTCCCACTGCTTCCCTCCAGGACTACCGCAGATAGCTACAGAAGGAGGAAATGGATTGTTGGATCACCCCACAGAGCACATTATAATTAATAAATAGAGTACTCTGACAGCCTATTAAGATGCGTCAAAGTAGTTGGTGCACCTTCCATTGTATTTATGAGTAAAAGAAAGATGCAGTCAGAAAAATCCAACAATTTCTAATAAGCCTGCAGGAACTTACAGCTAATCTATTTGTGTGATACAAGGGACCTTAGGGCTTTTGTGGCATCACATATCCTGGAACTAGGCACAGAGCTTACATTCACCCTGTTTTTGTTCAGTTTGCTGGGTGTGGAGTCTGTGTATCTAACTACTGAGTCATCTGTAAGTAAAGCATTTCATTGTACAGAAGCAGAGTTAGTGGACCGTATGGGCTTAGATCTGCTTTCCTGGTGACTCCTGGGTAAGTTGTTTGAATTTGTAGTATCTGCGTGTGAAGAAAGACCAAGTATTGCTTTGCATGTTGGAAGCTGGGGAGTGTGTTCTAGGATGCTTTGGCAAATTATTCATTACAGCCTCAGTATATGTTATGGGCCTAGTGGTATGTTTTGATTGATGTGGTGTTGTAGATGTATGATGCTTACCAATAGTGGGTTGATGCGAGAGGTTTGCTTCCATGTTTCTTAAATATTTTCATCTCTAGTAGGTTGTACTATCAACTAGCGGAAGCAGTGAACAGTAAGTAAGCATAAGGCGATTATTACAATGGCTTAGAATACCTTATCCAATCAGACTCGCCACAGATGGGGTGTGAGCAGACTGCTGAGACAGGTTGCTAGGGAATGGAGTACTACAGCTTGTTACAATACTCAGGGGTTGAAGGAAGTCTATAATAGCAGACCCTAAGATTTATGGATGAAGTATTTTGGTTGATATTCTTAAGTTAGGTTAGATGGTAGCTAATTTAGCAGTACTTAAAAGACAGAATTAAATATACAATAATTATGAATAGTGGTGATTTGCCTATTGGCTGCCACCTGGCTACAACTGCTGGCCTCATCACAACTACACACAGCTAAGAATCAATAACCCTTTGATCCGTCTCTCACCAGAAACAAACCAGTAACACTAATCCCTAGCTGGTTGCTGAAAAGCAGTACTTTCCCACATGTTTAGTACACTTGTTGTAGTATTTTCTTGGTAGATTTCCTGCATAGTGTGTACAGCAGATTGGCACAATAGAAAGTCAAGCTGCATAAAGGCCCATATTTAAACTGAAAAGGGTCCCACCAAAACAGCAGCTATACAAATCAGGAAAGTCCTGTACATATGGTCCCTTGAGCTCATATCCTGGAAAGGAAGAATGAAAATCCTTTATTTATTTCTGCCATCGAACTATCAAGTTACTTTATTATCCTTAGCAGTTTTCGAGCCATCACATTTATTTATTTTTATTTTACATTTGTTGACCGGGCTAGTCTGGCTGGATACATGTCCATTTTCAGCAGAGGAATTAGAAAATCATAACAGCACACAGAATGCAATATAGATTCAAGGAGAAGAAAGAAGAAGAAATAAGAAGATACTAATAAAAGGTTAGCCTGGTGTACTGCAGGAACAAAGCCAATGATTTAGGTAGTACAGTTTAATTTTCTGTTTGAATTGAGGCAGGGATGTAGTCAAAGTTATGTCACAAGGTAAGAGATTCCAGCTTTTACCGGTGTAATATGTTGTGGGCTATAGTGAGTTGAGGAATTTTTAGGTAGTTTTGAAATGTTATTATAGCAAGTTTCAAGTTTATTAAGATTGTTTTTCTTGAGGTTGGTATAAATGGGAGAAGCTTGGTTCTTGTTGCTGGTGTTAGAAAAGGTTTGATTTTTTGTTAACAACCTTGATGGTGTTGTTTATGTGCTGATTGAAGGAAAGATGATTGTCAATGGTTATTGAGAACAGAAGTGGACCTAGAATGGAGGAAATAGGCAAGAGAGATGAGATATGGTTTTCCCAAATTACTGCTTGTTGTCTGTTGTTAAGGTGAATATTGATTAAGAGAGAGTGGTTAACCATGTCGAAAGCTTTAGAGATCAATGGAGAGAATGGTTGTTTTGATAGTATCTACAAAGGAGAGAAGGGCAGTGGTGGTACTATGATGGGGTCTAAAACCATGCTGGCAGTTTGCTATTATGTTATGGAGGGAGAGGTGGTATTTCAGACAACCCTTGTTGCTTATTATATGCACATTAACTTTTAGTCAGGTTTTCTGTTTGTCTGCACATCTCTTAACCTATATACCTCTTATTACACTTTTGTCATCTGAGCCCATAATGCCACAGACAGCAGTAGTTAATATGCTGCATAAGATGTTATTTTGACTATCTGTGCCACCTTTTACAAGCTTTCCCAGGCAGTGCTACTGATATAGAACAGGCAGGAGAATACATTGCTTATTGACTTTTCTGCAGTCATGGTACAGGATAATTGTTAAAACGTGCCACTTCCTTCACCAAGTATGTATAACAGAGGTCATAAATATGCTAAGTAGGGGATCCATCACTGTACTGGCTTCTATTACTGAAAGCACTGTTGCAACACTGTATGCAAGCCAACATATGTGGCTGCTTACAAGTGCTCTTGTGAGTGCCAAGCTGCCTATATGTGTCTCTGATGTCCCAGTGTATGTGCTTTTGTCCTTTGTAGTACCAAAAGTTGATTTATAGACATTGTTACTCAGCCTTCTTCTTCTTTTGGGCATGACATTGTTTTACAAGGCCAAAAGGAATGTACCTTCAGGTGTTGGTACATTCATTCCTCATTAGTAATTACATAAGCATGTGTCACACATATGCACTCTACTCCACAATTCACTCATCTGACAATGTTTGTCTTTTCAGCTTTTTTCCGGTAAGGGGTCGCCACAGTGGAACTCCGGTCCGCTAATGACTGGCAGTAGATTTTTACGAAATGCTGAGGTGCCAGCTCAACGCCCAACCTTCAGCGAAGGCATGCCCATTTACGCACGCATGTCTTTTGAACACTACCCAACCACAGGGAGGACATGCAGACTCCACATAGAAGACACTCCCAAGCCACGCCAAGAATCAAACAGGAGAACCTCTTGCTGTGAGGTAACAATGCTACCGCCGTCAGGAAGATATTATAGAACATGAGTCACATACCTACTCTGTACCTGGACTCTTTCAGATATCATGTGCATGTACATATATTCTTGGACAACCTAACTTTTATGAACTGGATAAAGTGGTTGTATGACATGTTTATCACATATCAACCATATGCAATCAGTGATAGCTGCTTAGAATAGCAGCTTAGCATGAGTCCATATTTGCATTCATTAGATTCTAATAGAGCCATTAGATTACACAGATACATTGCTATAATTAAGTGTTAAAGAAAACATGCACTTAAGTTTATCATTACTTTAGTATACTGTTTGCAGTGCGTGTGTGTGTGTGTGTGTGTGTGTGTGTGTGTGTATATATATATATATATATATATATATATATATATATATATATATATATATATATATATATATATATATATGTGTATACATATATATATATATATATATATATATATATATATATAAAAATATATATATATATGTGTATATATATGTATATATATATATATATATATATATATATATATATATATATATATATATATATATATCAGATTTCTAAACTGAGCACACGTGAATGGGATGATTGTTGCAAACCACAAATATAAGTTGAGAACATACCTCTCAAATGTAGAGTTTTTCGCAGAATGTCCAGAATTTTGCCTCATATTTTTGGTCAATTTTTCATAAAATTGTGATTTTCTGGGAAATTAGTGGCAACTCATTCAAGAGTGAAGTCAGAAAATAAAGGCAGACATTTGAGTTTCAGACTTCATACCCTTCAGAAAATTCATGCTAATGTTAAACCTGTTATTCTAACAACCTTCTAAGTTTGTAAGAGGAATATTTGAAAACTGTCCCTATTTTTGGGCCTTTGTCCCACTTTTACTTATGGCTTTGTCCAGATGTCTTGCTCTAAGGGGTTGAGAGGTATGGTTGAGAACGATGCTGTGGTAATATGCTTTTATCTTCTCATGTTTTTCTTGACACACTCTTCTATGTAACAGTTTTGTGTTCCATTTTAGGCTATAGTGAGTCATGCATGAATTAAAAGATATCAGCTGTAGTTTTGTTGCAGAGAAAAAGGTCTCATATTTACTTATGTGATTTTCCTATCTAGTCCCAAAAGATGCAAGGAACTGAGGGACCACTGAATATTTGTTCCCATGTGTTTTTCTGTTAGTATTGAGCAACATCAATGACTGTTGGGACATGAGCTAGATCATGGTCAGATGGGGACCTAGGCAGGCTAACGGACTGGATTTCCTCCTCAGCCATACAATACCCTATTAGTTGACCATCTTTCTCTAGTTACCATAGAACACTATTCAAACCTGTCAGTGTCTATCCTATTTTAGAAATGTAAATCCAATTTTCCAATGACACACACACAGTTTTATTTTGAAAACACAAATTTTTTTTAACACACACACACACACACACACACACACACACACACACACACACACACACACACACACACACACACACACACACACACACACACACACACACACACACACACACACACACACACACACACACACACACACACACACACACCAACACCAACACAACACACACACACACACACACACACACACACAACACACACACACACACACACACACACACACACACACACACACACACACACACACACACACACACACACACACACACACACACACACACACACTAGGGGGGGGGGACACACACACACACACACACACACACACACACACACACACACACACACACACACACACACACACACACACACACACACACACACACACACACACACACACACACACACACACACACACACACACACACACACACACACACACACACACACACACACACACACACACACACACACACACACACACACACACACACACACACACACACACACACACACACACACACACACACACACACACACACACACACACACACACACACACACACACACACACACACACACACACACACACACACACACACACACACACACACACACACACACACACACACACACACACACACACACACACACACACACACACACACACACACACACACACACACACACACACACACACACACACACACACACACACACACACACACACACACACACACACACACACACACACACACACACACACACACACACACACACACACACACACACACACACACACACACACACACACACACACACACACACACACACACACACACACACACACACACACACACACACACACACACACACACACACACACACACACACACACACAC